>NC_140527.1:13751468-14351468 GCF_057382185.1 Mchenga conophoros | reverse complement strand
CGCCAGCCTCACTGAGGGGGGAACAAAGATGCTGGCTGAATCGGGACCCTCACTTTGATTCCAGGGGCCCCCTTACCTGCCAGCGTCTGCACTACAGATAAAGTTCAATAGGTACAGGATGTGACATCATCAATGGATCACCCTGTGGGTATTCAGTCTAATTATTAACGTGTTTATGTGAAAGAGGCGGAGTTTACAGTACGTAACCAATCAGGAGCATGGACAGGTGTACAGAGAGCAGAGTATTGTAATTATATAACAGTTGCCTTAAGGTGCATTAATATCTTTAAAGGCAATAAACACTAAAAAAACAAAGGAAGATAAAAGGAACATATTAGAAAATGTTCCATATTCACTTAAATGAAAAGACGTGTAAGACAGTTAAAGTTAACCAGTCTCAGGGGAAAAATTATTTCAGCATTAGTTTTATTTTATTAGTCATTTTTAGAAGAGTAAATATGCTCAGTTATACATTTTATATGAGTGAAACATGTGGTAGGCTTTGTAGTGTCTCACACAGTCAGCTGTCATCTTCAGTAACTGTGGTGGGGATGAGATGGAGTCAGTGTGTGATGAATGTGGTCACGGTGCCAATTACACTCGATTACCTGCAAAAATCACAGGAATTCAGTTCAAGCTCAGAGGTCTGAAGCAGAAATTCCTCCACCCACAGTGACGTAGTCGCTAAAGCAGCGGTCCCCAACCCCCGGGCCTCGGACCGGTACCGGTCCGTGAGTCGTTTGGTACTGGGCCGCGAGAGTTGAGGCTCTGGTGTGAAATGTATGATTTTCAGGGTTTTTATCGGTTTTCAGCGTTATGTTGTTATCGTTTTTATTGTTAACTCGGTTTTCCTGGGTCTTTTCACGTGTGTTATGAATAAATCTTCTTTTTTTTCGGTACCGGTACTAGTTTTATTTTGTTGTATTCATCCGCGACACCTTAAAGGCCGGTCCGTGAAAATATTGTCGGGCATAAACCGGTCCGTGGCGCTAAAAAGGTTGGAGACCGCTGACCCCAGTCTCACGGATCGTTCGTGATCATGGCGAGGCTGCGGTCCTGTTTTCACTAAGGTCTAAGGAATCCTCCAGGAACCTTTGAACCACAGAGCTGAACCTGAAGCATCCCTCCTGCTTCACCTTGCATCCTCGGGTTTGCTGCCGGTTGTTTCCTGGCTTCTGCTCCTGGATTTCAGGCTGCAGGTCTGGTTTGTGCTCAGTTCAGATTTGGTTTTTCTGTGAGCCTCAGACTGTGGCAGAGCTTCTGTGTTTTTTGTTTCTCCACATTGCCGTTAAATTAGAGCTCGCCTTCTGTTTGCCATCGCTGCCTTCGACACCCTGCAGACACGTCCTCGTGTCGCATAGCTGTGGATCCTGTGGCAGCGAGCCGTCATGTGAGCAGACTGTGCTTTCTGCTTTGCTGCACAGACGTCAGTCCAGCTAGCACCTTTGTGAAACAGCCCAATCAGATACAAGGAAACCAACCATAATGCATTAACATGTAACAAGCAGCAGTTTCATTCATCAGAATCAATGAAGCATCCCAGTGTTTCGTTGAAAAGCTCAAACTGAAGAAAACTAAAAGCTCAAAAAACCGCTCAGCTCTGCACGAACACAGACAGCGGTGTTCAGACAGCGGAAGTCGACCAAAGGCAGGAATGCACTTTCATATCTGGAAGAAGTGAAACTGTGGAAACGGATCCGTCCTGTGTTTAGCCGAGGCTTTGTTTGTACACAGCTGAGCCAACGGGCCAACTGGCAGAGCAGGACGGAGAGGCCGGGGAGGGAGACACGAGGCCCGGATCACAGGCAGACTAAACATTTCTGCACATTCTGGGCACTGGTGTGGCCAGCATTCATCTTGATGAAGTGCCCTGAGCAAAACTTTGAACGTGCTAAGCAACGGACATGATGCCCCGTGTGGGCGGGAGTTGAAGACGAATATCAGCCAGATAACGTAGAAACACATATTTCATACGCTGTGATCTGGACTGTGTCACACTTACAGAAAATAAACATTTTCTCTGAGCTCACAGGAAACTTCAAGTTCCCGACTTTCCTGATGCTGATGAAAACAGCGAGCATGCACATCTGCGGAAAAAGGAAGAGATGGTGGCATCGTTGTGCCTCTGTAGAACAAACTCTGGGATCGTCTCATTTTTCATTGATTTTCCTGCTGAAATCAGAAGAAAGTTTGATAAATTGAATAACTGAATTTAGAGCCAAGAGTTTCAGTAAGTGTCGCCATTCGTCCTCGTGTTCTGTGTCAGCTTATTAATGCTGTTAAAGCTCATCCAATCACTGTGCACCTGCTCTGACACTCACAGTTTCACGTCAGGCGTGCAGCAGTAAATAAATCACTCTGAATGTCGTGGCATCTTTCAAGAGCACAAGCAGGGATGGAGGCAAACCCAGCGTCATGCAGCACCTTTGGGGGGGCGTGGCCAGTCTGGCGTGGTAAACTGACGCATGAATAACAGTCTTTCTAAGGCTACATGTTTCTATTGTTTCACCTGTCATTTAACGTTGTCAAGTATGAAAGCCTCAAATCGCTGCGTGCCGCGGCACATTTTAAACCTCACGTCACCTTTGCAGTTTAATTTACAGGCTCAGGGATGCGCTTTACTCAAGCTCTCTCAAACTCTTCTCTTGTTTTAATTTCAGGTTACTGCAGACACACAGGTGTGGCCCCACGTTCTCTCCACCGTCTGTGACAGGAACACATCTGCTGATGGTGAGGATCACCAACCCTCACCATCGAACCGAACCGATGTGAAATCAGCTGCTGAGATGTTCTAGCATTTGAAGCAGCCAGCGTCTCCACAACGATCCAACCCCACGGACGGCCGCTTGATGTGTCGTCCCTGCTCCGTTTCCTCCAATCACAGGTGATCGTTACAATCAGGAAGCTCTGTGTGTGTGTCTGTGTGTGTGGTCTGTTTCTCCCCAGTTTAACTGTTAAGAAAGCAGAAGTGAGTCTTGAAAACACGTTGGGGCGCTGATAAAGGCGGGGGAGGTGTGTGTGTAATAGATTTGAGGGGAATACAATAGGCAGGAATTTGAATAGGAAAGAGATTACGCCGTATTGAGCTAACCGAAAAGAATGAGACGGAGAATTTTATGCAAAAATTATTCAAACTCCACGCCCACGAGGAATGGCTGTTTCCATCTCAGATACAGTCTGGCATAAGAAATATGAGTTTCTGAGAGGACTGAATACGGAGAGGAAATATATTCTACATAAAGCACTGATGTGAACTCCTTTGACCTTCAGGAAGATTTATTTGTTACTATGCAGGTAAGCACGAGCACTCCGAGCACGCAGAATGCCATCACCTCGACTGCAGAAACGCCAGTTTGGGAACAAAAAGAGGTGATAAGGAACTCATTTACAAAGCACCACTGGAAGCAAACTTTTCCCTCTGAGCTGGAAGAAGAAGCCAAACTTCCTGAGTAAAGCTTCACTGCTTCAGAGCCAAAAGGAAAAGCCTGAAAGTGCACACAGAAGCTAAAAAAGAGAGGGTAAAAAGGGCCAAACAAAGCCCCGTCCCAGCTCATTTAAACCTGCACAGCTCTTTCATGATGTTTGAATCGATGCTTTTAACAGCAAGTAGAAAGACAGCGGCTGTGTTCCCGGTGCCACACACAGCTTCAGCTTTTCCTTTATTTCTCCTTGTTTATCGGTTCGATTAAACTCATTTCAGCAGGAAATACACCTGTGTCTACTAAAGAGCTCATCCTGGACCAGTCCACAGAGACATTTAACAACATCCTGCAGAGATGCTGCCACACATATAACACAACTCATAGAACTCAACACAAACAGAACAAAACTCTACATTTAAACAGGAAGTTAAGTAAAAGAGGAATATATTCAGGAGCAAATAAGAACTGAGCACCATGAATGGAGCTGACGACGCCTGTGAGAGCTCATTAATCCAGAAGTGTTCCTTGGTGTGTCTGCAGCTCCTGCCTTTTGAACCTCCAACCAGAGATGGTCCTCTTTGGCTCCCCAATTTTTTCAGAGGATCAGATCAGCCAGGCAGCGCGTCAAACCAAAAAGATTGTCGCTCATTTCCTGGGACACACCTGCTTTGGCTCCTCTCCTCTGGTTTCCACTCAGGTATCAATTTCAGGATCCTCCCATTTGTCTAAAAGTCAGTCATGGTCTCCAACCTCTCACACGCCTCTCCAGCTTACAGGTTCCTCCGGTCAGCTGGTCGGATGCTCCTGACTGTCCCCACTCTAGATTTGGCCTGCTGAACAGCATCCAAACATCCTGTGGGCTCACTGTGTCTCCTGCACCTCTTTTAGCCACGTCTTTATAATGAGTGTTTCCCTCATGTACTTGTACCCAGTATAGGTGTCTTTATAAAAGCATTTAATCTGAGTCACTCATGCTTCATTTTAATCTTGATCACCTGATTAAAAACCAGTTCTGTGGTCTTCATGAAGCTTCAACTTTAAATCAAAGAAGTACAGACAGCCTGACTGCAGCGCTGAAATGAAATGTTTATGTAAAAATATGGCTGCGACTCATTAAGTCCAACAAAGTGGAAGCAGCAAGTTTGACAGAGATAAAGCAGGAGGTGTGTGTGTGGTCAGCGTTCCCTGTTAAAGCTCAGACAGCTCATCAGCATGTTTCACCCTGCAGCGTTTAAAGCCGAAAACAATAAAGCGCAGAAACGCTGCTCAGAGTCTAATCAGCTGCTGCGAGGATGCCTCCTCCGGGCCCGACATGCACATCGCAGCACACGATGCATCACTGTCTCCCACATCTTCTCTGCCGTCATGGTGATAGCCAGCTCCCCGCTGAGCTGCGTGGGATTGAAGCGCAGCTCGCTGTACGCGGCATCACTCTGCAAACGGAGCTGAAGACAGCAGCTGAACTTCATTTTTTTCTGAGAGGCGACCCTGACCGTGTCAGTGAGAAGCAGCTTCCTGAAACAGAACAGCTACTCATATGAACAGTGACACAAACCAGCCAGTCGCCGGCATGCCTTTATCTGTTCTTTGCAACAAGTTTAATTGCACAGAACAGAACTGCAATTCTGCTTTTTGCTTGAAAGTCCCAGAACTACTTAAACAGGCTCTTATTCTGAAACATCTGAAGGTGAACACTCAGTGCTTCACTGTAAATGTCACACCTGGGGTCCCACCTGACCACTCACTGAAATCTACTTCCTCAGCGACCTAACCAGGTGTGCCCCGCCTCTCAACCCATCACAGCTGGGGCAGGCCCCACACCCTGTGACCCCCAATGGAATAAGCTGAATAAACTTCACAGTAAATAAAATATAGACAGAAAAAATGAAAAAAAAGTGTAAAAACTTAACATGAAAATACAGACCTTCTTATTAAAAATATAATAAACAACCAGCCACATTTTCTTTGTGTTACTGGTTTTTAAATGGTGTAACAAAATCTCAATGAATGAGGCAGCGAGGGAAAGAGCAAGAACCGGGACCTGGTCCAGCACCGAGCCTGCAGGCGAGAGCTCCAGACATGACTCTGAAACGCTAAAGTCAATAAACCCGATTGATTTGAGCTGTTTATCATAACTCAGTGTTAACTATAAAACTCAAATAAAAAGCAGTGATTTATGACACTTTCATTTGTCCTCATAAATCACTCGAAAGGCGGGGCCAAAGATCTTATTTTGGCACAAACAGGTTGGTATTCCTCTCTTCTGTTGGTGGTCATGAAGCGTACTGATGGGATGGAGGCACATGCTGCTACTTATATGAAGAAGTCAGTGTGGAAGCCTCTGAGCAGATAAAACACACCTAAAAAATATATATACACACTCCTGCACAGCCCGATGGTCCTTTGGTTTCTCAGCTCTCTACAGTGAGCCACAGTCTAAATCAGAGACGCTGGAGGCGCGTTGAGCTGAGGAGCACCAAGGCTGAAAACACTCACAGGCAGGAGGAGGGGGAAGAATGCAGGCGGGTCGCAGGGAAGTAAACACAGCACATGTGCATGCTTCACTGCATCTATACATGCATGCATACTGTACACAACATGGGGGTGGCTGAAAGATGCTAAAAATATACAAGCAGAGCCGTCTGAGCTTCCAGGTGACTTTCACATAGTGTGTGTGTGTGTGTGTGTGTGTGTGTGTGTGTGTGTGTGTGTGTGTGTGTGTGTGTGTGTTTTCTAGGAATGAGAGTGCTGGCTCTCAGCAGATCAGAGGTTTGATTATTTTTGGATGACTGACTTCTGCAGCGTTCCTCGGCTAACTGCCTACATGACTGGAATGAGGACAAAAAAGCAGCGTGTGTTTGCACGTGTGCGACTGCACGTACACACTGCTTTAAAACAACGAGATAGAATTACTTTTATAAATACTCTACTCCTTTTTGTCACTACAGATCCCTCAGCCCCACCTAAGGCCTAAACTACAGTAAAGTATTTGGATTACACCACCAAACAGCTTGTTGTTGACTTCAGCACGTTTCCACTGCTGACCCATGATAACACTTATCCCTAAAATGGAGATGCAATGAAAGCGACTTATTGTCACGTCACTGGTTTGATGTTGATTATTTGTTGTTGGCTAACCAGCTGTTTTGGTCGTCGGGACAAATAAGCTCCAGCGACCAAAGAGTTCTCTGTCCTCAGATGATGGAGACGATTCACACTGACACCTCTGAGATCTACAAGACTCAGAGGCTAACATGACGAGCTAACACGATTGTGGTCAGGTTTATGCAACTTTATTCATACTTTTCTGTATATATTATCTGGAAATGTTGCACCCTTTCTGAACAAAATGCTGAATTCTTGTGTTAAATCCATTTCTACACAGACTTTCAGCAGTAGCAGCAACGTGTGCCTGTTAAAATGCCAAATAAAGATTCATCACAGTGTAAAAGAGGAAATATTAAATATGTTCATTTAGTTGAATCACAATATTTGTACCATACACAAGCACCCATCCATGTGCATGCATGAGAACTGGAGATGGGAATGGAGACCCGGTTCTCAATAGTTAAGTTCCTTGGAGTTGTTACTCTGCTTGCCTGAGATCCGCAGTCAGCTGATCTCAGTCGGTGTGCTGGAGGAGGAAACAGTGGTGGATATGAAGGGATCGTTTGTGTGTCGTCATTAGGATGGGGTTTGTGTTGCAGTGTGCAACGGCAGCCTCAGGTTTATATTATTAAATGTAATTATGAGACTGTGTGTTTACAGAATAACATGAATATAAGACACACAGATGAAAGTACTTTCTCTGGTGAGACACTAAAATAACACGCTGCATCAGTTTGATCAAAAGTAATGCTTAATGTGTAATGTTTTTAGAGTAATGACGCCAGCACTGATCAGAACAAAGATGGGAAAACCTCGAATAGGCATAAACGTGCAACGTGCTGTCTCTGATACACTGCTGAGAGTATAAACTATAATAGTCACATCACTATGAAATATGATAAAATGAGGGGATACGTATGAATGTGCACGTATCACCTCTGTGGTATGTAAAGTACTGCTGATTCAAAGTTAATATGTCAGTTCAGTTAAAGTTGACATTATTTGATATATTTGTGGGAGACAAGTCAGCTCATTCCATTTTACAGTGCATGCCTTCTTCAAGTGTTTTACTGAAGCAACAGAGCATGAATAAAGCCAGAGTGACCAGTAAGGACACTGGAAGTGACAGATCTGGGTCTCCACAAAAGATTTGTTTTTGTGAAAAAAAATCACAGAAATCCAAAAATTCATCGTCTTCATCGTGGTGAAACTTTCATCGTCCACAGGAACAACAAAAACACCGATGTCAGCGGTGGTTCACGCTCCGACGACAGCTTTCTAAAAATGGACCGGCTGTTTTCTCAGAGAGCTCGGCAGCATTCGAATTTAAACCTGATTCAAATTAAAACTTGATATTTGTGTGGATTTGACAACCAGTCTTTGTTTGCTCATTTGTGCGACCGGCAATGAATCCAAGCACCAGTTTACAGAAAAGTCTGAAAGCATACTGTGTACTTGTTCTTGGTCCCGGGATGATGACATCTAACTGGACTGTAAACACTTGTTTTGACATGTTATTGTAAATATGTCATGTTTGCCACGGTCCTCTGGTTTTAAAACCAACGCTTGGTACTTTTTCTGCATGAACGATCGCCCTGTGTCACCAGGAGAAGACTCGCTCAGCACCGCCACGTTTATCGGTGCTGAGCTCACAGATATTTATTCACACGCGGCTTCCTCAAACAGAGACCGGCTCTCAAAGAGCTGATTTTTGATTTACTCTGAGGTGTTAGACAACTCCTGTATACACACCATATTGTTCTGCTAAACATACAAGTGAACACTTGCATTGTATTCTGCAGCCAAGCCCTCATTTGATCCATTCTCAATATGAGAATATCGAACTCCCCGGAGTTCCCCGAAGCCCCCGGAGGACTATCATTAGAGGACTGAGCCTCAGATGAAAGCTACAAATATGTCACTGAACAACTGCCTAGAAAAATGCATCCTGACCTCACGCAGTGAACCTTTATCAATCTATGAAGGTCTCCATCTATCCATCTCATTTATTCCAGCTGTCATAGGCCAGACGTTAGCAACTGCAAGAATACAAGGCAATTAGGGCTGCCACAAACGATTATTTTGATAGTCGATTAGTCACCAGTTATTTTTGCAATTAGTCGACTAATCAGATCATGCATCCATTAGACGTAAAACATACAGCTTATTGCACCAGCACGCATCTGCTCTTATATAACTATCATTAGCTTACAGCTTTAAGTGTTTAAGGTATGTGCTAACTAAAAATAAAGACAAGATGATAGTTTATTGAATTTTAATGAAATCTGCAGATTTTTTAGATGAAGTTTAATAAACTCAGCTGTCTGCTGAAAATATGCTAAACGTTTATTTTGTGACCCAGAAAGAATAATAAGAGTAATATTAAAACTAACTAGCTGCCGCCATTGTTGGAAACTGAGCAGGGCCGCACTATGAATTCTGGGATACAGCTTCTTCTTCTTCTTCGGGGTTTAACAGCAGCTGTCATCCTTCTTCATGCAGTGCTGCCATCTTCTGTTTCAGTCCGTTATTACACTCTCTTACAAATCTTACAAAGCTTCAAATGACGCGTCGACGATTTTGATAGTCGACGTAATCGTGACTAGTCGACTAATCGTGCCAGCCCTAAAGGCAATATTAACCTCTATGGGCTGTGGCTTGTTAAGGTTTTCCCACATAGGATATAAAAATTCTTTATTTCTTTTACTATTAATAAAAAGGTAAACTGTCGCACATGAGAGGACTGAAAGACAGAAACTATTAAACAGAGTCATTGTCATTCTTTGATGGCCAAAATGATGTCGCCGTCTCTTTATATATGAAGTAAGGCCAAAAACAACTGACAGCACAAGTATCTGTCCAACCAACAAGAACAATTGCAGCCACATAGTTTCACTATGAGGCCTCAAGACTGTCATGACAGGTTTCTGGTCAGTCTGGTGGACAGAAGCTCCATCTTTTCCTGCTGTAGAGTTACTCACAGCTGGTATCCAAACGAGTCTATAAAATGATTTATTACAGTGTGGAAAACAGTGGATTTAATCTTCATGTTGTGCCACATAGATGAGGTCAGAGATGGTTGGTTGGTGTCCAAAGCACACTTCATAAAAATTCTTACATTATTAGAAGCTGCATCCACAGACTGTATGGCAGCATGACACAGACAGGTACCTGCTAATCAGTGGCATCCTGTTAACATGGGAGTCTATGGGTACTGACTCACTGCTGCCTCTGCTGGACACCAGAGGAACTGCAGTTCTTAATGTTTCCATGGTTGAATTTTGTTTTACTTGCAGTTTGTCACCAGCCCACTTTGCAGTTTAAAAAAGCTGCTTGACTCATTTTTGCTGGTGCATATAGATCAATCACTACATACTGTAGCTCCCTTTCTTTTCATCTGCACGTTTTACTCAGATCTCAGTTTGAGACGGCGCGAATGGTGGATAGTGAAGGAAGGCGAATGGAAAATTTCCTGCCAACCCGAGCTTTCTACCTGGCAGGGAGAAAAACATTACATTTGTGAAGCCTGGAGTCCCACGAGACCAGGGGAAATATCTTCATATTTATACGAAGCTCGGAAAAATAAACAGACCTCCATAAACAGAAGACGGTAATCATGAATGAAACCTCAGAGAGATTCAGTGCGTGTCTGTGTGTCCAAACTGGGTTTGTGTTCAGATTTGTGTGTCAGTAAAATGAGGAAATAGAAGACAAAAAGACTCCGTGTGTGTGTGTGTGTGTGTGTGTGTGTGTGTGTGTGTGTGTGTGTGTGTGTGTGTGCGTGCATGACAGTAAAACAAAGAGAAGGGAACAGATTCTTTGTTTTCCACCTCATAGTGTGCAGCCTAAAAAATTGAAATGTAATATATATATATATATATATATATATATATATATACATACACATACATACATACAGTGGGGCAAAAAAGTATTTAGTCAGCCACCGATTGTGCAAGTTCCCCCACCTAAAATGATGACAGAGGTCAGTAATTTGCACCAGAGGTACACTTCAACTGTGAGAGACAGAATGTGAAAAAAAAATCCATGAATCCACATGGTAGGATTTGTAAAGAATTTATTCGTAAATCAGGGTGGAAAATAAGTATTTGGTCAATAACAAAAATACAACTCAATACTTTGTAACATAACCTTTGTTGGCAATAACAGAGGTCAAACGTTTACTATAGGTCTTTACCAGGTTTGCACACACAGTAGCTGGTATTTTGGCCCATTCCTCCATGCAGATCTTCTCGAGAGCAGTGATGTTTTGGGGCTGTTGCCGAGCAACACGGACTTTCAACTCCCGCCACAGATTTTCTATGGGGTTGAGGTCTGGAGACTGGCTAGGCCACTCCAGGACTTTCAAATGCTTCTTACGGAGCCACTCCTTTGTTGCCCGGGCGGTGTGTTTTGGATCATTGTCATGTTGGAAGACCCAGCCTCGTTTCATCTTCAAAGTTCTCACTGATGGAAGGAGGTTTTGGCTCAAAATCTCACGATACATGGCCCCATTCATTCTGTCCTTAACACGGATCAGTCGTCCTGTCCCCTTGGCAGAAAAACAGCCCCATAGCATGATGTTTCCACCCCCATGCTTCACAGTAGGTATGGTGTTCTTGGGATGCAACTCAGTATTCTTCTTCCTCCAAACACGACGAGTTGAGTTTATACCAAAAAGTTCTACTTTGGTTTCATCTGACCACATGACATTCTCCCAATCCTCTGCTGTATCATCCATGTGCTCTCTGGCAAACTTCAGACGGGCCTGGACATGCACTGGCTTCAGCAGCGGAACACGTCTGGCACTGCGGGATTTGATTCCCTGCCGTTGTAGTGTGTTACTGATGGTGACCTTTGTTACTTTGGTCCCAGCTCTCTGCAGGTCATTCACCAGGTCCCCCCGTGTGGTTCTGGGATCTTTGCTCACCGTTCTCATGATCATTTTGACCCCATGGGATGAGATCTTGCATGGAGCCCCAGATCGAGGGAGATTATCAGTGGTCTTATATGTCTTCCATTTTCTGATGATTGCTCCCACAGTTTATTTTTTTCACACCAAGCTGCTTGCCTATTGTAGATTCACTCTTCCCAGTCTGGTGCAGGTCTACAATACTTTTCCTGGTGTCCTTCGAAAGCTCTTTGGTCTTGGCCATGGCGGCGTTTGGAGTCTGACTGTTTGAGGCTGTGGACAGGTGTCTTTTATACAGATGATGAGTTCAAATAGGTGCCATTCATACAGGTAACGAGTGGGGGACAGAAAAGCTTCTTACAGAAGACGTTACAGATCTGTGAGAGCCAGAGATTTTCCTTGTTCGAGGTGACCAAATACTTATTTTCCACCCTGATTTACGAATAAATTCTTTACAAAGCCTACCATGTGAATTCATGGATTTTTTTTTCACATTCTGTCTCTCACAGGTGAAGTGTACCTCTGGTGCAAATTACTGACCTCTGTCATCATTTTAGGTGGGGGAACTTGCACAATCGGTGGCTGACTAAATACTTTTTTGCCCCACTGTGTGTGTGTGTGTGTATATATATATATATATATATATATATATATATAAAAAAAACACCCAGCACGCCCCTGCAGGCGGTTTATCCTTCAAGCTCGGGTCCTCTACCAGAGGCCTGGGAGCTTGAGGGTCCTGCGCAGTATCTTAGCTGTTCCCAGGACTGCGCTCTTCTGGACAGAGATCTCCGATGTTGTTCCTGGGATCTGCTGGAGCCACTCGCCTAGCTTGGGAGTCACCGCACCTAGTGCTCCGATTACCACGGGGACCACCGTTACCTTCACCCTCCACATCCTCTCGAGCTCTTCTCTGAGCCCTTGGTATTTCTCCAGCTTCACGTGTTCCTTCTTCCTATCCTATGGATATATATATATATATATATATATATATATATATATATATATATAGTGCTTTCATGTATATTTCCAATCACAAACTGCCCAGTGCAGCCATAGCATTACCCCTGCCAACATGCGCCGTTCAATTTCACCACCAGCATTGAAGAAAAGTTCAGATGGCTCATGTGTGACATTCTAAACTCAAACACTGATGCCGCTGTTGTGACTCATGCCAGCAGGTGTCAGAAACAAATAAGAATTATTTCTTCTGCTCCCAGAAATAAAAATTCAATAATGTGAGAAGTACAGGAAAATCGAGACTGGTCACAGTGTTGGTGTTGATGACACACCAGGCTGTTAGTTAATGTGTGATAAACAAAGTACAGAGTGCTGATCAGCTGTGAAGCTTGAAGCTTTGGTTCAGAAGAATCTTTACATGCTCTTCCATCCATCATCATCATCATCATCCACCTATCCATCTATCCATCCACACAATCACCCATTTATCCATCCATCCATCCATACAATTATCCATCCATCCATCCATCCATCCAACCATTCACATATTCATCCACCCATCCACACAACCATCCATGTATCTATCCACACAATCGCCCATCCACACATCCATCCATTTATCCAACCTCAGATGTTTCCATCCACTCATCATTGGCATGAGCGTCAGGGTTATTTTGGAGTTTTAATTATGTTTTTGGGCTGTTGTCATTCTGACCACTCCTCTTGGCAGAACTCTTAGATTTCATTTACCTAGATTCCTGGTATAGATTCTGGCTTTATTAATAGCTGAGATCAGGGCTTTGGGAAGGTCATTCCAGAAGCGTAATGTTAGCCTACTTTATTCAGAAACCAGTTGTGATGTGTGCTTGGGATTTTTATCCCGTTTGTACACCACCAAATTCAAGTTTAACTGTCTACCTGCTGATTTGAGGTGTTGAAGAATTTTACAGTTGTCCTTCTTCCATATTCTATCCATTGTGTGCAATGTACCACACCCAACAAAACAGCCTAGAGCATGATGCTACCACCATTCATCTGATCATCAAACTTTTCTCCAGAAGGTGTTTGGCTCATCCATGCGGACAACTGCTCTGATTTTAGTAGATCTCAGTTTCCAGTTCATGGCCAGCTTGAGCCTTGGTGGTTCCTAAATTGATCCTCAAGATCATAACCAATTTACTGTCATCTGACAGTACTGAGTATTGATTTTTAATGACAACAACATTAAAATAGATTAGACAACTGTGTAACTATATAACACACACACCTATATTATGATTGATGTAATCAGCTATGAGGTCTTAGAACAAGACAGTAAAATTTGGCATGTATCAATGTGTCACGCTCGAGGTAGCTTTTACTTTAAAGACTCTATGTGAATTCGACAAATTTAAGGCCTGTCCTACAGAGCCTCTGATTGGCTTGTGTTTGTCACGGCTGCCGAGGCGAGCCGTGTGGAATAAATGAGGATCCAAGCGCAGGCAGTCGTAGAGGAGCGAAGGTGATTTATTGAACACAAAAGAATGTGGACAAACAGCAAACAGGGCTCGAACTAAACTAAACTGGGAAACAACTAAACTACAGAGCACAAACCTGAATGAAAACGAGCAGAGGAGGATGACGATGAACAGCAGGGAGAAGACACGGTGGCTACACAGACTGACACTGAGTAATACAGACGAACCGGCAACAGGCAGGAGAACACACAGGGCTTAAATACACACACCAGTAATCAGGGGATGAGAGACAGGAGGGCAACACAGCTGGGAGGAATCTGGGCTGACGGGACAGGGGAAACGTAAACTGATCACACTCACATACAACACGGACCTTCACAATAAAACAGGAAACTCAGATACATGGAACCAGACAAGACATTGAACTAAACAGACAGATTCACAAACAGATGGGGAGACACCATAGACAGACAGGTACAGACGCAGACTTAGAGGCAGATCGAAAATAACACAGAACTTAAACAATCATCATCTAGAAAATGATAACAAACTAAAAGCGCTGGGTCACCGACCCAGGACCATGACAGTGTTTAGGGGTTAGGTTGATGCGTGATAATTGATACCTGGTTGGTTCAGATCTGAGGTGTGAATCAGAAGCACCGCAGGGCCAGAGCTACTGAGTAGGTAACATTTTCTGTTTAGTTTTACTTAAAGGAATAATTCTGTATTTTGTTTTATGTAATGTTGTAAACACACAGCACTCATTTTCCATATTTCCTATACACAGTTGGTCCTGCAAAAGGTGGAAGCTGTATGACATGAAGAGCTGTCTTCAGTTCAGTTTATAGAACTGCAGAGAAGACAATATTTCTGATGGAAATCCTGTCTTCTGGGTTTAGAACTACTGGTGAATATACCTTTTGCCTTTCTGAATGGCCACAATAAGATGCCTTCCTCAAATGTACTGTACATACAAGACTTAAAAAGACTTCATCAGGACCACAGATGTTTAGATGGAGGTGATGGACACTAACCGACAGCCACATGTGGCAGACGTGAACTACATATGGACTGTTTATCCTGAATTTAAATTGTGTGTGTATGCAGATGTGAACCAGATGTATCTATGTTGTTTATGGGGATTGCCATCTTTCATCTGGGCAGAGCTGACAGAGAGACAGAGAAGGAACAAACAGAGAAGAGAGAAGTGAAGTTAGCGAGGCAGCGGCCCACACAGCAAGTCCATTTAATTAGGAAGAGAAAAGCCCTGCAGCCCAGTTTACTGCAGTTACCGACTGAAAACAGCTAGCTGCTCAGTGCACATGTAAAGTACTTATTGCTGAAACTAGTTCTACTGTAGCTGCTGAATAACAGCACCAGAGCTTAGGCTGAAGCTGGTTTAGAGCAGCGATGTTGTTAGGGATGGGTGGTGAAGGAGCGTCAGCTACAACTGCACCAAACCTCTTCATGCAACAGAGCTTTAAGGCCTACTAATCAAGTCAGGACTTTAAAGTGTCAGAGCCAGTTAATGGGGGTCAACTGTGGTGGTGGTTCTACCAAGACAATAAGTTACAGAAACCTGTACCAGTACTGAAGCTGATCTTTATTTTATAATTTTAATTAATATTTTTACTTCTGGTGTGCAGGTTTGAAACATTTAATAAGCTCCAATATCAGTTTTCATTGTCTGTGGTCTCAGTTATCCAAGCCACTGTAGTCTTAACTAGAGATGGCACGATACCACTTTTTTATGTCCGATACCGATACCGATATCATACATTTGGATATCTGCCGATACCGATATGAATCCGATATAGTGTTTTTTAATCAACAAAACTGTTTTTTTTAAATATCTTGCTGCATTTTGTATAAGTTCATACTCAAGTTTAAAACAACAACTACACTAAAGCTATTCTGTTATACCTGTATGCAAAAAAAAATGTTTCATAGTTCAGCAATACTGATCAATCTAATAAACTTAAACCTACACCATCCTCCCTATTCTGGTATTTTAAAGAGTACTTAGCGTAAATATTAAGCAACCTAACTAATAGGGTTCCAACTCCCAGCAACAACAAAAATAAATAAATAAAAAATAGGGAACCACCCCTCACGCTCCACCTCATGATGCTTAATCGACGTAATCAACCTTAATTTGATGCAGTGTGAAAAAAAATGCACAGAAATCAATTATTTTTCAAGAAATATTAAATAGATTCAACATCTTTCTTCAACAAAATTGCAGACTGCACAGATGGTACCTTCCCAAAGGAAAAAGTACTATAGCTTACTAGGGTATATTTATTACCGTAGACTCAACAGTTACTATATACAGTAATGGACTTCTATTCCTTTTACATCAAATTAAAACTTTGGGTGTAAGATTCGGATAATTATTTATTAAAAGCTAGGCATTTTAAATGAGAATAAAGAAAAGTGTGTCTTTGTGCCCCTTTTCCCTGTTCATGCCCTATCGGCCCCCCTGGCTAAACTTTGCTAGATCCGCCCCTGCACAGTTACAGCCGTCAGCTGCGTAGAAAAAGATCCTGGTGTAGAAAGTAATATTAAATAAATTCTAACAACAGCTTATCAAGCTTAAACGTGCTGCTGTTGTTTATCCACTGGTTTCCTCTTTCTGGTGCAAAGTGGGCCAAAAGCAAACTAGAGAGACGGACTCGCGACAGAAAAGCCGATCAGCTGATCGTTAAGCAGTTTCATGATTGAATTAGCAGCAAGAGGAGGCAGTCGCTCCATATATCGCTTGTTAAGCTTAACGCAGGAATGCTTTACAAACATTCAGAGATGGACTTACACACTTGCTTTACTTCTCTCGGGGATAACTTTGTCGGAGATGAAATGCCGGGTTGCTAGCGAAGCTCCACATGCTATCCAGACCACCGACAGGTCCCGCATGCCACAGCCGCTCTATCACGTGATGCATACTGCTCCGACGTGCTAACGTTCTGAGGCGAGTTAAGGCGCGTTGCAAGTTTTGTGAGGTGCTTTCGTGATATTTAATGGATCGGATTACATTTTTTATTTTTCTCCGATATCCGATCCAGTAATTTAGGTCAGTATCGGACCGATACCGATACGTAATATCGGATCGGTCCATCTCTAGTCTTAACTGCTGAAGACAGCTGGACTTTTATTTGGTTCATGAAGCTTTTAGCATAAATTTCTTACAGAAATTTCAGTTTGACTTTAGTTGGATTGCATTGTGCGAGATGTCCAGCCTGTCCAGGTGTAGTCTGTAGTCACCCTAACAGCTGGGATTGGCTCCAGACTAACATTATTCTGAATACTTAATCATGCAAAACTACACTAGTAGACACAAATCCACAGTGGAAGCCACGAAGTAAGAGGAACTTCCTTCTCCTGGAACATGGAGAGAAATCCGAGTTGTTTCATCTGCAGCGTCTGGAGAACTTCTGGTTGGACGTCTTGCTTCGACACACTGATGATGTTCCTGGGTTTCAGATGGCTGCTTATCTGAGTGCATACAGCAGTACCATTTAAAGAGCTATGATAACTTTCACTCTTATAGCTCTGAAAATGGCGCTGTGGTCTGCAACAGGTCTCTCAGTCGCATTTGTTCAGATGCAAGTACATCAGCAATCAGTAGTCTCTTACTCACATGTCACATATGCACCTTAGAACACCCAGTGACGGCTATTCAGTGCTGGTCAGATGATACTCTGATGGTTTTTAGTTTTGCCCTGGGATTCATTCCAGTATGGGACAGAAAACAAAAATCACAACAGAAAGAAAAACAACAGCGAGAGGTTTGCAAAGGGCATTGTTCTGTATGTCAGCACGTTTTAGGAGAAGAAAATAGAAAAAGTAAATTAAAAATTATTAATTAAAAAGTAGCAATAAATAGAATATGCATCTTTTGCCAGTTGCAGATTCAAAAACACTTATACCACATTGTTTAAAAAAATCATAATAAAGAAACTGACAAAACAAGACAGCACCATACACCACACAGGTTCATACACCAACTCGTATACAGCTATTTAAAGTTATTTTAAATCCTATTACTGGTGAGCTACCAGGTAACTGAAGTAGTTCAATGGATCAGACTGTTGCTGTACACAAATACAGGTCCACATGAAGGAGAACCAATCAGTACTTTGGGCTGTATAAGCTGGAGAAATGGCATCTACTAACTGCTATTTCTTTAGGTACACAGTGCACAACCTGATTTGAGTTTGTTTTGTGTGTGTGTGTGTGTGTGTCAGTATTAAGAGGTCTGGCAGTCTGAAAGCCCCCAGGAAGGTGAGAAGCGTTGAGGAGTGGTGTAATTAGACCTGAGCATCCTGCCAGCAGCAGCAGAGAGAGGCAGACAGACTCAAGTGGCCAGTGCAGGGTAAATAAAAAAAAGATGCTCTCTGTCAGGAGTCTGAAACCTCTCAGTCTTGTCAAGGTTCTTCTAATTCTCCATACAGCTTCCTACTCTCGTTCCAAATTAACATTGAATTATCATCTAAAATGACACCTGTGGTTTATCTGCTGTGTAATCTGATATTTCTGCTCCGAATGACCAAAAATAAAATAACAGAGGAGTTTTCTGTCTGCCAGGCATCTTTAAAGGAACTCCACCTGTTTGCAGGTCTTAGGGAGCCTGGCTGCATCTTCTGCTCATTGTCCTCATGACACACCAATGGTATCAGTCTAAAGCTCCCACGTCACCTCGTTCACCAGTTTTTACATGCCTGCCCATGCCTGAGGACAATGCCTCATCACCCTATTATGGCTGAGCGGTTTGAAAAAACTAAAAACAGCAATACATTGAAATCAGGAAATGCCACCATTTGCCAACAACCCGAGTTGACCAGTTTCAGACCAAAATTCTGATTTACAGGTAAAGAAAGAATAATCCTGACTGTGCACAGCCGTATATGTATTAACAACTAGGGCTGGGACATATCATACCGTTCACGGTAATATGGACTGGACTGATTCTTATGTAGCGCTTTTCTACTCTCCCGGAGTACTCAAAGCAACATGCCACATTCACCCAGTCACACCCATTCTCACTTGGGGTTAGAATCTTAACCAAGGATACTTTACATGCAGACTGGAGGAGCCAGGGATCGAACCCCCAACCTTCCGATCAGTAGGTGACCTGCTCTACCTCCTGAGCATACAGCCACCCCTAATACCGGTATAATGTTAAGCAATGATAAGAAAATGAAATATTGCGATAGAATATGGGTAAAATGCGCATGCGCAGTGCCCCTGTTTTCATACGCACATGGCAGAAAAAGCATGGCGGCGACGGAGAATGAGAAGGGCGAAAGTGGATCGTTTAATGAAACAGATGAACCAGAATTGGTTTGTAAAAATGCTGCAACTTCAGTGATGTGGAACTGTCCGTCAGAAACATACCAAAGCACAATTTTTGGTAGAGCATGCAAGCAGGCTGTCGTTATTACCATGTTTTTTGGAAAATAAGTCACTCTTAAAATCCTTTGATTTTCTTAAAAATCGACAGCGCCCCTTATAATCTTATGTGTGAATTCCGGTTGTACTTACTGACCTCAAACCAATTTTATGTGGTACACAGGGCTCGAAAATCTGTCAAAAAATGTCTTAGTACGACTTTGGTAAGCTACGAAGCCGCACCACATGATGGGTTGTCAGAGCATTATGGCTATCGTAGTCAGGCGCCTCGCGGAGTGATACATACAGTGCTTCAACATAATATTACTGTATTGTGTGTGTATAACCGCTTTTTAAGTTTTGTGGATATTATACATGGTTATGCTGAGGATATGTCGGCCAATTTCCACTGCAAATGTCTTTTGGTTAAACTTTCAGCAAGGAATTTACATCTGCACTGTTAAATTTTTATATAACTTTAATGCTCATAAAAACCCAGCTGCTTGTTTAAGTGAAAAATACATTGATGAAGTATTTTCTCTCACGTCAATTATATCGTCAGTTATATTGTTATCGCAAATTTTCAAATATGTATCGTGATAAATATTTTTGGCCATATTGCCCTACCCTATTAACAACCACGTTATTGCATGCATTAAAGATAAAAGAGAATATAACATAACACGTTAATGCTATGTTATATTCTGTTGTATGCAGTGTCTGCTACAAGCTACAGAGACTCTCTTAAATAATTGCCACTGTAATTTCTGAGAATGAGAGCAGACACTAAACAGCCAAATACTATAAAAACATGTAAATGTGAATCTCTAAAGTCATTAAACACAACAGCCGAGGTAAACCGAATCAATTTAAAACAGCCTCTGTGCTTCATCCTCTATTCATCTGTAAAGAAGGTTAGAAAAGAAGAGAGCTCAGCATTAAATTTGTTTCTGCAGCCCCTCCCCCCTCTGACTCTCATCATGCACCATTCCTGTATGTTTTGGACATTGATATGTTTTTCGAGGGTTAAAAATCACCAGAATCAAGGAAAAACATATTGGTGGCATACAGAAAATGTTAAATATCACAGAGCTGCAGTTTTATCACCAGAAACTAAAACCACTTTTATCTCACAGTGAAAACAGAACAATATTTTCACTCTGAGCTGCAGTCTGAGGGTCCGTCTCCCTCACTGGGAAACTCAGATGGGCTGCAGATGAGCTGTGCAGACGGAGATGTGACTGTGCGGAGGTTTTCTGGGGTTTAGTCGGGTTTAAGAGGAGGTGGGAAAGGCCAGCAGAGCCACACATGAGGAGTATCAAGGGGCTCATACTTAAGACGAGCCCTTCAAGGGCTGTCAGTAAAATCTTAATATCAGTTCTTAAATATTGATGTTTATTAGATTATTAGTTTTTGTTAATATCAGCCTGCCTGGGAATTTTATTTGGAGTTTTGTTAATTTTCTTCTTCTCATACCAATGACGCTCAGCTTTAAAACAGGAACCACACGCACACACGATTCTTCAGTCGATTACACTGTTATCGCTGCAGCAAGAACTCTTTTGTCGGAGCTGGCTGGGAATGAAAAGCCCCCCTCACTGCCATTCTTATCATCACATCACTTATCCTCACACTCATCACCACTCTTCATCCTTCTCACAGGGTAAAGTAATGATCAAGCCGGCAAAGAGCCATTCAGAAATATTTCAGGGAAACCATCTCCAGAGGCATTCATGGAAGGAGTAGCCTTTCAAACAGTCTGCTGCAACAAGAGGACGATTTTTAACTAACAGATAAAAAGCGGCGCTGCTGTGGAGCTTTTTTAAGACCAAACCGATCGAAGACAATCGGCCCGGAGCACATCAACAGGCAGGGAAGATTAGCAGCCACACACACACACACACGCACACACACACACAGAGATAAGGAAGGACAAAAAAAACAAAGGGCATTGAATACACAGCTACATTCAAAATAGAAATCCAAATACTGAGGCTGTGTTAGAGTGAGGGGCGAGAAGAGAAGATAAACCAAAAGAGGCGCAGAGATAAAACACACTCCTACATCTGCATGTACACACACACACACACACACACACACACACACACAGCTATGAGGATGTCTCCAGACCCAGCTTGTGCAACAACATTTAGCTAAAACACAGACCCCCGGTTGTACACTGAAGTCGTGCACCACAGCAGAGCTCTGTTTACCTGAGCTTTACTTTTCTTGTTGGTGATGAATATTTTCTACTGTTAGGACAAAGAAATGAGAATCTATTGGAGATTATGTATCTGAATTTCAGGAGCGGGACCGCGCCTCCAAACACACTCCTTCTGGTTGCCACCTATATAGGTTCCCCCCAGTTCTGCAACTGTTCATTCTCGTTTACATGCCCCACTCTCCCTCCCTCCTTGTTCTCAGTTCTTTAACTTCTTCACTTCTATTTAGTACACGGGGATCAGCCTGGCCCGGGAGCCGTCGCCAGTCCCCTTCGAGGCCTTCCCCAAACCGCAGCTCAATTCATGTCCAAGCATTCACCTTTACGTGCTAAAACGCTGTCAATCCTAAAATGAGGACGTGGGCCCAGCTAGTGAATTGGGATTTTTTAGCAGTACTGATTTATTTCACTCAGATAAAATATCTGTGTGCACATTTGCATGAGGAAATGGTGCGCAATAAAACACATAAGCCTTTCACACGCCTGCAGGTGATTTAAGTTTCCTACACAAAATAACTAGAATTATAATTCCAGCTGTTTGGAGTCCAGCTGTGAGTCAAATCATCTGTGAGAGCAGGTTAGCAAAGCATGAAGGAAAACTACGCCTGACTAATATATTGCGACTGCTCAGGTTAGTTTGCAGACTTTCTAAACCTACACGCAGAGAAAGATTTCACTGCTCTGAAGCTGCACACAGTAAAAAGCTGCACAGTGACCTTTAAGAGGGATGATTCCAGCAGGGCCTCAGTTACTTTGGATCTACACATCTACACGTGCAGTCGGCAGTCCACACATGTATGTTCAAAATGAAATACCTGGATAATAAATGCTGTAATAATCTGACTGCTCCCACGACTGAGCCAGAGTGAATCATCTCTGAGTCTCTGGCACTCACACTTTCAAATATTCAAACTTTTTCAACTGTAAAAGATCTAAGAAATACATCACAGTTACGCCCATTTGAGTCCAAGTGGTGTTCAAAATACACCTGATGGCCTTTAAAGATGGTGCTGGTTGTATTTTCATACCAGATCCAGGCTGACCCTGCGGGTTGGAGGGCGTAAAGTGCAAAAAGTAAATCAAATAGGAAATTAAAAGTCTGCGTTGGTGAATAAATCTCTCCCTTCTTTGATTATTGTTATTGATATTCTGGGTGCGCAGCTGTAAAAGGTCACGCTTTAACCTCACCGTCCTCTAGAGTTCAACCTTCACCCACGCCTGATGTTAAAAAATGTTCACGCTTTTAGAAATTTGAATACACACATGCTGAGTTATGAAAGGAAAGTATGACTAAAGCTTTATCACACATATAACTTCTGTCTGTTTTGAAAAGTTCATGCATGAGTTTCAGCATCATTGTTTATCGTGATCGACACAGTGGGAAATCGATGAGTCTCAGTGATCTCAGATCAGATGTTGACGTGTGTGTGTGTGTGTGTGTGCGTGCGTGCGCGAGAAAGCAGACTCACTTGATAGAGCCTTGAGACAGACAGCAGCTAGACAGGCACTGGTCTGGTGTTGCAGAACCAGAGCAGCAGCTTGGAGGCAGAGGAACAGCCGCTGGAGAGACAGGAGGAGGAAGAGGAGGAGGAAGAGGGAAAACACACGGGAAGGATGACGAAGCAATATCAGAGGTGGCAGGTGCAGCCGGTGAGGAGAGGAAATAAATGACAAAAGGAATAACATAAATAGAAAAAAAATCATGTGAAAATATAGAGATAAAGGATGACAAATGGAATAAAGAGCAAGAAAGTAGAAACAGGGTGACATTAAGAAGAAAAAGACAAAGTTAAAAAACAGAAGGAAGAAATTATGAAAGGATGGTATAAAATTGAGAAAAAAATGTGATTTATGTTCATAATGTAGTAAAAAAAAATGAAAATATGAGCAGAAAAACAGCAGGTCAGAGGAAGGAGAGAGGGAAGGAAACAAAATAGGAAAGGAGTAAACAAAGGCAGGGAGAGAGAAAGGGAAAAACAAGGTTAGTTTACACCCAGACTAGCCATTGGTCAGGACAGGTGTGTGTGTGCATCATATTCAGAAAATAAGAACTGAAAGGATAAACAAAGCTCACGCAGACACCACACTGCCTCCGCTGACTTGTTCCCATGTATTTCTCATTTATATTAGCTTATTGGGGGTGTTGGATGGTTGGGGTGGTGGAGGGTGCAGTGTGATGGTCCCAATGATTCTTACATTTTCTCTGCAGAGCGTTCAGAGAAAATAAAATACCAGCACATCAGCACAGCTGCAGTCTGACAACTTCTACAGCAGCTTGATCACGATGACTTTGAGTGTGAAAGGTGAGGTCAGTCAGTCAGTCAGTCAGTCAGTCAGTCAGTCAGTCACACACACACACACACACACACACACACACACACACACACACACACACACACACACACACACACACACACACACACACACACCATGTCCACAATAAAAAAAGTGGTGGTGAAAACACACAGCGAGACCTCAGAGAAGAGCTGTGATGTGAGATGTGCAGTCTGTGGGGGGATTTCTGGTCATCGGGCTGAACGATTCTGCAGACTACTGGAAGTGCTGTTCCTATAAACACCATCCATCACTGTGATTCCTGTGGCACAGGTAAACGAGGGACATGTAAATGCCCGAACAGCTGTGTATTAGTGCGGTTTAGGGGTGTTGGTGCTTCCACGAAGGCTATAACCTGCTCTGGGAGCTGCAGCGTCAGCCTCGATCAGCTGAATTTTATGTTTTTTTAAATACTTTTTGGTAAATGCTGAAAATCTGACAATATCTGCAGTGCTGTCTCTAATCATCAATCACTCATCAATCCTTCCAGCACTGTGGTTGTTTTTACATCACTGCCTGGAAAACCACTCCAATGTAAGCTCCGATGCATATGCAATGAACACCAGCTTCAACCTTTCAACCTGAAGGATGAGGGAAGGAGCCAGATCTGGCAATCAGGAAAGGATTTTATCTGGATGTAGCCACACAGCTTGGGTTAAAATCCACCAAGGTTAGAGGGCTCACAGAGGGCAATAAACCACGCTGCTAACGCCGCTCGTGCTCATGACCTGATGGACTCCTCTGGGCTTGATGCTGAAAGCATCGCAGCCAGAGATCCACCATGACTGCAGAGATGAATGAAATAAAATTCGGACCAGCTGGAAACACAAGCTGGAGTCTGAGGTTGAAATTCCAGGTCAGCAGGTGCAAGTGGTCTGAATGGGAATTCCATGGAGTGGCTGGAAAATAGGAGCTGCACTGGAGACACTCCAGAGTTGGATAAGAAGAACGCTCTGAAGGGAAAACAGGGATGGTTTTTAGATCCAGATGCAACAGCCTCCACAAAAACGTCCCACAGAGACGGCAGCCAGGACGATGAGACGGAAAACTGTCCAACGGTGTCAGACATGGACACGAGTCCGGCTGTTTCTGGGTCTGAATACATGATGCTGCTTTAAAGCTGTGGCATGTACACGGCAAGGACAGGCCTCCTCCTCTAGCCTCTCCACTATAAGCTCCTCCCACCCCTTCAAGGTACACCTTGTCCTGCCTTTGTGCTGACATTTCATTGATTAGAATTTTTATAATAGTTAAGCAGTGCCCACAGTTGAAGCCATCAGCTCATCACACATCACTGACGTGCGGTTGCTTAAAAATGGATTGGTTTGCATTTATATAGCACTTTTCAAGGCACCTAAAGCACTTTACAATTCATTCACTCTCACATACACACACTGGTGGAGGCAACAGTTGCCGCAGCTGCCCTGGGGCAGACTGACAGAAGCGAGGCTGCCATATCGCGCCATCGACCCCTCTGGCCAACACCAGCAGGCGGTAGGGTAAAATGTCTTGCCCAAGACCCAAGGACACAACGACCAGTGGCCTGCAGTTGCTTGAAATCATGCTATATTATTCACCTTTACCTGAGCTTAGAGTCTTTAGATCAGACTTAAATTCAGCTGACTCCTCTCAGCTTAGCCTATCACAGGTTGTTACTGAAGCTGTCATATGTGCAGGCGGAGCCTCAGTGTGAGCAAGTGCAGTAGTAGCTGCAGCTGTGAGTCCGGGGCTGAATGCAGCCGACAGCATTGTCAGCATTCATCCCGGAGCTTGTAGGCACTTCCTGTTTGGATTTTCTCTGATTTTGTTTATATCTGCAAGACAATGAAATCCAGACACACACACACATATGCAGCTACACACATGCAGACAGACAGACAGACACACACACGCAGACAAGCAAAAATGTAGATGTGAAACATGATGCAGAAACAAATATAGGAACTGGAACAAGAATGCAAAAATACAAATTTTGCATCTCTTTTCATCATCTGCAGGAGTGCCCATGGAAAGATACACTAGCCACACGCACACGGGACAGTGTGTGTGGTATTGCTTCAGGTTAGTGTCTGTGTAAATTGTGTAACCAAACACAGGGACACACACTGAAAATGTGCCGTCAGTAGGAGAGAAGCAAACAGGGAGAACATCAGGAGAATGGCAAAAAGAAAGAGATGAAAATATGAAGAGGGTGGAAAGAAATGGAGACAAAACAGGAAGTATGGAGGAAAGGTGGAAAAGTTGAAGAATATTTGTAGAAAAACAGAGCAAGACACAAATGAACGAAAACCATGGCACAGTGAAGGGGCTCAGAGCCTGCGCTGTTAATTCAGTAGCTGTGAGTAAAAGTCACCCAGAATAAGTCCACTCACTTAGGTCTTTGTCACTCAGTTCTACCTCACTCGGGTCTTTGGTAACAAGCACGGTAACTAGTTATTATTCCAAAATCAGGAACGCGTTAGTCGTTACTGGGATTTAGATAGGCTCGTTACTCGTTACTTCATGTGGTGGCTATCGCGGAGCTTCCACAGATTCAGTAACATTAGCAAGTGGTGGAGGCCAGCAGGTGGAGGAGGGAAAGTGGACGCAGAAGGAAAAGAGACCCGAGGCGAACTTCAGGTAAGAAGTTATGACCTGCAGTCTCTCTGGGTCAGATATGAACCAAGTTTAGGTGGAGTTTATTTTCATTATTCTGACTTTTTCCGTACTGCGTGATAGCTAGCATGACGGAGTTTCTATACAGCTGGGTGGGTGCTATGATGTTACTGATGTTAAACTTTATTTTGTTCATAAGTTATTAGAGTTGCCAACTGTCCCGTCTGGTATTCAGAGAAAATATTACGCGTTTCTTATTGAGGTGAAAAGGAACAGTTTGTCCCGTAATTCAGCTGCAATGAAAAAGGCACAAAGCTGGAGTTATTCTGTGTCTTTGCTGCACAGCTGCCTCTTCTTCTTTCATTCTCTCACCCTCCCTCTCCTGTTTCTACTTCAATCATGAAAATCAGTGATCAGCTGATCGGCTTTTCTCTCTTGTTTGTTTATCGCTCACTTTGCGCCAGAAAGAGGAAACCAGCCGATGTCGTGTTAAACAACAGCAGCACGTTTGATCAGCTGTTGTTAGAATTTATTTAATATTACTTTCTAGTATCAGCTGATGTTTGCTGGAGCCACAGCTGCAAAAAAGCTGCTGGTCATGATATGGTTTGGTTATCTGGTGAGAGGGAAACATGAAGATGAAACCAGGAGATGTCCTTACTGAATCACCAGAGCTGAACAGGTGATGGAGAAACAGGTTTACCTTTTAGGTGACATGAATGAGTTGAAGGGAAGCTATGAACTGTTTCTGAGAGACAAATAACACCAGGATCCTTTTTTATGTAGCTGACAGCTGGTAACTGTGCAGGGGCGGGTCTAGCAAAGTTTTGCCAGGGGGGCATGTAGGGCATTAACAGGGAGAGGGGGGCACAAAGAAATACTTTTCTTTCTTATTCTCATTTAAAATGTCTCGCTTTTAAAAAATAATTATCTGAATCTTACAACAAACGATTGATAGATTGATGCATATATACCATCAAAACAGTGTACATCACTCTCACAACAGTGTTTATTTTCATTCAAAGGCTTTATGATTTTTCCTATAATGGTGGGCCGGTCTCTAGTCAAAATGCCCGGGCCAATTTTCTGTCCCAGTCCAGCCCTGTATGCAGCTCATCTGCAGTCTGGTGTTACCTACATCTTCCTATTCAGAAGGCAGAATTTCCGAGTTCTGAGTACAATCGACAGCACCACGACTGCAGTTTTTGTGTTGGATGTAAAAGGCGCACATGACGCTGTGACGTAGGCTAGAATTATGGCAGCAGTCAATGACGGTCCAGGCGTGGGGTTTCTCTCATGGAAATATGCACATTATCTTTTCCTTTCTATTGGTAGGTGGCACAGCGCACTTGTGGCAAGTAAGCAAGCTAGAAGACTGACAAAGTTATGGAAGCAACACATTAACAAGAGAAAAGAGTAAAACCAAAGTTACTTTCCCTAGTAACTAGTTACTTTGAAAGTAACGGGTAACTTGAAGTAACTGAGTTACTTTTGATAGAAGTAACTAGTAATGTAACTAAGTTACTAATTTAAAGTAACTTACCCAACACTGATTATGACCTAACAGTTCTACCTGCACAATCTAATAGAAACAGTTCCAATGAGGCAGAAAATGGCCATTTTGGCAGCAGTGCTCAGATCGACAGTTTTTATTCTAAGCAACGAGACGCACAAAGCAGAGGCCAAAGGTGAAGATGTACAGCGTCTTCACCTTCTTTCATTTCGTTGAATTCTTTAATGAAGTCAGAATTAAACTTTCATGGAAGATTTTGTCCCTTCTCCCAGATCTGTCACTGCTTCCACAGCGTCCTGCTCTGAATAACGCTCATCACGTCTTCATTTAGAAAACTTTGACACATTTGGCTGAAGACAGCCTGAGGTGGTGTGTCTCAATGTAACACGCTCAGCTGCATCAGTCACATAATAAGCACATCAATAATCCCTCTCTTAATATGATGAGGCGCCGTGTTGAAATGAGCCACTTTTCCATCCAATATGAGATGCTAATGCGCTGATTTTCTCCATCTGAAAAGACAATTAGCTGCTAATTGAAGTACAGTGTTTCAGTGTTTTGTGCGTCTGTCAGAGGGAGATTACCCTCGGCTGTGCGTCGTTGGAGAGTGCCTCATGTTTTTACAGAAATACAAAAAGCTGCAGAGGAATTCTGTATGTGGAGAGAAAGACCGAAGATGACGTTAAAAAACATCTCTAAGTGTGAATATCAGAACAGTTCTCTCAGACACAGATACAACATTCATTAATCAGCACGAGGCCCTGGAGTCATTACCGGGAACATTTCTACAGCTTTGGAGGTTCGTTTGAGGGAGTGATACAGGCTTAAAAAGCACCCTTTAATAAGCATTAAAGAGATGTCTGGTCTCCTGGGACCAATAAGTCGTATGGTCGTATGATGGAGATCTTCTCAGCCATGACTTCTAAGGGACAAGCTGGAGCTATCAGGAGTGGACCACCACACGTCCCAGTGGATACTGGACTACCTCACAGGACGCCCACAGTATGTGAGGGCACAGGGCTGTGTCTCTGATACGCTGGTCTGTAGTACGGGGGCCCCACAGGGAACTGTGCTGGCACCGTTCCTCTTCACCCTCTACACTGCAGACTTCTCCATGAACTCCCCACGCTGCCACCTATAGAAGCTCTCTGACGCCTCTGCCATAGTCGGCCTCATCACAGGTAAGGATGTCTCAGAATACAGACTGTGGACTCTGGACTTTGTGGACTGGTGCCAGCAGAACCACCTGCTGATCAACACCGGGAAAACCAAGGAGTTGGTGGTGGACTTCCGGAGACGCAGACCCATCACACTGGCACCGGTGAACATCCAGGGAGTGGACATTGAGAGTGTTCACCTGGGTGTTCACCTGAATAATAAACAGGACTGGAGTCACAACACTAATGGTCTTTACAGGAAGGGTCAGAGCAGACTCTACCTGCTGAGGCGGCTAAGGTCTTTTAGAGTCCAGGGAGCGGTTCTAAGACATTCTATTACTCTGTGGTGTCATCTGTCATTTTTTACAGTGTTGTATGTTGGAGCAGCAGTTTATCGACAGCTGAGAGCAAGAGGTTGGATAAACTCATCAGGAAGGCCAGCTCTGTTCTGGGATGCACCCTGGAGCCAGTGCAGGTGGTGGGAGACAGAAGGACTCTGGCCAGAATAACTTCTCTGAGGGACAGAGTCTCCCACCCCATGCATGTAAATATTGCTGAACTGCAGAGCTCCTTCAGTGACACACTGCTGTATCCTAGATGCATGAAAGAGTGTTTCCGCAGGTACTTCCTCCCTGCAGCTGTGAGACTGTACAATCAAAACTGCTCCCAACAAACATAGATGTTCAGTGCTGTAACAACTTCTACTGTTATAACTTGCACATTACTTTTCTCAGTTTATATATACACTCACTTATTGGAAGTTACATGTCTACTTTTTAATGCACAGGTACAATACACAATCTGTACTTTTCTAATTATTCTAAATATTCTTAACTATTTAAACATCTTTCAGTATCCTGCTCTGTTTGCACACTACAACCTGGGTTAGCCACTTATCTGTACTCTAATTTTAATAACCTACAGTACTCTGGTTTGGTAACTATTGTCCATGATGTAAATATGTAAGAATTGTGTTTCTGTTCTGTGTCCTGTTCTGTTTGTATATGTGTGTTTTTGCTCCTGATACAACCAAATTTCTCCTTGTGGGAAAATTAAAGGATTACTCTATTCTATTCTATTCTATTCTATTCTATTCTATTGTCCACCTCTCACCGGCTAGTTTGTGATGTTTGGTGTGTGAAGAGTCTGCTAGGATCTGCTGCTGGAAACCAAAACCACCCGAAGGCTCATCAGCACCAGAGACTGTACACGGAGGAATGAAGCTGACGTCACACACCAGTTTAAACTCTTAAAATCAGCTTTTAGAGCCAAAGGTGGTCGTATTTGTGATGAGGGCGGACCACGAGGCAGGCTTTGTTAGCATCCAGCTAAAATGACTCCCTGGTCACCATCACAGCACCAACCCAGAGGTAAATTTTGTTACCATCCTCAGAAAAAGCCCACAAACTGTATTAACTTGGCGTTATATTCATAATTCATGGCAGTGGCTCGTGTTTACACCATGATCTGGATTTCCTGCCTCGCCGTTGGTCTGCTTGTAGCTGCTGTGTGTTTAACCACCTCTGTGACTCAAACTCAACGTGTCACTAATGATGGAGATCTTCCATTAAGTCAGGGTAAAATATACTTCAGGTCGCTGTCACGGATCCAAAACAATTATAAATATTCGGATATTAAATTCTGAAATATTTCCATTCATCTTTCATTTCCTCAGGATGCTTTTACCCTCCATCTCATGTTCTTTACTCTTTTCTTTCTTCTTCTCGCTTCCTCAGCCTTTGTTCTGCACCTCCTCTTCCTCATTTTTCTCGCCTCTTAAATCGCACCGGCTCGTTTTAACTCCTTACATTCTCCCGTTTGGTTCTTCTTCCTGCTTCCTTCTTCATGTTTCTCTCTGTTTAAATAATTTTCTCATACTTATTTTCTTCCTGTTTTTTCCTTCTGCACAGTCAATGTTTTTCTGTTTTCATCTTTGTGAAGAGTTATTTATCCAGTTTGTTCTTTCAGCACTGCAGGCTAATGTGTGTGTGTGTGTGTGTGTGTGTGTGTGTGTGCATAGACTATAAGTATTGTGTATCATGTTTTCCTTCAGCTGCTTCATCATAATCAGAGTGTGTATCAAACAAACAGCTGATCTTCACTACACAATAACACATACATTCATCATCTTATTTTATCGTCAAAGTGAAAACTGGACCAGTCTGCTGACTGTGCATGCAGCAGTGAAGCCTGATGAAGAGGCCAGTAAAGAATAAGAGACAGTGTGAAACAGGAGCCAAAGCACAGGTTGTGTTCACGCTGCTGTCACTGCGACAGGTTTCCTCTGTAACTGTGTGCAGCTCTGTGTGAACGGAGCGGCTTGACTCAGTGTTTGTGTCCTGGTTATGTCTCTGCTGGTTCTAATTATTACCGTCAGATCAAAACAAATTATAAGTCCCAGCTTGTCTTTGAGACATTCATCTTCCTGCGTGAAGCTCCAAACTTTCTTCTTCTTATTTATAGAATCTAATATGTTTGTGTTCATCCACTACATGTGATTTTTTTCCACTAGATTTATTTCCTGTAGCAGGAGCGAGAAGTCACATAACTTCCTTTGTCTCTTCGTATGCGTCAGCTTCCTTCACCTCCACGTTTATCAGCCGTCTCAGTCAAATTCATAACTGTACAGTAACAACGGGACAGTAACGGGCCATGTCATTATCTGCCTGACTGAGTCGTGACTTTCCTGCAGTCTGTGAATAGCTCTGGTACAGAGAGCACGCCGAGTTGAACCGGAATGAACTCCAATCAGAGCGAATGAGCGCCGAGCGCCGCATCTATCGACACATCATTTCCCCAAAAGGCAGCTTCCATGACGTCTTCCTACACATGGCCAATTTGTTAGATGAAGTGACACCTATGCACACACACACACACACTAAGATGGACCTGGTGACAGCACAGGCTCGGGTGACTCTGCATGGAAGGAGTCGCTGAAGACGAATGTGTCGTCACTTCCTGTGGATAATGTCAGAGCGCAGCGAGAGCTCGACTCAGCGCCCTGTGTGAATCAGACACGTATTAATCCCGCCGTGGGTCTCGCTCCAGAACACTCGCTGTAATGTTACAGACAAAGAAGCCATCTCAGAGCGTGCTGACACACCTCTGGCATTTGGCAGTGATTCCTCCTCCAGCTCTGTCAGGCTAAAGGTCTGCTGTAAAATCCAGCCAGTGTAGGCTTCAGGGGGATCTGTCATCAGGACTGGAACATAATATACATAATTGTGTTTTCATTAGTGTGAAGTCACCTGGAAATAAAAACCACGGTGGTGTAATTACTGCTTTAAACCTCACAGAGTGTGAAACAGTGCAGTGGTGGAAGTGACGCCAGTCTGCTTTTCACATAAATAAACCCGGCGGGTATGATGAAGATGATGAACAAGGTGTACACCCACTCCGTTGTATTTGATGCTGCGATATGTTAACACAGCCTTATGCGATTTTAATAACCGCGTTCCTCCCAGCCACTTTCGCTCTGACTATTTAAATGAATTCACTTCCTGCATGTTGCGGCACAACAATACCAGCAACAACAATACCCTCTGACCAGCAATAAGCTTATTGCTCACATTAACATCCACTTATTCATAAAAAGATTTTTGAAGACAGAAAGAAAAAGAAACAGAGCAGAAAATGGAAATGTTCTTTGCCTCCATTCTCCCCCCGTGCCTGTTTTGTCCATGAACGATTAATCAGTGAATGACTTCCTGTGTAAACACTGAGCACGGTGTCACCTCACAATGCTGCACCGCAGTACAAAACACAAAAACGCCTCAAAGCTGTGAAAACTGCTTTGGCCTGTTTGACTTCATGAGCCAATGAAGGAAGGTGACATGGGGGTTGTGCCCCATGCTCGCAGGTTGTTTTGCTGACCGTGCATGCAGTGGTGAAGCCTGATGAAGTGGATAGGTACCTCAGGTTACGTTTATATTCCTTTACTGTCACGACGTTCAGGAGGAAGATTACTCAGGCTAAACTTTAATCAGACTCATGTGAGGACATGAAAAAATCCGATCCCAAGCAACAACACAGGAAGTAAAACCAACGAGGAGTGACAGAGTGAATAGCAAAGGCACACACAGACAAAGTGTCGGTGGCTTCTGACTTCCTGTCTGAATAACAGGCTGTGGCGTGTTTCATGATGTGGGCCACAGCCCTTCAGATACGGTTGAGTCTCCGCCCAGTCATCGTCAGGCTCAGGATCAATGATTACTGGAGACGTCTGTCCGGTTCTTTTTGAGATCTGTTAATCTCACTTAGCTGGACTTCTTTATTTTTTTAATGTCATTTCTAAACCAGACTGAACATATATGATTATTTATATTAATATTTCCACAAATAAGAGGTGATGTGCGATGTCACTGATAAACACGTGTTATTGCCTGCAAGGAGCTTCACATGAATCCAGTTTTTTATAGAAAACCTTAACTGTCCCACAAAGACAACCACTGTAAATGTAATCTGATTACATTACTCAATGAGGTGATCAGGTGATAGGACTGACACACCTGCTCTTCTGTCTTTGCACCAAGAAACCTGTTTTAATTTGAAATTTTTTCATTATTTTACATTTAATTTTGATTTTATTTTAAACTACTTTGATTATGTAAATTGATGTTAGTTACTTGATTATCATCTCTCACACCCAAAGTGCTTTATCTGCGATCAGTGAATCAGAAGCTGATTCGAGTCTCACCATCGCAGACAAGGTGATCGTTTACCTGCAACATGATGCTAAATATTAAATATGGATGCTGCGTCTGTTTCCTCCATGTCTTATCAGCCATATTAGTTGTGGGAACAGCAACAACAGGTAATTCTGGTAAGAGTGATGGTAATAAGCTGAAAATGTTCTTTAGCAGTGTGGAGCATACAGAGTACGACACAGAGACATGAGGAGGACAATCTTGGATCCCAAAGGGATCCAAAAGAAAAAGAAATGATGGACAGAGCGATGCATCATTTATTTGTCACCTGCCAGGTGTGTGCAGATGTAGCTGGTATCCTGGGAATCACATTTGTATGTTTAGGTTCTTTGTGGGTGTTTGAGCGTGACTGTCAAACTCTGAAATGTGGATATTTTTAATCTGAGAGGTCACACAAGCACCAGATACAGTATAGTATACAGCAGCGGTCCCCAACCCCCAAGCCTCGGACCAGTATCGGTCCGTGAGTCGTTTGGTACCGGGCCGTGAGAGTTGAGGCTCTGGTGTGAAATGTATGGTTTTCAGGGTTTTTATCGGTTTTCAGCGTTATTTTGTTATCGTTTTATCGTTAACTCGGTTTTCCTGGGTCTTTTCACGTGTGTTATGAATAAATCTTCTTTTTTTTCGGTACCGGTACTAGTTTTATTTTGTTGTATTTATCCGCGACACCTTAAAGGCCAGTCCGTGAAAATATTGTTGGGCATAAACCGGTCCGTGGCACAAAAAAAGGTTGGGGACCGCTGGTATACAGTACATTAGATCACACATTGTTGTGCCTCCACAGAGCCCACAGATCCTGATCATTAACCAGGGAGCGCAAAACTAACTGACAAATGAATGTTCTCCAGTCCAGAGGTGGTGCTGCACGGAGTGTCACACCAGGAGGCTTAATTATGTGTTTGTGGTGAATAACATGCCTATAACACTGGTATTACAGTCAAATATTAGTACAAATTAGTACAAATATTTTAAAAAGTCACCACGCAGGAAATCCAACTTCTAATGACGTTCATTATGGAACGCCATGGATTCTTCCTCCCGAAAGCAAATAACATGCGCTGTTGGAAAACTGTGCTATGGAGGTATAGAATATTAATATGAGTGCAAAATTAAATTTAGCATGCAGTTCTGCAGACTAAATTTAATTTGATGTTAAGTTTGAACATTTGTGGATGAAAACAGTTTGATTCCACAGCGGCAGGAACACAGCAGAGCTGACAGGAAAGACAGAAACGCCCCGCAACTCAAACATGAAGGCTCCAGCAATATCTGACATCTATGTGTGTGTCCTGCAGAGAATGAACAGGTATGGCAACGGTTGAGAAAACTGAAACCACACAAAAACCGTAGCTCACAGTCGTGTAGAGCTCAACGTCTGCCTGAGCAGGAGTTTGCTTCACATTCTGCACACAGCACCTGAAATACTCCTGAAATACTCCTGAAATACTGCACAGCACCTGAAATACTTCTGAATTACTGCATAGTACCTGAAATACTACCGAAATACTGCATAGTACCTGAAATACTCCTGAAACACTGCACAGTACCTAAAATAATCCTGAAATACTACACAGCACCTGAAATACTCCTGAAATACTGCATAGCACCTGAAATACTCCTGAAACACTGCACAGTACCTGAAATACTCCTGAAATACTGCACAGCACCTGAAATACTCCTGAAATACTGCATAGTACCTAAAATACTCCTGAAACACTGCACAGTACCTGAAATACTCCTGAAACACTGCATAGTACCTGAAATACTCCTGAAACACTGCACAGCACCTGAAATACTCCTGAAATACTGCATAGTACCTGAAATACTCCTGAAACACTGCATAGTACCTGAAATACTCTTGAAATACTACTGAAATACTGCATAGTACCTGAAATACTCTTGAAATACTACCGAAATACTGCATAGTACCTGAAATACTGCATAGCACCTGAAATACTCCTGTATACTCCTGAACCACTGCACAGTACCTTAAATAGGAGGTAGGCAGGATTAAAAGGAGTGTGAGGAGCTAAGAACACCTGGGCTGAGGATAACGAAGGGAACAGAGGGACAGAATCTGTATGAACCTGTGTCCTGTATGAAGACATGATGTCCACCTATGGCTACATGTTTCTGTGTAATAGGCGGCGATGAAAGGTGTTGCAGATGTAACAACTTCCTGTCTTTTTCTTAAACATACATGACTCATATTTCAGTCACATAAACAGCCTCTGCTTGATGATTTGACCCTTCCAGCAGAAACAGGACTGCACTGCATCATTTGTCTTTCCCAAGCACAGATAAGATCCTTCTATTAAAACACACTGAAAAAATAACATATTCAACACACGTGTCCTTATTGCTGTTAAACACGTTTCTACCTTCACACACTGAATTAGGTGGACAAGTCAGAAGCCAAGGCAGCGTTTGAGTGTGCAGGGACAGGAGAGGGTACTTACAGAGATAAGGTCGTCTCTAACACACATGGAAACACAGTTTTCTCAATTCAACCCAGGCGTGATGAAAGATTACTACTGAAATACCAATAAACAGAAATACTGCAGTAATACACTAAAGTCTGGGGTGACTGTAAAACCCTGCGCTACATGTGCTCTAATACCAACAAGCTACATTGAAACTTTAAAATGCCTGCGTGCACCAGATGTCGTGCAAGTTTTCCTAAATGTTCAATTAGTTTTGAATGTTTTCCCAACATTTAGAGAAAAAAGGGGCAACAGCACCCACACCCACAGCATCCAGGTCAAGCTTGTCTGTGTGCAGACCAATAAACACTGTGCTGTATGACTGTAAATGGGTGGGCTGAGTATGACTGCACACCTTCGGTCTCTGGGTGGGACAGGACTTACTTGAGCACGTGCGTGGAGCCGTTTATCTGCGTGGCCGTGCACGGAGCGCCGGAGCCGAGGATGGACGGTCTGCGGTACCTCTGCCTCCCGCAACACAGGATGATGAGGAAGGCACGGCGGAAGGACTTGTTGAGGAACGCGTAGAGGATGGGGTTCAGCATGGAGTTGATGTAGCCCAGCCACAGGCAGGCAGCCCACAGCTGTTCGGGCACGGTGTAGTCTATAAAGGGGTCCACAACATTGGTAACGAAGAACGGCGCCCAGCACAGGCAGAAGCAGCCCATGATGATGCACAGCGTCTTTGCCGCCTTAGTTTCTGTTCGCATGCGGTGGTTGCGCTGATGGTCGGCAGAATCCGGTGCACTGGCGCCAACCCCACCAGAAGTCCCGGCGGCACTGGTACCAGCTCCTCCGGCCCGCTGCAGCATACTGATCTGCAGGGCGTGCGCCCGGGCTGTGATGTAGATCCTCTGGTAGGCCAGCACCATGAGGACCAGAGGGATGTAGAAGGCCACCAAGGAGCAGGTGAGCGCGTACGGCTTGTTGACCATGAAGACGCAGGACGTAGTGTTGCTGCTGTTGTTGAAGCGCCGCTCGTTAATCTGGTGAAAGAGCAGGGAGAAAAGTCAGTGCGCACACAGGCTCAGCTCGCTGCTGCGACCAGCTGACCTTGCCGTCCGTAACATGCGACCAGCTATTCCACTTTATCTGTTTTTCTCTAGTTTTACTCTTATTTCATTTGACCTTTGGTTTTAAATTCAGTTTCCTGGGTGAATTTTCTTACTTGAGTTCAGCTTTTACTACATTCATCGTTTTTAGAATAGAATAGAATAGAATAGAATAGAATTCAACTTTATTGTCATTGCACATGCACAGGTACAGGGCAACGAAATGCAGTTTGCATCCATCCAGAAGTGCTTTAGTGATATAGATATATTACAATATATATTAGCAATAATATAGATATGTGAGTATATTACAGAAATGGGTCTATTATGGTATGTTATAATGTACACGGTATGAAGTATGTTGTGAATATTCTATAACTATAAGTATGTACAGGCTGTAGTGAGTACAAGCTATGTACAGGATATGAACAGGATATAAATATGAAAAACTATACAGAATATGAAATGAAATAAATAACTTTACAGAATCTGGGATATACAGCTATACAGAAATGGGAACTATGCAAGTTGTAAACAGTTGTAGGATTAAAGATTATCGAATGTACAGAATGATTATTTACACAGAGCTATACAGTAGTGCAGTTAAGATAAGTGAGGGTGTAGATAGTTTCTACAGAGGCTATATAAAGTGCTAGTGGTTGTGAGTGGTGGTTCAGTCCATGTTATTATTGTGTTTGAGGGTACAGTTGTCCATTGTGGGTGTGTGTATGTTCAGTCCATGAGTTTAACGTGGGTCAGATGTCAGGAGGCAGAGTTCAGGAGTCTGACAGCTGTGGGGAAGAAGCTGTTCCGGTACCTGGTGGTCTTAGTCCAGAGGCTCCTGTGGCGCCTCCCAGAGGGCAGGAGGGTGAAGAGTCCATGTGATGGGTGACTGGGGTCTTTGATGATTTTCCCAGCCCTTTTCAGACACCGCTTCCTGTAGATGTCTTTTATGGTAGGAAGTGGTGCTCCGGCGATGCGCTGGGCAGTTTTCACGACCCTCTGCAACGCCTTCCGGTCCGAGGCAGAGCAGTTCCCGTACCAGACTGTTATACAGTTGGTCAGGATGCTCTCGATGGTGCAGCGATAGAAGTTCACCAGGATGTCTGAGGACAGGTGGTTCTTCCTCAGAGTCCTCAAGAAGAAGAGGCGCTGGTGAGCCTTCTTGACCAGCTTGGAGCAGTTGGTCGTCCAGGTGAGATCCTCGGAGATGTGGACTCCCAGGAACTTGAAGCTGCTCACACGCTCCACAGCTGTCCCCTTAATGTGGATGGGTGGATGTGGGTCAGCATTCCTCCTGTAGTCCACGATGAGCTCCTTGGTCTTCTCGGTGTTAAGCAGCAGGTTGTTTCTGTCGCACCACTCAGCCAGACGATCCACCTCCTCCCTGTAGGCGGCCTCATCGTTGTCACTGATGAGGCCAATCACCGTGGTGTCATCTGCAAACTTAATGATGGTGTTGGAACCATCAGCAGGTCTGCAGTCGTGGGTGAAGAGGGAGTAGAGGAAAGGGCTCATCACACAGCCTTGTGGTACACCGGTGTTCATTGTGATGGTAGATGAGCAGCGGTTATCCAGCCGGACATGTTGGGGGCGGTTGGTCAGGAAGTCCAGTAACCATTTGCAGATGAGGGAACTGATACCCAGGTCTGTCAGTTTCCTGATGAGTTGTGAGGGGTGGATTGTATTGAATGCTGAACTGAAGTCTATAAACAGCATTCTGGCGTAGGTGTCTATGTATTAATAGACCTCTCTGCATTGAATCATATCTGTTATTAACCTCTGTCTCTCTTCCACAGCATGTCTTTATCCTGTCTTCCTTCTCTCACCCCAACCGGTCGCAGCAGATGGCCGCCCCTCCCTGAGCCTGGTTCTGCCGGAGGTTTCTTCCTGTTAAAAGGGAGTTTTTCCTTCCCACTGTCGCCAAAGTGCTTGCTCATAGGGGGTCATATGATTGTTGGGTTTTTCTCTGTATCTATGAAGCGCCTTGAGGCGACTTTTGTTGTGATTTGGCGCTATATAAATAAAATTGAATTGAATTGAATTGAAGTTGTCCACCTCCAATTTGATCATTTTTATTTTATTCTAGTGCTTTTAGAATAAAAGCACTAGAATAGTGCTTTTAGTTTTCAAGAGTCTAGTTTGTCTGTTTGGCGTGATACGGGATTTGGGCATTTTTAGGAAAAGCACTGAACCTGCTCAGTGACCCATGATGTGATCAAAAGGTCCATTTACAGTGTAGAAACACGGTATATCTGATATTTATTCCTATAAAATATGCTGCTTACATTTTGTTGGTAGAGTCTTGCTATGCTCTGGTTCTGATGCTCAGGAAGGCAAAAAAATAGAAAACTAATCATTGGCTGTCAGGTGAGTTCCTTCCACAGTGCAATGATGTGACATTAATCATGGATCAAATCTTTCTTCAAATACTACACGACTCCTCGCTGTACCACTTATAACAGCTCCATTTACAGTCAGCAAAACTCCGGGGACATTCTTATTTGCATGTGTCCTTAAAATGTAATTAATGTAAGCATGCAAAGAAACTTCCAAACTCCTATGAGGACACGTCGGTCTAATTTATGAAGTTACACAAAGCTGAAATGATCAGAATATTAAAAGAACATTATGATAACAGTAAATGTTAGTATGGCAGAGTGTTTCAGAAAAAGCTCAGGTGACACAATGAAGGAACACCTGAAAGACTCAAACCTCACTGATGGAAATGATCAGGATAAACCACAGAGCTGTCTTCATAAAGTCATCAGCACATCAGAAACAGCAGTGACACGAGCCCCAGCTGCCTGACAGGTCTGCACAAAACACTCGTTTCCACGTGATCTGTGCCAAAATCACTTGCAACACTCAGCAGCTTAACGAGCCCCACGAGAGCTGCTGCCACAGTGTGAGTGTGTGTGTCTATGACTTTATGTGTGTCTGTGTGACCCCGGTCCTTGTGTTGACAGGCAGCTCAGAGAAAGTTTTGCTGGCGTTTCGATGAAGATGGACGGGGTGAGCGAGGTTAAAGGTGGCAGGGGACAATCTCTCTCTCTTTCACAGTCTCCTCGTGCACTCGCTCTCTAACCTTCCCTCTGTGTTTGTTTTCGGTCACACACACATGTGAGAATGATTTCCGCAATGCTCATGTTGTTAAAGACTTTATTTATCAGACTGTTTATGACACCAGAGCCCATCACCTCTGAAAACAGCGAGCAGCAACCGAGACAGCTGGAGGAATATAAATGAGTGTGTAAGGCAGGATGGACACACACACACAGACACACACACTCTCACACACAGACAGGGACACCCACACACACACACACACACACACACACACACACACACACACAGACAGGGACACACACACCCACACATCTCACTGACTGTGTGGTCACGTCATGGCTACACTGCATCACCTTACACTGACTGATCCACTCATCACAGAGGTAGTAACCTGCTCTCGCCTGAATCAGTGGATTTATACAGACTGACAGTAAATATTAGGGCTGGGTATCGTCACTGATTACTAGAATTGATTCGATTCCGATTCACAAGTTCCTGAATCGATTCGATCCACGATTCGATTCAATTCGATTTGAATCTGGGAAATCTTGCCTCAGACAGTCAGAAATATTAGAATTCAGATCAGTACATTTACATATTGTTGCATCTATAAAAAGGAAGCTGACACTTTCCAGACTTTACCAAAGGTGTGAGCGTCACAGCAGATGCCTTTGTGTCAAATTACTGAAGATAAAACACAGAAAAACATGAAGATGATTTTCCTGGCCTGGGATTTTATAAAAATATTCTGCAGTAGATCAAAAACGAAAGAAAACCATTAATCAATTTATGAACATTACCTCTGAAGTTACAGAGGTTTTATTAGAGACACGGCTAAGCGTTTTGCATTTTGTATAATTTTAAAAAGTTTAAATCTGAAACATCAGAATCAGCGAGCTGTCGGCTTTCAGCCCCGACTGTGTCCGTGCGGGTGAGAAAGGCGACATCTCACTGATTCTGATCTGCGGTCCGCGCTTTGTGTTTACGTCTTTGTGCAGAAGCCGTGTACCTGCTCTCATTTACTGTTTTAAATGTTTGGTGGTTGTCAAAAGTTTGTGACATTTCACCTGAGATTCTGGAATTTTGGGCAAAATACATTTATATAAAAAAATCGATTCAGGATTTTAATGAATCGATATCACGTTATCCAAGCCAGAATCGATTTTAATCGATGAATCGATTATTAAAACCCACCCCTAATAAATATGATCAGGGGGAGATGGTGGAGAGGATGAAGGTGCTCTGTGGGCCAGTGCTGCTCTTCAGGCTGTGTCACAGCTAAGTGAGAATGTTATCTGCCCCATTCTCGTCCCAACATCAGGGCAGCCCGATCCACATCTGCAGGGGGGCGCAGGAGCAAATCGTCTCTGTTCCTTGTGATCACTGTGGCTTATATGGAGCGAAACACCTCAGTCTCAGTGGACTGTTTTCACCGAGTGAAAGGTGGATGGGTTAAAGCAGAGATTTCCACATTTAAACATCAGAGAACACAGAGTATACAGTGGGGCAAAAAAGTATTTAGTCAGTCACCGATTGTGCAAGTTCCCCCACCTAAAATGATGACAGAGGTCAGTAATTTGCACCAGAGGTACACTTCAACTGTGAGAGACAGAATGTGAAAAAAAAATCCATGAATCCACATGGTAGGATTTGTAAAGGATTTATTCGTAAATCAGGGTGGAAAATAAGTATTTGGTCAATAACAAAAATACAACTCAATACTTTGTAACATAACCTTTGTTGGCAATAACAGAGGTCAAATGTTTACTATAGGTCTTTACCAGGTTTGCACACACAGTAGCTGGTATTTTGGCCCATTCCTCCATGCAGATCTTCTCGAGAGCAGTGATGTTTTGGGGCTGTCGCCGAGCAACACGGACTTTCAACTCCCGCCACAGATTTTCTATGGGGTTGAGGTCTGGAGACTGGCTAGGCCACTCCAGGACTTTCAAATGCTTCTTACGGAGCCACTCCTTTGTTGCCCGGGCGGTGTGTTTTGGATCATTGTCATGTTGGAAGACCCAGCCTCGTTTCATCTTCAAAGTTCTCACTGATGGAAGGAGGTTTTGGCTCAAAATCTCACGATACATGGCCCCATTCATTCTGTCCTTAACACGGATCAGTCGTCCTGTCCCCTTGGCAGGAAAACAGCCCCATAGCATGATGTTTCCACCCCCATGCTTCACAGTAGGTATGGTGTTCTTGGGATGCAACTCAGTATTCTTCTTCCTCCAAACACGACGAGTTGAGTTTATACCAAAAAGTTCTACTTTGGTTTCATCTGACCACATGACATTCTCCCAATCCTCTGCTGTATCATCCATGTGCTCTCTGGCAAACTTCAGACGGGCCTGGACATGTACTGGCTTCAGCAGCGGAACACGTCTGGCACTGCGGGATTTGATTCCCTGCCGTTGTAGTGTGTTACTGATGGTGACCTTTGTTACTTTGGTCCCAGCTCTCTGCAGGTCATTCACCAGGTCTCCCCGTGTGGTTCTGGGATCTTTGCTCACCATTCTCATGATCATTTTGACCCCACGGGATGAGATCTTGCGTGGAGCCCCAGATCGCGGGAGATTATCAGTGGTCTTGTATGTCTTCCATTTTCTGATGATTGCTCCCACAGTTGATTTTTTCACACCAAGCTGCTTGCCTATTGTAGATTCACTCTTCCCAGTCTGGTGCAGGTCTACAATACTTTTCCTGGTGTCCTTCAAAAGCTCTTTGGTCTTGGCCATGGCGGAGTTTGGAGTCTGATTGTTTGAGGCTGTGGACAGGTGTCTTTTATACAGATGATGAGTTCAAACAGGTGCCATTCATACAGGTAACGAGTGGGGGACAGAAAAGCTTCTTACAGAAGACATTACAGGTCTGTGAGAGCCAGAGATTTTCCTTGTTTGAGGTGACCAAATACTTATTTTCCACCCTAATTTATGAATAAATTCTTTACAAATCCTACCATGCGAATTCATGGATTTTTTTTTCACATTCTGTCTCTCACAGTTGAAGTGTACCTCTGGTGCAAATTACTGACCTCTGTCATCATTTTAAGTGGGGGAACTTGCACAATCGGTGGCTGACTAAATACTTTTTTGCCCCACTGTATCTGACATGCTTACAAAGCAGAGGTTTGGCAGTAAGGTTAACTTTTTACCCCTGAACTCAGAGCATTCTCCATATTTAAGGCAGCTTATAGTCTGAATGACTGCATGTGCATCAGAAGGCAGTGATGCTGGTCTCAGGAACTATTCTAATGACTTCATGGATATACACTGAGGGGTCAGAGGTCATCGAGCTGCTGAATGTGGCCTTCACATCAGTGAGCCTCACCTGCAGCTTCACAGGTGTACCTCTGAAGTCAGAGATGCCCACGTTTCTGCACATGACACCAAAGCTGTGACCTCATTAATACTCAGTCAGTTATTCCCGACATGCGGAGAGAAGATCAGAGAGTTCTTTGTCACGGTCCTGGGTCTCCTGACCCAGCGTTTTTAGTTCTTTGTGATTTTCGTATTATTGTACTTGTGTGTGATTTATTCTATGGCTTCTAGTTTTGATCCCTTGCCCTTCATGTCTCCCTGTGTGCCCCTCTGTGTATCTGTGAGCCCTCGTCTCTCCTTATGTTTTATTCCATGCTTCCCCTGCCCATTATGTCTAAGTTCTCCCCGTGCTCTCTCTTCCCCCTGTGTGCCCTCTATGTATTTATGAGCCCTCGTCCCCTTTCGTGTTTATTCCGTGTCTCCCCTGCCCGTTACGTTGGTGTTCTACTCGTGCTCTCTCTCCTCTGTACTTCCTGTTTCACCTCTCCCGTCAGTGTTCAGTTCACCCCGCCCTGTCTCGTTATGATTATCAGTGTCACCTGTGTTCCCCGTGTGTTCCCACTCCCCTCGTTAACCCTCTGTGTATTTCTGTCTGCGTCTCCCTCTGTTCAGCGTGACGTCGTCCCTCATGTTGTGTGGATCTCCCTGTGTCTCTCTGCGTATGTTAGTTTACTTTTCCCAGTTTAGTTTTGTATTTCCTATGTTCTGCCATTCCAGCATTAAAGCTGTGATTTTGAGTTCATCCCCGTGTCTGTGAGTTTTGCGTTTGGGTCCTCCTCCTGCCTGCCACACAGCCGAGCCTTGACATTCTTACACCTGAGACAGGTAAGGTGTGGTCATCGTCAGGCAGCTGAGCTCCACACTGACCTCTCTGCTCACACTGTTTTCATCTGTCTTACATCTGGATGTTAATCATCCACAGTATAATACACAGGAATATGTAGGCTGGTGGGAGGGAAACACACGTGTAAATATTCTGGGATGTTCCAGGGAAAATTAGTGTTTCCAGAGTGTCCCGGGCGCTCGTCTCAGTGTTTAGGAACTCAGTGATTTTATGAATTTTCTTTTTCAGATGGAAAACTTTCAGAGGGCAAGAAGAAATAAACATTTAAAGGGACGAGTTTTTTCCTGAAAGCCTCAAAGAGTGAGTGAAACCCGTTTGTCCAGACTGAATCTGTGAGCGCGTCATTTTGTTTCCGTTCTTTGCATGGCGCTTGTGTCACAGCGGATCTTAAACTGAACTCAAACACAACTCGACCCTGTGTCTGTGGTGTCGGCAGCCTCGTCTGTCTGTCTCTGTGTCTGATATGCTGTTGTTGTTGTTGTTGCCACAGTGACGCATGAAGCATTTCTTCTTCGTGTAAACAAAACTTCCCAGAATCCCATTTTTTTTAAAATGTTTATGCTAAACATATTTTGTTCAGCTTTTTTCCATCTTTGGCTCGTCTTTGTGGCTCCTCGGGCAGCTTTCACTTCCACGAACTTGTGAAAAAGATCCCCCCTCCCACGCGGACGCCAGCCCGCAGCACTCACCAGGTGGTCGATGCCGATACTGTTCCAGCCCTGCATGATGGGCAGGAAGGAGATGAAAGTGGGAATGACCCAGCAGCCGCCGATCATTAAAGCCACTCGCATGGGCGTCATTTTGTTCCGGTAGACCAGAGGCTGGCAGCAGATAGCGTAGTATCTGCAGGGAGATGACAGAGAGAGAGCGTAAGTATGATTACAGGAATCCGACTCACACACACTTATTAAAAATTGCCACAAACACACAGTTTCACCCCAAAGAGAAGAAGAAGAAAAGGAAGCGAGCTGTGAAATGGTTCGATAGGTAGAGCAGAGGTAGAGCAGGTGAAAGTTAAAGGAATCGACAAGTCCGAGCATCTCTTATTTTATTTTCTGTTGCCTGGAATAAATGAGCAAATCCATGAATAGAGCCAAAAACACAAAGAGTCACTGTGAATAAACTGGCTTCTGTCCCCCCGACCTCCTGGCTCTGTTTTCCAGTTTCAGAGAGTGAGACAAGAGGACATTTCCACCATCCTGCATTTACAAAAACATGCTAACCGCGAATAAAAGCCACCAATTAGCACTGACTTCAGCAATGAAACTGTTCCCATTACCTTCCCGTAATGTCTCTTTCCACTCTGTCTTTCTTTGAGCCTGTCTCTCATCATCATCCATCATCATCATCATCTCTGTACCTCTTCTCTCATCCAGCCCTCACGTCTCGCCTTTCTGCTTTTGTCCTCCATCTGTTCTGCTTTGATCCCACCCTTCGATCACAGTTTTATTGCCCCATTCTGCATCCCGAAGGCTCAGCTGAAGACCAGAGGAGCCATGCTGACACCATCACGACCATCTGAGGCCTTTTCTTCACACCGTTCAGCCACTTGTCTCCCAGAGGCACAAACCCGGATCCTCTGCTGCATCTGCCAGTAACCCAACACTGCACACAGGGGGCTGGGCCTGTCGTGGGGTATTCCTTTAAATATTATTTAAAATCAATAATAATGATGATTCTGGCCTAACTCTAACCCTGCCCTATTAAACACAAACTCCTCCCTGTGATGTTCAATCAAACTTCTGCCTCTTCACACACTTGAGGGAAGCTCCACGTCTCACTCTAAGCAACAGACTGGGAGAGACATGAAACCAAAGGAAGGAGAGGAAGCTATTAAAAAAGGAAGTAAAGATAAAAACAAAGGAGGAAGAGGAAAAGAGAAATGAGAAGGATGAGGATAAAGAGGCTGATTAATCCTTTTATCAAAGCTCTGATGACAGATGTGGTGTTCCTCATGGGAACAAAGCCTCCATATCTGCACTTTTATCTGGTCACTGAGCTCACGCCTGTTCCACCGTGACAGGAAACAGATAAAGTCAACCAACCAAAATGGACCTCCTGACCTCCTGCACACAAAGTGCTTCTGTGAGCCGCCGTATGTTTGTTTCAGGTGTAAAACTTCTTGCTGTGCTGAAGCTGCAGAGTCTGCAGTCTTGTGTGAATGGTTAGAAGGTGAAGACCCAGAAACAGGAACCCGAAAACACACAGTGAGGGTAAGCAGACACCCTCACGCACTGAGGAGTAATGAGGATTGACCACAGCTGGGAGGAAACAAGACAGAGGCGTACTCAATTATCAGAAATGCAACAGCAAGTGAACAATAAGAACTGAAGAGGGAAATGCAGACCACCAACAAATAAGAGAATGCTGTAAAAGTCCAAAAATATAACTAGAAGTCAGAAATACGAGGAATACAGAACAGAAGACTCCCACGAGTTCTTCTACTTGATTTAAGCTGTTGCGTTAAAGGTGGTGTTTGATATTCAGGTGATAAAATAGCAGTTTAACCAATCAGTATACTGCAATAGTTTTTGCACATGCCCACAAGTTTTACAGGGTAAAGTAACATGTCAATCTTATTGTAACAGACGTAGCAGACAGGGCCACATATTGCACACGTTGACTTTTCAACACTTTCTTTTATTTCCGGTTGTCATAACTTACACGCAACTGCAGCTTTTCAGTTGCCAGCCAAACACACCAACAACAACGACGCCCCCAGGACCCAGTTCATTCTGCTTTAAGCAGAGTGTGATTGCTGATGCTGCTCAGGTGTGTCCGCCTCCCCCACAGCTGCACCACAGACCATGCCCTGCCACACTTATATATTTCAGCTCTGTAATATTCTTGATATTTAATTTGAAATATTTGTATATATATTAGAGCTCTTTGTTATACTTTGTAAACTTTGTAATATAAAGTATTATTTAAATAGTTCAGCCTGTTACTGTTTTTATTGTCTTTCCTCAGGGATTATTAAAGTGTGCTTAATCTGTGTGTGTGTGTGTGTGTGTGTGTGTGTGTGTGTATTTACATAGCTACATCCAGCTTGTTGTGTGTGAATTTCCTGGTTTTTCTGTTTTTTGAGAGTACTCCTGTCTAATCCCATTTCTGTATTTGGTCTCTCGTCCCTCTGTGTCAGGTTGACATTTGAGCGCCTGGTTCTCTCCTACCTCAAGACCCTCACGGCTCCCCTCCTGGACCCCCTGCAGTTTGCATACAGAGCCAAACGGTCTGTAGATGACGCCATCAACATGGCCCTACACTTCATCCTGCAGCATCTGGACTCCCCAGGAACCTACGCCAGGATCCTGTTTGTGGACTTCAGCTCTGCCTTCAACACCATCCTTCCAGACCATCTCCAAGGCAAGCTTTCCCAGATTAATGTGCCTGATCCCATCTGCCGGTGGATCACTGACTTCCTGACGGACAGGAAGCAGCATGTGAGGCTGGGAAAGAATGTCTCGGACTCCCGGACCATCAGCACTGGCTCCCCTCAGGGCTGTGTTCTTTCTCCTCTGCTCTTCTCCCTGTACACCAACTGCTGCACCTCCACCCACCAGTCTGTCAAGCTAATCAAGTTTGCAGATGACACCACCGTTATTGGACTCATCTCGGACGGGGATGAGTCTGCCTACAGGAGGGAGGTTGAACGTCTGGTGTCCTGGTGCAGCCACAACAACCTGGTGCTGAATGCCCAGAAGACAGTGGAGATTACTGTGGACTTCAGGAAGCACACAGCCCCACTCCCCCCATCATCCTGACTGACACCCTCATCACCTCTGTGGACTCATTCCGCTTCCTGGGTACCACCATCACTCAGGACCTGAAGTGGGAGCCCACCATCACCTCCGTCATTAAGAAAGCCCAGCAGAGGATGTACTTCCTGAGGCAGCTGAAGAAATTCAACCTGCCAACACGGACAATGATGCAATTCTACACTGCAATCATCGAGTCCATCCTCACCTCCTCCATCACCGTGTGGTACGCTGGAGCCACTATCAGGGACAAACAGAGACTGCAGCATGTTGTGCGCTCTGCTGAGAAGGTAATTGGCTGCAGACTCCCATCTCTGCAGGACCTGTACACCTCCAGGACACTGGGGCGTGCAGCTCGGATCTCAGCTGACCCTTCTCACCCTGGACACAGTCTGTTTGACCTGCTCCCCTCAGGCAGGAGGCTCCGGTCCATTCGCACCAGAACCTCTCGCCATAAGAACAGTTTCTTCCCCTCTGCTGTTGGACACATGAACAATAACCACATGACTGTCCCCGCCACTAACACATGACCCTACGCTGTGTCACTGCATCATTCCATGTTTGGCACTGATCACCACCTGCAGTCATGTATATATCTATCTACTTAGTACTTTTAATTCTTATTCTTATTTTTATTTTCATGTCTATTTAAGCGTTATATGACAGTATGTTTGCACTAATCACCGCAGCAATTTCCTAATGTTGTAAACCTGCTCAACATTTGGCAATAAAACCTTTTCTGATTCTGATTCTCACATCATTTCTTAGTGTTTAGAGTTTCTCTTATCTGGGTTTTGTTCTCAGTTGTTTTCGTTATCATGTTTCCCCGTGTTCTCTGTGCGTTGTCTAGTAATCGCCTGCTTGTGATTCCAGGTTTTGTTACTTCGTGTTGTCCGTTAGTAGACGTTTGTCTCCTGTGCCTGTGTATAGTTTAAGCCTCGTGTCTCTTGTCATTCCCTTCCATGTTTCTTTGTGTCCCCGTCTCATCTACTTTTTCCTTTTGTCTCTCCCCGGTCTAGTCGTCTTGTTCTCCTCCAAAAAGTTGATTCAGTTCATCTGGACGTAGCGTTTTGTGGGAGACACGTTTCGTCACTCATCCAAGTGACTTCTTCAGTCTCAGCTGACTGCAGGTTTCCCCAATCTTATAAACAGTACATTTGCATAATGACTGAAACCAGCCCACTGAGGAACAATGGGCTGGGAGGTCAGTTCCTTAATCTTAATTATGCAAATTCTCATGACCATTGATCAACAACCACTGACCAAAACCCACTGACTTACTTGTTGTACGTCAGAAACCGCCGCAAAATACGGAGAGTGTCCTCAGCGACCAGAAGAGACAAGGATGCAACACCGAGGATGTGGACAAGTGGGTGAAGAATTTGTCTGACAGACAGCTCACCCAAACAGAGAAAAACATCCTTGCTAAAGGGCTGAATTTTGCTATAACACCGAGACAAATCCCACTAGTGGAGCTGATCGCAGCCATAGAAACAGCAATTCGTAACAACAATATTGCAGAAGTGGAAGCAGAGCAACTACGGACGAAGGTTTCGGCCTGTCTCAGCAATGTAAAGCCCCCAGCATCCAACATCACCATGGAGGAGAGGAAGGCACTCACATCACTTAGTGATGACAACAACATTATCATCCTTCCGGCAGACAAGGGTAGGTGCACAGTACTGCTAAACCAGAAAGACTATTATGAGAAAATTTTGTCACAACTCAGTGACGAAAATACTTATGAGCCCCTGAAACAAGACCAAGTAAGTGGTTACAGGAAGAGGGTGATAGACTGTCTGAAGCAGTTAGAACAAGACAAGGCTATTGACCGGACCTCGTACCACAGGCTATACCCAGGGGAATCTACACCAAGTCCGTATGGTTTACCAAAAATACATAAACAGGGTGCACCTTTAAGACCAATTGTCTGGATGATCAACTCTGTCACCTATAACATCTCCAAGTTTCTGGCTTCGATCCTCAACCCGCTGGTGGGCAGCTCTGAACACCACATCCAGAACACCCTGGATTTTGTTGAGAAGGTGAGAGATGTCATTATGGAGGCAGATGGAACCATTGATCAATGGTCATGAGAATTTGCATAATTAAGATTAAGGAACTGACCTCCCAGCCCATTGTTCCTTCAGTGGGCTGGTTTCAGTCATTATGCAAATGTACTGTTTATAAGATTGGGGAAACCTGCAGTCAGCTGAGACTGAAGAAGTCACTTGGATGAGTGATGAAACGTTTCTCCCACAAAACGCTACGTCCAGATGAACAGAATCAACTTTTTGGAGATTTACTTCCCTGGATGATTGAGAATGCATCAAGACGTCTTGTTCTCCTCTTCCTTGAGTTCCCGTTGTTCCCTGGTCAGTCTCTCTGTGCCAGTCACTCATGTCTCCATGCCTGTTCACCTCTGTTTCTGTGCCAAGCCCATGTGTCTTAGTCCCGGTGTTTATATTAGTTACTTCCTGTTTTGTTTTGATAGTCCCTCACCTCATGTGCATTATTTTCAGTTTTGCTTCCTCTGTCTTGTTGTCCCTGGTTTGTTCCTGCCTTGTTTCCTGCCTTGCTGTGCATTTACTGTGTCTGTCTCCCTCTTGTCTTTGTCACGCCATCCCTTGCACCTTTCTAGCTGAGCTCCCAGCTCTGAGGTCCCACTGGATGCGTTTTCACTTGTTTAGTGTTAAATGTTTAGATCTGCTCCACTCCTGAGTTCACCCTCAGCATTTGTCAAGCTTGTTTCAAGCAGCAAACACACAGAAAACTTTTCTCTATGATGGTGGAATCAAAGCTTTCATTGATCAGGTTAGTAAACGTGTACGACTTCTACTTGACTCCACAGCGTGTGATGACACAATCTTGTGCTCTCACATTTTGACACACACAGGCTTGTTCTGCTTGTTCCAGCTGTGACGGAGACAAGAACATGCAGATGTTTACACACAGCATAAACTTTTTTATTTCAAATATTCATGTACTGTCACTGAGTGTTTCTGTGGTGTGCACAGTGCGGTGTGGGTCACAGACTTCGCCATCACTCAGTTTTGGCTGGAGCTCAGGTTTGTGCTCAGCTGCTGCGTGTCGATGCTGTATTGCTCCAAAGTGATAAAAAAGCAAATATTGCAGCTTCTAGAAATAATCAGCGCCCAGCCTGACTGTGGTTTGTCCGCTGAACTCCAAACTTGGTATTTCTGTGACCTTTGTGTGTCCTCATAAGTCTGACTGAGGCTGCTCTGCTGCTGTATCACAGCTGTATTCTGTGGACATTTTATTTCTGCCTCCTCTGCTGTGATCCTCCCTCATTACCTACTTGCGGCAACTGGCATTTCACAGCCATCGGTAATTTGGAGTGAGAGTGTGGTCTGCATGTGCAGTGGCATTAAAAAAGGTCAATAGGGCCTTTTCTATCTGAATCCCTAAAATAGTCGTGGAGAAAGGTTGCAGATTGATTATTTAAGTGTGGATGTGGAGGTCTGAGTGACACAGCTCCCCGGTGTGTCCAGCTCCACTGTCAATCCCGGTGTTGTATGAAAGCTGAAATACACACAAAGAGCCAACAGTGGGCACAAAAGCACAAAGACACACAGTGCAGTTAAATGTCGTGACCGTGGGCCTCCAATTCACTCCCCCTGTTTATTTTCTACATTTTAATTCATCATTTATTTGAGAATATCAGAGCTGATTTCTGGAAACAAGCAAACCCGCATGCCGCCAAATGTTCCTTCACATGCGTATCTTCTCGGATGGAAATGTAAAAATAGGAAAACAGCTTTAAGACAATTTCCTGCTACTCCGAAGATACACGTGTCTGAGAGCAATGAAGTTTTCAATAAAAAAAGTATGATGCTTTGCTTTAAGACCTCGCTATAGATTTCCTCTCCTTGGCCCACAGCAACCTGAGAAACCTCATTTTGCTGTGCAGACAAAAATAAAATGACTGTAAAATTCAGCACAAATGAAATCATCTAAAAACGCAAGAATAATTTAAATCCACTTTAGTATTGATTTCTATGGACTGACTTCACCAGGGAGTCTCCATGAATAACACATTTCACATGAATCAATGTAGATAAATATATAATAACAGTCCTGGATGTCATGGATGATTACAGCAGGCTCAGACCAGCTGCTCTTATTGCCTCTCATTGAGGCTTTGATGGTCTTTGGGCTGGATGATCTCTGAACACTGTGTTACTTTCATGAGTTATGTGACTGACAGAGCTGGGGGTGTAATCACATTACATTTTCCAGTGATGAATTCAGAAACCACACTACAGTTACAATTATGTTGTCACTCACGTTACAAAGGTTCTTCAGTTACGTGTCTGAACGTCAGGTGGGCAGCTGCTGCAATCAGCTGATTTCAGCTCACGATTGACAGCGCTGAGGTTACAATTTTTTATAGCATTAAGGACAAATTTGAGATGTGAAGTGCGAACTTTGTCCAGGACAGAAACATCTGTGCTGACCGCATGCTAATGCTAAGCTAACCAAGAACCCCGAGTGTATGCAGACCCCAGCCCAGCAGCCAGAGCCTGAACTTCAGCAGGTAACAGAGGCAGAGCTGAGCAGTCAGCCTCATTTCTACCTGTGCAGGTTTTCTACAGCAGAATCACCATGACGACATCTCTGAAGTCTTTTTGGATGATTTCATATTTGCTTTTAGTTCATTGGGAAAATCAGGTAGCATCAGGTCATTTTATGGAGTAATAAAAAGTAATGTAAGAAATTACTTTCTCTTTGATTACTTAAGTACTATCCTACATTGCTTTTAAGTAAAAGTAAATTGTGTGTAATAGATTACTTTTACATTGGTCATGAACATGACCAACTTGCTTTCAGACTGGATCATTCACAAACCACTGACAGCAAAACTTTCCAGTAATATTATAAGACTGAGATCTGTTTAATGTGTTAATGTGATGACATCTTTGATCAGATTCTGTGAAAGCAGAATTCATGATGATAGAGACTGTTCTCTATCCTGTTGTTTAAAATGATTTGATTCAGCTCTGAGTGTTTTTGTGCCTTTTACTCGTAGCATCGTCCTCGAGGTGTTTCTGCTATTTTTAGTCTTCATTCACTTCTTTTCAGCTCAGCAGATGAATAAGAAGCTTTCTTGTGCAGCTGCTCTCTTCTTTTCTCTTCTTTTCTTCTCCAGCTCCCTTCAAATATATATTTTTGTAAAATTGGTGAAACACTTGATGTCTAATATTCTTTTTGTTGCACCCCTCCAACCCGCACACACACAGCTTCTGTTTGAACTTGAGTGTTTTCAGAATCTCAGCTTTATTTGGTTCTTCCAGCAGCCATGGTGACCTCTGACCTGTTTCAGGCTGACGGAAGAAGAATCCAGCTGCTGTTCAAATGTCTCCGTTCACTCAAGATGTTTGGACAAGTTAAGCTCAAATATAAATGACTGGATAATGGCTGAATTCCATTTCGCTTGGATCCGGGTGACTCCAGTCAAGCTGTCATGGATTACTGCCACAGCCAGTGAACAGTGGGCAACTCTAGTTTTATTCCAGCTTCTCTGTAATCCATGTTATTAGCCACACCTGTGCTTTTCTTTCTGGTGGCCTTCTGGAAACAGGTGCTGTGTCTCAGTTCAAGCACTTCCACGTACGAACTTCCTGCGTATAAAGACGGGTGTAGTCGTCTGTCAGTTAGCGCTTTACCCCACACTGGGAGTTTTCTGGAAGGATCTTGTTTGTGGAGAGGATGGAGTGATACAGTGATCAGACACTAGCTTGAAGCTGGAACCACAGACTGTACCGCTAAGCAAAATCATGGATATCTCCCAGTTTATTCAAACAAAATCCCAAAACCGGAGCTCAGATTTCTTGGACGGTCTGTTAGTACAGTGACATCACAGCAGCCCCGTTATTGGTCACATGATGTCATTAAAATATTCCGAAGGGCTCCAACAGCACAAACATGGTCCAGAGGTCCAGCTCAGGACGAGCTCTGAGAGAGTCTGAATAAAATCATCAAGGATGGCTGAGATGTGTGCAGGACCAGGAGGACCAGCCTTCAACAAACAGCTGCTGCATATTCGTCCACAGCGGACTAATGACCCTGAAGGCTCGAGGACTCTGGATGGACCTAATTATACACTGGCTGGGATATGAAGCTCTCTTCCTCCCTCCACATTTAGTGTAAGACTGTGGCAAAGATGACGGGTCCAGAGGTGTGATTTGAGAGCCAACTTTATTCACACAGTGCGACTACAGCTCTCAGCTGCAGGCCGCACATACTCCTTGCCACCACACACCCCAACAACCCTGAATGTCTTAACTCGGTGGGCGTGATTGCGGATGACCACGCCCCACCACAGAGACATCCTCGTAGCTCATAGCTGTTATGTTAAAGTAGTGATTTCTGATGTGATGATATAACGATTTATAATCAGACTCGATGCTTAAATGTTTAAATGCTTAAACAGTGAACTGTGCACATTAACCTTGTAATTCTGTGAATAACAGTTCAGGATTCGGTTTGTGTCTGTAACATCTAATGAACAGTCATTCCAGCCAATAAAAATGATCCTTGGGGCCTGTATCCTCGCCACTAAAGCAATAACCCAGCATCACGGCTAGAGCTTACATCATTAAGAGGAGAGGAAGCAGGGCAGGCGCTCAGATGAAGACAGCTAGGAGCTGACCGTGCCTCCTCATCGCTGGATTCAACTCTCAGCTTATTCAGACCCTTCAGATGGAGAGCCAGTCCAGATGGCCTGTACAGGTGTGCCTGGAATCTAAAGGGGGTTATGTACAATGAGCCTGATTATCTGTGAGGTCAAGAAGCTTGTGCAGCTTCTACATGGCTGTCGGTCATGTCTGGACAAATGAACGATAATGAGTGAGCGACCCAGAACATGAAATACCTTTAGCAAAGCAGAAAAAAATAACAAGACGTGTATTTCTATGAAGGTTTGGCCGAGTCGCCCCATAAAAACGATTCGCTGGAGGCAAACATACACTCTGCCTGTCTGTGTGTCATAAACACGTGAAAAATTAAATGTTAATAATTTTAAAGCTGAAAGGAGAAATGAAAAGTAATTTTTTCACAGATGGAAGATAAAACATCTCTGCATCTTTCATCTGTCTTTCATCACTTCATCATATTTTCTACATATGAATGTAGCAAAAAACAAAGGGGAAAAATGATACGTTAAGATGGAGACATTTGCGTTTCTTTCATGGACATTCTGTTGTGTTCCTGCTGTGTTTATGCTTCCTTCCACACATGCAGTCAGCAGACGCTTCTATCACAGATTTATAATTCATAACTTCTCTGGTCTGACATCTGACATCTTTTTAGGTGCAACAGAAGATCTTCCCTCTCTGTAGTGGTTTTCCGTCTGCTGCTAGCTCACTTCTCCCCACACGATGTGATGGTTGTTTGAGCTGCAGGAGCACTGACTCTCCCCCCCAGCCTGGTTTCTTTCTACTAGACTCACGATTAGCACTGAGCTCAGCCCGGGTCAAAGTTCTTCCTGTGAAATCCAACTTGCTCCACAGGTTTCTGCACAGTGGAACATGCTTTTGCCTCTGTACAGCATCTCAGCGAGCCGTGGGAGCGATTCAGGTTACAAGTTTCTGTTCAGCATTCTTTTATTGAAAGCAGAGCCAGAACCAGAGCACCCCTCCCCCCTGCAGAACCAGAGCCCCTAGTCCTGTGAAAAACTATGTCCATCGCTGCGCTGCCATGGGAATTAGGAGGGAAAGGAGCAGCTGCTAATCAAAATTAGCTGATCATCAGCAGTGAACACGTCTATAAAAGCTGAGGTTAGGTATCGTGGACGTCGCAACACATTCAGCCCATCCTCAGACAGTGCAAAGACAAAAACCCAGGAGCACAACCTCAGATCTGTAGCTGTCAGTTAGCAGGTTAAAGTTCATGACAGCACAGCAGGAGAAGTCCAGTCCTGAAGCTACGCTGTGAAGAGGAGCGGACCAAAACTCCTGCACAGTGCTAAGAGAGACTGATGACGTCTCGCAGGAACCATCACTGTGAGTTACTGCGGCTGAAGGAGGACCTAAAGCTGTTGGATCACAGGCTTTTTCCATTTTCTGATTTCTCCTGTAACGAACCACCTCTGCTGTTTCTACAGAGCAGCACACTGGCTCACATTAGCATTCCCAGAACATCAAATACTGAAGTTTAGTCAGGAAACTCTGCCCGAGTGCCCCCGGGCAGAGTGATCCTCACTATGTGATCACCCGGGCCCCCCCCCGGGTGATCACATAGTGAGGATAGTTCACAGTGATTAATGCAACTTAAGCCAAAGCAACTGAAAAACCAAAAGCAAGCCTCCAGGTTAACTTTTATGCATTTCCAAAAAAGGCTAACCCTCAGAGTCCAGAACAACATGTGGCACCCTGAGACCAGAGAGCATCGGCGTGCTTTGCCCAAACTTGGACCTACTGGACAGGATTACTGCTTTTATAAGAACCTGCAGACTGTGCCCCACCGCGGCTTCAACATGAGCTCAGCTGTACTTTACAACATTCCCTATCAGGTGTATATATTCATGCTCACTATAAATGAGGACCCTCTGGTTCAGCTCCACAGTTTCTACTTCAGTTTCCGTGCCATGGTTATTCTACACATTCACATTGTCGATAAATGTTTTTCTGACACACTTGATTTCTACCTCGAAAGGAGTGTGCCTCCGAGACAACGGGGCACAGCTGACCCGTCGGTTCATGAAGAGGTTTGTTGTCGGGGCTAAAGTGTGCTAGCAGACGCTACGTTACATGTTTTACAGAATAACACTTCATATGAAGTAAAACTGCATATGAAGAATTTCTGCTTTCCTGTTGTTGTGACGGAACCAGTGCTCACATTTGTTTCTGCTGTCCTCTGTCCATGTGTCTGTTTGTGGGATGTTACCTACACAGTATCAGAGGAACATTTAATCTGGGCACCATATGGAGCTCCAGCCTCTCTCTGCCTGACGGATAGAAAACTGCTGCACTTTCACACTGTGACATCCGTCAAGTTTTCAGCGCAACAGGCAGACACACGACAACCTGTGATTATTGCTCTACGGTTTACAAACTGCTCTGAAGCAGCTGCCTCTTCTTACAGTAATGACATGTTATTAAAGCTCACCAGCCTTTCTCATTAATTATCACATTACCTGTAACTCTTAATCAAAATGACGGTATGTTTTCACACGTGTGGACGGTTGTGTCACGTATGCGATTTGTAGCGTGTGCACTTCAGTGGGGTGGCTGTAGCTCAGGAGGTAGAGCAGGTCACCTACTGATCGGAAGCTTGGTGGTTCGATCCCTGGCTCCTCCAGTCTGCATGTCAAGTATCCTTGGGCAAGATACTAACCCCAACTTGCTCTCCGATGCATCCATCGGAGTATGAATGTGTGTGAATGTACTTAGAAAGCACTACGTATAGATAAAGTGCTTGTGAGATTGGGTGAATGAGGCATGTTGTATAGAGCGCTTTGAGTACTCCGGGAGAGTAGAAAAGCGCTATATAAGAGTCAGTCCATTTACCATCTAGCTACTGTTAGGAAAACACAGACTCGGCTGGCCGCGTGTGGAACAGCAGGAACTTTATAATCGAGAAGCTGAACAGACTGATGCACTTTGTCACTCACATTAAAAGCAGGAAGTGTGTGTGCAGCTAATTAGCAGGTAGGGGAGGAAAATGCAGGGCACAGTAGATTTGATCATACACAGGGGACGGGGCACTCGAGGGTAACGAGGGGCGATTGCCTTGCTATGAATTGGTAATTGAAGCTGTGCCAGGATGCAGAGACAGCTGTACATACACAGGAATACAAAACTCCCGAAGCCAGATAATTTAATAAAGAAACCATTTCCTCCTTTGTTGTTTGTGGCTCTGCATTAAAAATACATGCACACACATGTGAGAGACGGAGCTCACTGGTGTGAAACAGATAAATAACGGTCAGAGTCATTAAACATTTATTCTGCATTCAGCCTGCAGGCCTCAGACAGGTCACCGAGTCCTGCCTGTTTTCTGATTATGGACACATCATTAGTGAATGATGCACAGCACAGCGCTCGTCAGCATCCAGCACCGGCCCGCAGGGCCACACAGCAACTTGTAATGAGGATTGCTCCACGTGAAATCATTCAAATCCAAACAGTCCAGCCTCGGCCCGCTCACAACCAGCTGAATCTTTGTACAATAACCTAATGAAGACATGTAAAATGTTCCTTTCATACTGTGAATATTTTCACAGGAGTGGGTCGCAGTTCAAGTTACTTTACCAGCCTTCTCATAACTTTGTCATGTATGGCATTTTCAGAGCTGAAAAACACATTTAGGCTGTGTTTGCCACTGAAACCGGTTTTATATCTTTTCCCAGAGTCCGTGTGAAGATTAACTGTGCTTTGTCTCAGCAGCTCTGCTTTCACCCACATCTCACTGCTTAGCTGTGATTGCTACAGACTCATTTCAATAGTGCTGCTGCTCACACTTGTACACAGATAGCATCTGATTACTTTCAAACGTCATTAGATTAGATCAAAGTTCGAGTGAAGCCAAATACATATTCCACAAACTCTGACTTTCAGAGCTCTTTCAGGTGGAGGAGGCTGTGCAGCTTAATTTGTTCCCTCAGTATCACTTTGTTGGGATTTAAAACTGTGTTTGAAAAGTTAGGAAGAAATGCTGATGTTCACTCCAGCTGTCTGCAAAATCCTAAACAACATGATACAAGCAACTTTAATAAAAGACAAGAAAACACAAGCTAGGAATATTTGACTTAAAGGTTAAAACATGTCTTCACCCTGAAATTAAAGAAGAGCTGCTTTTGTCTGTGCGCACACACACACACACACACACACACACACACCTCAGTCTCCTGCAGGATGACGAATAATTAAGAACAGAAAACGAGCCCCTCCATCAGAGGTGTGGGAATTGATAGCCTCGAGCCAGCCAATCAAAGCCAATGGTTTGATGTGGCCTGCAGCCAATCGTTATATTCAGTATATGTGCACACATGCACGAGAGACCCCGACCAATGAGAATGAGAGTGGTGCAGGTTAAGTGGTAGATTCCAGCAGATCAGACACGCACACACACACACAGAGGACAGACAGTCAGACGGTCTCACCTGTCCAGGGCGATGCAGCACAGGTGTAGTATCGACGCGGTGGTGAGCAGAACGTCCAGAGAAGTCCTCACCAAACAGAAGGTCTCGCCGTAGATCCAGTGCTGGTGGACCAGCTCAATGGCGCCGAACGGCATCACCAGCACCGACACGAGCAAGTCGGCAAACGCCAGCGACACGATGAAGTAGTTGGTCTTGATTTTCCTGAAGAAAGAGAGGCGGGATCAGGAGGATGTCCATGCGTTGTCAGAGTTGCACGCACTGACTGAGAGCACTTACTCTCTGACTGAGGTCATAACCATTGGAGCCTGTCAGGTTTAAGAATGTGAAGTATGTATTTTAGAGAGCACAGTGCTTCCATCTGCGTCCTTAGACCCGAGCTGGAAGCAGCATTTTACCCAGCGACCACTAGTCCCTGTAGTCAGGGTCCACACCTATCTGGCTCCTCCCACAGCATGGCTATTTAAAACTCTAAGGTCTTTAAAGATGAATAAATGTCTAAAACTAAAGCTCTTCTCCTGCAGCACACCCTCTCAGAATACTCTGATCAGAGTCAGCATGCATGTTTGACCTGTCAGACATGCATGCTGTCCTGGGGAGGTCAGGGAGGACTGTGACTGGCCAATAGCTCACAGGTGAGAAGCGGGACAGTGTGTCATGGTTTGTTTTTGGTTTTAAGAAGGATTTGTGTCTGTGCTGTGACCTTACATTCATGTTATGGGTTTGGTGCCTCAGGTTTGGCTGATTAAAGGTTTGTTGGTTCCCGTTCGCGTGTGTGAGTCTGTCCTCTTACACTGCTCCTGTTACTCCCCCCCCCCCCCATCCTTTGTTGCGTCCCTTTGACTGAGTTTGCATGTGTGCTTTTCACACAGTGGTGCACGATCAGCTGCTCCTTTTCAGTGTGTGTGTTTCTTACGTTTAGTAAGAAACACACACACTGAAAAGGAACACACACACACACACACACACACACACACACACACACACACACGTACATGTCTGAGTGAAGAACATGAGATTTTGGGATGAATCCTCACTGATTTCTAAGCTCCTGCTGAGTCTTTGTTCCTTTTTTCTGTGTTAAGTGACTGTCTTTATCCAGCAGCACGGATCCCACAGACGAGTCACACTCCTCCAATTTCACCAAGATAAAGACGACAAACTTTTTACAAAAACCACAGACAGTTACTCTCATCTTCTTCACCAATTGCTACAGCGGGCTCGTGCTAGTCAGCAGTTCAGAGAGAGGAGGTTGATAACGTTTTGCTCACATTTTTATTGATTTGATGAGTCGCATGTTGTCAGAAACACAGCCCATTTCATTCAAAGCATAAACAGCCTTCACTTTTCGATGAACCACTTGTCTCTGAGTGATTCTGTGTCGCCTACACGTTTCTTAACGGTTGTGGGCAAGCATGGGGGTCTGTACGGAAATGGGAAATGGACATGTTCTTATATAGCGCTTTTCTACTCTGTCTGAGTACTCAAAGCGCTTTATACAACTAATTCATTCACCCAATCACACAAGCACTTTTTTCTGACCTAAGTGCTAAGTAGTCTACCATTCATACACATTCACACTCTGATGGATGCATCGGAGAGCAACATGGGGTCTTGCCCAAGGATATTTGGCATGCAGACTGGAGCAGCCTAGGATCGAACCACTGACCTTCTGGTTAGTGGCTGACCTCAAATAGAGAAATGTGGGTGTGGCTTCAGCACGAGTCTGCTAATGTGGGATGAGCCTGATTTAGTAACGAGCATGTGGCGGCATCTGTTATCACCATCACAAACCTGATGGTGATTTTGTGTGTTTTAGCACATGTTAACACATGTCGCACTCTGCAGCATCACACACACAAACAAAAACCACTTATTCTCTCTTATGTTTTGGATTATCTGCTGGAGTTTGAGTCTCTTGGTTATACTTTAGTCCAGTTAATGTCTACTTTCTGTTAGCTTTCTGCTTCAGGTGATTTGGTTTATTTAGTGTTTTGTGTTTCCTGTGTGCAGTGTCGCCCCGTGTAGGTGTTCTCGTCTTCTGTTACTTCCTGTTTTATTTTGTCACAGCTGGGTTAAATTTTCGGACACGTGCTGAGCATGCCCGAACCTTTGGAGCTGCACAGCACACCTCCCAGTTCACCCTCCGTCTGAAACATGCTGCTTTAGCTCCTCCCCCTCTAAGACAACTGTAGGTGGGATGAATGAGATGACCTCATTAGAAATAGCCACTCTCTATGACATCACACTGATCCAGGTGTTAAAAAACTGCCATAAATCATCTATTTTATCCGACGATGGGCCATCATATTCATCATTTCTAACATTCTAAATGATGGAGCATTCACCCCCCCCCCCCCCCCCCTCCCCAAATCAGCTTTACTTCCATCTTCTTAAGTACATTCTATGGATTTCACTCTGCAGGTTTTAAACTGTGCTTCACTGCTCACACACCTTGGACAGACAGACGCACACACACACACTTACTGCAGTTTGACAAAACAAAGAAATCCTGAGACGAGGTGATAGCTTGCCACTCTCAGTCAGCTGTAAAATCCTGGACTTGTGTGTGCAACAAATCAATTTCAGCTATTGATTAGTGGCATCACAGTTTGTCTGTGATGCCACTAATAACCTGATGGACAAAAAGGCAGCTGCACAGCAGTCAGTCAGTAATTCACTCAAAGGCAGAAAACACCACCACTAACAGCTCTGCAGACAAAAAGTCGGTCAGTCAGCCGCCTCGTCTCTGCGCTGTCAATGTCCGCGTCTATAAATAACCTCAGTACGAGGGAAAGGCCGCGAAGGCTTTCCATCCATCCACTGCTCTGGAACAGGCCGGTACACCTCTGCCTGCAGTAAATCCTGCACACACACGCACACACGGAGCTGTGTTGGCTATAATTCAGAGCAGTTTAGAAGCATTAAGAAGCCCTGAGGTGGAGGAGGAGGCACTGTGTTTAGTCAGGATGACAGACTGTGTTTAGCTGAAAGTCCTTTGAATAAATAAACTTTATTAGCAGGGACTGTGTGACGAGGACGTCCAACATGTAAGATCTAAGAAAAGATGATTCAAACAGAAAGGTCAGAGAGGAGAAGCAAACATGCAGGAATCATTTCAGATGCTCTCATATTCATCACGTTTCTGTCCTGTCCAGTCAAACTATTTCTGGCTGGGTCACCTCCTGATGGCGAAGCCACGTAAACTAAACGACCATCTGCATTTATAACAAATGCCGATAAAAAGCACAAAGCTTGTAATCTTGTTTTGCAGAATAGAGCCGGAGGCCTCGACGGCGTCTGCAACAACACAATCACAAAGACAAGCTTTAATGGGAATGATAAACCCTACAGTTCAATTAAATCCCCATAACTGGATTTTTATTTCATTACTGCCTTTCTGAGGAATTTCTGAGAGGTGCAGTCTGGAATAATAATAAAGGAATTTAAACTTTAATGTTTTTTTTAAAAAAACAGCACAAAACCCTGAAATCAGCAATTACACCGAATTAATCCTTGGAGGATACACAGTTATTTATTTCATTCATTTAAATCAGAAAAAATCATTTCAAACTCAATTAAGTCAGCCAAATATTTTATGACTACAACTAAAAACACGACTCCAAATAGCACTTTAATGAAGTGCAGGGATAATTTAACGACAATCTCAAAGGCAGAAATAAAACAATGGAAAGAATGAATGAATCGTTTGGAAAGGTCTTTCTTTCATGTTCTTTTTCACTTAAACTATTTTATTTGATGAATTTAGTTCTTACTTTTGTAAATGATGTAAATAAACTTTGATGTTAAAAGACAAAATCAGAAATGTGGAAGCAAAGTTTCTGCTGCGACCCGTTTATAACAGCGAGCACTCGCAGAGCTGCTCAGTGTCTATAAACACACACACTGTGTTGCAGCGTGTGTGTGTGTTCACACACTCGACATGACACACAGAGAGAAACAAAAGGTGGTAACAGTGATTTTGTTTGTGTGATGTTTCATGATGAGTGCTTTACCACCCTCTGAATCACCCTCTGCTGGTGTTTACTGTGTGTGTGTGTGTGTGTGTGTACTGTACATTAGGTAAACATGTAAAATGCCTCTAAGCTGTTGAGCTCCCTCACACAGACCTGGCTGCTGTGGAAAAACCCGACCTCTGCCTCGATGATTTACTGGTTACGAGAATAAAGCGCTCAGGTTATTTCAAACCACAGATGAAAGATTATGAGAGAAACAGAGACTTACTCAGCAGTTTTTATTATTTATAAATTATTCTGATTGTGACATATTGAGCTGCTAATGTTATCTTATATTATATTATCACCAAATGGCTGTGTTCCTCATTAATTTGTTCCTCGCAAATTAATGAGGAGCACCAGGTTTACAAACCTGGTGCTCTCGAGAGCACCAGGTTTACTTGTTGTTCCTAGAGTATTTAAAAGTAGAATGGGAGGCAGAGGGTTCAGTTTTCAGGCCCCTCTTCTGTGGAAGCAGCTTCCAGTTTGGATTCAAGAGACAGACACTATCTCTACTTTTAAGATTCAAACCTTCATATAGTTAGGGCTGGATCAGGTGACCATGAATCGGGGGTTCCCATTAATTTAGTAACTGGGATTATAAATTTGGAAAAGCTGGTCCCAGACTGAGTGAGAGCGACTCTGCAGTGAGGGATGAGGAAGACGTTTACAAAGGCACATGAAAAGCAGCTTCAGGAGGAATGGGCATTATGCTGTAATCTGAGTTTCTCTGACTACAACAAGACTACAAACAGACGGGTGATAGTCATCCATGAGCTGCTGGAACCGTTTTTTATTCATTCACATGGATTCTCTGAAAAACATCTCCTTAAAATAATGATTTCCACCATAAAAATAGGGGTGGGCGATATAAACGATATACGATAGCAACTATATAAATTTGGCCAATGATAGAGATTTTGACTATACCGCTCTACCGCGATAGCGCATGTTGAAGCGGCTACAACCATTATCATCTACAAATTATGCCGGGCGACAGTCATAGCAAAGAGATGAAGCACTTTTGAAATATGGGGAAAGCCAAAAACTGCGCTTCCTCCACTTCCGTAGCATTGATTCATTAATGTTGAATTCTCTCGCAGCTGCTCTATTCCCATGTTGTTGCAGCATATTAATAACTAACCTCGTATTGTGGATGAATAATCTCAGTTGTTCTCCTGACTGAAGTTTGGCCCGTGTATAGTATCCTGCTATGCGATTGCATTTGTCCCTAACCACCACAATCCCTCACGTTAACTTTTATCGAGTGGAAAAATCGTTGGCGTTCATCCTCCAGCTTCACTGTGCTAATGTTATGCTAACACAGCTGCGTCGCTAGCAATCACGTCACGTAGCACAACATTATATACCAGGTAGTCCAACTTCAGGAACCCTGCAAACGTCACTGCTGTTTAGTTTTCTGTCTTCATTTATGTTGGAAGTGATAGCAGAGCTGTACATTTTAATTAGTTACAAAAATCTCTCAGTCGGAACATGGTATGTCATGTTTAGGTGGAAACTAGCGAGCTAACTTCCTGTTAACTTGTAACTCCGTTAAATTTAATAAATTCTGTTTTCATGGATGCATGGATGTTAAACTTAATTGTTACACCTGGTAAAGGACCAACGCTGATGATTTCATTAAATATGAAAGAATTTAGACCGTTTTTAACTCTTAGTGTTCGTTTGACTTTGGGACCTGAAGTGGACGGAGTTTTGGACCCACATTACTCCGCGAAGCTTCTCACTACAGCAGCCGTAATGCTCTGACAATCCATCAAGCAGTGCGGCTTACCAAAGTTGTACTAAAACATTTTTTAACAGATTTCTGCACGCCAAAATCTGTTCGAGGTCAGTAAGCAATTCATACATAAGGAACACTCTCGATTTTTGTGAAAATGTTATACAGAAGAAAAGAATATATCGCGATATTTATATCGTTACTGCACGTGCTTCAAATTATACCGCGATATGGATTTTAGGCCATATCGCCCAGCCCTACATAAAAATTAATTCATTAATTAATAATCTACTCATCATTGTTTAACTGAGTTGAGATCTGATGACTGCTGTATGATTCACTTTCACTTTAAACTCTTTTAAACTCCCATCAGGACAGAAATATTTGAACGTAAGCTACTGTTTGTCTGTCTCACAGTGACTCTCTTCTCTCGCTGTCAGGTGTCAGCCTCCAGGTCTGAAAAACGAATCCAACGCGTACCTGCCAAAACACACAGCCCCCGATTCTATTGACAGGTGGAGGCGACACAGGCGGCTGGAGTTCCTGAACTGGACCTCTGGGCCAGGTTTGCGCTGTTGGAGCCTTTTGAGGCACTTTTAATAACATCATGTGACCAATACCATGGCTGCTGTGAGGTCACTGTACTAACATTATTGTCCAAGACTTTTTGGGGCACAGTGAGATTCAATGATTTTATCTGGATGTTACTGAGCTCAGCATCCTCCAAATATGATCAGTTCTGGCTCCAAAAAGCCAACATGACTGATTAATGTTAGGCTGCAGAAAATAATGGGAGATGTGACACTGTCCATCTTTTGTTTACAGTTTTTGGTTTGCATAAGCACTTGTCCCACATATAAACCCAAAACCACACAAATCACACACCAACTGTATGTGAGCCTTTACAGACCGACAGGCACGACCACCGTCACAGTGACTGATCTCACCACTGGTAATCTAACAGCTGTTCCTACCTGGGATACTCATGATTCCTGTAAATGATGTGCAAAGAGTTCCTATTTACTTTATCGCCCACGTTCACCAGAGGGACGTCCCCACTGAGCATTTCCCAGTGGACAAAAGAACAAAGACATAAATGTTCTCACCTCAGCAACGTAAGACATCACAGCAGACATGCCGTCACTCACTGACTTCAACATGCCACACACACACACACACACACACACACACACACACACACACACACACACACACACACACACACACACACACTACATCCCATGAGTCAAAGGTCATGAGAGGGGCAAAGAAAGAAAGATGAGAGACGTCAGACAGAGAGAGGGACAAAGAGAAGGGCGAGGTGAAGACGGAGGACTGAAGCACTGAGGTGACAGCAGCTCCCACATGACCCTCCATCCTCAGCCTGACCCTCTGACTCCGCCTCTAATTCCTTCACTTTTCATACACCCTTCTCCTTTGCTTCATGAAGATCAGAGCTGCAATGGTGGAAACCACTTTAGAAAATACAGACACACACGAAGAAGCAGTTTCTGCCATGATTCTGTAGATGTTACAGACCGTGGAGGCAAACACAAAGTCCATAAAGGAGAAAATAGCACATACACATCACACACTGAAGAAGGAGAAGGAGTGACAGCAAACATTAATACACACAGAGGGGAGCTGGAGGAAGAAGAGACAGCAGGGAGAACGAGACACAACTGAACCAAATCACAGGATGACACGAGGAAGCAAAACTAAGGCACAAGGAACACTATCAAAATAAAGGAAGTGAGATCACTAAACACAGACGTGAACGTAACACAGACTCATCACATGAGGATGGAACACAGGGAGGGATTCACATCTAAAGCAGCTAAGAAAAAACTGAATCCGCTAAAGATCCAACAATAACCATTACCAGGAATCAAAAAAATATTTAAATAAGAAACAGGCAGTGAAAAAAAAATGTGCTGCTCTGACTGTTGCTGATTTACTCTCATGCACATCAGCCAATTACACAGAAGCGCCCTTAAGAAGAAGGTCGTTCCCACCTGAGTTGTCTGTCCTTGCAGACGGCCACCATGACCAACAGGTTTCCAAAGATGCTCATCAGCATGACCAGAGACAGGAAGCAGATCAGGGCCATCCGCTTTGGCATGCTATCGCTGCAGGGAGATAAAACAACACCATGTCAGTTTAAGTCTAAAAGCCTGCTAGGATTCTGAACTGAGAGGATTCTGTCACATTTCAGGCGCCTTACAGTAAAAGAAGTTAGCCAGGGTGGTCTCTGCCTGCGTAGCTACCCTTGGAAAACACTGCTGTAATGTTTATTGATATTTGCAAAGGTGTCAGAACTCATCAGGCAGGATACAGAGAGGCTGTCAGCTCTCATTTTATGTGAGAGAGAGTTAAAACTGCAGAGTGACCCCTCATGTGGCATTTATTACAGACAATATTACAATCTTTCTTTCATCAGCCTGCACCACGCGGTGGAGCAACAAGAAATCAGCCCTGCTCCCTGCTTGCGTCGGCTCATTAAGTTCAGCCTCTGGAGCTAGTCATTAGCTGTAAAAGCTCCATTCAGGTAAAGATGGATTTACCTGTTCTTGTTTGGTGTCTCTGGCTAAGAGGATGTCACTGAAAACATTCAGATGCAAATGAGATTTATTTCCATCTCCAAGGTAGCTTGCTGAACCCGAACAAGCAGCCAGGTGCAGCAGTGATGATATCCTGTGTATTTAAAAGCAGAGGTCTCTTCCTCTGCTGCACTGATTGCTTCCACCTACATAAGCACTCGGAGAGGCTTCAGGATGCATGGATACGTTTCACAACAACAAAAAGAGACTCGGGAGTCACAGCGAGGAACAAACTCCCCTGCAGGTAAAACAGTATGGAGCAGAAGCTGAGAGCCAGAAGCATCTGCACACTCAGAAACAAAGGTGGACACATTTATGCTGTACCTATCTGATCAGTTTGAATCGTCACCAAAGTTCGCAGCAGACATTTTGTCATTTGGGTTTGATAAATGAGCGTGAAAGAAGCACTGAAACCAATGCAGTGCAATCGTCTTCTGTGAAACCATTCATCTGCACAACACTGCTGCAGGTCGAGGGGAGGCGTAAAACGGGCATTTCACAGGTCACGTGACCCTTCTTCAGCTTTAAGTGGTCCCTGTGAGCGCCCCCGGCTCGAATCACGGAGACTATGTGTGATCATGTTTCATGGTGATGATTCGACGCTCTTAAAACAAGAATCAGTGACGACGTGGTGCTTCCAGCTAGCTTTAAACAGAACCTCTGAACATGACCTGCTGCCAACCAGGTGATCAGTTCAGCACCAGTTACCATGGTAATCTAGCCAGGTAAAAAGAGAAACCCTTTAAGAAGCAGAAAGCTCACACAGCTCAGTAATACACTAGTCTGGCTTTGTAGCACAGGATAGTCGAATGAAGATCAACAAACCAAAGTGTGAGTGCATCCTATCGAGCAGAAGCAAAATAAATAAAGTCTGCAGCAGCAGGTGACCAATCGGCATGAGCCCCCGCATCCTCAGGACCTTCTATCACTGTGCCATTGAGAGCATCCTCACTGGATGCATCACCACCTGGTATGGCAACAGCACCGCCTACAACTGCAAAGCTCTCCAGCGAGTAGTGCGGTGCTCTGAACGGATAATTGGAGGTGAGCTTCCCTCCCTCCAAGACATCTACAGGAAGCGGTGCCTGAGGAAAGCGGGGAGGATCATCAAGGACTCCATTCACCCCAGCCATAAACTGTTCAGACTGCTTCCATCAGGAAGGAGGTTCTGCAGCATCCGGTCCCGTACCAGCAGACTGAGAGACAGCTTTTTCCATCAGGCCATCAGACTGCTGAACACGTCATAGACACCTCAGCTTCACTACTGGAACTTCAACATTATGCACTCCACACTGTATATAAATGCCACTTGTTTTGCACATATTCAACTCTGTATATTTTATATATTTTATTATTATTATTATTATTTTATTTTATTTTTTTACTATTTAATTTGTAAAAATGTGTATACACACACACACACACACACACACACACACACACACACACACACACACACACACGTAGGAAAATATTTAGTATACACATCCAGAAATGCATACACTATTATATATTGTACATATATTTATTAGTTTCAGGTTGGCCATTCTTGTATTTTGCTCGTTTGTGTTGTTGTGTTTGCACATCTCTGTTGCTTGTGGGGCTCGCACACAAGAATTTCACTCGCATGTGCTGTGCCAGTGTGCCTGCACATGTGATGTGACAATAAAAAGTGATTTGATTTGATTTGATTTGAGAAACCTGCACAGGTGTACCAACCGCATGGGATTTTACAAAGAAAGAGATAAAACAGAGAATTCAGTCTGAAAGTAATAAAAACAGCGACACAGAAGGTCTAAAAGCCTCCAGGCCCTTCTAGCTATGTGCAGCCCACAGGACCACACAGGGATCTGATGCTAACGTCCTGGTTAGAGATCCTCAGAGGTCCCGAGTCTGCCCCCGCTGCGTCAAAGTCCTTTTAGTAACAAAGGGGCCTAAATCAAAGTGCTTTCAGTGTTTGGCGGATTCATGCTATTCATGGCAGAGGTGCTCATGTCCTGGCTCCAGCGTCGCTGCTGCACCTCAAAGCTGTGCTCTGATTTTCTATATCAACTTTCATACACAGCCTGTTTGAAAGACCCCATTTTCACCTCCTGGGGTCGAGCTGTGCTGAGCCTGAGACACAAAAAGGTCAAAGCAGGCGAACGATCTTTGTATAATCCACAGAAACCCGGACACAAATCACTTCTCTCCAAAACACAACAAACAGCATTTACTGAGGTTAAACTGTCATCATCAGGAGCATAAACACAAAAACACACTCGCCTGTTTGACAAAGCTCATCTTCCAGCGATAACCGAGACGTCTTTGGTCATAGATACAGAACTGACATGTTGCGTATTCAGTATCCAACATGGGGAATATGATATGATAAATAATACAGGCTAAAACTGCAGGCGTTGCATTTTCGCCCCCGCACGCGTATAACCTCTAGAAAATGTCTCGGGTCCAGCCAGCGTGAGTTATGAATCGAAGCTCCTGGAGCCACTTCTGTGGTTTGAGAGATCTCAGAAAGTGACTCTTTAAACTCACACTTGTTTGACATCGTTAATGCATCACAGCAATCCTTCTGAGGTTTGCTGTCTCTCTCACAGCTCACAGCCTGGCGGGGAGGTGGGAAAACACAATGAACGACAGCGACTGACATGGCTGGGCGGGCAACATCTCCCCACATGAGAAAATGCAAATTTCTACAGGAGAAAGTGATGTTTAGAGATGTTTATCTGTGGCTTTTATGTACTGTCCACATTATCGGTAACATGCAAACATGAGCCTCTGTGCTGAATTCAGAAACCTGTCCCCGTCTGCCAAATGATTTCCCTCTCAGCATCCGAGGTTCAAAGGCAAAGTGATAGTGTGCAAATGAGGCTTGTTCTTTGATCCGTGATGCCAGTGCACTAATCAGATCAAACGGGAACGCTGACTTCTCAACAGAAGCATCGTTACCAAGAAATAATCAAGAGGCTTCACAATAATCCTTCACGTCAAGTTTGTCACGTACACCTTTCCCCTAAATGAGACATTGATACGCTCATTATGGCAGTATCACCTGGCTTCTAACATGGCGACAGGTACGAAAGTCGCTGTGCAAATATTGGCTTTGGTGAGAGTCTCGGCTCATTTTGCTTTTATAATTAATGGATCAGCTGCAGAAGCTAGAGCAGTGCTGGGCGCACACACTTACTGATCATTAGCTAGAGTCATGTTCACTCGCTACAACTGCTGGTGGTCTGCTCCTTAATGAACAATTAGGCCACACCGTCCGATGAAAAGGATTTTATTTAGGATTTAAACTCCACTGTCAAAACCTTAAACACAAACTTCCACAGCAAACTTTCAGCGAACTGACGCTTTGACACTTAAACTAAGAGGTTCAACATTTCCAAGCACAACACTGTTGTTGTTCATAGTTTTTTTCTAAAGTGGGAGTAAAGTTTGAGTAAATCATATGACGATCCACCTGTCACCAGGTTTACAGCTGTTCTCACACAGAGCTCGCTCCATAAAAAAGGGACGGTGCAGCAATCACATTAGCACATTAGGACACACACCTGACCCATACCTGGGGATACACACACAGCTGAGGACAGCCTGCTCTTGAAGCCATTATTTTAAAAAGTGACAGTGAAGTGCAGCTAATCCAACAGATGGATGAAATATGTGATAACCCTGTGATATTTATACCGTGCTGATAGGAGCATGTCTTGTTCATGTCTTGAACTTGTTCAAGGTCAGCACGGGACCACACTCAATACTGTTTAGTCTCTGAGTCTGAACCCAAGAGGACGTCTGTGTAGGTTCTCAGTGTTCCAGGTCAAGGTAGCATGAAGAAAACTGCACTTCTTCAGGTTTGTCAGGCCCTTTCAGCTCTCATCCAAGTGGCTTCTGCAGTTCTAAAGGCTGATGTCCCGCCTATTTAACCCTAACGCCCAACCCCAATCAGTGTGTGGAGTGGTTGTTCTGTTCTGTCTGATGGAACATTGGTTCTCGCCTGAGCATCTTCGCTGATTTAATAAATGCACAGTTTGGACAAACACGTGTTTTCAGTGGTCACATGATGATGGGGGACATCAAGGTGACAACACCAGTAAGGGTTAAATAGCCATCACTGTCCATCAGTTTTTAGGATGGACGACGTCTTCAGGATGAGAAGCAAGAATGAAGGCCAGCTGCTGGGAGGCAAACACACATCAGGACACCTGCATCTGTGTCTTGTTTGGGACTGTGACTACACACCTGACAGAAGGCTACACCCCAGCATCACACACAGTAACCCGGCTCCTGATCACTCGTCAAAACGCGCTTAATTAAGCTGTGACTTCTTCAGATTGAGTGTAATGTCTCATCCAAGTACGTTATAAGGTAAAGGGTTTGGAAAGAACACAGCCGACGTCCTTTGAAAGCAAATGTGCTTAAAAACAGACGGCAAAGGCAGGAATTTCCTCTGCTGCTCCTCAACGATTCTGCAGACGTACAAAAAGGGCTTTCTGCTGTTGAAGAAGAGAGACTGAGAAAGACAAACAGAGAAGCTGTGGAGCAGTGGGTTTGAAGGATGAAAGACATCAGGTAACGTGAACTTTGACCTGAGTTAAGCTGGGTAATGCTGGGTATGCTAGGTAATCAGCACAGAGCAGCCTCAATTAGGAGCTCAGAGGGGACAGATGAGCGGGGAAATACCTCCATCATCCATGACCGAACATCTGGTTTCTCTTACTCCTCGTGAAGACTAAATGCACATAAATAATGTTTTTGCACATTCTTGGCTCTGAGCTTGATATTCTCAGTTGGTCTGACTCTGGTGAGTGACAGCTGGAGAGCCAAACCTTTGAAATATGAACACACACGTATAAAAAAAATTCTTTTACAGCTATAGGGGATACCATATCATGTGGCTGAACTAAATGAGCTGTCACTGATTGGCTGCATGGAGCTGACTGTTAGTGAGAGCTGGACTGAGCTCTCAGAAGTCTTCACTGAGGTCCTCTCAGAGCTGAAGCTGCCCGACTCTTACTGTGTCAAGCAATGCCACGTGACAGCGTGCACGGGATCTGTCGAGTCAACTGAGGTGGGCCGACAGAACCGGTTCAGAGATTGTTTTGTTAGTTCCACCTGCTCGCAGTCATTTCCCCTCCTCACCACCTGACCGCAGCTGATGCAATCAAATCTGCAGAAATGCCACAGGGTGTGGTGACGCAGCTCGTCTACACAGCATAAAAACACACCAAAACCTTTTTTTCTGTTCTCTGTGCCACACATTTACACAATATTAAAGAGAGCATTTACAAAATATTATCAACAAATAAAATGAACAAAGAATCTGAGTGGGGCTGAGTGCACAGTGGTCTCTGAAGTGCAGCAGCCAGGCTTGATGCATCATTTAAATGCTTCTCTAGAAAGTTCATGTTCATCTGAGGACACAGTGTCAGGAAACAAGCTAAATTTATTTCTGGGTGAGACATCCAGCGGGACTCTGAGGTCTCTGTCAGAGAGATGAAAATTAAAGATGGAGGGAGCAGGAAGTCCTGGCCACATCCACGGGGAATTTCAGAGAAGAAGAAGAAGGGAGACGTGAGAACATGTGAATCAGTGATTTCATCTCCAAACTGAACTTCCTCCAGAGACACGGCGCTCTGGCTTTGACAAATTTCCACGATGACGATGCTCGCGGTGCATTAGCGGCTGTGCAACCAATAGACACTGATCATCTGAACCGAGATACCTGAAATGATTATCACTTATTTAGACTTTCAGCTCATTCATTTTCATTACTTTTAGGTTTTCCTCCATGTCAGGATGTGAGATGTTTATTTTAATCAGAGTTCACCAAAATCTACTCAATAACTTTCCTTTAAAAATAAAGAAACTGTTTTTAATGAGTTTTTAAAGAGCTTAATGACTGAGATCTTAGTAGTGACCATCGCTGGCAACAACGGCGGAAATACTCTCAAGAATCGGTCAAGCGGCATTTGCCTCCCTGGTGGGAGCCGTATCTTCATTATTTGCCTCTCCATTGATTTGTTGGTCCTTCGGGCGTCCATGGTACTGATAAAATCTGTCTAAGTTTCAGAAGCCCTGATTCATCGATTGTCCGGTTTTCTTTTTTCAGCTTTCACAGCTATAGGTGAGCATAGAGAAAATAAAACTGTACTACAGCCTTTTTTATTTTATTGGCCGAGAAACGTCCTTAGATTCGAAGACTTTATCAGATGACTTCATCATTGCTTTAGCCATTGCGATTCTTCTTTGGCAATAATGATAATTGTTGATGAATAATCACTGGATAATGATCTCACTGATAATTAAAAATTTATCATTAAAATAAAGTTCTTGACCTCTCATTGTCATCTATGTGGAAGCTGCCATCTTTGTAGTTTTCAGTCGTCAGGATTTTGGTTTCAGACATACATATTCCCATGTTCTGGCTTTCTCGTTAAACAGTGCAAAGTTGCGGCTCAGCCCAAATTTAATCAGGAGTTAGTCCTTTACAGCAGGCTCCTAAAAATAATTCTTCTTTAACATCATCTAAACATACCATGCTCCTCTGAGAGCGCTGTCTCTAAAAGCATATTGTTTCACATTATTTTATTATAACAGTGAGAAAAAGACTCCATTGTCTGCTCTCAAATGCCATTTCAGCCTCACACCCCACCCTGTCCATCCAAACCCGTTTTCTCTGTTCTGCTCATCCAAGCGTGGCCACTAGTTTACGCACACACACAAGAAGAGTGTGTAAACAGCGAGGATGGCCTCCAATTTCCAACCAACAGCTGCCTGTGTGCTGCTCAGTCAGGGTCTGATAGCGGCGATCTCTCCGCTGGACTCGAGATTATTTTCTTTGCTCTGATGGGTCTTTTAAGTGTGGCTGCAGCTGCTGAGGTTTACTTCTGAACGACAGGTTTTGGTTTCTGAGTTGTGAGACCGAAGATTGGGCCTAATTAAGTTCTGTTATCTTTACCTCACCAATGAAACGCGTTTAAAGCATAAAGGAGTGCAGACGAGAAGCAGCAGAAAGGTAGGAAACACAATGTGCTTTCCAAGCGCGGCTGTCAGAGCTGAAAGCGCGGTGAAGTGTTTGTGACAGCTCCGGCAGCCTCAGCTGGGGGCTATTCCCGTATATGCAGACAGACGAACATTGTAAGTGACAGACAGTCAAGTGTGACAGCAAAGAACTTCCTTTATTACATTTTTGTTTTCTTTATAGTCATGAGGGGCTCAAACCGGTTAATTAGGGAAAATTCTGGTTTTATGACACCCCATCGCTTCATATGGCCGCCCTGAGCTTGGTTCATCCTGGAGGTTTCTTCCTGTTTAAAGGGAGTTTTTCCTTCCCGCTGTCGCCAACGTGCTTGCTCATAGGGGGTCATGTGATTGTTAAGTTTTTCTCTTGTATGTATTATTGTAGGGTCTGCCTTACAATATAAAGTGAGATATATAAAGAATGAGATCACAGATACAAGCAGCAGATGTAAGATGAGCACTTTGCTCATTTGGAAGGAGCTCAGAGCTGATACTGGTGTTTTGGACATGACTGGTACTGGCTTGGGAACACCTCAGTGTCCCCTGAGAAGAAGTGAAGTAAGTGGCCAGAGGATGGATATACAGATGGGTGGAAGTATGTATTGACAGATGGATGGGTGAATGTTAGACACGTTAGAAGGACAACCTTGGTCTTATACAAATCTGTGGTTGGTTTAGGATTGTAAAGACCAAAGCACCTGTTTTAATGAACGAGAAGCCAGAAACTCCAGCATGTTCCACTGATGAGCATCTCGCAGTTTGTCAATAACACTTGTCATTTACATAATTTCATCACTGCTGTTCCTGAGAATCCATGTTGCTCTGTGCTGGAGCCTCACAAATGGATGGAGACCTTCATATTGTTGATGTTTTATCAGATTTTAAGCTCATTTTGCATTTATTTCAGCCCACTTATTTCAACTGCTGAGACTGGTGTGTGTTTCTGCTACAAATAAAAAAAAAAAAACACCAGTCTGTCGCAGGGCCCAGAATGAAAGCACTAATATATATTTATAATAATCAGTTTCTATTGTCTGTGATCAGAAACCTGAAGCACTGAAATAAAAGAAGCGCGGTGACGACCTGACTGCACCTGACATTTACAGCGATGCATCATCAGGATATTTCTGGCTGTGATGATGGGTGATAGCGGCACAGAGTTCAGTGGATTGTTTGCACAGATAAATTAAGCTCCTCCAAGCTTTCTGAGTGTCGCTAACATCGTGATTGGAAATGTCAAGTAACTCTGTCAAGTGTTTCAGCTGCAGAGCTGCAGAGCAGAGAAATACATTGTTTCAGTCATCACAGTTTGCTACACAGAATTTCAGTTTCAGAAAATCGAAAAGGTTTGAAGGTGTCTGACTGAATACTGTTTATAATCAGACCCAGTGGAGAACTTTGAGATAAATTTTCCTCACAAAACAGATAAAAACCACGAAAAACAGGAACAATTTAAGATTCCACAGGAGAAAAAAACACCACCTGAATCAGACGAACTGCAGAACACACAAGAGAAGCAAACACCATCATGATCACTGCAATCATTCAGACACACACACACACACACACACACACACACACACACACACACACACACACACACACACACAGGTTTATTTGTCTCGATCATGCAGAAACACCCTTCCTTAAAAATCCTCCTCGTGTGTGTTCACACATCTATTCACATCTTTCCCAACGGCGCACCTTTAATCAGCACAATGGCAGTCGTCCACTTCAACACTGTTTTTAAAGCTAGACCGAATTTACACTGAAAATCCCTCCAGTTCATTTAAAAGGGAGTAGGGCTACAAATGAAAGGTCATTTTAAATTCAACTTCCAGGCGCTTTGAAATCCAAACTGTTCCTCAACAACAACTGGTCTCATCATGTATCCTGAACACGTCTCCCCAAGGCTGCGTGCCGTCCACTAACGCCATTCTTTTAGGCTTCGAGCAAAATTTTTAGCCAACTGCGTCGCAGTGCTGCCTGCGCTCATTTTCCTCGGCTCATATGCGATGCTGCATCAGTGCTTTCACGTCAGGTTCAGCAATTGGACTGACAGATGACTGGCAGGAGCTCTCTTTGCAGAAACACCAGGACGGGGACCAATGCTTGACTTTGTAATTCATGCTCTGAAACCGGACAGGCATGAAAGCTGTTTGGAAAGATTGACAACTTGCACAGAAATTGGTCTTAGTTCAAGGCGGTTACTCATGCTCAGGTTCAATAAAGCTTGATCAATTTTAGGCATGCAAAGAGACAAATGGCCTCTGAGATCAAAATTTGCTGACTGTCCAAACCCACAGTCTGGCTGTGACTCCGTCGCCTCCATGCAGACGTAGACTATCCAGCTTTGAAACAATTTTAAGCCAATTGGCTCCTACAGTACGTGCTGGACCACCCGGAGACTTGGTATGTTCTCTGTTAGAAAAACCAAAACCTCCAAACCTCCTGCAGATGAGCCTGCCTGTAACCATAGTAACAGTAGTTTGGCCTGTTGCTGTGATTCTGACAGCAGACCTCTGATTAGCAGCCCATGTTTCAGGTACGTCTGCTGCTTTTGTCCACCGGCAACTCTGAAAAATGCACTCATACACAGAAGAAAGTGTGTTCAGATGTCTTTGACAGTAATTAGACATGTCAGACTAACAATCAGTTTGTAAACTCATGCGTTGGTCTCTGACGATGAAGCTCTGTTTGGAGCACTTTTCTACAGCACTTTGTACAACATGGCTCATTTACACATTCACGCTCTGAGAGCAGCTCTGGGTTCCTTCTTGCCCGAGGGTACTTTGGCATGCAGACTGGAGCAGCCAGGGATGGAACAACCCACCTTCAGTAGATGACCTGCTGAGCTCCAGTAGCTCCAGTAGCTCCTTTTCTACCTTTGGATCTGTATGAAGTCATGAGGGACAGCCAATCAGAAGAACGTTGGTTTGAAGTGGGAGGAGCTTGCTCCAGACAGAGAATGAGAGGCCCTTTCACAACAAATATTTCAATTTTTAACAATGGTCGGATAATTTGACTGCCATCATTGATTACAGTCCTCTGACATGCTGTAACACATGCACTGCCGTTATATTAACCTGACGGTCCTGACGCATCGTACACAACTAAAAGAAGTGTGCCTTGCCCTCATGCACCTGTTTTCATGATGATGACTCATCATCTGTTACTGCTTCACTGACCGGTAGAGCTGCCAAAGCTTTAAATAATGCAGAGAAAGAAGCTAAATTAAGAGAAAAGTCCAGGTCTGTTTTTAATTGAATGATCAATCAACACTAATGTGATAAATTTTGTAATTACTGAATATAGTTGATGTAAAACTTCACTTAAGCCTTGTGAAATCACAGATGTGAGTTTCATAAATGGGTTATAAATTAGAAGTACCTTCGAAAAATCCAGTTTGCTGGAAATAATAGAGGATATTTTCAGTGTAATAATATAATCAAGGGCCAAGAATAACTGAGCACATTTCACAGCCATAAAGCTCGTCTAAAGTCGGAGGATGATTGCCTGAACATAATGCAATGACGTGGTCTGCCTGAATGGGATAGGTAATGATGTGTGACCAACGGAGGAGGCAGAGAAGGACAATAAGAGTCCACGAACCAACCCAACATCAGAATAGAAAAGGCCCACACAGTCTGTGTGAAATCTGCCTGGAGATAGAAACGGTCAGGAGGCCTGGGACGCCCACTCTGTGTGATTATGTTAAGACATCATCACTACTGAGTCCTTCTCAATGAATCCTCTGCTTTCCCCGGTGGGGAAGGGTTAATTTGGCCCCGGATAAATGAAAGCGCAACACAGACTGCATGCAGACACAGCCGAGCAGCAGTCCAGATTAATGGTATCGGTAACGAGGTCCGTTTTCTCCTGAACTTCCTGGGTGTGATGAGTTTAGCAGCTCTGGTGCCACTGGCTACACCTCTTTATTTTGCTAAGCAATACTGGCTCCAAAGTGAAGGTTTGATTGGGTAATCAGACCAGTGTCATGTGTGCAGGAATGTGGACCCGAAACCTTTATTTAGGCAAAGAAAGAGTCCACAGATATAAACAGAAGACACACTGGAGATAAAAACTGCTGGGAAATAATAACAGACATCACAAAGAGCAAGGCGAGAGCTGGAGCTCTGAATATACAAAAGCTGATTGGGCTAACACGTTAACACTGGTGTGGACAATCGCCACAGCGAGGAAATAAAACTGAAGACGGTAAAGTGAGGAGCAATAATTAACAGAGAAGTGCAGACTAACCTAAGCATGGCAGGAAACACAGAGGGAATACACAAAGGTGAAAATCGAGACCACAAACAAACAGACATTCATTTAAACAGAAGCCCACGAATATAAAATACTGGTTAAAAGAGCCAGGACCACGACAAGCAGACGACATGAATTAACTATGAGGAGTTCTCCCTGGGCAGCCGTGATGGTGGGAGTGAACCAGTCTCAGTCACTGTGGGAACCCACAAAATAAAAAGAGTGAAAAAGATTAACACAGGTGGAAAACTTCACCTTAGGCAGGCGTTCACGTAGTCATTTCTACTGTAAAACAAACCAAAATACCTTCAAATAAATCCTCAGTGGCTCACTTCGACAACCTCTTTCTGATCACAGAGCAAATCTCTGGACACTCCATGGTTTTGGTTTAAACATGAAAAGTGCCTTCAGGTTTGCACTTACTTCATAAAATGTCTTAAAACAGAAAAGCATCTCCGTAAAACTCTGTTTTCATTCAGCACAAATGTTAATATTATCAGTGAGTTTACTTCACTGTCAGCAGCACAGTGAAACAAACCAGACTGAGCTCTAAATAACTTCCTCCTTTCAGCTGCAAGTAAGATAAACCTACCAAATGTAGGTCGCCAAAGGTCACGTGTTACAAAATGCACTTTTAAATAAGTAAGAACACAGAGACCATTTCAGACTGAGTCACAGTCCTGAACTAAGGCATCAGCTCCCCACCATAATAAGAGTCACTGACTAATTCAAACGTTGTGTGATTCAAACTCAAATTAGTGACAGAGCAGCATGAGCCATCAGTCAGCCGTCAGTGCTAATGTGGAATAAAAAGCCCTGCAAGTCATTTCAGGCTAATTGTCTCATAACGATTTCCCGAAGGTGCGAGGCGTGATTCTGGCAGCTTCCCACATAAACGCATCCCAAAGGCGAGGAAACAGGCTTCAGGCAATCAAATATGAGCTCAGCTACTTTACATCAGCTGGTTTGGTAGGCCGTTTCCTCCCAATTATCAATCATTCATTGGCCTCTTCTTGCAGGCCATCTGGAAATGGGTTGCACCTGGGGCCAGGTCTAAGCTGATGTTACCACATGTGACCCATCGCACGTCCTCGTCTCCGCCCACAGACCGGGTGAAGGGGTGAGGACGCCCTGACAGGTATGCCAGGAAGGAAGGAACAGGAAGTGTGTAAGTCCTAAAGTTTTAGATTCAAAGCTTTAGCTGACCGTGTGATTGAAAGGAGAACAAATGGCTCCTCAGACAGTGGAGCGTGGGACAGACTGAATCCATGAATTATTCCACCAAACACGGCATAAGGAGACTCTGGGACAAAGTGAGGCTTTATGGTAATGTACCGGTACACGATGATAATGCCCACATCATCATGCTGATGTTTACCAGGTTCAGTGTTAACCCTGTTCACCGTTTCAGTTTAGGGTGTGACATCACCAAGGGCCTTGTGGACTGTAAGATGTGGGCTGTCATCATTTTAGGAGTCATAAAACTTGTTTTTTGAAGTGGGATAGTGGAGCGCATGGATGGAGAAAACAAACGGAGTTGAGCTCCATTTTTGGAGAGTGGGAAAGTGATCGTTGTCAGCACCAACTTGTCAGAGGAGCTGTGGTTCTTCGCGCTCTCATGTCTGCTTATTTTTCACAAAAAAAACCAAAGGAAGTTCTCCATGCTGCTCCGACCTGCCAGCTTTCTCGGAAACTGGCATATAAAGTGTTTACCTTGGAGGCGTGGTGTAACGGTAAGGTTCAAATCAGGACTTCTGGTATAAAAAAATATATATATATCCAGAGGTTTTATTTTGGTGCCTCAGAGGTTTGTGTAGGTTCTCACAAATATATAATATAAAATTATGCAACACTGAAAAGAATTCCCTTCTAATGGTAAGCAGCCAACAGCCAAGTTCTCATAACAGGAACACACAGCAGACTCAGTATAATGTACTCAGCGTGCCACGTGATGATACGTGCGGCAGAATTCTTGAAGCATCTTATTTACATACTGACAGAGTGATGATAACACTTTCTTAGTAATAAACTGCATCCATCTGCTGAAGGCTCCTGGCAAAGTTCAAACTGGCGACAGTCGCAGTCAAACACCGGGTTGGGTTGCCAGGCAACATGTTTTGACCAAGTGTACATGAGCCTGATTTTGTTTGGTCCACCAGCAGAGAGATGCCCACAGACCAGCCTGGCGATTAAAGTCACCCACAGAAGACTTTGAGTCACAGAAGGTGTGGAATCATATCCGAGTGTCGCTTAAATGTTGAGCATGTGTCCCGACATGATGGTGAAACAGAAAATCAGGAAAAGATACTGCATGATCTACTAAAACAATACTGTGCTAGCGTTTAATGACTCTGGCTCCCCTGCACTGAAGCAAAGGAGTTTGCAGTACGTTTGCAGCGCTCCGAGTTATTTACTACCTCTGACAACTAACTGACTGACTGTCACTGACTGTTTACTTATCATAAAAAGTGTAATTGGGAGTCACAGCTTGGGCATGTAACACGGTCAGTTTATGCTGAAAGCACAACAATTATCCACAACTGTGCAACTACACAAAACTTCAAAATGTCATTTTAAAGGACTTATTTATGAAAATTATTATTTGTAATGAAAAATAAATTTCTCTTCTAACATGCAGAGAAGGGTTGAAATTTGTAATTAATATGCAGCACACACACACACACACACACACACACACACACACACACACACACTTTCAGGTCTTTACTTGTTTTGAAGCACATGTGAGGGGAGACGTTCAAAACACTCACTGCGGAAGATTAAGGTGGAAGCTTCTTTGTTTCTGTCTCCAGGAAAGTACCTGACATTACCAATGCAGTTATGGGTGTAGTGATATTCCCACCCTTTACTATTTTTTGACAGTTTTATGAGTTTATAAAGTAAAAGCGTACCTCTTGGAAATTCCCAGCTGACTTCCCAGCTGTTTCATGTTCAGCTGTTGTGCTCGTTCATTGTTACATGGTTTGCATTCAGGCACAATACTGAGAATATTGTGGGTCATACTCAAAACCCAACATATGAGGGAGATGAGAAATTTAGAGAGCGAGAAAACCATCCACAACTTATGTTTTGTTTTGTTGATGTGGACAAATATGAGTAGAATTAAACAGCAGTCAAATTAACTTGAACATTAAACACATAATATTAGATCAGTCGATATGCAGATGACACATTATTGTTTCTACAGAATCTCCTTCATCACTTCATGGAACTTTAAATTCCCTGAACTTGTTTTATGGTTTTTTCACCCTTCCACCACCCATCCTATCATACACATCATATGCTCAGCCATCAAATATCACAATCAATCCATCTCTACCTCAGGCTCAACTGGTTAGGCTCTGACCAATCAGCTTCAATATACGCTCAGATGGACTCTGTGGATGCTAACCCATCAGATAGCACCTGGCTGCATGCAGAACAAACACCTTGAAATAACGTGAAAGTTTCAGTTCCAGTCAAACAATCAAACAGCGTCTTTGCTTCGAATCATGACACGCAGCAGCAGCAGCAGCAGCAGCAGCTCTGACGGCCTGCTGGAAATTTCACTCAATCATAAACACTCCTCTCTTTTTCAAATTTAGTCTCATCTGGCAATTAGAAAGAAACTACACATGGACTAAAAAATGCTTCACACGTCTTCAACATATTATTCATATTAACATCCTGAAAAGGAGGTCATTCATAGAGTAATTTACGTTTTCTGTTCTGGACTGAACAGAGAACTGCAACTCCAATCATCCATCCAAGTAAAATCCAAAAATGCAAATACCTCAGAGCTAATCAGCATCCTGCACAGAGAAACATGACAATCTCCCAAATAAGTAACTCCTGGAGTCACAGAAACATCGATTTCATGGTGAGGAATGCAAACCTACAACTCAGACAATATAATTCACAGAGGGGGGGCTCACATCACAAAACACACCACATGACTATATCCACATAGATGGCTTTGCACATCAGCGAGTCGCCTCCCCCCCCCCTCTGCACCCATCCATCCGAACAAACAACCTCAACGTGGCTGGTTACGCTCCAGTTCTAAGGAGGCGGAGCTCTCATCATCAGCAGGAAAACTACAAGTGTGGTCAGCATGGAGCGTCCACATGAGCAGTCTGACAAAGTTTTCAAATGCATCAAGGACGATGACTTAACTTACTTGACTTCCCTCTGGGCTTAATAAAATCTCTCTGATTCTGAACGTTATGCATGCGTATATGTATTAACACAGGAAAACAGACCTGAAGCATAAAAATATGCATTAAATTGTGTTTGCTGGACTGATTCCAGTGTTATAATCTATCAGTTTCGGAGAGGAAGCCTCTAAAGTAGAACAGAATGAAATTCACTGCTACTGAAACAAATTCCTGCTGATTTTTACTGCAAGACTTTGGGAGGTTGCTTTGTGTTGTAGAGGAGTCTCCTGCCTGGGGATTAATGTCTGCTGATGCTTTTTAAGTTCTGATATTGAGTGCACATAATGCCAAAGGGATTCCCAGACATTATTCACTGAGCCCAGAGAAACTGTCAGAGTCACTGAGAAGATTAATAAAGGGGAGACATAAATAGAAAGTGTCGCGAAATCGATCAATGTGGAGCAGTGTCACAAACCACGGAGGCCCCAGAAAAGTGCAATCAAACGTTGAGTTTGATTGCACAAGCAGACAGAGTAAAGAAAAAAAAAGCAGCAGTCCCAGGACATTCTCCAGAATAGACTGAACAAATAGAGGTGATGGAGAAGAAGCAGGATAGGAGCGGCAGCTGCAGACTGCAGACTGCAGACTCTGTCCACATCTTACCTCATTGTGACTGGCCCACATTAATCCATCATTCTGTGTCATTTCATTGGCTCAGTCCAGAGAGGCCTTCAGACTTCACCTCATGCCAAAGAAATGTGGGTAAAACTAATGTGAAACTGCTCCTTCCACCGTTTCACTCGTGCACAGAACAGCATCTTTATCGAGTATCTGAGTTCTTCAGACGACTGTGACTGCAGGAAGCAGAGCTCATTTTCTCCTTACTGTTCACACTGTGGGAAAAGTGAGTTTTCCTGATTTAGAAGAAATGATGTGATCCACATTACAGCACATTCACATGTGGCTATTTTAATGAGGAGCTGGTAACATGATAATTACTGAAGCATTTAGTTTCATGCACGGCCAACATGGTGCTAAAACTGTCACCTCACAAAGGTTAAAGACAAAATCATCTTTGCATTTGTGATGTAGTTCAAACTTTAGCAATGAAACACTTCTTTGTTGTTTTCTTAAATTATGGCTGGAATTCCCCAAATGTTAAACTCTGTCTGCTGAATTTCTTGGAGCATTTAAGTCATAAAATACTGACTGATAATATTTGTTCCTCAGAAAGGACGATGCTCCAGTGAGCATGGGGTTCTGACAGACATGTGTGACATGTTTTTCTAGTCTTGTGTTCTTGTACAGTAAATGCTGTTGCCCAAAGTCCTGATCTGGGGAAATAGCTGAAATTTGGAGAGCTGCAAATGAGACGTTCTGGAGACCTGATGCATCATCATCATCAGAGACCTGCAGCGTGCACCACTTAAGCTTTGCCAGAGTAATCAATGAAAGCTGGTGCACCTCCTACAGAGAGCACACATCCCTGCTGCTACGCAACACCCCAAAGTATGAACTTCTCGTTCCTCTGATGGACTCGAGGGAGCTGACGCTTACCCGTCGCTGCCTCAGGCAGAAGCTCTGCTCTCATGTTGAGGCCGAATATTTGTCTTGTTATTGCACGGAGCTGGATTGTACAGCGAATGGTTTATTCACCAACATTAGACTGACTATAGATTTGAAAAGATTCTTTGTGGCACAGGTGGACAGAGACACAAATGTCCTCACTGCCAAAGCTCTTTAACTACTGTCCACCCCGTGACCCAACAGCTAGAGATCCTCCTTCAGCAGCAGTAACTCACAGTGATGGTTCCTGTGTGACGTCATCAGTCTCTCTCATCGCTGTGCACGAGATTTGGTCCGCTCTTCTTCACAGTGTAGCTTCAGGTCTTTGAGTTTTGCAACATTTATTCATGCACATGCTGAGGCCTGGACTTTGGACCACTAGACCCCACATGGGGCGATTGTGGCTCAAGAGTTGGCAGTTCGTCTTGTAATCGGAAGGTTGCTGGTTTGACAGTCTCGGTCGGACCGAGGCTGGGCAAGACACTTCACCCGTTGTCTACTGGTGGTGGTCAGAGGGCCCGGTGGCGCCAGTGTCCGGCAGCCTCACCTCTGTCAGTTCGCCCCAGGGTAGCTGTGGCTACAATGTAGCTTGCCATCACCAGTGTGTGAATGTGTGTGTGTGTGAATAGGTGAATGACTGAATGTAGTGTAAAGCGCTTTGGTGTCCTTAGGGACTAAGTAAAGCGCTATACAAAATGCAGGCCATTTACCATTTATTCACTGCAGCAGCTCCGTTCTTTCCTGTTTCAGCCGTTCTAGTGGAGATGTGCTGCTGAGCTTGGATCTTTGTTCGGGTTGGTCCGAGCTTTAGCTGTGGGACAGACAGCCTCACGCTGACTCTAGAATACTTGGTGCACTCAGGTCATCATCCCTCCACCGCCGTGCTGCCGTTCTTTTGGAGACAGACACTTTCTTCTGCAGCCCTTCAAACCAACCGCAACTTTCTTCTTTACACCAGTTCAGCACTTTGTTTTGTTGGTGTGTTCTGACATGCTCGTGTCCTCTCTGTTGCTTAGTTACCTGATTCCCCCCCCCCCCCCCCCCCCCCCCCCGTGTGTGTGTGTGTATTGCAGGTTATCTAGTATCTTTGTTTAACAGCTCAGTTCAGAGCACTCTCATTTCTCAGAGTGGAACTAAACTAATTAAATAATAAATTATCTTGCAAAAGGAAAAAGTTCAACGTTCAACAGATTTTTTTTGTTTGACTGCTGCAACATCTCAACATGTCAAACACTGGTTTTACCCAGTGCCACATAGCCAGGGGATAATGCAGTACTGTTACTGTATTGTTACAGTATCAATCAGAGAATTCATAAGAATAAAAACATAATTCATGCATTTATTAGAGAAGTTCTCGTGCTACAAATACAGCCTCGGCATTAATTTTTGGCCTTTTGAGATTCTACATAAATCAATATCATACTGTCATCTTAAAAGCATGCTACGGTCTGTGTTGAATCAGCTTTAAGCTCCACCTTTTCACCCACTTCTCGATCTGGTTGGAGCAAGATCGCGGAGCTTCTCTGCGAGCTTCCATGCCCACTCAGCTGCCGTCGAGCTGACAGACACCAAAATACCAAAGAGACGGCAGCGAGCAGCAAACCTGTGCCGCTGTGGTGGATCAGAGCCTGACGTGCTCATGTCCAACCTTTGTGTTTGATTATTAATAAACCACAATGAAGGCAGGCAGCTTTTTCCTACACAGACACACACCATGTTGGATTATTACCTCTAGTCTGACCTCCTTGTAGGGCTTGAATGATTTCTTCATTAATGGTAATCCCTTTATATCTGCATGTGCATATCTACAGGTTTATGAATCTATGTGTAATGTTTTGTTTCACAAGCAGTCAAAGTTCCCCAATATTTTTTTGACTCCTCTGTTGCTTTATGTCCACAGGATGAATATTATAATGAAGGAAGGACAAAGAAAGGAATCACCCGCTGAGCCGCTCACATAACTAATATTAACTATGGCTGCTTTGACACCACAGGAACTTAGGTCCTCTCTAAAGGACACTCCAGATGGATCTGACGACATGGTCCTGCAGCTGAAGGACAACTGTCTTCGTTACTATGCAGCACTTAAGCAAATATTAAATCAAGCTGAACAATTAGAATTGACTGGAGGTCAAAACAGCTGTTCTTTCCACCACTCAGGACACGTTATTTGCCTTTCAAATTCATCACTTTGAAAAACTGGCACACACCGAGCACAAAAAGCTTTCAGAAGGAGGGAATGAAAACACATTCAGACATTAATAAATCATAAAAAACCCACCAAATCAGACAATCTTTTATTTCTGGTCAGGAAACACATCGTCAGTGTGCCTCTCACACATATTCACTCAAAATCCCACAAAAGCCAGACTTTATAAAGTTTTCTGTGCAAGTTGACATCAGCTTTCTAAAATCACAATCACAAGAGGAGATAAGGGGAGCCGATCGCTTTGAAGGCAAACTTTAAAATGAACTAGAGAAGAAGAAGCAGTTATGAAAACACTGCAGGCGTAACAGCAGGAAGCCACTGGTCTTCTTTCCAGATGTACGAGTCGTCACACATTTCATTTTTTTTTGTCTTTTATCTAAAGTGAATGAGTCTCGTCCACTAAATGTTCTTACACTTTATGCAAAATCACCATCAGATTCGGGACATGACTGATCGCAAACAAGCGGGCTCGTGCTTGCCGTCCACACACCATCACACCTGCATTTCTCTAAATGAGGAAACAGGTTTATGTTCAGGTGAAGGGCAGAGAGCAGTGACGATGTTGGAAGACTATCATGAAATTCAGACTGAAGAAACTTAACTTTCCAAATCAGAGAGACATTGGGGATGAAATCACACGGATAATAAATATTTTAAAAAGAGAGAAAAACTTGAACATCAAAGCTGATGTGAATAAAAGAGTGTAAGACACGGACACGGAGCAGGGGATCTGTCAGACAGGAGACAAAAATCCAGATGTTTCACAGTTGTGGGACACAGTCAACAGTTTGTAATGGAAGACAAGATCGTGTTTATCAAGATTTAACTAAACTCAACTTTTCCTACAAAAACTAAATGATTGGTATTATTAGGAGTAGCAGTAATAGTAGTAGTAGTAGGATGAGGAGGAGGAGGAGGAAGAGTATTAGTAGTAGTATTAGGAGTGATGTTGGATTTATAAGTGTAAAGAACTTTTCTCTGACTGTCAGACCTTTGTACTTTCTCGACGTGTTTGTAAAGTGTGAACACATTCACATATAGAAACAGTGATGAATGTGTGAAACATACAGGAGCAGCACACAGATCTGTGCACAGCTTTAATGTAGCGTGACGGGCAGTGCAGGTATGGAAGAGTGTGAATAAAGTTTGTGAGGACAGATAGCAGACGCTACGAGCAGCATGTTTCAAACCAAAGGGCGCCATTAGCCGACCAGCGGGTGAATAAACGATGGCATCAGCGCTCTGATGTGATAACAGAGGATGTGGTTTTAAATAAATTCTGGACGCCGTCTCCAGTTTCACTCTGTTCATGTAATGAAGGAGCAGGTGTCCCGTTTCTGAGAGGGCTGTCCGGAGATCACAGGTCTCTCTTTTTACTCATATCACAGGATGTTGCTGCAAACTGAAAACCTAAACCAGGTTTTAGCTGAATGTGCATCAGGACAGACTGCAGGCTCGGTTGCTGCACGCTGCGCTGTGCTAGATTCAGTTACTCCAACTCACTCTGATTCCTGGCGTATAGAGAAGCGTGGCGGTAAAATTCTTGTTAAATAAGGCCGTTATAGCGTTACATACAACATCAGGCAAAAGGAGGAGCTTCCTGTCAGGTTTTTAAAAAAGAAGCCAAATGAATCATGACGGCAGGAAAGCGTGCACTCATGTTTCACAGCTCTGACTTTAAACTGTGCCTGATACCGACCTCATCATGTCACAGTGTGGCTCCTCTTCCAGCACATCAGAGTAACTTATTTATTTGAACTGCTGATCTTGAATCTGCAGCTGTGTGGAAACAATTTCCATCCCAACTTGGGCAAATCTGCAGTTCTCCTTCTGAGAGTTCCTCAGATTCCTCGAGCAGGCTAACGAGCTTCAAAGAGAAACTACCAGCTGGACTCAGTCATGCTCATTATCAAGAAGTTAACAGGCCTTAAAGTCACTGCAGAGCTGTGTATGGGTGTATGTCTATGTTTGACCCTGTGTGGATTAAATCCTAAATAAACACAATTTGATGACAAAAGTCATTAAAGATGTGTGCTGCACCATCACTCCACCCTGGGAACACCCACCCAGGTCCACGATGAGTTGATGGAACCTCTGGTTATAACTGTACAGTGGGGCAAAAAAGTATTTAGTCAGCCACCGATTGTGCAAGTTCCCCCACTTAAAATGATGACAGAGGTCAGTAATTTGCACCAGAGGTACACTTCAACTGTGAGAGACAGAATGTGAAAAAAAATCCATGAATTCACATGGTAGGATTTGTAAAGAATTTATTCATAAATTAGGGTGGAAAATAAGTATTTGGTCACCTCAAACAAGGAAAATCTCTGGCTCTCACAGACCTGTAACGTCCTCTGTAAGAAGCTTTTCTGTCCCCCACTCGTTACCTGTATGAATGGCACTTGTTTGAACTCATCATCTGTATAAAAGACACCTGTCCACAGCCTCAAACAGTCAGACTCCAAACTCCGCCATGGCCAAGACCAAAGAGTTTTCGAAGGACACCAGGAAAAGTATTGTAGACCTGCACCAGACTGGGAAGAGTGAATCTACAATAGGCAAGCAGCTTGGTGTGAAAAAATCAACTGTGGGAGCAATCATCAGAAAATGGAAGACATACAAGACCACTGATAATCTCCCTCGATCTGGGGCTCCACGCAAGATCTCATCCCGTGGGGTCAAAATGATCATGAGAACGGTGAGCAAAGATCCCAGAACCACACGGGGGGACCTGGTGAATGACCTGCAGAGAGCTGGGACCAAAGTAACAAAGGTCACCATCAGTAACACACTACAACGGCAGGGAATCAAATCCCGCAGTGCCAGACGTGTTCCGCTGCTGAAGCCAGTGCATGTCCAGGCCCGTCTGAAGTTTGCCAGAGAGCACATGGATGATACAGCAGAGGATTGGGAGAATGTCATGTGGTCAGATGAAACCAAAGTAGAACTTTTTGGTATAAACTCAACTCGTCGTGTTTGGAGGAAGAAGAATACTGAGTTGCATCCCAAGAACACCATACCTACTGTGAAGCATGGGGGTGGAAACATCATGCTATGGGGCTGTTTTTCTGCCAAGGGGACAGGACGACTGATCCATGTTAAGGACAGAATGAATGGGGCCATGTATCGTGAGATTTTGAGCCAAAACCTCCTTCCATCAGTGAGAACTTTGAAGATGAAACGAGGCTGGGTCTTCCAACATGACAATGATCCAAAACACACCGCCCGGGCAACAAAGGAGTGGATCCGTAAGAAGCATTTGAAAGTCCTGGAGTGGCCTAGCCAGTCTCCAGACCTCAACCCCATAGAAAATCTGTGGCGGGAGTTGAAAGTCCGTGTTGCTCGGCGACAGCCCCAAAACATCACTGCTCTCGAGAAGATCTGCATGGAGGAATGGGCCAAAATACCAGCTACTGTGTGTGCAAACCTGGTAAAGACCTATAGTAAACGTTTGACCTCTGTTATTGCCAACAAAGGTTATGTTACAAAGTATTGAGTTGTATTTTTGTTATTGACCAAATACTTATTTTCCACCCTGATTTACGAATAAATCCTTTACAAATCCTACCATGTGGATTCATGGATTTTTTTTTCACATTCTGTCTCTCACAGTTGAAGTGTACCTCTGGTGCAAATTACTGACCTCTGTCATCATTTTAGGTGGGGGAACTTGCACAATCGGTGGCTGACTAAATACTTTTTTGCCCCACTGTATATACATATTACTGCCTGCTGAAAGCTACAACGCTGAGAGACTGCAGTCACATAGATTTGTATGAAGCTAAACACAAAGAAATGAGAGAAAAACACGGATCAGCTTTGGTCACATAAAGAAAACAGCTGATAGGAAAATGATCAGCTTCAGCAGCAGCAGTTCGTTACCTTCGGTGCTGGTCGGGTACAGCGGAGGTTTTACTGAGCCCAGAGGATTTACTGCTCGGTTTTTGTTAGAAAATAAGATTCATGACTGTGAGGCATCTTTGATGAAGAATACAGAACTAAAATACAAAGTAGATCTGCAGGCCTCAGAGTTCCTGCCAGCAGGCCCTCGTATATCACATGGAGTCATCAGTGGTCAACAACTCTAACAAAAAATGGTGAAAAAGGATCCTGACGGGATAATCACCTGGTCGGCCACGAACGGGATGGGAACGATGGAGCGCTCTGGCTCAGACTCATCTCCGTGGGAAGGAAGAGAGATTCAGCTGCTTCACAGATCCCATCACTGCAGATTTTGACAGCATCGCTGTGTGTGCGCGCTCAGCTTTTATGCATCAGCAGGTGCCTTTTAAATGAATGGAGGGTTTCTTATTGATATTACATAAGCAGTTGCTGAATGAATTATTTAGTCTGTGAAAAGTGACGGTGCAGTGCGTCGCCTGCCAAGTCCTGACTGTGCAGCACAGCCACCACGTGTAGTCTGAACGAATGGATAGAAAAACAGTCAAATACACTGAGACTGTGCCGTCAGCTGCTGCCAAAGTGGCAGCAAACAATCAATGTGGCAAAATGGTAAATGCCCTGTATTTATATAGCGCCTTACTAGTCCCTAAGGACCCCAGAGCGCTTTACATATCCAGTCATCCACCCATTCACACACACATTCACACACTGGTGATGGCAAGCTACATTGTAGCCACAGCCACCCTGGGGCGCACTGACAGAGGCGAGGCTGCCGGACACTGGCGCCACCGGGCCCTCTGACCACCACCAGTAGGCAACGGGTGAAGTGTCTTGCCCAAGGACACAACGACCGAGACTGTCCAAGCTGGGGCTCGAACCGGCAACCTTCCGATTACAAGGCGAACTCCCAACTCTTGAGCCACGATCGCCCCAAAATGATGCCTCGGAGGAGAAGCCGAGGGATGCTGAATGGATTTCTGATGCTAGCACGCCTGGCAAACATGCAGTATGTCATGAGTCAAAATTCAGGCTAAATGTTGGACTTACATCTGGGTTTTCTCACTGTTTTCTATATCTGTGTAATCCCCGGCAGCAGCCGTGTGTGTCATTGTGTGTGCCGACCTGCCAGCGCTCTGATCGGATCATTATTCCTGAAATACTAACGCCACTGCTTTAGTTTACAGTCTGTTGACACTGTCAGAGATTTTCTGCATCTCAAAGTCCCTGCATTGTCAGGCACGAGCTTTTACTTTTCATACTACGACAAGAATTCCTGGTGTTCCTGATAAAAACGTACTCCGTGGGCTCGGCTGGAGCTCAGCACAGTGCGAGCAGTTCCTCGGTTTCGTGTTGGCTCATTTCTCTCCTGCGCTTTTTATCTGCAGCGCTGTGCTGGAATTTGTAGCAGAAGAAGAGTGTGGCACGTCTGCTCGCCCTGATAGTGTTTGTTAAAGTTGTGCCAGCCGGGCAGTGGCAGGACGCACGGCTTTGTGTTTAATTTTTCCTGGTGTGCAAGAATAAATACTGTTGACTGCAATTTATCTCTCGTCTGTCCTTAAAGGAACCCACAACTAGAAAAATATCTTCTTAACAGGAAAAGGAGAAAAGGAGAAGACGGCGGTGTGGGATTTAGAGAACAATGACTTTGTGCTCTTTATCTTTCGCCTCTGAAACATTTGAACTAAAGGAAGGAGCGAAGTGCGCTGACAAATGTGCTGTACGGACGGACCGGCAGGAGGCGACCTGAGGCTTCGGGTTGGGTCTTCTAGAGCTTGAGGCTCCTGTTGGAAGCAGTCATGCAGAAAACAGGATCTGTCACAGGACACCTGAGGTGACGCGGGAAGAGGCAGTAGCTCATTCGACGAGAGGGAAGAGAAGCTCACTGATATCCGAGCGCTCTGAGTCTGACTCTCTTGGATGACTCTTGCTGCTGAAAGTAGTGACTGCACTGCAGGATGTAAGCTGAGGAGAGCTCTGCACACGTCTTTGTGGACTCCATGAACACTTTATCTTTTCTTATCACAATCTGAGTTATAGACCGGCCGTCTGTGACTTACAGCATGAAATGCACACAGCTTGACTGAATTATACAAATAAACCTCAGATAAGCTGCATAACTGTGCACCCACAGCAGAAGCTGAGAAACTTTGGTGTCCATTTCTAGAACTCAGTCCTAAGCATCGACATTCGATGAACTCCCTGAAGCCTCTCACACCTCAGTATAAATCAATAAATATCAATAAAATCGAGCTTTGACAACCAATAGGATCATTTCTGTTTTTTCCAGGGTGGCTGCACAGGCACAGACCACCCTCACTAACTTCAACTCAGGAGAGAGAAACAACGCTTAGCCCAAAAGCTGAAAATCTGCACATTTCAGCTTCCTCATGTCATTTCACGGAAGCAAAGTTAAATATTTAACCTTCTTGGACGTGTCTGCATTCATGGATTATAGCACAGCATAACATAGAACAGCATAGCATAGAATAAAATTGAATTGCCCTTTATTGTCATTGTACATGCACAATAAAATCGTGTGTACTCCACCTGACTATATCTGTGAAGGTTCTCAGTCATCCAGGTCATCGTAGTCAAAGGAGCTTGCAAAGAAAAGCGTCTGGACTTCTTTAAGTTGCTTGAAGACGTTTCACCTCTCATCTGAGAAGCTTCTTCAGTTCTAAGGTCAAATGGTGGAGAGTCCCAGATATAAACCTAGTGGGAGTGACCCCCCACAGAGGGACAAAAGGACCCCCTTATGATCCTCTAATCGCCTGTGCCAAGGTGTGAAACTGGGTGTGGGTCCCAATCAGCCAGAGTTTCGGGTGAGTTCATTGTGAAACCTGGCCCCACCTTATCATGCGAATTCCTGAGATCAGATGGCCCAGGATGTGAGCGTTAAGGCGTCTGGGAAGGGATCTCAAAACTGGATTATAGATGGCAGAGAGGTGGTGTCGTAAACCCCCGCCTCTGTTCAAAGATGGTCGCTCACAGTGGACATAGATGGCTTCTTTCACTCCTCTTTCAAACCATCTGTCCTCTCTGTCCAAAATGTGAACATTGGCATCCTCGAAAGAGTGTCCTTTATCCTTAAGATGCAGATGGACTGCTGAGTCTTGTCCTGTGGAGGTGGCTCTTCTGTGTTGTGCCATGCGCTTGTGAAGTGGCTCCCACTAGGTTTATATCTGGGACTCTCCACCATTTGACCTTAGAACTGAAGAAGCTTCTCGGATGAGAGGTGAAATGTCTTCAAGTAACCTAAAGAAGTCCAGACGTTTTTCTTTGCAAGCTCCTTTGTCCACCTGACTACTGTGCAAGAAATATAAAGAACAAAACGGATTCTGTACACTTCGTTAGTGTGTGTAAAAACTGAAACCCAGTTTATTATCAATATTATTATCATTGTTTCGGATCAATGCACGCTCAGCACTGACCTACACTGAGCTACTTTACAAAGTCTAACGGCAAAGAGCTCCGGCGCAGTGTCATGCCCTGACACGTGGAACGTAAATTTAAATTTAAGTCAACAAATGAACGAGTGGAGAAAGACACGCAGCTCCAGTTTGAGGGTGGAGCTGCTGGCACTGAGGCTAAGTCCATATCCAGCTGTTACAACAGCTGTATTACACACACGCACACACTGCTGCCTGTGTGTGTCAGTGTTTAAAACCAAACAGTAACAGCTGGGTCACATGATCAGCCTCAGCTCAGCGTGCACGACTCTCTGCAGTAACAACCGGCAGCACAAAACATGTTCCCAAATCACACGGCTCAGGCTGTCACTGTGAAAAGGCCCCACTATAACAACCACTCACATACAGTACACATTCATAAGCAATAAAAAGATGATGAATAACATTTATGAATAATTATCAGTGTTGAAGGGCAGTTTGAGTGAAGTGGCGGGAACGAGACTGAGAATCTCCAAGACTCAAGCCAGAAAATGGCGGGGACACCAGCCAAGAGGAGTGTAAGTGCTTCCCGTTCCCGGGGAAACACAAGTCTGCAGCTCGCTGTGGGAACGACAGAACTGACCTAGTGATTTACTGCTCAGTCTACAGTCACACCCTCACCGATGGCCACGAGCAGCAGAAATGAATTTCTCTGAAGGTGTCTGCACTCAGAGAGAGGGTGAGGAGGAGGAGGAGTACACCTGCTCCTCCTCAACATAAGGAGAAAGTCGTTGTTGCTCAGCATCTGACCAGGATGCCTCCTCGGTGACTGTCCAGGGTACTCAGATATTGTTCTAACCAAAAATCAACCAATCACTGAACATCCATATGACTTCAGTGCTTTTAGCTTAAATGAATGTGTGTTATAAATTGTCACCAGTGGAAGTGTGATTGTGAGGAATGCTCATTTTTGTGTGCTGGACCTTTACACACACGCACACTCTTCTTTAAGCCAGGACGGTCCTGCTGTGTCTCCTCTCTGTCCAGAGGGATTCTCATGTGCTTGTTGTGTTAGCTTTAGCATGCTAGTTCTGAATTTTAAAACCGTACCATGAAGAAAGCGCTGCTCTCTGCAGTTTTGCATAACTTTGCGAGAAACCTACCTGCACAAACCTACACAACATTATTACACTACAAATGTGTGAAACTGGGTCATCTCATACGCTTTGCAGTCTTAACCCATGTCCTCCAATTAAAACCACCTGAAAAGCTCCAAACACACAACATGTGTTATAGCACATAACATAAGACCAGATGTATAAGAGTGAGGCTGCTGCTGATGCTGAGGAAGATGATGGATGATGATGATGATGATGTTTATCTGTATGAAGTTTTTCACATTCCTGGTCCCTCTTCCTCTTCCCATCTGGAAGAGGAAAAGGGGAAGAGGGGAATTCCCCTCTGCACCCTGCTCGATCATTTACTGTAATCTATTACTACACCCTTCAGATGTTAGTGCCTTCATCCTCCAGCTCTACATCAGCAATGTGTGCTCCACCCACAGCGTCTACACTCCAGGACTTCAGTCCTCACCTCCTACTTCCATCTCCACTCTCTGATGACCTCATCATCATAGTCTGACCGCCAAAGTACTTCTTATACTCCTACTACACTCAAATGTACACTGAACACTTTCTCCCACTCAGAAGGTGTAAACAATAACCGACCTGAGACTGGTGAGTTTTATGAATGTCTTACATGCCCACAACACACAGTGGGGGGAATAAGTATTTATTATCACATCATTACCACATTAATGTAAGTTGAGGCCGAGCTGTTCAGAGTCAAATTTCAGTCTCCAACAGGGACTCCATTTGGCATCTGTATGATAAAAACTGTGAGACACAAACTGAGTGCCGTGCAGAGACAGATGTCTGCCCCACAGCAGCAGCTCCAACAGGAAACTGTGCACAGAAAGATTTTCTCGCATGTTTCCTGCATCTGCGACTGAGCGTGCCTCTCTAGGATGATGGATAAAGACTCAAAGCCAAGGCTGGAGAGGAGATCAGACCACAAACCTGATTCCACCTTAAGCCCATCACTCTATAAGTTGGAGACAGAAAGTCAAAGAGCCACAAGTACTCTGTTCATTTTTATTCTGAGTGCACTCGTTTCATCTCTCATCATATTTGAAGGTAAGTCACCTGCCCACCACCTCTGACTGATATGTGCCACTCGTGTGACCACATTTAATGTATACGGGCACACGCTATGATCTCATGTATGTCAAGTGCAGCGTGAGCCTCTCCAAACGCTGCTGGAGGCAGTCATCACATGACACGGACCCCATCCATAACAGCACAGCACACAACTAGGTCATGTAGTACTACCTCATAGCTGAGCCTGAGCAACTACTGTACCGCGACCTCCTGCTTCTCGTACATCATTTTAATTCTGACTCAAACGTCCTGAGGGAATCAAATCCTGTGTGTGCCTGGTTTAGTAATGAACTCTCTTTTTCCATGAAGCTGAAAGGAAACGTTAATGTTGGATCCACATTTTATATTTCATGCTGTTGCTGTTTGTGTCACAGTTCTTCTTTGGGTTCAGCATTCGTAGTTTCAGTTTCAGATTCACTGTTGACACGCAGGAAATATCTGAACGTGAAAACAACACGACGCGCGATCAGCAGGTCTCTTTAACCTTCTTCTGATCAGCTGACCTTTGGGGTGGGTGGAGCTTGTGTGTTTAATAAAGTGAGATAAGCTTAGTGGGATAACCATCTATGCACCCACCTCATTATTAGAAACCTTATGACTAATATGGAGCAGGAAGCAGAAGCTTAGTGTAGTTAGAGGTGCTGAGTGTTGCTTCACACAGAGTGGAGATCACACTGAATAATCACACCATCAACAATGTTTTCTCACAGAAACGCCCACAGCAAAGAGGAAATATTTAATGTAGAGATGTAAAAACCTCAGCTTTCACTTGGTTCTGTGCTCCAGCTCCAGACTGACGCTCCCTGTCTCTGGCTTCTTTGAGAATTGTGTCTGTGGATCTGTGACGCTCTGAACAAAGTCTCATCCGTCTCTCATCCTCCAGGCTAAAAGTTGTTAACCAAGAACAGAAAAATGATCTCTTTGCATCCCAGCACAGCAAAAACAGACCAGCCAGCACTTTCAGCAGGATCAGTGTTTTAATCAAACCCACAAGCCGGAGGCAAAGACAACTACAGAGGCAGCGAGAACCCCCGGCTAGCTGATGTTTCCTCAGCTAAACCAAATATCTGAAGATGAGGATGTCCCTGAAGAGGAAACCAGAGCTGTCAAAATACATTTGAATATTGCTTTTACATAATGGACACCAGCGTGTGGGTGAAACCATGAGCACTTCATACTCAGTGTGACTTACAGGACTGAAGCGTCTGTTGGAATGAGATTAATTATGAAGCGTTTGGGCAGTCGGTTATGTTTCACAGTGTTTCATGTGAACATTAGTGAATTCATTCAGGTCTCAGAGTGAAGCTCACCACTGCAGCTCAGCTGATACACATCCACACAACACAGCCTGCCTGCACGTCTGCATATACGCAAATCTGCAAGCCACTTTGTAACTGGCCTCTGCACCCTCTTTTCTTGCTGTTTCATATCTGTTGTCAATGATGTTGTTTAGTTCTGTGTTGTATGAACCTGAAAGGCTGCTGAGCCACACTTACTCCTGTACAGTTTCCTGTGAAGGAGTTAGATGACATATAAGAAAACGTTTTGATTCGTACTATAAAAAAGAAGCGTCATGTCACGTCTCTGATGCATCCATGCAGTGTCAGCATCTACGAACAGTCAAAGCTCTCATCACTGAGTCTGACTGAGCTAACAGCTAAAAGGTGGATTTTGTGTTGTGTATTAATCAGCGTGACCATTGTCAGGAAGTGTGTAATCACACATGGTGTGATTATTCTCCGTAAAAGTTGATTAACTCTCACCTCTCACCGCCGAGCTCCGCCATCGCCGGCATCTGGCCTGCAGCGCTGACATTCATGTGACCATAAATGCTGAGAGTCCCTGCAGACAGAAGACCACTGTTAAAACATGAACATGATGATTTACATTATTAAAGAGGGAACTTTTAATTACTATCACACCAGTCCTGGTCTCAGCAGATTACATTAACATAGGTGAGTTAAACCACATCAGGATTATGCAAATGCGACAATTTTGGTTGACATTTGCCGTGTGCTGATGAACGACTTGCCGCTGCACGTGCAGCTTTGGATTTGGGTCGAACGAGTTTGAATTCAGAGGATTTCAAACTGACTGTAAGTCTGAGTCTGTAAGGAAAGGTGATTACTAAACATCTGACTGACCAGCTGGAGGTCAAAGACTGAGCATATAACATCCAATGTTTTATGAAATCGACTGTCGATTTAAGCATTCAGGAGACTCAGGTACCACAGTAACATTTATTACATTTCAGCACCAAGGATAAGAACAAAAAACAGAGCAGAGTCCAGGACACTCACTGAGTGGTTGAGATCAAATCCACTCGGGCTGGCCTTTAAGTCTCCACAGATATAAATCTAAAAGAAGACCACAGAGCAAAGGTCTCGAGGTCATCCACGGAGTCAGGGCATCAAATTTCAGAAAGCCGATCTGTTGTGCAATTCAATTCAGTTTCATTTATACAGCGCCAAATCACAATGACAGTCGCCTCAAGGTGCTTTATATTGTAAGGTAGACCCTACAATAATACATACAGAGAAGAACCCAACAAACACATGACCCTCTATGAGCAAGCACTTTGGCGGCAGTGGGAAGGAAAATCTCTGGCAGAACCAGGCTCAGGGAGGGGCGGGGCCATCTGCTGCGACTGGTTGGGGTGAGAGGAGGAAGACATTTCTCCAGTGGAAAATGCAACGCTGTCAGCTGATTGTGTTTTTCCAACATCGAGAAGAAAGTCGTTTTTACTTAAAAAAAACCGACTTTCTCACATTTAAGAAAACATGCTTTGTGTTTTGGAGTATCAGGAAACCCGGATGTTCAGTCAGGTAAGACAAGATCGCCGACGAAGTGCAGCATCAGTTAAAAATGTTCACAAAATAAAAATCCATCAAAGCAAAACTCGTTTCTATTCATGCAGAATTCAACAGAAACAGTATTGGAAGGCAGCCCAAGGCTGCAGGTGGGATGAACAGGGGCGGGGCAGTGAAGGTCAGCCTGGCAGAGAAAGAGGCAGAGGAGGGTCACGCCCCGCAGATTTACCCCCGTTCAGCCGAGCTGGCAGCTGTCACGAACGCTTTGCCGCGTGGACGTTTATATCTGCACAAAAACAAAGCAGAAAGAACAAAATCCTCACCTAATCTACATCCCATATGCTGACAGCTCAAAGCGTTGCACAGCATTGCAGAAAAATGTCTGCACAACCACTTATTTTTCTGTCACAAGGAATCAAAAGAACCAGACTGCGTCTGTAAATCTGCTGCACACAATCTCCCTACACCAGCGTTTATATTACATTATACCAGGATCATGTGCACCCACACGCACAGCCACAACAATCTGCTGCAGTTATTCTGTCCAGAAACAGTTGATACAGACTGATCTGAGCTCTGTTAATAATCATACTGTCACATGATTCACCAAACCTTTCCCCTCCTGCTCTGTGGAGGGGAGACTCCCAGACGGCTCATTTATTACAGCATAAACAACAGCTGTACTGAAGAGCAGTGACCCTCTCCGTTCGAGGACACGCAGGCCCAAACCGTGCCAATGAAATGCCACTCGCAGCAAAGCAGGGCCCCAGGTTGACCTCCAGGGGGGGGTTAAAGGTTCAGGGTGTTCTCTCTAATCTGTGACCCATCTGTACGACACGGCAGCCGTGAGAAAGGCGCCTGAGCAGCAGAAAAGATCCTAGCGTGTTTGTGTGATTGTGACTGAAAAACCTTCTAATCTGCACAAAATACTGAATGTTGCAGGAACAAGGAGGAGTACAGATTTAAAAAGTGCTCTGTGATATATGATTAGCCAATGTCTGTGCATTACGAATGAGAAAAAACTGATTTTATGAGATTTTAAATAATTCACAGTCCTGTCACAGTAGAGTCCAGCGATCTGTTTGTGGGGAAAGGACAAGTGTTAACCCAGAGCCACTCCTACTGGGACCCCGTAGAGAGAATAAAAGCTGCTCTGGTGGTTAGAGGGGATTTTATTGTTGTGGCTGATCTGCGGTTGTATGCAAGTGTTAGTACGGAGGATGTGTTGTTTACATATTCCATCCACATGTGAAGAGAAAAGCCTGGATACACAGAAACTTACAGCCTGCTTTGGTTTTAGGCTTAACCTCTAAATATCGGCACACTGGGATGAGATGAGCATATATAAAAGGAAGGCATATTTAATCTATCTTCAGTCAGAGAGAAGGTAATTCATCATATAGAGTCTGAGATTTATTCAGGAAGCGTGATGTACTAAATATAGATGCAGAGCTCTTTATTAGCTCTGCAGCATCGCTAACGTGCTGAATGCAGCCATGCCACCTGCACATGTGAACAAACAGCTCAATGCATGCGTAATGTGCACAATCCATCACAATACACATCTGTACAGTCCAGCTAATCCATAACTCATCTTCAGACAGGTTAACACAGACTGAGTGAACCCAGCTCAGTCCATGTAGCCTCAGCTGGAGCTGCTCTTAATTATTCTGTCATGAACCGGGTTTCCATGCGCTCACATAAACTGGAGCACACGTCACCTTCACAACAAAAACATACTGACCAAGAACATTCCTCTTCAGTACTTTATCATCTCGTCTCTAATCATTATTATATCATCACTGATTCGCCGTGAGTCAAAAACGCCTTGGAACCGTCTCCAGGTCGCCACGGGCTGCCGACTCTGTTCTATAATAGCCTCAGTCGGGGAGGTGAGGTGAGCTGAACGCATGACAGAGCTAATGGGCAAGGTTGCTAAGAGGGTTTACTGGAGTCTGTCAGCTCTCTTCCAGTCACACGGAGCTCAGAGAGTAGAAATACAAGCAGAGCTAAGACGGTGGGAGATGCTGACAGGGAGTCCAGGGAAGAAGATAAAAGACTGCTGAGCAAGAAGGAAATGAGATGACAGCAGCTCAGGTGAGCTCAGGCTGCAGGGCTGGGACATGCAAGGCTTCTTTTTGAGGCATCGAAGTCGGCCCTGACAACACGCTGAGGCAGGCCAGCCAGGAAAGCCTCCAGTGTTCCTGCTGCCAGCTGCTAAAGCGGTGGGAGGGACATCACAAGTGGACAGAAAGATGCTGCTAAGAGATTTATTCACAGCGACGTGAATGAGAGTCTCGGCACGGAGGATCAGAAGTGCACATCAGCGTTTAAAATGACGACCCTGAGTCGAGCCAACAAGCCAGTGAATGCAGAGAGACGTGTGGATGTTTGGACTGAGTCTGGCAGGAATTCCTGCATGCAGAGCAAGAGCTGGCAGACTGGACCTCATGAAGTCTTCCACATTCAGCCATGGGCTGCCTCTTACATTCACACAGCGCCGCCATTGTTTCGATGGGATATTCCCGTCATGGGGTGACTTTAACACAGCTCTGCCCACATGCAGTGGCCTGAGGGCAGGACGTGCACGCCTGTGGCTGGGCGAGGTGACGTCTATCAAAGCACATTTACCTCACACACACTTTCACATGGATCTTTGTTCACCACAGCTCTGCACTTTAGAGTCATCACGTCATCTAACATAACCGACACATCGCGCAGGCGTCGTCTCACTACCACCACAGGAGGTCTCGGTGAGTTTGAGCTTATCACCCAACTCCACAAATGTGCTTCCACACCTACGTCTCTCAGTTACCCTCACCTGCATGTGATTGGACTGTGTGGGGAAGCTAAAGAACTCAGAGAGAAGCCTCACACACACAGAACCCAGCTGAGCCGGTACATGACGTCACTTCACGTCACTAATAACATCCGTAAGAACTATAGTATATGCTCTATGCTATAGACTTGTAGTCAAGACCGCCTAAACCAAGACCAAGACAATACCAAGACCAGAGGGTATCGAGACCAAGACAAGACCAAGACAAAGTCGAGATGAGACCGAGTCAAAAAAGTCTTTAAACTGCAGCCAGATGCTGCTTCGTTTACAGGTGTCAGGCATATTTATGTGTTTTTGCGATGCACTCGCACGCTCCACTTGACTGTCGCGTCTCTCACCCTCTGTTTTTCACATAATGATATTATCCTATATCCTCGCATGCTATTGGCCACAATATGGAGGGATTGGAGCATAGCTGAGCCACTGTGTGAGAGCTGAGCAGCGAAAGGAAATTAAGTGAGGAGCCGGCTCTCGCTCAATGGGAGTCGACTCTTCTGATTCACTACTAAGCACTCTCTAAGCACGGCTCTTAGAGCTGATGCTTTTGCACATGACACATTATCGGACGTTACGTTGTGTGTCATGGATACTGTTGACTCCAAATCTCCCGACCACTACGTGGATCTGAGACAGCAAGACCGAGACAGCGAGACCAAGACAAGACCAAAACCACGTAAAAGTGGTCTCGAGACATCCAACTCTATGTGATGCTTCCGATGACAGCCGTGCAAAAGTTTCTCACATTTTCACAGGATCAGAGCACCTGTCATAAAAACAAAACTCTGTCAAAAACCACTTTAAAGTTTATAGCCAAACACAAGCCGGCGCACTGGACGCCAACATGCAACCTTTGACATATCTGGAATCTGGCATCTTAATAAAAATAATATGCTTTTTAAAACTGTAAACAGCAATAACTCTATTATAACTCTAATAATAAAAATTAGTCAGCATGAACATAAATGCATAAAAAGATTAAGTAAGTCAACCCTTTTAACATTTTTCGTGCCACAGCACGAAATGCTGAATATTAGCGATGCTGTGTGTCACATGACGTGCACTTTCCAAACGGCAGCACAGCCTGTGATCCTTCCTGGGCCCCTGTGTCCTATTTAGCTTTGCTTGAGTGTTGCCGAGCATGGATCACTGCCTAGGGCTTCAGTGTCAGTAAAGCTGGTTTTCCATATAACCCACAAGTGTTTGTGCAATCGGCGTGATTTTATTTCCTGTGTGATGCAACAGCAGGATGCTCATCTGCAGCTGGCGCTCCTGTTCTGTCACAGCCATAAACCGGCATTTAAATCACCGGCGTTTCTCTAACACATCATTAAACAAATGCTTGAAACTGGGTTAGGACAGAGCTTTCTGAGCGCACATGCAAAGCTTTCTGAGCATAAAGCTTTGAACATGAGAAAAAGAAAAATGTGAGAGAAGAAGAAACTAGTGTGGAGAGGCCAGAAAACATAAATGTGCACAAACAGCCAAGCCACGAAAAACTCGAGAAGAGTCCAGACTGAGTGACGGAGCGTCGCGAGGGTGGAGGGTAAGTGAAGTTCAGCCAATGTTCAGCCAGTGCAGGTGGGGGGAGACGAACAGCACGCTCCTGTGTGCGGGAGATACTCAGCAGCCTGCAGGAGGCCATGAACAGTGCAATAACCAGCAGGGTGGAGTAACAGGGTGGAGTTGTCCAACAATAAAATACAACAGAAAGCACAAATATTCAGATAGACCATGGATCACTAAGGGTTTACAAAATGCATGTAAAAAGAAAAATACACTCTATAGGGAATTCCTAAAACAAAGAACAAAAGATGCTGAAAATAAATATAAAAAATGCATAAATAAGTTGACCAATATTATACGTATATGTAGAAAGGAGTATTATAGTAAAATATTGAACAACAATAAACATAATATGAAGGGAATATGGGATGTTTTAAATGGTATCATTAAAAATAATTCTGAACAACAAAGTTATCCTCAATACTTTATCGACAATGGCAATATTATAGAAAACACTGCTGTCAACAGCTTTAATCATTATTTTGTAAATATTGGACCAAAACTGGCAGAACAAATTCCTGAGTCACTGCCATCAGTAGACTGTAGTGAAAACCTGATTGATAGGAACCCTAACTCAATGTTCCTCACATCAGTGGAGGAAAAAGAAATAATTGACATTGTACACATGTGTAAATATAAAACATCTACTGATTGTAATGATATTGACATGAAAATCGTCAAGAAGGTCATTGAAGGAATTGTAGGACCTCTAACATATATTTGCAACTTATCATTTCAGACGGGAAAAGTGCGACTTCACAAATTACAGGCCTGTTTCTTTACTACCTCAATTCTCCAAAATCCTAGAAAACCTGTTTAATAAACGATTAGACAAATTCTTAGATAAATATGAATTACTCTCTGACAGTCAATATGGATTCAGATCAAAAAGATCAACATCTCTGGCATTAATTGAATCAATTGAGATTACGAATGCTATAGATCAGAAACAGTATGCAGCTGGAGTATTTCTGGATCTCAAGAAAGCATTCGACACAATAAATCATGACATATTAATTAATAAACTGGAACGGTACGGGATCAGGGGGGTTGTACTGCAATGGGTGAAAAATTATTTAAGTGACAGGAAACAATTTGTGAAGCTGGGTGTCCATTCCTCATCATGCTTGGACATTGCTTGTGGTGTTCCACAAGGCTCTGTACTGGGTCCAAAATTATTTATTATTTATATAAGTGATATTTGTAAGGCATCTGATATATTAAAATTAGTATTATTTGCAGATGACACAAATATTTTTTGTTCTGGGGGGAATCTAAAGGAGCTGCTGGATACAATTACTTCAGAAATGTGCAAAATTAAAAAATGGTTAAACAGGAACAAACTAACAGGAACAAACGGTGGTTAGCACTGTTGCCGCACAGCAAGAAGGTCCTGAGTTCAATTCCAACATCAGGCCGGGGTCTTTCTGTGTGGAGTTTGCATGTTCTCCCCGTGTTTGCGTGGGTTCCCTCCGGGTACTCCGGCTTCCTCCCACCGTCCAAAGACATGCAGCTTGTGGGGATAGGTTAATTGGATAATCCAAATTATCACTAGGTGTGAATGTGCGAATGAAAGTGAGTGCGAATGGTTGTCTGTCCCTGTGTGTTGGCCCTGCGACAGACTGGCGACCTGTCCAGGCTGTACCCTGCCTCTCGCCCTATGACAGCTGGGATAGGCTCCAGTGCCCCCCGCGACCCTGAAAAGGATAAGCGGAAGCGAATGGATGGATGGATGGAGGAACAAACTATCGCTAAATCTAAGTAACACTAAAATGATCTTATTTGGGAATTCCCTTAGAAATGCACAAGTGCAGATTCATTTAGATGGTGTGGAAATTGAAAGAGTACTTGAACATAAGACTCATATAAATCATATACATAACAAAATTTCAAGAAGTGTCTCAATCTTGAGTAAAGTAAAACACATTCTGGACCACAAATCACTCCACATTCTCTATTGTTCCCTGATTGCACCGTATTTGAATTACTGTGCAGAGGTTTGGGGCAATACTTAAAAATGTTCGCCATCATCAATCTTTATATTACAAAAAAGGGCCATAAGGATAATCCATAAAACTGGTTACAGAGATCATACAAATCCACTATTCTTAAAATCAAAAATTCTAAAATTCACAGATCTGGTTCATTTTCTCACTGCACAAATTATATATAAAGCAATAAATAACCTGCTTCCTGACAATATTCTAAAAATGTTTTCTAAAAGGGAACGGGGATACAATTTGAGGGGGGAATTAAATTTAAAACATCCTCGTATCCGTACAACATTAAAAAGTTTTTGCATCTCTGTGTGTGGAGTGAAGCTGTGGAACAGACTAAGTAAAGATATGAAGCAATGTCCAAGCATGGCGCAGTTTAAAAAGCGGTTTAAGGATATGGTATTTACAGAGTACAGGGAAAAGGTAGAGATTTGATAGGGTGTTCTTGTCTAATATTTTCATGTGTGTGCGGGTGCACGGGTATGTTGGTATGGGTATATATATATATATACATACAGGGAGTGCAGAATTATTAGGCAAGTTGTATTTTTGAGGAATAATTTTATTATTGAACAACAACCATGTTCTCAATGAACCCAAAAAACTCATTAACCCTTTAAGACCTACCATAGAACCAAGTCCGCCAGAGCTTATAGTATATTTTTACATGCTGTGGAGCCATTTTTTGGAGCATTTAAAGTTGCTATACATCAATACAACCATTACAGCCCAAATTTTAATAATATGTCTGCATTAAGTGCATGGTAATTACATAAATTGCAAAAAGGTGTAATAAACTACAAAAAATTGAAAATCGTTTTTGTTTTTTTAACATATATTTGTAGTTAGAGAAATTTAAGAGGCTTATCCCTCAAAACTGTAAATACAAAAAAGTTGCACAAACTAGTTTCCCACCAAAGGAAATTTATTTTGAGTGTCTTCATAGTTTTATTTTTGAAATACACCAATTTTCATATACTGCAGGAAAAACGAAAAAATATATTATAGTGCAAATTTGCAAAATAACAGCATACGCATCAAAATAAAATATTTCCAGCAGTGCAATATGAGTCCTAAGCATCCCAGAAACGACACAGAAAGTCATGAAATCAAACATAACTTTTAAAAACACAAGTATAAGCCCATGAGGCCACGATGGTAAAAAAAAAACTACATTTCCGCAAAATGACGTCACTTCCGGTTTCGGGCAGGTCATGCGATAGTTCGCGCTGATGGACGTAGGAAGTGTTACAAACAGCTGATCGGATCGGCAAAGCGTGTTCCTGGAATATTATGTTTTTGTTGCTACAAGCGCTTTTTATGCAGTTTTTGCAAAGCTATATGTGGAAGGAAAGTGTGACCTAGGACAGGCTGATGGCATAAGATGTAAGTACAACTCGTCCGGTTTCATATGCAAAAAAAATTATTGCGCTAGCTCACGTGGTTGCAGAGCTACCGGGATTTAAAAATAGTTACGCAAAATGGAGCGTGTCCGCTCCTACTGGCTCTAAAGGGTTAATATCAAAGCTGAATGTTTTTGGAAGTAGTTTTTAGTTTGTTTTTAATTTTAGCTATTTTAGGGGGATATCTGTGTGTGCAGGTGACTATTACTGTGCACAATTATTAGGCAACTTAACAAAAAACAAATATATACCCATTTCAATTATTTATTTTTACCAGTGAAACCAATATAACATCTCCACATTCACAAATATACATTTCTGACATTCAAAAACAAAACAAAAACAAATCAGCGACCAATAAAGCCACCTTTCTTTGCAAGGACACTCAAAAGCCTGCCATCCATGGATTCTGTCAGTGTTTTGATCTGTTCACCATCAACATTGCGTGCAGCAGCAACCACAGCCTCCCAGACACTGTTTAGAGAGGTGTACTGTTTTCCCTCCTTATAAATCTCACATTTGATGATGGACCACAGGTTCTCAATGGGGTTCAGATCAGGTGAACAAGGAGGCCATGTCATTAGTTTTTCTTCTTTTATACCCTTTCTTGCCAGCCACGCTGTGGAGTACTTGGACGCGTGTGATGGAGCATTGTCCTGCATGAAAATCATGTTTTTCTTGAAGGATGCAGACTTCTTCCTGTACCACTGCTTGAAGAAGGTGTCTTCCAGAAACTGGCAGTAGGACTGGGAGTTGAGCTTGACTCCATCCTCAACCCGAAAAGGCCCCACAAGCTAATCTTTGATGATACCAGCCCAAACCAGTATTCCACCTCCACCTTGCTGGCGTCTGAGTCGGACTGGAGCTCTCTGCCCTTTACCAATCCAGCCACGGGCCCATCCATCTGGCCCATCAAGACTCACTCTCATTTCATCAGTCCATAAAACCTTAGAAAAACCAGTCTTGAGATATTTCTTGGCCCAGTCTTGACGTTTCAGCTTGTGTGTCTTGTTCAGTGGTGGTCGTCTTTCAGCCTTTCTTACCTTGGCCATGTCTCTGAGTATTGCACACCTTGTGCTTTTGGGCACTCCAGTGATGTTGCAGCTCTGAAATATGGCCAAACTGGTGGCAAGTGGCATCTTGGCAGCTGCACGCTTGACTTTTCTTAGTTCATGGGCAGTTATTTGGCGCCTTGGTTTTTCCCCACGCTTCTTGCGACCCCGTTGACTATTTTGAATGAAACGCTTGATTGTTGGATGATCACGCTTCAGAAGCTTTGCAATTTTGAGACTGCTGCATCCCTCTGCAAGATATCTCACTATTTTTGACTTTTCTGAGCCTGTCAAGTCCTTCTTTTGACCCATTTTGCCAAAGGAAAGGAAGTTGCCTAATAATTATGCACACCTGATATAGGATGTTGATGTCATTAGACCACACCCCTTCTCATTACAGAGATGCACATCACCTAATATGCTTAACCCTTTAGAGCCGATCGGAGCGGGAACACGCTGTTTTGCGTAACTATTTTTAAATCCCAGTAGCACTGCAACCACGTAAGCTAGCGCAAAAATTTTTTTTGCATATGAAACCGGACGAGTTGTACTTACAACTTATGCCATCAGCTTGTCCTAGGTCACGGTCTCCTTCCACATAAAGCTTTGCAAAAACTGCATAAAAAGCGCTTGCAGGAACAAAAACATAATATTCCAGAAACACGCTTTGCCGATCCGATCAGCTGTTCATAACACTTCCTACGTTGGAATAGACGTCAGCGCGAACTTTTGCATTTCCGCCATTACCTTCCCAAAACCGGAAGTGACGTCATTTTCGCGGAAATGTAGTCTTTTTTGCCATCAGGGCCTCAGGGCCTATACTGCTCTTTTTAAAAGTTATCTTTGACTTTATGACTTTCTGTGTTGTTTCTGGGATGCTTAGGACTCATATTGCACTGCTGGAAATAGTTTATTTTGATGCATATGCTGCTTTTTTGCAAATTTGCAGTATAATATTTATTTTCGTTTTTCCTGCAGTGTTTAAAAATTGGTGTATTTCAAAAATAAAACTATGAAGACACTCAAAATAAATTTCCTGTGGTGGGAAACTGTTTTGTGCAACTTTTTTGTATTTACAGTTTTGAGGGATAAGCCTCTTAAATTTCTCTAACTACAAATATATGTTAAAAAATCAAAAACGATTTTCAATTTTTTTGTAGTTTATTGCACTTTTTTGCAATTTATGTAATTACTATGCACTTAGTGAATACATATTATTAAAATCTGGGCTATAATGGTTGTATTGATGTATAGCAACTTGAAATGCTCCCAAAAATGGCTCCACAGCATGTACAGTGGGGCAAAAAAGTATTTAGTCAGCCACCGATTGTGCAAGTTCCCCCACTTAAAATGATGACAGAGGTCAGTAATTTGCACCAGAGGTACACTTCAACTGTGAGAGACAGAATGTGAAAAAAAAATCCATGAATTCACATGGTAGGATTTGTAAAGAATTTATTCGTAAATCAGGGTGGAAAATAAGTATTTGGTCACCTCAAACAAGGAAAATCTCTGGCTCTCACAGACCTGTAACGTCTTCTGTAAGAAGCTTTTCTGTCCCCCACTCGTTACCTGTATGAATGGCACCTGTTTGAACTCATCATCTGTATAAAAGACACCTGTCCACAGCCTCAAACAGTCAGACTCCAAACTCTGCCATGGCCAAGACCAAAGAGCTTTCGAAGGACACCAGGAAAAGTATTGTAGACCTGCACCAGACTGGGAAGAGTGAATCTACAATAAGCAAGCAGCTTGGTGTGAAAAAATCAACTGTGGGAGCAATCATCAGAAAATGGAAGACATACAAGACCACTGATAATCTCCCTCGATCTGGGGCTCCACGCAAGATCTCATCCCGTGGGGTCAAAATGATCATGAGAACGGTGAGCAAAGATCCCAGAACCACACGGGGGGACCTGGTGAATGACCTGCAGAGAGCTGGGACCAAAGTAACAAAGGTCACCATCAGTAACACACTACAACGGCAGGGAATCAAATCCCGCAGTGCCAGACGTGTTCCGCTGCTGAAGCCAGTGCATGTCCAGGCCCGTCTGAAGTTTGCCAGAGAGCACATGGATGATACAGCAGAGGATTGGGAGAATGTCATGTGGTCAGATGAAACCAAAGTAGAACTTTTTGGTATAAACTCAACTCGTCGTGTTTGGAGGAAGAAGAATACTGAGTTGCATCCCAAGAACACCATACCTACTGTGAAGCATGGGGGTGGAAACATCATGCTATGGGGCTGTTTTTCTGCCAAGGGGACAGGACGACTGATCCGTGTTAAGGACAGAATGAATGGGGCCATGTATCGTGAGATTTTGAGCCAAAACCTCCTTCCATCAGTGAGAACTTTGAAGATGAAACGAGGCTGGGTCTTCCAACATGACAATGATCCAAAACACACCGCCCGGGCAACAAAGGATTGGCTCCGTAAGAAGCATTTGAAAGTCCTGGAGTGGCCTAGCCAGTCTCCAGACCTCAACCCCATAGAAAATCTGTGGCGGGAGTTGAAAGTCCGTGTTGCTCGGCGACAGCCCCAAAACATCACTGCTCTCGAGAAGATCTGCATGGAGGAATGGGCCAAAATACCAGCTACTGTGTGTGCAAACCTGGTAAAGACCTATAGTAAACGTTTGACCTCTGTTATTGCCAACAAAGGTTATGTTACAAAGTATTGAGTTGTATTTTTGTTATTGACCAAATACTTATTTTCCACCCTGATTTACGAATAAATTCTTTACAAATCCTACCATGTGGATTCATGGATTTTTTTTTCACATTCTGTCTCTCACAGTTGAAGTGTACCTCTGGTGCAAATTACCGACCCTTGTCATCATTTTAGGTGGGGGAACTTGCACAATCGGTGGCTGACTAAATACTTTTTTGCCCCACTGTAAAAATATAATATAAGCTCTGGCGGACTTGGTTCTATGGTAGGTCTTAAAGGGTTAATTGGTAGTAGGCTTTCGAGCCTATACAGCTTGGAGTAAGACAACATGCATGAAGAGGATGATGTGGACAAAATACTCATTTGCCTAATAATTCTGCACTCCCTGTATATTTTTAGGTTGTGTATCCTTGAGGTGTTAATGGGGTTATTGAAAATGTGTATATTTGCGTATGTGTATATACATATGTATGGATAGATAGAAACATATATGTATACATATAAAAAAAATTTACACATAACATATAAGGTAATTGCAAGGAGGTGTTTTTGTAGTCTATTGATACTAGATAGTGGAAAAGGGGTGGGATTAAATAGGCTTATGCTTCTTCCTGCTCCTTTTTGAACATGAACGTTATTTGGAGTTGTGGTTGCTCGTTTTCCTTTTGTTTTGCTTGGTTCATTTGTCTCTTTTAATTCTATTTTGTTGTACTTTTTCAACATGTTCAAAATAAAGATTCAATCAATCAATCAATCAAACATCCATACCGCATGCATTTTTCATTTACGAGGCAGGCCCATGCTTACGATGAAAACCATGTTTCTGCATGTATGTTACTTAAAGCTACTGCATGGATCGTCACCTGGCTGTGCTGACAGGTTTACCTGTCCAGGTGCTGTTTTGATTCAAGAGACCCACGATGGCGGGAACAATGAGGAGCCAGGATCAAGAACACCACCCAGGACTGGGTGAAGGGAACGCCCATAGCCGGGCCCTAACTCTGAAACCACAGCCAGGCAAAGTGGAGACTTTGATGGTCTGAACAAAAGTTACCCAGACTGACCTACAGGAGATTTCATTAGGTCTGGATGGGTTCTCCTGGACTTCCACTTTAAAGGTGGCCTCAGTGAGAGGGGTGAGCAAGTATGAGTGTACATGAATCTCCATGTATGATCTCTGATGAGATCTAGGCTGGCTTGGATCACCCCAGTGTGCCCTGAGAAGAGGTGGAGGAAGCGGGGAGAAGGAGACAGTCAGTGTATTTTTATTCTTTCCACTTTGTCCTTCCAAACTCTCTGAACGAAAACACCAGCTCCATCCCTCCTGATCAGAGAAGAGTAGTTTAAGAAGAGCTGTACAGATACCTCTTCCAGCTTTTCTGAGGAGAGATACAAGCTCGGGTGAACCCCAGGTCTGAACCACCTCAGCCAGATCCTTTCGATGCCGAGGACCAGGGGCTCGAATCTAAACTGACCTGAATTACCGAGGTTGAAGATGAGCCCATACACCCTCTGGGGAACGCTCATCTCTTGTACATGAGCTCACCTCTTCTTCTTCTACAGCTTCATTCAGTACTTTTTAACTTTAATGAACATGTATGGTTTCCCTGCTCAACACAACCAAAATGTAAATGGCCTGCATTTGTATAGCGCTTTTCTAGTCCATAGGACCCCAAAGCGCTTTACACTACATTCAGTCATTCACCCATTCACACACACATTCACACACTGGCGATAGCAAGCTACATTGTAGCCACAGCTGCCCTGGGGCGCACTGACAGAGGCGAGGCTGCCGGACACAGGCGCCACCGGGCCCTCTGACCCCATAAACTAACAAGACTGCTGAACAAAACCAAAGTCAGAACAATTCTTTTGTAGTAAACTTTAGAGCCAGTACTGCATTACTGTGACAAGTATTGATCCACTTCCTGTTCTACCATCTTGTCTATATTCATGTTCAGCGCCAGTCTTCATTATGCTTAAAGACTGAATGGATGTGAACTCCGGCATGAAGACAAAGATAATACTGTAACAAATCAAAACAATAAATCGTGATGAAAATGTCAGAGAATCACAGAGACGACCTCAGACCACAGTCCTCTCTCAGTATTTGGACTACAGGTCAAAAATCCAGTTAAGCTGCTTAACATCATTTCATTCAATCCAATATTTGTATTCTGGAGCTTTTACTGAATATTGAGGCCCAGTGACATAAACAATTACTACCTCAGAGAGCCATTTGTGACATTTACAGTCAGTAATCTGATTTTATCGGGTGATACAAACACCAGCGCTTCGTGATGTTGTTATATTACACACGATAAAAGGAGCGATGTACATGTCAGCCATCCACACAAAACTGCAGACAGTGAAGCTGCTGTATTTAACATGTGAAGCACACAGGCTGTCAGCTGGCTCCGTGGAGCTAATGTGAGGCCACATGGGGACACCCTGCATGTGTTCGGGGGGCTTCGTGGTCTCATCGAAGGGAACAAATGGCGCCAAACAACTCACCTGCAACGTTTGTGGCCCCCGGATCTGACCCTAACCACGCCCCCTCACATCAGCTGACAGAACAATCTGATCTCTGGCAGCTTTTTACGACATATAATGATGTATTCATTGTTTGGTAATATTTGGAAGTTTTAGGATATTGTCACGGTTCTGGGTCAGTTTGACCCAGTATTTTGAGTTGTCATGTTTTTGCAGGTTTAGTTTAGTTCCATGTGTCATTTTCTGTCTGTCTCTCAGTGTCGAGTCTGTCTTTGTGTGATGGTTTCTTGTTCCTGTTTTATTGTGAAGGTCTGCGTCTCGTGTGAGTGTGTTCAGTTTTACCTCTGTCTCGTCTTGTTGATTATTCCCAGCTGTGTCCCCCACCTGTGTGCATTTAAGTCGCGTCTTCTGTCTTTGTAGTTGTTGGTCCGTCTGTGTTTCCACCCTGCTTCATCTGTGTGTTTCCCTGCAGTCAACCATCATCTGTTTCCGCCCGCTCTCATTCATGTCCAGGTTCATGTTCTGTAGTTAGTTTGTTCCCAGTTTAGTTTAGTCATTGCTCCGTTCGCCGTTTGTCCATTTGCTTTTTGTGTTTAATAAACCACCCTCACATCTGTACAAGTGCCTGCGTTTGGATCCTCCTTTATTTTCCACATGGCTCATCTCACTCGCCGTGACAGGATATACCACTTGCTTTAGCGTACCTTCAGGCTTGAGGATGCTGTCTGTTGCCATGGTTTCAAAGCCAGGAAAATAGTTACCGTGCAGAAACAGGAAGAGAGCCACCTTTCACCTGCTAACTGACCGACTCACACCAGCAGCCAATCAGCTCCCAGCTTTTCTCACGTAACATTACTCTCTGCATCAGGACGGCCTGGAGACTGAGAAGGCAGAGGAAATGTGTGGGTATTTATATCCCTGTGGGGACATCTCATTGACATAATGAGATGTCGCATACCCTATCACTAACCATCAAAAATGAATGCCTAGCCTAAACCTAACCATAACCTAATTGTAACCCTGACACTAAAACCACATTTTGAGTCTCAAAAATGCCTTCAAACTCGTGGGGACCGGGTTTTTGGTCCATTAATACCCCCCCCCCCCCCCCCCCCCCCACACACACACACACACACACTTTAGAACTTTTATTTCTGGATTCGCACTGAAACTCTGAATCCTGATAATCTCTTATATGATCTGATTTACAGGAAATGCAGGAAGTGAAAAAGTGAGGAGGGCCCGAATGTCTTTCCAGAGAGACTTATCTCCAACTGAGAATAGCAGCAGCTTTCACTGACAGCGCCACAGACGGGGACGCTGCTGCTTATGCTCTAAAGGTGGTGCAGAACCTGTGATATCCAGTCCCAAAACCAATGAGAAGACTAATCTTAAATACAATTATCAGTTTCTGGTATTCAATACCTATTGCACAGTCATCTCACTTAAATGTAATTGCAAATGACCACTTCATATTGTCTCCGTCTTTGTTTATTGTGATATAGTTAATAGCAGTACCTTTTTATCTCTTAATTTTACCCAAATTTAGTGAGTTATTATTTACTTGTAGTTTCTAGTTTTATATCTTGGAGATATAAATTTTTTAATTCTTATAAATGCACCATGGGGGGTTTGGGGTGAAACGGCATTTTGTTACGCTGTATACTGTGTACAGCATATTGTTGTATTGATGATAAAGAGCTTGAATCTTGAACCAATAAAATGTTTTTGTTCAAGAGAATAACACAGAGTGTTCTTCTGCTGCTTGATGGCCGGTGATGCATTATTCATATTTCATCGACACTCTTATCAGATTTGGTTTGCTGGGTCGTTTCATAAAAATGGTGTATGTAATGTATGTTTCAGATAATAATGTGCAGAATATTACAGCCTCCAGCTGAGGATTCAGCTGATTTGGTGCTTTTTGCACCCACAATTTCACCTTCGAAATATCATGTTTTGGCATTTATGCCTTTATTTGTTCGCAGTAATGGAGGGGTGTGGGAGTAGGAGGGATATGAACAGCAACAAAGATCACATTATCAAAGCCAGATAATTAATCCATTTTTTCCCTCCCAGTTCTGAGTCTGCCTTCCAACATTGAGACATGATAATGAAGATTATTGCAACAGGTTCTGTTTCTCTAGGCGCAGCCAAGTGGTGGAGGGCTTTCGCTTTGGTGGCCTCAGAATCTCCATCCATCCATCCATCTTCATCCGCTTTATCCGAGGCCGGGTCGCGGGGGCAGCAGCCTAAGCAAAGAGGCCCAGACCTCCCTCTCCCCAGCCACCTCCTCCAGCTTATCCGGGGGAATACCAAGGCGTTCCCAGGCCAGCCGAGAGATATAATCTCTCCAGCGTGTCCTGGGTCTGCCCCGGGGCCTCCTCCCGGTGGGACATGCCTGGAACACCTCACCCAGGAGGCGCCCAGGGGGCATCCTTGTCAGATGCCCGAACCACCTCAGCTGGCTCCTTTCGATGTGGAGCAGCAGCTGCTCTACTCTGAGCCCCTCCCGGATGGCCGAACTTCTCACCCTATCTCTAAGGGAGAGGCCAGCCACCCTTCGGAGGAAGCTTATTTCTGCCTCTTGTATCCGCGATCTCGTTCTTTCGGTCACTACCCACAGCTCGTGGCCATAGGTGAGGGTAGGGACGTAGATCGACCAGGAAATTGAGAGCTTCACTTTTACACTCAGCTCCCTCTTCACCATGACGGACCGGTGCAGCGTCTGCATTACTGCAGCTGCAGCCCCAATCCGTCTGTCGATCTCCGGCTCCCTTCTCCCATCACTCGCGAACAAGACCCCGAGCTGGAGGCCCTCACCCGATGAAGCCTCAGAATCTCATCTCTGATTTTTGCGGATGATGTGGTTCTGTTGGCTTCATTGGGTGATAGCCTCCAGCTCGCACTGGAACGGTTCGCAGCCGAGTGTGAAGCAGCGGGAATGAGGATCAGCACCTCCAAATCTGAGGCCATGGTTCTCAGCCAGTAAAGGGTGGAGTGCCCACTCCGGGTCGGGGATGAGTTCCTGCCCCAAGTGGAGGAGTTCAAGTATCTCGGGGTCTTGTTTGCGAGTGATGGGAGAAGGAAGCCGGAGATCGACAGACGGATTGGGGCTGCAGCTGCAGTAATGCAGACGCTGCACCGGTCGGTCGTGGTGAAGAGGGAGCTGAGTGTAAAAGCGAAGCTCTCAATTTACCGGTCGATCTACGTCCCTACCCTCACCTATGGCCACGAGCTGTGGGTAGTGACCGAAAGAACGAGATCGCGGATACAAGAGGCAGAAATGAGCTTCCTCCAAAGGGTGGCTGGCCTCTCCCTTAGAGATAGGGTGGGAAGTTCGGCCATCCGGAAGGGGCTCAGAGTAGAGCAGCTGCTGCTCCACATCGAAAGGAGCCAGCTGAGGTGGTTCGGGCATCTGACAAGGATGCCCCCTGGGCGCCTCCTGGGTGAGGTGTTCCAGGCATGTCCCACCGGGAGGAGGCTGACCCAGGACACGCTGGAGAGATTATATCTCTCAGCTGGCCTGGGAACGCCTTGGTGTTCCCCCGGATAAGCTGGAGGAGGTGGCTGGGGAGAGGGAGGTCTGGGCCTCTTTGCTTAGGCTGCTGCCCCCGCGACCCGGCCTCTGATAAAGCGGATGAAGATGGATGGATGGGTTCTGTTTCTCAGTAATACTGTCATTCCCTCACATCCACGGTTAGTTTCCATCCGTGTTTATTCGTTGACTTGCTCGCTGTCCTCAAATCAAAGATTAACTGACTGAATTAGTTGTATTATATTTATAGAGCAGCAGTCATCTGAAGGTGCTTTACAGAATCAGATAAAGGACAGGACAGGAAGGGCTCGGGAACAGGAAGAGAAAGGAAAAGCAGAGCAAGTCGAGGACAAAACACAAACTACAGAAGAAGAAACTCTCAATGCATCATGGGAGGCCACCATGCAGCCGGAGACTAGAGCAGCGCAACTGAGGACCTGATCCAGCCCTAACTAGAATACGCTTTATGAAAAAGGAAAGTAGAGATGGTGTCTGTCTCTGAATCCAAACTGGGAGCTTTTCTTTAACTCTCCATCCATTCCAGCATCCACCTGCAATCATCCTCATCCTTCCTCCTGGCAGTGTCATCAGGTTTTTATCATCAGCAGCGCGCCGGTCTGAGCGTATCCGTTTACGTCTCGTGGCACCAACGGGACGCCTTACACTTCTACTATTTGTAAATCATGCAGCGTGACCGACACTTGGCACAGCTTTGCTTTTCATGCGATGCTGCAGAGTCAAATGACATTTAACGCCACAGAAATACTTCCTTTGCCAATTTTCTTTCCCGCTCTCGTGCATTTTTCAGCATTTGGCACTGAGGCAATAAGATGACATTAACACTGTCAGTATTCACAGCTCAGGATGGGGGCATGCATCACCAGTCATCTATGAAAATAATAACAAACTGCTCAGAAGTGACACACTTTAAACTTACTACATATTCCTTTAGATTTAGTGGAAGGCTAGTGATTAGGTTTTCCTGTCTGGCTTATTGGAAATATGAGCTTGAACTGAAACAACCAATAAAAATGTCTCTTCTAAACGATGCTGGAGGTCTTTGACAGAGTCTCAATATTACCCTAAACCCGCTGCATCATGGCACCCGTGCCAAAGGACCTGTCGTGTATATCTGTGAGATGAGAGGGGCTTTGTGGAAACTGCAGTATTTTATGTCCTGGTGCTGGAAAGAATTCAGACTCCATAAAATCACCCCACTGCCACAGTAAATACTCCATTCACTCTTCTGTCCTTAGAGTAGAATAATAACAACAGGAAGCTGTCTGACAGAGAAACCTCGGCCAAGCACTCTGAGCAGGATTTCCTTCTAAGGCAATAATCTGATATTTAGAATACATTCACTTTATTTTATTTGTCCTTCTTAAACGTAATTTTTAAAAGTTTGCAGTAACAAAAGAGTGCAAAGTGCAGCTTTGGCCTGTTTAAAAACCATTTTAATACACTTGACATAATTTTGACTATAATTATTTTTTATGTGGATATAAAACATGTAGCGCTCATAAAGTTTGTTTAAATGTTCAGTAATAATACTTTTAAATGGCCTGTATTTGTATAGCACTTTACTAGTCCCTAAGGACCCCAAAGCACTTCACACATCCAGTCATCCACCCATTGGTGATGGCAAGCTACATTGTAGCCACAACCACCCTGGGACACACTGACAGAGGCGAGGCTGCCGGACACTGGTGCCACCGGGCCCTCTGACCACCACCAGTAGGTAACAGGTGAATTGTTTTGCCCAAGGACACAACGACCGAGACTGTCCAAGCCGGGGCTCGAACCGGCAACCTTCCGATTACAAGGCGAACACCCAACTCTTGAGCCACGATCGCCGTTAAGCATATTCATATTGTTATGTATTTAAACTGTTACAGACTGGTACTGTGAGGTACATAACAAAGTACATAATAAAGTAATGTAATGAAGAGAAATATGTTTAGTATGGCTGCAGGTTTGTTAAAGGAGAACTCTTTAATGTCTGACTTTGGATTGATTAACCAACATTCCCACATGGAAACACATGACGCGTACTTGTGAAATAACCCAGCGGGTGTGAGAGGGTGAGCCGGTTTCTGTAATGAGAGCTCACGGTGTCATTACTCAATCAGTTCTTGGTAGCCTGGAGTGAAAAACAATGAAAATGAGAATCAATAAAAGCCAGATGCATGGCTTTGCTCGCGCTGTGGGTCTGTCAGTCACACCATCTGCTGCCTGTCCCCCGCAGAGAGCCACAGTGCAGGGCACACTGTGACCTGAACCGGGCCCCATCGGAGCTCGACAGACTGAACCGGGACCTCTGGCAACAACTGCACATCCAAAATGAACCCTTCATCATCCTGCCAAGAATGAGAAAGGCAAGAGAAAGTTTTCTGGCCAGTCGTCTCATCTGCCAACTATTCCAAATAAGGAAAAACATTCAGTTTAGGGAACAATAAATGCTTCTAAGGCTGCTTTTGGAAATGTTCATAGCCACTATCAACTATTGGTTTTATAACTCACCTTGAAGCCTCAGCGTGAGCGTTTTACTGCCACTGAGAGCCAGAAGTAACCACAGACACTCAGACACTTGCTAATCATCCAAATGAAATTCTCAAATTTCACTGGGCACCAAAACTGGAGCTCAGACTTTATAGATGGGACAAATTGTTATTGGTCAGGTGATTGCATTACAAATGCTCCTACCTGCCACACACTGAGCTCCTGTGCAGTTGTCACTGAGGCTGAGCTAAACGGACTGTTTCTAGTAATCATATACACTCTGAGGAAAGCACAGGGATGGACCCACCAACCTTCAGCGCTAGCAGATGTCCTGCTGTACCTCCTGAGACACAGCCAGCCCCGACTATTCATAGAGACCAAGCTGCTTGTTTGTGTGTGGCAGGGTGTAAACACGGCTTTAATGCTGTGTATCGGGGATTTTAACATGCGAGTCTGAGGGCTGCCTGGCTTTTGGAGCCAGCCTGTAACCAAAGTTTTTGGAATTTCTGTGTTGGCTTAATTTCTCAGTCCCGGAGGTTGCTGCTTGACTGAAAATACAACCTGGATTATGTTAGCGGTAATGTAATAAATAATAAAGTTCTGCTTCTGGAGTGAGGCCATATAAACAAACAGATTTAGTGCTTCCACTGCGGTGCTTAAAGAGCTGCAGTTTCATGTCAGAGAGTTTGCTGTGACTCATGGTTGAGATTAAGTCTGGATTCAGAGAAAGTTTTTTTTGATGAAGCACCACACAGAGCATGATTTTATCTCAACACAGAGCAAAATACAGAAAATATATTAGTACAGATACAAGCAATAGATGGGCGACAAAAAGGTCTTGGGTTTAAGGCCAGCATCTGGCTCATTCTTTGACCTGTACAGGTGTACCTCTCACCCTGTGGCAGCTCTGACTGTGAACTGATAAGGATGGGTTGAAAAAACGGATGGACAGATGAATGGCCGGATGGACGGCTGGATGGATGGACGGACAGATGGTTGCTTATTTGGTTTCAGACTGTGTAATATGGGGAATTCTGACTCGGTGACGGTTTTTGTTAACGAGATGAATACATTTGATCTGCTGTGCAGCTCATTTTAATAAGTGCAGAGGGCAGCGATGAGGTGAGGTTTAGGAGGTTAATGGGTGTTTCTAGTTTGGGACACAATGATGTGATACTTTTACTCTGCTCTGTCTCCTCAAAGGGGGGTCAGTTTCTATCTTGACATTGCCATCCAACTGAAAATACCCCATCCCTTTTCCTTTCGCTTCAATTATCTGCCTGCCTCAGTGTGCTTAGGGGCCTCCAACCAACCCATAACTTTCCCCTTCGCTATGTTTTAAAGAGCAGAAATTACCCAGTAGACATCTGGACCGGGTGCTCCTGGGTTTCATTCCAGGAGCAGGCCCACAGATGACTCCGTTTGCTTTTATTTGACAGCGGTAATTAAATTTGTCTGCCTTTTGTTGAGGGGCAATCCAGCTGCCAGTCGTGTGGGTATCCGGCTGGGGTAATACTTCACAGTGGCAGAGCGGCATTCCGCTTAGGATGCTGCTCTGCTGTGCTCGTGTAGAGGTAGAGCTGTGTACACACGACTCTACCTCTTGATGAATTTTCCAATTTGATTTAAATGCTAATTTGAGTTTGATGGCTTTCTCTGGGATCTTCTTTCTCAGTGAAAGATGGATGCTTCTCCTGCAGTTTGTGCGTTCTATTGGGCTTCTATTAAGCTTCTATGCATTCTCAATATGGCTTCTACACATAGATGAGATCTACCATGTGTTTTTGCAGTTTTTTGGTTTGGGTGTGATTTTCACATTCGTTATGCAATTGATCGAGAAATTTAAATCGGTGAGTTATGATGAGAGTTTTAAAGACTGAGAAAGAGGCAAAGGAAAAGGTAAACAGAGGTGAAAGAAGAAGACGTATCAGGTATAAAACACAGGTGATGAATATCAGAGGCGAAAGGAGGGAGAAAGGAAGAACAGAGCAAAAGGACAGCGAGCTGAAAGGGGCTTGTTGGACCTTGCTCTGAGTTATTTGAGTCTGCATCTCTTCGTCTTATTGACTTCTAATACCAGTTGAACTGGGTGACATTTCATGGGAATTTGTCCTGTTAAATGTCAGCATGGTCTCAGTTCAAGGCCTCTGAACTTTTAAAGGAAGAGAGCATAGAAAGATAAGAATAGGCTAATTGAAGGTGTCTTTCTCCTCCTTGCCTCCTACAAATTAAAACTTCACTGACTGGCTTCAAACAACTACACAGAGTTTCCACGGTTTCAGAGTTTATTCGAAATAATCTCTGATGCACATGAAAAAAGCCCTGCACGCACACACACAGCTCTCCAAGCAAATTAATGACTTTGCAGATTTAAAAGCAGCCAGTTTGGATCTGATACTTGGTGATGATTAAATCTATGAGCTGAGACAATCTGTGTGACAATGAGTCTGTGTGCAAACTCAGCACCCTGCAACAAGTGCTTTAAGCTGATACTGTGTAAAGGAGGTAACTCCTCGAATCTGATGAAACACCTGGCGACGTATAGCATTTTGTTAAAAGCCGAGAAATGCGCCGTATTTGATAGCTTGCTGCAAGCCCTCACACCGTGCACATCTACTGCACGTGGGTTGCCTGTTATCTGACCCGGAGTTAGCAACATCCTCCAAAAACCCAAAGAGGAGAGGCCCCTAGACCTGCCAGTGTAGCAGAAACGATGACGGATGATGATGGCAGTAGCAGCCGTTCTTCTCTGCGTGAGTAGCTTAATGTTGTTCGTGTGTAATTTACGTTGAGTAGGCTAACCACATTATTAAATTAATGGATGTAAGGTGAACTAGCAAACACCGTCGTAGTTACATGCAGCTGTCTTCTTGTTTGATGGCTGATACTCCCTTCACCCTGGCCAAAAAGGCTAAAATGACCAAAGAAAAAGTGGAAAACAGCTAAACATGAGAGGTTTTTGGACAAAGTTTGTTTTTTCCATTGTTTAAGCACTGCTTCCAGCCAAGAGTGATGCCATATATCCCCTATAGCTGCAGAAAAGGCTAACATTGTTATCTCTTTACAAAAAAGCAGCTGAACATGAGAGGTTTTTGGACCAATTTTGTGTTCTCCATTCTTTAAGCACTGGCACCGTTTCAAAAGTACCGGTTTGGTACTGATATCGGATAAAACCTAAACGATACCCATCCCTAGTGACAATAAGCCAAAATTTCTGCACTGTATTGAGATGATGAGAACAAAGCTCTACTAATAGGTTCTATTTCTGGAAACTAAAAGCTGGGTTCCTTGAAAATGTAAATAAATTGGTGGAGGTTGTCAAGTTTGGTGGTGTCAGGATCTCACCCCTGCTTTTTGCAGATGATGTGGTCCTGTTGGCTTTGTCAGGTGATGAAGTCCAGCTCACGCTGTGCCGAATGTTAGATAGAAAGTGCTTCCATGAAGCAAAAAGTGCCTGAATGTGTGTGCGGTATAAAGCACTGAGTGCTCAAGTAGAATAGAAAAGCCAGTCCATTTAAAGCCATGGTCCACAGCTCGGAAAAGGTGGAGTGCCCACTCTGGGTTGGGATCCAGCAGCTGGCCCAAGTGGAGAATTCAGGCATCTCAAATCTTGTTCAGCTGTTGATGGATTTGTGCCTTAGAGATGAGGTAAGGAGCTCAGACTTCAGCTGCTACTCCTTCACATCCAAAGGAGACAGCTGAGGGAGTCTCCTGAGTCTCTTCTAGGTGAGGTGTTTGGGAAGTATCGAAGTGGAAACAGGGCTTGGGGCAGACCCTGGGCATGTTGGACTCATTATGCCTCTCGGGTGCCCCAAAGAGTTGAAAGAAGTGGCTGTGAGGGGGAGGTCTGGGGGGAGGTCTCTGCTCAGACTCCTGTCCATGTGACTTGGACCCAGATAAGAGCAGGAAATGGAAGGATGGGTATAAACACATTTGTATATTCAAGCTTTTAATTCAAACATTCACTGTAGCCCTGAAACACTCTATAGAGAACTGATTGGTAATTTTAATCATTGTGCACCAGACATAATGAAAACAAAAGCCAGAGATCATTTTCACTAATTGCAGCCTTTCAAAATGAAACTTCCCTGTAAGCAATAACTTTGGACGGCTGCTTGAACAAAACATTTTTAAGTGCTTCGTTTTACAAAGACGATCAAAAGATTCATCAAGATAATAATCCGCACAAAGTTAAAATACCTGCAAGTTGCTGAGATGTTACTTAAAAAACACAGAAAGAAAAAAAAACACACTTTTCAGCCGCTCTGAGCTGAACAGCAGACTGAGCAAGCTGAGGAATAACTATCGCTGGGATTTTGTTCAGATATTGGCTTGAACTGAATGTCAGAACACTCAATAACACAGGCAATCAAGACTGGTCCCTGAGCTCTGAGTAGTCATCACAAAGTGACCTTTCATACTGACGGATGGGTCTGTCTATCTGTCCGTCTGTCTGTCATCGGGAAGTTTCTCAGCACTGTGCTTTATGAACAGCAGAAGCCATAAAAACCCTGCTGGGCTTTCCAGAGTGCACACACAGATCTAAACGTCGGGCTGAAGGCAGGAGTGCCACGATGGCTGAGAAACAGAGTTGGTCCTCATTTTAATGGCAAACGAAGAAGGAAAGAGGTCTGATGATAATTCAATAGAGCACTCCTGAACATCTTGATCATATAATAAGTCAGCAAGTCATTGACTTCACATGGAAACACTGACAGAGACAAACAGTTTTATCCTTATTACGCTCGTGTAACCTTGTGCTGCCTCATTCACCGAACACAAACAGATAAACTTAATCACGGTGCTGATGGGGTTGGCAGGCCTGTAGGGGGAGCTACTGATGAAATACTACTCTATAAATAGAAGCAAGAACAGTATTCTGTCCAGAAACGTGTGACTTCCTGGCAGCTCGAGTTGCTGTAACTGCTCTAATAACAACAGCAGCACCATAAAAATGGCTAATCAGTGGGAAATATCTGCTATTTGCCCTCCTGATCTGCAGTTTACAGAAGCCTTCAGATATGAATGTTTGGAATAATGAAGTTCACACACTCATTTTAGGGATGCCTCAAACGGCACTGAACTCTCTCTGATCTTTTTTTTTATTTATTATTTTTTTACTAGTCTTTATCTATCCAGGAAAAATCTCATGGAGATTAAGAAACCTGGCATCATGGCAGCAAAAATTTGTATGTATGGCCAAACACAAAAAAATAAAAATAAAAAAAAATTCAAATTTTATTTGTCACGTACACAGTCATACACAGTACGATATGTAGTGAAATGCTTGGACAACTGCTCGTGACCTAAAGAAAACAAAAAAGGAAAAGGCTATGAATAAGATAGGAAATAAATATGAAAAATTAAAAAGGGTCAATTTAACTAGGAAGGAATAAAATATAAATTAAGGTTAAAAATGAAATAACTGTACAACACAAATTAGAATGAAGGGTAAATTTAACTGGGAAGAATAAGATAAAATATATAAATTAAAGTTGAAAATAAAATAACTGTACAACAAAATACACAATACACAATATAGAACTATATAAGAATGTATGAAGAAATATAAATATAAATAAATATATACACAATAACAGCAGCTGTACAAGTATTAACCGGAAATGAAGAATATAGTGACCAGTGTTGTGCAAAAAAACAATGTGTGCAAAAACAATGTCCAGAAAGTCCAGTGTGTGTGTAAGAACTGTATGCGTGGGTCAGTACTGTACACATACAGTACACAGATGAATGCCATAAGATAAAAAACCTTTAGAATTAATTAATTAATTTAATTTGACTGTAATTCTTTAATAAAGATATATGCTGTTATGTGGCAAAAGAAAAAATATTAATTATAATGCACTGCTCGCGCTGTTCTAACAACACAAAGATGAGAAGTAATAAATAATAATAATAATGGATGGATTGGATTTATATAGCGCTTTTCAAGGCACCCAAAGCGCTTTACAATACCACTATTCATTCACTCTCACATTCACACACTGGTGGAGGCAGCTACAGTTGTAGCCACAGCTGCCCTGGGGCAGACTGACAGAAGCGAGGCTGCCATATCGCGCCATCGGCCCCTCTGGCCAACACCAGTAGGCAAGTAGGGTAAAGTGTCTTGCCCAAGGACACAACGACCAGGACAGAGAGCCCAGGGATCGAACCAGCAACCTTCCGGTTACAGATGCCAAGATTCCCAACCCCCTGAGCCACGGTCGCTCAGTCTGATTTGCACACGAATAAAAAAGGTCACAGAAAGCTGAAGATAACTTGCATATTTACTCCACTCGGGTTTGTCTTTTAGTCAAACAGTGGCTGCTAATAAATAACAATCTGTTTCAGTGATGATTTCAGTAAGAATGTTGTTCACAAAGACAAACTAAGACTTCCAGTCACCACATCACACGACGACCCACCCACAAGGACACCAGACTTTATGATCCTTCAGCTGAGAACAAAGCACCCTCTTGTCTCGTCAATTATTTAACACCTTCAGGCCACCTTTTTATAGCACCCTAAACACTTAAGCAAGTCATTACCAACAAGCCTGGTTCATCTCATTTAGCAGTGGGCAAAGTCCAAAGTCAAAGCCAGGCTCCCAAACCCTTCGCTTTATAACAGCTTGAACTAGATAAAACTCCAGCTTTCAGGAATATTCGAGATGGCCTGTTTTCTCTGCCTGTGTATTTTTTTTTTCATGTCCAGTAATAAATAACTTTTACTATTTTTACAAACTTGCTTGCTGTTATGAATATTAACCTTGGCGAGTCCACACAGCAAACAAATCTTCCCTGTTATTGCTAAACATGTCTGTAAAACCATGTCGTTGGATAAAGTATTCTACAAATCAAAGTCACCGCATCACTAACAAACACCTGATATCAGCAGCATCTACATCTGAGGTCTTATTAAGTATATTTGACTGGGTCAGGATTAACATTACAAAGATTTGTACCATAAGAGATTTTATGGTGTACTAAAAGCAGTGTGGCCATCCTCTACATCATCAGCTGGTCATCAGAATAATCACACTGTCTGATTTCATTATGCAGAGGAAACACGCTCTGTTCTCCGAGGGAACACAGAAGGAAGATGAACTGTGCTTCCAAGGATTTGTTGGTGAACTGAGAGTTCAACATGCACGTCCTCAAAGCCGGCCGTTCAAAGTGACATTAAACTGAAAGTGAACTCACAGACAGACGAGGGGGGAACGGCAGGGATGAACTCCACTTAATGGCAGCTTCTGTTAAGCAGCATTGGTAGAAACTCCAAGCATGTAGGTCACAGACATACAGCTCATTAATGACACAGTTACCTGGATGCGTGCTGCAGCAGAAAGCACAGGAAACTCCTGCTGTGCATTTTTGCACAAAGGAGGCTCACATCACAGCCGTGGATCGCTGCGATAACTGCTGGGTGACTGAGCAGTTATAGTGACATACTGGGCCTTCAATATAATGTAGCCCAGCTCTAACACTCTTCTTCACTGTTTCAAAGTTTCAGCTCTGCCAATGAGTGGCTGCTCTTTGTTTTTTCCCTCACCGTCAGTGTGGTGGATCACTGAGAGAAAAGCGTCCAGATTTTGGAAACTTTGACATCACCCTGACAGGATCAGCGGCATGGACCTGGAACCCCACTACAATAAAGGAAGGAGGAATACACCAGTCTCTCCAAAACCAGAGTGTGGTCCAATAATTTAGTTTAGTCCCATCCATCCATCCATCTGTCCATCATCCATCAACTCATCCAACCATCCGTCCGTCCATCCATCCAATGAGTTTCTCCCTCTTTTATCTGATGATGCTATACAGGAGCAGCAGTCTAAGCTGATGACCCCAGACTTCCCTCATCCTAGCCCAGGGGTTGGCAACCCGCGGCTCTGGAGCCACATGCGGCTCTTTAGTCTTTATTTTGCAGCTCCGGGTGGTTTGGGAAAATAAATTAGAAGTATTTAGCTGAAGTGTATTTTACTTCTGTTTAGTTCTTTTTTTAACTTGTAGTTCTAAATTGGAAGATTATTGTGATATTGAAACATAAAAATAAAATTATATCTTATTATTTTTTTCATCGCTCAAAATAAGCGTCACACTCGCGGAAGCCGGTATACTCACTGAAACGCCGTGTATTTATCGAGACTTTCAAACCCAGGTAGGCCAATTATGGATCTTCGGATCCACATTATGTCAGCAGCTATTCTCCACTGTGAACTATGGTAAAACACATTACCAACTCCGGAAGACGATCAAAGCAGCCAAGCGTGAGTACAGGGACAGGGTGGAGCAACAGTTTGACAACCCTCAGTGTATGTGGCAGGGACTAAACACGATCACAGACTTTAGAGGGAAAACCAGCACACCGCAGACCACGGCCTCTCTGTGTGAGGATCTAAACGTATTCTACGCTAGATTCGACACAGCGAACACCATGAGACCGGACAGTGTGCGCACCGCAGATGACGTCAGTGCGCACACTGTGTCTGAGGAGGATGTGCGGAGGTGCTTCAGGAAGGTGAACGCACGCAAAGCTACTGGTCTGGACGGGATTCCCGGCCGCGTCCTCAAGTCATGCGCGGCTCAGCTGGCTGGAGTGTTCACGCACATCTTCAACCTTTCCCTCTCTCTGTCTGTAGTACCAGCCTGCTTCAAAATGGCCACCATCGTCCCTGTACCCAAATCCTCCACCATCTCATCAGTGAATGACTGGCGACCTGTAGCCCTGACCCCCATCGTAAGCAAATGCTTCGAGAAGCTGGTCAGGGACTTCATCTGCTCTGCACTACCCGACTCACTGGACCCTCTACAGTTCGCATACCGCCACAACAGGTCCACTGATGATGCCATAGCCCTGACACTACACACTGCCCTGTCACACCTGGAGAAGAGAGACACGTATGTGAGAATGCTGTTTGTAGATTACAGCTCAGCATTCAATACCATCGTTCCCTCGAAGCTGGACAGGAAACTGCAGGATCTAGGACTGAGCAGCTCCCTCTGCAGCTGGATCCTTAGCTTCCTGTCTGACAGACGCCAAGTGGTCAGACTGGGCAGCATCACCTCATCCCCCATCACACTGAACACTGGTGCTCCACAGGGGTGTGTACTGAGCCCTCTCCTGTACTCACTCTACACCTACGACTGCACAGCCACTAACAACTCCAACATCATTGTGAAGTTTGCGGACGACACTACAGTGGTGGGTCTTATCACCAACGGTGATGAGACGGCTTACAGGGAGGAGGTCAGCGCCCTGACCCACTGGTGTCAAGACAACCACCTCACCCTCAACGTCGCAAAGACAAAGGAGTTGATAGTGGACTTCCGGAGGTGCAGAGAAGTACACACCCCCATCACCATCAGCGGCGCTGCTGTGGAGAGAGTGAGCAGCTTCCGGTTCCTTGGTGTACATCTGGCTGAGGATCTTACATGGTCAGTACACACAAACAAAACAGTGAAGAAGGCGCAACAGCACCTCTTCTTTCTCAGGAGATTGAAAAGATTCAGCATGAGCCCCCGCATACATATGGCATAGAAACTGAACATTTAACAGTGTTTCCTGAAAACCCTCTCCTGTCTGATCATTTCCTGATAACATTTACTTTTACAATAATTGATTACACAGCAGTAGAGAGTAGACTTTATCAAAGTAGATGTCTTTCTGAAAGCGCTGTAACTAAGTTTAAGAATATAATCCACCCACTGTTATCATCTCCAATGCCCTGTACCAACACAGAGCAGAGCAGCTATCTGAACGCTACCCCAACAGAGGTCGATTATCTTGTTAATAATTTTACCTCCTCACTACGTACGACTCTGGATACTGTAGCTCCTGTGAAAACTAAGGCCTCAAATCAGAAGTACCTGACTCCGTGGTATAATTCTCAAACACGTACCCTAAAGCAGATGACTCGTAATCTGGAGAGGAAATGGCGTGTCACAAATCTAGAGGATCATCATTTAGCCTGGAGAAATAGTTTGCTGCTTTATAAGAAAGCCCTCCGCAAAGCCAGAACATCTTACTATTCATCACAGATTGAAGAAAATAAGAACAACCCCAGGTTTCTCTTCAGCACTGTAGCCAGGCTGACAAAAAGTCAGAGCTCTTTTGAGCCAACCATCCCTTTAACGTTAACTAGTAATGACTTCATGAACTTCTTCACAAATAAAATTTTTATCATTAGAGAAAAAATTACCAATAATCATCCCACAGATGTAACATTATCTACAGCTACTCTTAGTACCATTGATGTTAAGTTAGACTCTTTTTCTCCAATTGATCTTTCTGAGTTAACTTCAATAATTACTTCCTCCAAACCATCAACGTGTCTTTTAGACCCCATTCCTACAAAACTGCTCAAAGAAGTCCTGCCATTAATTAATTCTTCGATCTTAAATATGATCAACCTATCTCTAATGATCGGCTATGTACCACAGGCCTTCAAGCTGGCAGTAGTTAAACCTTTACTCAAAAAGCCATCTCTAGACCCAGCAGTCTTAGCTAATTATAGGCCAATCTCCAACCTTCCTTTCATATCAAAAATCCTTGAAAGAGTAGTTGTCAAACAGCTAACAGATCATATGCAGAGGAATGGTTTATTTGAAGAGTTTCAGTCAGGTTTCAGAGCTCATCACAGCACAGAAACAGCTTTAGTGAAGGTTACAAATGATCTTCTTATTGCCTCTGACAGTGGACTCATCTCTGTGCTTGTCCTGCTAGACCTTAGTGCAGCATTCGATACTGTTGACCATAATATCCTATTAGAGCGATTAGAACATGCTGTAGGTATTACAGGTACTGTGCTGCAGTGGTTTGTATCATATCTATCTAATAGACTCCAATTTGTTCATGAGGTTAATTATGGAGTTCCACAGGGTTCAGTGCTAAGACCAATTCTGTTTACATTATACATGCTTCCCTTAGGCAGTATCATTAGAAGACATAGCATACATTTTCACTGCTATGCTGATGACACCCAGCTCTATCTGTCCATGAAGCCAGATAACACACACCAATTAGTTAAACTGCAGGAATGTCTTAAAGACATAAAGAGCTGGATGGCCGCTAACTTTCTGCTTCTTAATTCAGATAAAACTGAGGTTATTGTACTCGGCCCTGAAAAATATGGTATCTAACCAGATTCTTACTCTGGATGGCATTACCTTGGCCTCCAGTAACGCGGTGAGGAACCTTGGAGTCATTTTTGACCAGGACATGTCCTTCAACGCACATATTAAACAAATATGTAAGACTGCTTTCTTCCATTTGCGCAACATCTCTAAAATTAGAAATATCCTGTCTCAGAGTGACGCTGAAAAACTAGTTCATGCATTTATTACTTCCAGGCTGGACTACTGTAATTCATTATTATCAGGATGTCCAAAAAACTCGCTGAAAAGCCTTCAACTAATCCAAAATGCTGCAGCAAGAGTCCTGACAGGGACTAGAAAGAGAGAGCATATTTCTCCTGTTTCGGCTTCCCTTCATTGGCTTCCTGTTAAATCCAGAATTGAATTCAAAATCCTGCTCCTCACATACAAGGTCTTAAATAATCAGGCCCCATCTTATCTTAATGACCTTGTAGTACCATATCACCCTATAGAGCGCTTCGCTCTCGCTCTGCAGGCCTACTTGTTGTTCCTAGAGTATTTAAAAGTAGAATGGGAGGGAGAGCCTTCAGTTTTCAGGCCCCTCTTCTGTGGAACCAGCTTCCAGTTTGGATTCGGGAGACAGACACTATCTCTACTTTTAAGATTAGGCTTAAAACTTTCCTTTTTGCTAAAGCATATAGTTAGGGCTGGACCAGGTGACCCTGAATCCTCCCTTAGTTATGCTGCAATAGACATAGGCTGCCGGGTGATTCCCATGATGCATTGAGTTTTTCCTTTCCAGTCACCTTTCTCACTCACTATGTATTAATAGACCTCTCTGCATTGAATCATATCTGTTATTAACCTCTGTCTCTCTTCCACAGCATGTCTTTATCCTGTCTTCCTTCTCTCACCCCAACCGGTCGCAGCAGATGGCCGCCCCTCCCTGAGCCTGGTTCTGCCGGAGGTTTCTTCCTGTTAAAAGGGAGTTTTTCCTTCCCACTGTCGCCAAAGTGCTTGCTCATAGGGGGTCATATGATTGTTGGGTTTTTCTCTGTATCTATGAAGCGCCTTGAGGCGACTTTTGTTGTGATTTGGCGCTATATAAATAAAATTGAATTGAATTGAATTGAATCCTCAGGACCTTCTATCACTGTGCCATTGAGAGCATCCTCACTGGATGCATCACCACCTGGTACGGCAACAGCACCGCCTACAACCGCAAAGCTCTCCAGAGAGTAGTGCGGTGCTCTGAACGGATAATTGGAGGTGAGCTTCCCTCCCTCCAAGACATCTACAGGAAGCGCTGCCTGAGGAAAGCGGGGAGGATCATCAAGGACTCCAGTCACCCCAGCCATAAACTGTTCAGACTACTTCCATCAGGAAGGAGGTTCTGCAGCATCCGGTCCCGTACCAGCAGACTGAGAGACAGCTTCTTCCACCAGGCCATCAGACTGCTGAACACTTCATAGACACCTCAGCTTCACTACTGGAACTTCAACATTATGCACTACATACTGTACAGTAATGCCACTGTTTTGCACATGTCTCAACTCTGTATATTTTTATATATTTTATTTTATTGTTTACTCTATTTAATTTGTAAAATATGTATACACACACACACACACACACACACACACACACACACACGCAGAAAAACATATTTAGTATACACATCCAGAAATGCATATACTGTATGCACATATATATATTGTACATATATTTATTAGTTTCAGATTTAGCCATTCTTGTATTTTGCTTGTTTACATTATTGTATTTTGCACAACTCTGTTGCTTGTGAAGCTCGCACACAAGAATTTCACTCACATGTGCTGTACCAATGTACCTACACATGTGATGTGACAATAAAAGTGATTTGATTTGATTTGATTAAAAACAGACACCCCTCACGCCTCACAGATGACAGCTTACAATCCTGCGTAAAGATGAAAGTGACTTCGTACAGCCCCGATTTGCAGACGCTGTGCGCAGAGGTTCAGGACCAGAAGTCCCATTGTAAACATATCACGGCAGACCCGACGATGTTTGCATGAACATGCTTTTCAGCATCTCTTTATCGACCGCTTTTCACACACGGTTGTTGTACGCATACAGCCGGCTGTAGCTTTTCAGCTCACAGCCCGACAACACAACAGCATAGATGGCACAGACTTTCAGGCGGTGAGGCGTGATTGCGGGTGCCAGTCAGGTGCGTCCGCCTCCGCTGTAGCATCACTGGAGACCACGCCCCGCCACACACATTTACCAGGTAAAATACATATTTAGGCAGAATTTTGCAAATATCTTTTTTTTAAGCAGCATAGTGCTTTTTTTCCCAATTATTTTTTAAAAGTCAGGTCAAGGCTCCAAAAGCCCAAAGGCGATATGAGGGGGGAGGCTCACAACAGTTTTTGTTTGCTACATGGATCATTTTAGTTCAGCTGGGTGTCTTTCCTTTTGTTATATTTCTTTAAGAGTTCAAAATGTGTTAATTACAGAAATAAAATGTAATTTTCTCTGTAGCACTTCATGGATTTAAGCAACACACCTTAGTTGATCTGTGGATTCTTTTAAAAAGCAGTTAAAAACTTTTCTGTTCAAACAAGCCTTTTGTTGATCTACGTATTTTATATTCTTTACATTATTTACATTTGATCTTTTACATTGTGTATAATGTCTATCGATTGTATTGTTTATTTTAATATTTGTGTACAGCGCTTTGTGACTGCCTGTCTGTGAAAAGCGCTTGATAAATAAACTTCACTTACTTACTTTAGTTGTTCACACAAAGCACAAAGGTAAAACAAACAATATCTACAGTGTTATCTTCATTTTAGATTTCAAAAAGTATTTGCGGCTCCCAGTGTTTTCTTTTGCATGAAAACCGGGTCCAAGTGGCTCTTTGGGTGTTAAAGGTTGCAGACCCCTGTCCTAGACTCTTCCAGGTCATTCTTGTGGACATAGAATAATTCCCAGGCCAGTCGAGAGATATAATCTCACCAGCAAGTCCTGGTTCTGCCCCCGGGCTCCTTTCAGGTTAGACATTCCCAAAACAAATCACTTAGCAGGTTTCACGGAGGTGTCTGAACCACAGCAGCTGGCTCCTCTGAGGGAACGGTTCTAAGTCTGACTTCCTAGCAAGTGACTGAGCTCCTGAGCCTCTAATGGAGAGCCCAGCCACCCTTCAAAGGAAGCTCACTTCTGCCGCTTATACAGGTGACCTCATTGTTTTGGTCACCACCCAAAGTTTGTGACCACAGGTGAGGGTAGGAACATGGATTGACCAGTAAATAAACACCTTTTCTTTAAATTTAATTGAGTTTTATTTATATAGTGAACTGTTGCTATTTTGTGCTTTTACAAAACACTGACTCGAGGCTCTTTAGTGGTACATGTTGTTAAAACTATGCCCCATGACTAAATTACAATTTAACCTCAAATTCATAAAGGTGTCCATGGCACTCTGTAGTGATTCAGCTTCAGAAAGATTCACAATGATCAAATTTATAAGACAAACAGCCTCATTGGACGGCGGCAATAAAGTGATTATGAAAGACACTCTCTCTACAAACATCCCCACACAGCACACCGTCCAAGCTGCTGCACCAACACTTCCGTGTCACATTAGTCTGCATGTGTGGGTTTATTTAAAGCTCTCTCTGAGTTCTTTGTGGCCTGTTTGCTCTTGTCTCTGTGAATTCTCGTACTTCCACCTCTTTATGGCAGTGTCATAATCCTGCTCGTCTTAAGCAAGTGATTCCTGGCACAGGGACACCTTACAGTTGATCTCAGAGTCCACATGTGTCAGAGTATTATAAACCATCTATCTTCAAAGCAACTATGTATTTGCTATCTGACACATTAGATTCTTGATTGTGCTGATAGCTGGAAACCTTTGACAATAAAAACATAAAAGACTTCATACAAAGGGCTTTTACCAGGAAAGTTTTCATTTGGAAAAAATGAAAAAGGAACGGGACGTTTTCTTACTGAGCTGCAAAGTCACAACTGGTAATTTTATTGTGACAAGTTGATCATCAACTGAGGCCAAGCCCTGGTCTCACAGCCAGGAAAGATAAATGAGAGAGTCCTTACAGAAGTCATAATCAGCTCTTAAAATGATGAAGAACCACTTCATGAAAACCATTACATTACATTGCTATTTTTTTCTCCAGAGTTCATCAGGCATACTTTAATCATCTGTAATTCATGTTTCAAAAACTGTGAGAACTGTGGTGAAAATGAGCAGACAGGTCCTCAGCCACAAACACAACATTTTTATAATAAATTTAACATTTAAAAATTCAAAAATATCCATCAATCAGCCATCCATTGATCCATCCATCCATCCATCCATCCATATTATCATCATTATCCATCCATCCAATCATCTATCCTTCCATCTATCGTCCGTCCATTCATCTGTCCATCTGTTGGTCAGTCCATCCATCCATCCATCCATCTATCCATCTATCCTTTATCTATAACTTTAACCTGCTGCCTGATGCCTGAACAGTCCAAGCCTGACGTGAATCACAGTTGAATGCTGCAGACCTGCACACTGCTAAAACTCTGCTTGTATAGAGGTGCTCACACTCCTGAGTTAATCATGTTCACCTGATTAGCAGCACCCGGGTGTCCTCCTGATGGAAGCAGTAAGGGTGGATTTTATTTTTCACAGGACAAAAACTCTGTGCTCTGCCATCACTGGTCACTCAGATAGCCTCATCCAAGTCTCCGCCTGCTTTATCTCCACCTCGACCACCAGGGTCTAGGCTCCAGGGAGTCCTACCATTGCTGGGACTCCACTGTGCTATGAAGTCACCAAATGGTTTATTACTAGAACACTATTACTAGAAATCTTCAGCTCAGTGCCATCAGACATCAGATGGACTTTACCCTCCCAGCTGCCTACAGTCTGCATCATGTCCAATTACTCCATGTGTGTCAAGCACAGGTAACACATCTAACCCTAACCCTTCACATACACAACAGAGAATACTCCTTTTGCGAGCAACATGTGAAACAGCAGCAGCACCCCGACCTGCTCCTCAAACTGTCCGAAGTTCATGTGTGATGTGATTTTATGGTTTGCAGGAATTATTTTTAGATTTGTTAGAGCTGCAAGCACACGCTAAACAGTGAATGACCCATAAAACCAAGACATGCCTTAAATGGCAGCACAGGGGTCCCTACGATTATTAATCCTAACGATAAATAAGTAAAAAGCACCATAGAGCTATAATAGCCTGTTTGTGTGTATGAACCTCTGATTTATTACTAACTTAAAGACAGAGATCAATAAACCCACATCATAAATAAACACAACTACTGTTAACATCATAAAGCAGGGCTTTGATGTTTGCAGTTATACTGCAGGTCACAGGAAGCCATCATTTAGGCGCCGCAGTTTGTGTCGACACACAGTGCAGAGTATGAATAAATTTAACCGTCCCCATTTGAAACAGCACAATGGCTTTTTGTGCCACAAACGGAACAAATTCAAATGTGTGTAGGAAGAACCGGCCTTCAAAACAGAGCTGCCTCAGTGGGGTCTCAGCTGAAAATAGAAGTCATTACATCAACTCATCAGCCCACAGACTGACTCGTTTCAGCGTGGCAGTAACGAGGCATCGCTCAACGGGTCATCAGACGCACAAGCAGAAACGCAGAGCGAGGATAGCGACCAGCTCTGAGCTCCCACCACAGAGGACAAATACTGGGATCAGCTTCAGAGCCTTCGATAAACAGGGTGATTCTGACCTTTCCAAACGTCAGATTCATTTCTTGTGTTCCACCCACTGAGACGTAACTGCACCAGTGAGATTTTTTATGCCTCCAGAGCAGAGCAAAGTTTGCATAACATTAATGTTGAATTCTCTCGCAGCTGCTCTATTCCCATATTGTTGCAATATATTAATAACTAACCTCGTATTGTGGATGAATAATCTCAGTTGTTCTCCTGACTGAAGTTTGGCCCGTGTATAGTATCCTGCTATGCGATTGCATTTGTCCCTGACCACCACAATCCCTCACGTTAACTTTTGTCGAGTGGAAAAAAAGTTGGCGTTCATCCTCCAGCTTCACTGTGCTAATGTTATGCTAACATAGCTGTGTGTTTAGTTTTCTGTCTTCATTTATGTTGGAAGTGATAGCAGAGCTGTACGTTTTAATTAGTTACAAAAATCTCTCAGTCAGGACATGGTATGAAATGTTTAGGTGGAAACTAGCAAGCTAACTTCCTGTTAACTTCTAACTCCGTTAAATTTAATAAATTCTGTTTTCATGGATGGCTGGATGTTAAACTTAATTGTTACACCCGATAAAGCAGCAACGCTGATGATTTTATTAAAGATGAAAGAATTTAGACCGTGTTCGTTTGACTTTGGGACCTGAAGTGGACGGAGTTTTGGACCCAGATTACTCCGCGAAGCTCCTCACTACAGCAGCCGTAATGCTCTGACGATCCATCAAGCAGTGCGGCTTACCAAAGTTGTACTAAAACATTTTTTAACAGATTTCTGCACGCCAAAATCTGTTCGAGGTCAGTAAGCACAACCAGAATTCATACACAAGGCACACTCTCGATTTTTGAGAAAAATAAAGGATTTTAAGTGTGCCTTATAGTGTGGCGAATACGTTATACAGAAGAAAAGAATATATCGTGATATATATCGTTACCGAACATGCTTCAAATTATATCGCGATATGAATTTTAGGCCATATTGCCCGGCCCTATTACCAGATAGAGACAGAAGTACAAAGATTATCTGCACTTGAGCGTAACGAACAAGGAAAACCTGTATTTCCTCACGTTCACAGGTTTTTACAGAAATAAAAATCTGCCTGCTGTTGTCAAAGCAGTTGCCGTGGCTCATTCACCGCCGTGGTGTGTAAATTTAACCAAACCGTCTCTCCCGATGACAGCCGAATTATTTTCAGAGTCTAAACCAAAGCAGTGAGTCAAAGACTAAATAAATCAGCGCGATACACAAAGGTCAACAGTACGTGAACACGCTTCAAGCTCTGAACGCAGACTTTGCTGCTCAGAATTCAAAGCTCTGTGCATGAACGTGCATGATCGAGGAAACAGCAGCGCAACAGCAAGACTGCACAACTTCACACATAACAGATCTCATGCATCCACACTCTGACAGTGAGACATACAGACACACACACGTCCTGCCTGCTTCTTACTGAAGGCATGGTGACACAGTTTAATATCTGCCTGCAGGAGGATAATAAAATCAAACATATTGAAGCCAGCCTCCTCCACTGCGTGCTTCTGATAACAAAACCACTTTGACCATTAGATGGAAACTTTCAAATTCACTACAGGAAGAAACCATCCCTGATTTTAATCATCATATCTGATCATCTCTGTGCATCTCATCTTGATCGTTCATTAACGAGCTTCTCGAGAAGCATAACTGCCAGATAATTCAGGCACGATTAGACTCACTGAGTGAGTCCCAAACTACAATTTAAACCTCAGTTTGTACATGTCTCTGTGTTTTCTGAGGGGAAACAGCTGCCCTCTGTCTCAGCCTGTTTAACTAAAGGTCTGGAGGAACTACTAGTGATAGTACTACACTTCCATACTTAAATCACAGACGTGGAAGTGAATCCATTCATAGATCACGTTTACGTGTCTGTCTATGTTAATGTGACGCTCATCTATTCTCCTCGTGATTCTGGTTCTATACAAATAAACGTTATTATTCTGAATATTATAAAGTGCAACATTCAAATGAACTTTAAACATGAAATAGAGAGCAGCTCTGACATCACAAGCTCAAGATTATCTGACAAAATGAATTGGATTTAAAAAATAATACTGCTGGGAGTCCTCTAATCAATCCCTACATTCACATGTTCAGCATGGCTCTGCTCTCAGGTTAGAGCACCGCCGTCACCCCAGGACCTAACCACGCTGATCTCTTTGCACATTCATTAGAAAATTGTTTCAGACTGAAGAGGCACTTGAGGAGCGCTTGGATTATCCCCGCAGACGCCTGAGCCACCGTGGAAGTGTGCGTCAGGTGCACTTGATTGAATTTGTGAGATGAATTTCTCTTCAATTAGAAAAAAAGGCATCCTGACCGTTTGTGCTCCGAGGATTCACAGATTTTATTTAATCATCAGCAGAGCTTTCCAATCAGGAAATGATTTAGGTCACATTTTCTGCTGCATCATCACCGAAAAACACTTTACTTATGGAAGATCTCTCAGTTTAGTCAGCACTCTTTGCTTTTCCAGACAAAGTCTTTTTATTGCCTCGTCTGCTTTGAAATTATTTGCTCCTAAAAAATCCATAAATAAACACCAATAAATCCACATACTGCCCAGTGGTCACTGAGGGAACCATAAACTAATTTTAAAAGAGGACATAGCTTCACGGGATGTAAATAACAGGAAGTTCCCTCCCTTCAGTTTCTCACCAGTAATGATTTTTATTTGGAAAGAATTGAGTATTTTTTATTTTTTATGACCTAAAACATCTGCCAGGTCACACATATCCCACTGTGACATCACAACATTCATATTCATGCTAATATATTAGCAAATGACAGTTTGATCTCCTGGGGAGCAGCATGCGGTGGGAACCATGTTCTCCTAAATCATCTCCTAATAGTGCCGCTTACAGGGTGCCTCAGTCCAATGCATGCAGATGGGAATGCTGCGAGGAATCCACCATGTAATGGATGCTGCTATGTCCACTCTGCATGGGTGCAGTATTCTTAATGTGGACATCCTTCCAACCATTTAGCTGAACATCCAACCTGAGTGGGACCTCAGTCTATGCCGAGGTGTGCCAAGTACGGATTAGTTTCAGTTTTGGCTGCAGTCGGATCTCATGTTAAGTCCAGGTTACCACTAACTTGCCTCAGTTCCTAAATCAACAGATCAATTAAAGCTCTTCATGCAATGAAGAAATGGCAACAGGAAACAGATTGGATGTTTGGAAACTCGTTTGCAGCTGCACGGAACAATGCTCTGAGTCCAGCAGCTGCTCACATCCCACAAAGCTTGTATTTTACCTGCTGCTCAGCTGCTCTTTTTTATATACCACAAATTTAGAGGAAATTGAGTTAAATGACTGCTGTCAAAAAGGGAAGTGAGATTGAAGCTCAGTCCACGAGCAATTAAAAAAAAAAGCTGACACAGAAACCTTACATTTCCAAATCACAGACAAAGCTGTAGATGTTCTCCTCTCTGAGGGATGAGCGCATCATCAGAGTGCTGTCATGCTAACCTGTTCACAACAATAACAACACTGATTCCAGGTTATCGTGTCTGCTTGAGTCTCTGTACGAGAGTTCAGGCTGAGTGCATTACGCTAACGGCACGCCGTTGTGTGTGTTTTTCCGTGGAGTCAGGTCCTCGGGTCTTATTGGTGCCACCTCAGCCGCCTGTTATTGACTGCTCACGCGGCACTGCCAGGATAAACCAATGAGTTCGCACCAAGCTCCCAACCTAAAGTAAACAGTCGCACAGTTTGCAGATGCTTGTTCACAGACTGATGTTGGCATTTCACCAGCTCCGTCTCCTTTCCTGGCTCCTGCGGAGCTCAGGGACAGGCTATCCCCTAGCCACATCTCTCCTCTAACAGTCTGGAAGAAGCAGGTTTCGCTCCCACGGAATAGAAGTCCAGGCAGTGAACATGTGGACGCATGGATGTGTCTTCCAGGCAAAGTGCAGCTAATCGATCCATCTGTTATGGATCCATTGTCTCTCCATCAAAGTTCTCTTTCTTTTTTCCCATTTGCCTTCGCTGGATTTCCTTTTTCCCCAAATGTATCCAAACTAGCTCAGCTCTCCACTCGCCTTGCCCTTTCCATTTCCATCGCCTGTGGTGTGACTGAATCTCCACTTGAGCTGAAAGAGACCAACACCAACAAGCTCATCTGTGACAAAGTGCCAGCAGATCAGTGCAGACTCTGACAAGTACACAGGCCCCAGCTGCTCCCACTTACAATCAGAAAGTCCAAAAAAAATCTCATCTGTTACTCAAACATCTTAAGTGACCCAAAGAGGGTAAATGCTCCTCTTGTTTTCCATTGTGATGGATTTTTTGTTTCCACACATAAGAAAAACAACAGAACGAGGCCTTCGATGACTCTGAGCACGTGGGTTGAGCACACATCTCCCTCGCCTCTCCAGCCTTTGGCACACTCAGAAAGAGTTTCTGCTCAGAGCTGGAGGGTTCGATGAGGAATAAGGCAGGTGGAGTCAGATTGAACCTGTGCCCGCCGTGGAGGTCGGCTTGCTCCAAACCAGGACATAGCAAAGAGGCGTTAGGTGGAGAAAAGTGACTGCAGCTGGAGCTTTAAAGAAGTTTTCCCTCCAGACTGTTGCACCGACCTTACAGAATATCATCTGTGGGATTAATAGCAAGACAAAACCAGAAAGCAATCAGGTTCTTCATGGCCCAGCAGGTGGGCAAACATATGCTACAGAATAATCAGAGCACACAACCCAGCAAACAATTTCATGAAGTCTGTTTTATGAAGTCTGGGAACAATCCACTTCAATGCAAAAACAAATATGCAATTATTCCCTCTATTCCTGAAAATCAGCTCCTATTCTAGAGCTGATCAGATAATAAAAAATAATGTCAATTTTATTGGTTTTTATTTTCAGATTACAGAACCTGTAATGTCAATAATAAGAATAATATGATAAGATATTCACGTGGCAGCAGCTCAGCGGTCAAGACGAGCTGCTGAAGTTCAGACTGAGCATCAGAAAGATGAAGAAAGAATATGGCATGGTTGTTGGTCTGAGTGTTTCACACACTCAGAGGAAATATCCAGCCAGCATCATCTCTGTGGAAGGAAATGACTGGCTGACCACACCGGTGTCACTGCTGTCAGTAAGAACAGGAAACTGAGGCTATGGCTCACACAGACTCTCAAACCTGGACAACATAAGCTAGGGAAGCGTCTCCTGGTCTGACGAGTTTAAAGCATGGATCCATCCTGCCTGTATCCGTGTTCAGCCTGCTGCTGCTGCTGAGCATCGTTTAAACTCCACAGCCTCTCCAAGTGCTGCCATTGACCACACCCATCATTTATGACCTCACTGCACCGCAGTATACAACAATTTGTCTCCATATGTGAAAGCTGAAAGTACTGAATAGCAGAAACTAGGTTTCCTTCGCTGAGTTTTCTCAGATCAAAAAGCAGACGACCACATTGTACACATGGCAGACTGCTGCGTAAAGAAGTGATGGGAAACTGCTCGTGAAGCACACTGTGCAGGAAGTGTGGTTTTATCACGGTGGAGTTTTTAGAAGCAAGACAACAAAGGTGATACAGAATTCGTGCTAATGTTTCAAATGTGATGCCTAATTTTGGTTCAGGGAAATTTAAAATGTGAGGGAACTTCTCACGAGCCTGTGAGATGTTTGCAGAGAGCGGGGGAATCTGCACCTTGTGTTTACGTCTTTGTGCAGGATGTGTTTACTGGTTCTTTAATTATTTCATGTTTCAGCTGTTTGCTGCTCATGGAAATGGTTTTGTGGGCTTTGAGCTGAGATTCTGATGTCTCTGTCAATGCCACACACGTCTATATTTAAATAACACACAGCCCGTGGTCTATTTTCAGCGGTTGCTTTTAAAAAGTGTTCACAGAGAGAGTGTTAACAGTTAGATCCTCCAGTTTAAAACACCGTCACAAACAGAAGTGTCCATGAAACTCAAATCCTGGATGGATGCCACATTCGGGTCAGGGGAACAGCAGACGGGCCTCGCTGTCTCAGCACACACAGACTCTCACCGTCTGTGTTGGTGCTCGCTGAGTCCAGCTTCTGATCGCCACAAACTAAAATATTTCTCCTGATCCCAGCGAGCATCCACAGCTCGCCACAGGCTGTCAGTTACAGCATGGACAGGGTCCCAGCTCCGTTCCCAGGTATACCTGCATTCCTCCTCCTCACCTGTCTGTCCTCTGCGGTCATGCCGTCTTCTCTCTCCTTTGGTTTTCCTGATCTAAATGAAAAAAAGCTTTAGGGTACAGTAGTTTGGGCAGCACACTGTAACCTCCCTGAAAGTGAATTTATGATGTTTGTAACTGAGCTTAAGGAGGTTTTTAAATCCAGACTAAGACAACTACATCCATAAAGAAATAAACCCAATGAATTCATGCTGTATTGAGTGGATGATGTCAGCTGCTGTTTGTGCAGATGTTACAAGGTTTTGTTATTTTAGGACATTTATTTAGACGGCAGAGACTCGGCTGTATCAGGCTTCCTGGGTCGTTGACCCCGTGTTTTACTGCGTTGGCCTTTTTTCTCTGTGCACTATGTTCAGTTCTACTTCCTGTGTCTTTAGTTCAGCTGTGTTCTCACGTGTTTCCATTCATCACCATTATCCAGTGTATTTCAGCCGTGAGTTTCCCTAACTTCTTTGTCTCATCATCATCGATTCCTCGTGTGGGTTTCCAGTCCAGCTCAGTCACTCAGTTCAGTTCATCCTGTCCTTATAATAAACACCGTGCTTGCTCTCAACTAGCCTGCGAGTCCTGCATTTGGTCCTCTCTTCCATTCCAACACACCTGAACGCGACAGGCCAGATGTTTCAGCCATGCATGAATCCAGATGTTTTTGTTTAGGGGAACAAATCAAAGATCAGCTGAACAATTTCAACTTTACAGCTTCAGACATGGCCAGGTCCTCGCTGCTTCCACAGAGACACAGCTCAGAGACCACCTTTCCTCTCCAGCCCAGTTTCTTACTTTATTACCTTCTTTAACATAACAGATATTTTAATCGTTGCTTCATGATTTGAACCCGACCCTGCATCATTTTATCTACTCACTCACTCACTCACTCACATTTTATTCTATTTTATGATGTAATTGGTTTTTAGTGAATTTCATTCATTTATTCTCAGTTTTGGGAAGGTTACTTTTACAATGTATTCCACTACAGATTACAGAATACATGCCCCAAAATGTATTTTGTAATGTATTCTGTTACGTTACTCAATGAGAGTAACGTATTCTGAATACTTTGGATTACTTAATATCATGCTTTTTACAACTACATGAATGTACTATTGCTGTGTGATTTATTACTATTACTGAAGGTCTGCGGCTCCGAACCGTAGTAAAGGGACCTCTAGCTAATACGTCGGGCTCCGTGTTGGGCTTGTAGCCGAAAAATAGCTTTACTTTGTTGTCTGGGTCAAGTTTGAGACAGAGAGAGGTGTTGAAAGGCTGCTCCAACTGAACTTCTTGGTCATGTCCAAATTCATGGGCTGCATCCTCCTGAGGACCCGGCCTTCGCGGTCTACAAAACACTGAAAAAAGCCCAACAATAACATTTTTAGGTTGTCTAAGTGACTTATATATTACGTTTAACCCGGGAGTGTGCCGGGAGTTGTGCCATTCTCGGCCGCATCAGTAACCCTCGAGCTCCCGGCTAGCTATCGAGCTGGTGGGTAGCAGACGTCTCCGAAAACGTCTGCTACCTGCTAAACGTGAAAATATGTTAAAAGTTTATTTTGTGACCCAGAAAGATTAGTATGAGTAATTTTAAAACTTAGTAGCAGCCGCCATTGTTGGAAACTGGAGTTTGGCTGGGCCGCGCTATGAATTCTGGGATATGGTAGGTCACGAAGGACACACCTGACCCATCCTTCAAATTCGGAGAAAAGGAGGACGCATTTGTCGGCTGCATTCGGAGGAGTCTACGAATTTGGACAGCCTTCGGCGCGTCACTGTGACGTAATCGGTCTACAAATGCGGCCTCAGGATGAATTTGGACACGACCATTGTTTCAGAGGAAAACACGAACACGGTGTTTAGTCGAGTCTTAATAGCTTACTTACAACTGGGCTCGTCAGGCACTCTTCTTGGCTGCAGTGGTTATTATTATATTTAGATGCTTCCAGCTCCCATTTCTGCTCGATTACAACTCGTACTTTCCCACTCTCCTTTTTCTCCCTCCTCGCGCTCACAGACACATAACGGGTATGGCAGTCCATTCTCTCTGCAGCACGGACTACACTGCCCATGAGGCTACATTCTTTAGGGCTATGCCTGTAGCATTCTGCCTATCCGGTTGTTAAGTCTGACGTCACTAACCGTGTCTGGGCCTAAACTCCGCTGCAGGTCCATATATCAAACGATCACTATTGCATTACTGAGAGTTGAAAAACTGTCTAAAGTCTTTCATCTTTAATAAAATTATCAGCGTTCTGCTCTACCAGGTGTAACAATTGAGTTTAACATCCAGGCATCCATGAAAACGGAATTTATGACATTTAACAGAGTTAGAAGTTAGCAGGAAGTTAGCTCGCTAGCTTCTATCTAAATACAATATAGCATGTCCTGACTGCGGGATTTTGGAAACAAATTCAAACATACAGCTCTGCTATAACTTCCAACATAAATGAAGACAGAAAACTAAACAGCAGTGACGTTTGTAGGGTTACTGAAGTTTGGCTAGCTGGTATATAATGATGCGCTACGTGACCGCTAGCGACACAGCTATGTTAGCATAACATAAACAAGCTAACTTTTTTTCCACTCGATAAAAGTTAACGTGAGTGTTCTCGGTGGTCAGGAACAAATGTGATCGCATGGCAGGATGCTGTAAAAGGACCAAACTTCAGCCAGGAGAACAACTGAGATAATCCATCCACAATACGAGGTTAGTCATTCATATACTGCTGCATGGGCTGGGCTGTAGTTACATCCTAAGGTTTTAAAAACTGAGCTTAAATAAATGATTAGCGGTAATAAAAGCCGAGGGAGGTCAACAGTGATCACTGACTGTTTTAGGAGCTTTTTGAGATTAAATAGAAGAAAATACATAACATTAAACATGTTAACAACACAAAAGCCATATTAAACGCAGACTACTTTAGTAGGATTTGTCACGTCATCACTTAACGACCGGATTAGCTTAGCACAACAACAACAACAAAAAGGCGCTCTCTCACCCAGGAAGCACACAGTCGCAGAGAGAGAGCGCGTCGCCCTGTAACCATGGCAACTGTAACGCTGCCTCCTGGAACAACAGAACATAGCTGTCAAACAAAACCCAAACAGTCCTGACCCGCCACAATATGAAACAGGAAAATACTGCCGTGTAATCCATTTATTTCAACAAAGTAACTGTATTCTAAATACCACCTTTTTAAACGGTAACTGTAACGGAATAAAGTTACTCATATTTTGTATTTTAAATACGTAACGGCAGTACATGTTTTTTCTTTATTGGCTCTTACCGTACTTATTTAATTCACTGATATTTTGTGTTTGAATGGTCACATATTGATGTTTTTTCAGGATTTCTCCTTAAGTCTTATCAGCTTGTGAATAATGTGTGAAGCTCTTCGAACCTCGCTAACATGCATGAAACGTGCAGATAAAATCTGAATCGTTGATCTGAGCAGCCCTGCCATTTGATTCTGTTTGCTTTGATTTATGTGGGTCAGTTCATGAAAAAGGTCACCTGTGATGTCATAAAAGGTAAAACTGGAATTATTAAAGATTATTATTATTTATTAAAGATGACTCCAGCATTTGGCGACTGTCGGGAGGAAGAACTCCCGTGGAAAACCAGCACCAGCATATGATTATAGACTCTTGATCTTAATCCCATTGCTTCTATTGGAAACAGTATCATGTGACCATGTGACAATTTCAGGTCACTGTGTGTAACGCCACCTGACAAAAAGACAGGATTATTAAAAACCAATATGATATCTGTAAATGCAGATTATCATTAAGTTCGACTTTGTTGTGTCGTTGCTTCATCCTGTTTGTATGCTGCCCTTAGAATGTGACGGTAAACACTGTCCTCGCTGATCACTGCTGTACACCGTGATGTTTCCGGTAGCGTAACTCGTATGTGTGAGCTGAGCCGCACGCTGTGATTTGACCGTTTACGTTTCTGTGACTGAGACCCGATTCCAGCCTCTGTGACCAGCACACACACACACACACACACACACTCATGCCATCGTGTAAACACGCCCCCGCTCTCTTTTCTCATGTTCCCTTCCAAACTATTTATTAGACAGCAGCAGCTTCTGCCTCACTCTCAAAGCCAAATGTGAAATGAGAAAGCCCCGGAGAGCACTGCGCAGCACAATAGACCAAACTCAGCTTTTAACACAGAAACTCTGCATGTGGCTGTGTGACAGCCTCAAGATTAATGTTTGTGCTCATCAGGTTGTGATTTCATCAAATCAAATCAAATCAAATCACTTTTATTGTCACATCACATGTGCAGGTACATTGGTACAGCACATGTGAGTGAAATTCTTGTGTGCGAGCTTCACAAGCAACAGAGTTGTGCAAAATACAATAATGTAAACAAGCAAAATACAAGAATGGCTACATCTGAAACTAATAAATATATGTACAATATATAATATCAGGCTACCTGTGCAGGTTTAAGCTTTTGGGGTTTTGCACAGACACATAACTCACAGCAAAACAGATCTACATTTCATTTCCATCTTTACGTGCACCAACTCTGAAATTTAGTTGCAGCATCTCTACGTTTTCCTCTATGCTGTCCACGAGAAGAGGAAGATGCTGAAATAGCTGCTCTTGCCCCCCGGATGCTGCCCTCTTTCTGCCAGTAAGACCCGGCGGTTATAAACAGTTGTCAGGGAGGAGTTTAAACAGCGGCTCCTCGCACACATTTAAACGGGCTACAGTACAACCATCTCATCACTCACATCATCTCTCACGAAAGGCTCGGATGTTTGTGATAAATAAATAGCGTGAAGCTCAGCGCTTGACTCCTGGCTTTTTTAGAGCCTCTGAGTAAACCGTCGGCTCAGTTTACACCAAATATGTCAGTTTTTAGCTTCCGGTGCTGCTGCTGTGTCACATAGTTTGAATTTTTTACGTTTCCTGCAGGAATTCATTGACGCTGCTTTGAAAAGAAAACAGCAAACAGCAGCTGACTGTGTGATAACATCCTTGACCGAACTTCCAGCTTCTCTGTTGCTCAGCGTTGCTCCAGACTCCTACACTACGCAGCCTCCACCCCCACTTGAGATCCATTTTGCTCTGCTCTGCTTGGTTTTTGGGGTGAATCTCAGCTCGCTGTCCTGAGAGAACAGAAATGGAGTGTGGATCACATCACCGCGTACTTGACAGGAGGAAGCTGCTCTCAAACCTCGCTTTAGGAAACACGATGGTGTCTCAGGCAGTCGTTTCTGACTCACAGCTAAAGACGCTTTACAGGAACAGGACAGGCTAATATTGATGTGTGCACATTAAATCAGTACACGCAACTTTAAGTGAGAATGAGCAGCAGGGTCTGTGCACCTGTGAAATCACAATCAGCACTCAGGAACCAGTGAGCATCCTAAATCACCCTCGGTGCACTCACAGTCCTAGTTCATCAATGACCGGAGCAGCACGCCCTCAAGTAAACCTTTACCACTGCTGAACAACAGTATCAGAATATCTGAGTCAAAGACAGCAGCACTGAAACACAAGCAAAAACAAAGACTAAAGAATCAAATCAGAAAAGAGAAAAAGAGTCAAAATTAAAGATGTTAAATCTGCAACAACAGCTGCTTTTTAAAATCACATACACACCTGTTCAATGATTTAAAAAGGACTTAAAGGCTTTTGAACCAAACAAAGGAATGACAGCTCTGAAGCTCCTGCGGCATCATTAAAGTGGACAGGAACAAGTCCCTCAGAGTCTCCGCCCACCCCCTAAAAATGGCAACAAGATCTACGACTTTCTTTTCTCACCATTCAAAGACGGCAAGGACAGTGTAAATCCAAACAGAAGCAGAATTATATCATGCTACTCAAAAAGCATCCACCTCAGGCTCTCCCAAAAAAAGCACTTAACGTGTGCAGATCCGGCACAGACACACGTCAGCAGCAACGACTCTAACGTGAAACAGCGATGCAGGAAAGCAAACAGACCCCGGAGTCTTCCTGTGTGCTTCAGCTGGAACAAATGGCCTGAGTCTTATTGAAGGTGAATGCAGACTGGAGCAGCCTGATGCATAAATGATGAGAGACGACATTTACTTTCTCACATTTGGGGAATTTTGCTGACTTTCTTATCTGGACTGACTTAGAGTGTACCAGCTCACTGAGTTCACCTCCACGTGTGATAACTGAACAAAAAGATCAATAAAACGGAGCACAGATCAGAATAAAACAGCTCGGAGCATTAAATCAGTCCACATAAAGACTTCGAGTACCTGAACTCATGCAGCTGTGCAGCACACCAACACAGAGGACACTCAAAGTCACCCATTGCATCCTGCAGGGATCCTCTCTGTCACACTTTATTTCTTTCACTGATCAGCAACGCGAGCCAAAGGCCTCCTCCTCAACGTCGTTCGCTTTTATTCTCTGACACCATCCCTGAGCTTGAACTTTAAGATTTATGTCTCTGCAGAGCTGTAACATGAACAGAGAGACTGATTCAGTGAGGTTAGCCTCCTGAATACTAGAGGAGAACACACCGAAGAGCAACGTCCAACTAACCCACATTCACAAGTCCTTTTATTCATCCAGCAGCTGGATTCATTATACTGAGGCTCAGGAATCAGAAGGTTGGCGGTTCGATCCCTCGCTGCTCCCGGTGCATTTATCAGAAGAAACGTGTTCGTGTGAGTCAGGCACGACACCCAGAAAACGAGCCACACAAGAATAATACAATCATAACAACAATGTAATAAATAATAACCATATACAGTACACACGCACAGCAGCATGACAAGCTGGTTGTCATGAAGCGTCTCGCAGTGTGAGTGAGGTTGTCGAGCGGAGTGTCTGAGGTTAACCTAAAATAAATACCCTCTCTCTCCCGCAGTGCACCTCCCCGCCCCTGCTCCTGCCCCCGGCATCACCTCACCTGCCCTTCATGCTCTTTTTCTTTCACATACGTGTCCCCTTTTGTATTTTTCGTGAACTCTAGCTACCCCAATTGTCTCCCTCGCCGCCTCTCTGTCTCTGTGTGACTCTCTCTTTAACCCTGCTTGCTTCATTATGCCTCTTTATTATCCTCCTTCTTCTGCCAGTTTTTGTTTCTAAATGTCCTTTTGTTACCTCTGAACGCACAACAGTTTAACAGGTCATGGCAATATAACCCTACACACTGCACACAATGGGACTAACAACATGGGAAAGCTTTTTTGTTTACACAATTTTTGGATATTTTGTGGAAACACAAACAGCCAAATAACTTTCTCCAGTTTTTGTCTTTTTTTAATTTGAAATGACCTCTCCTGCCGCCAACCACATTAAAAGAATCTGTAGCAAACAGGAAGTGAAGCGCTGTTTTTACAACAACCTTTGCAGGATTTTATCAATCTTCCACTCGATCCCCATCGCACTCTGCATCCACGCACATCTTTGTGCTCCTGTGTTTCCCCATGAAACAAGTTTAGAAGCTTCAGGTTTGACATTTCCTTCTTTGACTGAAGTGTGTCAGGCTGTGGCGCAGTGTGCGGGTGCTCTGCTCGGTCTCTTAAAGTGCAGTTGGTTGCAGCAGGCTCTGGTCAGGAGTGACCCTCTGTGAGGATGACGCTGTCTGACTTCCTGACGGACAGGAAGCGGCATGTGAGGCTGGGAAAGAATGTCTCGGACTCCCGGACCATCAGCACCGGCTCCCCTCAGGGCTGTGTTCTTTCTCCCCTGCTCTTCTCCCTGTAAACCAACTGCTGCACCTCCACCCACCAGTCTGTCAAGCTAATCAAGTTTGCAGATGACACCACCGTTATTGGGCTCATCTCGGACGGAGATGAGTCTGCCTACAGGAGGGAGGTTGAACGTCTGGTGTCCTGGTGCAGCCACAACAACCTGGTGCTGAATGCCCAGAAGACAGTGGAGATTATTGTGGACTTCAGGAAGCACACAGCACCACTCCCCCCCATCATCCTGACTGACACCCTCATCACCTCTGTGGACTCATTCCGCTTCCTGGGTACCACCATCATCCAGGACCTGAAGTGGGAGCATCACCTCCGTCATCAAGAAAGCCCAGCAGAGGATGTACTTCCTGAGGCAGCAGAAGAAATTCAACCTGCCAACACGGACGATGATGCAATTCTACACCGCAATCATCGAGTCCATCCTCACCTCCTCCATCACCGTGTGGTACGCTGGAGCCACTATCAGGGACAAACAGAGACTGCAGCATGTTGTGCGCTCTGCTGAGAAGGTAATTGGCTGCAGACTCCCATCTCTGCAGGACCTGTACACCTCCAGGACACTGGGGCGTGCAGCTCGGATCTCAGCTGACCCTTCTCACCCTGGACACAGTCTGTTTGACCTGCTCCCCTCAGGCAGGAGGCTCCGGTCCATTCGCACCAGAACCTCTCGCCATAAGAACAGTTTCTTCCCCTCTGCTGTTGGACTCATGAACAATAACCGTATGACTGTTCCCACCACTAACACATGACCCTACGCTGTGTTCACTGCATCATTCCATGTTTGGCACTGATCACCACCTGCACTCATGTATATATCTATCTACTTAGTACTTTTAATTCTTATTCTTATTTTTATTTATTTATTTATTTATTTTTTCATGTCTATTTAAGCGTAATTTATGACAGTATGTTCGCACTGAAGCACCGCAGCAATTTCCTAATGTTGTAAACCTGCTCAACATTTGGCAATAAAACCCTTTCTGATTCTGATTCTGTGTAAGAGACCCTGGCTGACCCATCACAGCAGTCACAAAGTGCTGTACACGAAGGATAAAAATAAATAAATAAATAAATAATAAAAAAGTAATGAATAGACAACATAAACAACACAAAAGGTTAAATGTAAAAAAATTTTTTTAAAAATGTAAAAAAAAAAAAAAAAAAAAAGTAAAACGCATTGATCAACAGAAGGCTTTTTTAAATAGAAAAGTTTAGAACTGTTCTTTAAAGGATTCCACACAGTCAACCAAACATAGTGGTGGTGGTAGACTGCTCCACAGCCTTGGTGCCACAGACTGAAAGGCTCTGTCTTCAGTCGTCTTCAGTTGTGTACGGGGAACAACCAAGAAACTCTGAGTCTGTGAGCGAAGACAACGAGCAGCAGTGTATTTTGTAAGAAGCTTGGATAAATAATATGGGGCCTGGCCATTCAGTGCTCTGTGTGTTAAAACAAGAATTTAAAACAAATTCTAAAATCTGTTGCTAGCCAATGTAAAAAAATTATAAAATAGGAGTAATGTGAGCTTGCTTGCTAGAACGTGTCAGTAGCCTGGCCGCTGCATTTTGTATAGCTTGGAGGTGAGAAAGAGATGATTTGTCCAAGCTGGTAAACAGGGCATTACAATAATCTAAAGGCGATGACACAAATGCATGAACAATTTTTTCCAGTTCAGCTAAGGAGATCACATGTCGCAGTTTAGAAATGTCCTTAAATGAAAGAAACAGGAACGAGAAAAGATTTTACATGTGAGTCAAGGCCCAGAGAAGAATCAAATATTACTCCAAGATTTCGAATATTTGACTTGGCAGAAGGACAGAAAGAGGCAAGAACCTGACTGATTTTTGAATGTAGTTCAGGAGGAGCTACAATCTTGTTCTCGGTCTTATTTGTGTTTAAAACAAGGTAACTGTTTGAAAAACAATCAGAGTTAAACACTGGACTAGGGTGGACAGCCTATGCAGCTGATGAGGCTGAGGACATATGCAGTTGAATCATCAGCATAGAAATGATACGAAATGTCACTAAAAGATTGAATAATGCCAGCTAAAGGAAGCATGTAAAAATAAAATAAAAACCCAAAACTGAGCCCTGTGGAACCCCGCAGGTTAAGGGGACAATGTTAGAGGCGAACCTGTCAGTCCTAACAGAAAAGGTCCTTTCTGATAAGTAGGAAAAAACAGTCTAAAGCAGATCCATATATACCAGCCAAAACCTTCAGTCTGTTAAGTAGGACTTTGTCGTCAGTGGTATCAAAGGCTGGACTGAGATCAAGCAAAATGATCACAGAACAATTCCCTGCATCAGAAGGGATTAACAGATCATTATAGACCCTTAAGAGAGCAGTCTCAGTGGAGTTCTGCTTTTGAAAGCCAGATTGAAAAGGGTCAACAATCTGTAATCTGCCTTAAGGACCTGAATTAATTTTCTACTATTTTTTCTAGTAATTTGCTTATAAATGGCAATTTTGAAATAGGCCGGTAATTACTAGTAGAGACTTACTACTAGGATTACTAGTAGGATCTACTAGGAATTGCATTATTGTATTAAACTCCTCACTGGAGGGGAGAGGGAGGGGAAACGGGGGGACAAAGGAGGGCTAGAACAACTGAGCTGTAGTGTTCTTTTACACTGTGCAATATTTGAAATATATTTTTTTTATATTCAACTGTGCAATAATCACTGTGCAATATACTCACTCAAATGTGCAATCCTATTTATCCATATGACATATTCTGTACTCTCAATGCAAACTAAGAGTGTGTAAAGACTTCCCCAACACATCCACCCTGACACTGCTGTTGATCATCTATGTGCAATATCTCAGTCTTACCATGTTCTGTGCAATATTTTTGGCTCATGTGCAATTATTTTGGTCCCAGTCTGTTTCAATGTTTCCTACGCATACACCATGTATATAGTTCCACTCACATATGTATACATATACACTGTTTTTTATTTTATTCTATTTATTTAATTATTTATTTATTTTCCGCCTTCGTTGTATATTGGTTTCTCTTCTTCTTACTTTAGCACCTTTGTGGTTCAGCTACCCAATTTCGCTGTGCAAGAAACTGCACAATGACAATAGAGCTCTAAGTCTATATGGCATATTTATGCTTATATCCTTACTCTCATTCCCCTTATTGTATCTGTAACATGCAACTTCTGTCGGTGCCGTGCTACTGGAAACTGAATTTCCCGGAGGAACCCACCCGAGGTATTAATAAAGTTTCATCTAATCTAATCTAATCTAATCTAATCTCAGCTAAACATTGTGCAGTTACTGGACTTTAAAATGCCTCTTTATGGTCCAACTTCTTCTAGTTTCTTTTGCAAATTTAAAGCATAATGACATACACCAGTATGTCATTGTGCATTGTGAATATATTTGTCAGAGAGTGCAACACTGACCCTAACCTGCACTGGATGTTTGTAATACTGAATCTGATGCTAATAGTTAATACTGCTGCAGGTCTGAGTGGAGGTTCTGCCACCAGCAGCTGGCCTCCATCATACTCAGGACATTGGTCCACTCATCGTCTTCTGGGATTTTTGTTGTCCTCCATATTAACCTGCTCTTTCTCTCTCTATCTCTCTCCTTTGATTTGTTCTAAGTGCTGATTGGTTGCTGAAGCTTGATGGATGTGTATAAAAGCACGGCACCTTGGTCCTTCTCTCCTGCTACATGATCTCCATCAGCACCGTCATGTTTCTGTTGATGCTGCGGTGGAGGGAGTTACCCACAGTACTGTTCTGGTTTCTTCTTCTTTGGTTTCCAGGTCGAGTTTAGGGCTCGTGATCTTCTTCATCTTTCGTTTGTTTTAGCCGGGCTCTTTTCTTTGGGAGTATTTTCAATGTTTCCATTATTTAAAGCAGCATTGTGGCATCTCATGTGCTGTGTTGCTTTGAGACAAAAATTTAGGGAGCGTAACAACTCAACTGAAAGAAAACAGACCCACTCCATGTCCTGGAGCCCGACACTGTGGATGCAGCGGGTAGCTGTGCTTATGATAAACTCCACATGAGTTTAATGAGTCAAAGTGGTGGCCCCTCCCACAGCTGCTGGGTCTTTCAATAATCACCACCTCTAATAAAAAGGAGTTGCTTATTAAGGAATCGACTAATCAAAGTCTGTTAATGACTGTTGCTTCTACTCTGCGTACATCGAGACACAGTAAGGGACGCTCTTAGATCTGCTGTAGAGCAGATCCTCCAGGTTTCTTTTTCACTGTGCAAAATTGACAAGACGTCTGACATCGAGTGGTTTGAATATCAATAAACAGCCAGAGCGATAACACATCAGCTGTGTTAATGAATGTCACAGCCACGATACAACATATGGAGGAAGCCCCCCAGCTCCTATCGCAGGGCCACAGTTTAGGTTTCACAGTTAATTACAGTCACTTTTATTGGCATCGTAAATCATCATTACTATTAACAACTGTGTGCCTTTTATGATTTCTCACCTCACAGTGAAGCTGATTTAGTTACTGCGTTTGTTCCTGTCTCACACATGAAACACGTAACCGCTGCATCCAGAGCCCAGGAGGCTGAAAATACATCTCATCAACATGCAAATGTTGTAATTGATCAAAAGTATGATTTAAATCCAATTAATTATGCAGCTAGGCTCATAAGAGCTCTGCTGTCAGCCTGCCAGGTGTGAAGCTACAGCACAGGTGGAGGCAGACAGCGACCACGTCACAGAGACGACCGGCTATAGATCCTCAGCAAATGCTGTGTGTGTGTGTGTGTGTGTGTGTGTGTGTGTGTGTGTGTGTGTGTGTGTGTGTGTGTGTGTGTGTGTGAGGGAGAGATCCAGTTATTGATCCAACCTGCTGGACTCTTGCATTTGGTCATTCTGGTCACACAGATGGTAAACGGGTCACATTAAAGCTCTTCTTTAGACTTTAGCCACACTCACAGTACAGACACAGAGCTTCAGCAGCCACCGCGGACAGTGTTGTGCATTCACTAACTTTCCCACTTAGACGTGCAGACTGTTCAGATGACCACACACGTGCATGTTTATTTGTTAACAGCCTGTGTGTTATCCTCCATAAGGGCCTTCATAAAGTGTTTGTGAACCAACATCAGAGCTGAGAGAAAAACCCATCAGATTCATTATCGTGCAGTAGAGACACGAAACATAGTCGATATAAAGTGGACAGAGCTCGTCCATGCATGTTCTGACAGACAGCACAAACAGCCGGTGACAAAGAGAACAGCACCGAGCTGAACCAATCATGCGGCTGGGACAGAGCCAGAGAAAGAGCACAGGCGCTAATGTTTGGGCTGCTCCACACTTGAGTGTCAGTGTCATGCTCTTCTTCATTTACATGAGAACGATTCTTAAATAAGTACGTGTTTCCTGTTTGGCTCTATTTCAAACATTTGGAGACACAAAAATAACAATTTTAGTTTGACTTTTTTGTATTAATAATTATTTTATGTCTTTGATTTTTCTTTAAAATGCAGCTCTACATTTTATCGTGTTCAACTTCTGACAGAAGATAAAGATTTAAACCATTTAACCAGCAGTAAAAAGAAACCTTTATATTTATCAGAAACTTACTTACTTTACTTACTTACGTAATCAATTTACTTCATTATATTTATCGATAGTGATGTGAAAAATGTATAATGCTGCTGGCAATTTTATTTATTTAGCACATTTCATAATAGCAAGCTCAATGTGCTTAATGCAGAGGATGAAACCATAGAAACCTGTGTAGGTTGATTGTGCCTTAAGGCAGTGAAAACAGACAAAGAATTATAAAACAATTATTGAGTGCAGGGCCCAGTGAAAAACGTCTGTTTTTAAATGTATGCATATCCATGTGATGTCATGTCTGCTGTTATTTTTCATGCACTGACATATTTCTGGGGATCTGTAGCTGCAGTCTTATTCCCAGCTTTGCCGAGATTGTTGCACTCCTCTCGTTTGTCTGAATGTGACGACTTTTCTCTGAGATTAGAAATCAGACAACAATTCAAAGCTTCTTTTTTTTCAGGATTAAGAACTCTGACATGAAAGGAGTAAAAGTATAAAAGTACAGAAATTAGTAAGACAGTACAGTAAGAGTGTCAAATAAATGTACGTACACTAGTCCTTCCTACTAACTGCAGCAGCTGTTACAGCATCTGTACAAGTCGGGGAAATGACACCGACAACACTCGCTCTACTCACTCGGCATTGTGTTAAGATCATCAGCGCACTATATACGTATAGTTTGAGCCAAAGTTCATCTTCTACGAGTCATCCTAACACAACACAACAACTTACAGAATATCACAGAAAAGATCAGCTGCCATACTTCCACCACCACAGCATGACTCTCAATGCTTTGAGCACACTCGCTCAAACACCTAACACTCAGCGAGACGGAGCAGCGGCTGGAGCGCAAACATGTGGATGAGGTGGGTAGGGTCTCTGCTGCTGCTGCGAGTCTACACTCTGTCCTCTGATGGACTAAAACCTCCCAACAAAGCTTAAAGTAAGAAGAGGAGCTGTTGAGGAGAAGACTCTTCGCTAGAAATGGCACAGTCTAATCACCATGAGGAGAAAAGGCTGAACACTGGAATAGGAAGGGAATCAGCCGGTCTGAGCGGCTCTGCGCTGACCCGAGGAGGAACCCGGTCACACCGAGGCCACAGCAGCTGACACTAACACTCCAAACCTGCACCTTTGATCGAGTCGTGCCAATCCCCTGCAGAGCCATAAACGTTACACAATAACGACGATAACAGCAGAGTGCGCAGAAGGAAAAACAGCCAAGTCCAAGTTTGACAAGAGTGAAGGAAGAGTCTGACTCTGCCTGCACACGGGGGTCCTTTAAAAATTGCCTCACACCCTCTGCTCATTCAACATGAAGAGTCTGCAGGTAGAAGCAGGTGAATGTGTCACCTCAGGATCAACCCAACACTCCCCAAATCACGCGAATCCAAACGGACCCACACTCAGAACCAACAATCAGGGACACGCAGTTCAGACGCGCTAACTTACAGGATCCGGTTCCGCTGCACTCACAGTCCGTTACCGATCAGTATCCGCAGACAGGTGAGTAATCCCCGCTGCGTGATCGCGTCTGCGTTTCACACGGAAACTCGCAGAAATCTGAGCATAACATCGCTCCACGGCCAAAGAGCTCCGACTCCCTCACACACGTCATCCCTGCGCGCTTCCTCCGTGCGCGCGCGGAGGTCACGGCAGAACACAGCGAGACGTTTCACTCACCGTTCCTGCGCGAGCATGTCACCACATCCCCACGGTCACTCTGCTCCACTCCGCGCTCACAGCCACGAGCACCGAGGAGCGCAGACCCGCGGGGACGCGCAGAAGGCGATGCGCGTCCGACGCAGAGAGCCGGAGAAAGGGCCAGACAGGTGGAGGAGGCGAGGGGGAAGCTGGAGAAGTGCGCGCAGCCGGAGCTGAACTCAGAACATCCACCCGCTCCACCCGCTGCGCTCTGATCCCTCCTCCTCAGGCCTCAGCCGAGGGAAGCCTGCCCCCCACTCACACCCCCACCTTCGTCACTTGACAAACGTGATCCGTTTGGTCGTTCCTGATGACGTGATCGGGCGAGAGAAAGACCAAGCCTGACGAATTTGCGTGTCATCCTTGCGCAGGGGCCATGCTAATCTTCTCTGTATCGTATCCAATTTAGCGTACGCGCTTGCCGAACCAAGCCTGACCTTGACCTAACATGATCCTTACGGGTCAGGGGTCATAGTGGGATGTGTGATCACTGTCAATATTAGAGTGTAATGTTTCTTATTCTGTGTCTGTGGACAGTCTTTAAAAAGTGTTTGTGAACCAACTTCAAACAAACTCTTTCTGGGGTCAAAATAAACAAAGGCAGAAACACAGTTTCAAAAATTATTATCGCTTTGATGCAAATTAGCATCCACAGCGATCGATAAACGTTTCATAGAGCTGAGCATCAGGCAGCATTCAGCCTGCTGTATGGTGGAGCAGCTGTGAGTGCAGCAGGGCTTTCTGAGGACACAGCATTTTACATATTACAATGGGCCTTAATTAGAATAACACTGAGAAATGTTTGTAGGTCATCAGAGGCTTTTATTTAACAGCAGGACTTAGTACAGCCTCCTCTCATAAACATTTTCATGTCTTACTACATCACTGACAAAACATAATGTATCTGTACGGCAATGTTCCCTCTAATTTGCCATTTATCTGAGCGAACACACAAACTCCCTGAGCGGTCCCTTGGACCACTGTGAGCAACAGCAGACGTGTGCACTGTGGTCATGCCAGCATCAAATCCATCCAAGTCACATGGTTTATTAAAATAATCAAATTACATAAATTTACATTTATGTTAGACTACTTTTAATTAACTGCTTTAGCCCACTTACAATGAAAACTTAAAAAAATCTTGTTCATAACCCGTGTAGTATGTTAACACTATTGGAAGTAAAAATAACTTGAACTCCAATTTTGAAAACACAACTTTCTGTCTTTCTTTCTTTTTTAACAAAAGCTCTGACTTGTATTATGAGTCTGTGGTCTGGGAGAGAGTCCTGTAACTCTGTGTCTGCAAAATACAGTATATAATGACCAGTGTTGGGCAATTAATTATATAGTTACTTCTGCAAAAAAAGTTACTGAGTTTTGCAAACAACAAAGTTTTTTGCGGCTGTTTACTTAGAAATGCAGCCAAGGCGTTTTTTTTAAATAAACATTTCAAACTATTTACAGAACAATCAGCTGTTCTGCATCAAATCTGATGCCACACAAATTATTTGTGCCACTCCAAAAATAATTTCTGTCCACTATGAGATAAAGGAGAACAACAGGCCTGACAACAGGAGATGTGTCACTCCTGTAACACCTGTAACATTCAGCAGTCGCCTCATTGTTCTGACACACACAACAAAACTATTGACTACACTACACACTAACTACACAAGATTTGAGCTAAACGTCGCAAATCTCTCACATCTCCAAAGGTTGATTCTGTTCATCTGGACGTAGTTTTGTGGGAGAAACGTTTCGTCACTCATCCAAGTGACTTCTTCAGTCTCAGCTGACTGCAGCTTTCCCCAATCTTATAAACAGTACATTTGCATAATGACTGAAACCAGCCCACTGAAGGAACAATGGGCTGGGAGGTCAGTTCCTTAATCTTAATTATGCAAATTCTCATGACCATTGATCAACAACCACTGACCAAAACCCACTGATCAATGGCCATGAGTACCATTCACAGAGAGTTGGGGTGTCACGGCGAGTGAGAGGAGCTGTGTGGAGGAAATGAAGGAGGGAGGATCCAAACGCAGGCAGTAGTGGAGAAGTGAGGGTGGTTTATTGAGCACAAAATAAGGACAAACAGCAAATGGAGCACGAACTAAACTAGACTGGAAACAACTAAACTACAGAGCACAAACCTGGACAAGAATGAGAACGAGCAGAGGAGATGGACAGCAGGGTGAACACACGAGCGAGACACGGTGGTTACACAGACGGACCAGCAACTACAATGACGGAGGACACGACTTAAATACACACAGAGAAACACGGGAATTACACACAGGTGGTGGACACAGCTGGGAACAATCAGTAAGATGAGACCAAGGTAAAACTGAACACTCACATGAGACACAGACCTTCACAATAAAACATCACACGCAGGCTCGACATCAAGAGACAGACAGGAAATGACATATGAAACTAAACCCACATCTTAAACCCAGATAAACAGAAACATGGAACTCTAATAATAGACATAATCATCACCCTTAACACAACAAGAGAACAAGAAAACAATCTCTGATGCAAAATTACACCAAAACATAATAAACTCAAAATACTGGGTCCCACGGACCCAGAACCGTGACATGGGGAATGGCTGCAATCACAGCATTGTAAGATGGCAAAAGATGTACCCTTAGGCCCCCTCCTCGATTCAGAGATGGTCTTTCCCTTTTCACGTAAATGGCCTCCTTGACTCCGCGCTCAAACCAGCGTTCCTCCCTGTCCACGATGTGTACATCCTCATCATTGAAACACAGCCATCACTCCTAAAACGTCCCCCTTCCTAAACACTAAATGCCATGTTGCCATATCATGTTTTTATTGGTCAACATGGTACATTTTTCGACCAATAGGAAAGGGTGTGGGGTTTTTTGGTTTTGGTGTTGCTCACAGGTGGAGAGTGCTTTCAAGCGTTTTCCTTATAAAACGCTGTTTTTACCATTTCTTCCCGCAGTAAATATAAACAATGATAGTATTCAGGAAGAAAACCAAACATTGCAAATATTTTTATGATAACTGGTTTCACGTGGCCTATCAACACAATTTAAAAACTGGTATAAAGTCCACACTTTTTCCATCAATTGCTCCGTCTGTCCTGCTCACATCTCCAATAGTTGTACATGTTGTCATTAACGTGGCTTCACTCCACATCAGCCACACTGCTTTGCTAGCTAAAACACCGGTGTCGGCACATAAGGACGCTGTCATAGCCTGTCAACGACGTTGATTAGCTGTGTATATACGACTGTGAATCGCATCATTGGCTAGATTATGGGATAAGGTGGCATCGTTCTAATCCCACACGGGAGCAGCCAGTCACTCACTGACTAACACTGCAAAACAGAATTGTTAAAGTTTTAATTTTAATTTTTTGTGCGTAACGCAGATTTTCTGTGCGCAGAGAGCTTGCCAGCAGTGAGCAATTGCGCACATGCGCAGTTTAGCGGGAACATTGCTGTACAGTTAGTTCATCAACACAAATACATTTGGATTGGTAGTGAAACTTTCACAATGATAATTCTTTTATTTACACTCTTTTATTGATAGTTTTATTCATTTTAAATGTCTTTAAATGTGATCTCAGAGACTTTATTAACAAGAAAACGTTTCAGGCAGCATTACCTGGGGAATGCACGTGAGTATCATTTGTTAATGTTTCAACAGATTTACAACGTTTGAATTATTTGACCTCCAAATAACGAACCCTCTGCTCTTTAACATAGACTCTCTCCACTTTAACCTCTTACTGATTGCATATCCTGTAAACTTGTTTATTATTTTTGATGTATGGGTTATTTCCATTGTTTTAACTCCAGTTTTTAGTATTATTATTGTTGTTGTTGTTAAAATGGATTTCAAACTGCGCAGTCGTAGATTTTTATTAAATATGGTCTATGAGCGGTTCATTATGGCCCCTAATTCCTGCAGATTGTTGTACAGCTGTTGCTCTAATTATTTGTTAAAAAATAAAAATAAAACAATGGTGAGATAGATTAGGAACAGAAGGGGCCCACAGACAGCCCACGGTGCCCAGAGCTCTGTGTTACGGCCTTGTTTATGGGATCATTACTTTCTAACTGTGATGTTCGGGCCTTCTTTTTAAAGTAATTCCTTCCATGTGTCAGAGATGGATAATAAAATAGGGTAATAAGATAAATATTTAAAGTAGATGACGTGTCAGTGACATATTTTTATTATGTCCGTATATTTCTGTGCAGCTAATCAGATCAAAGTCCTGCAGTGAAACCGGTTTAGCTGTGGTATCTTTGGTATGTCAGTGATGCGAGGCCGCCGCGGTTTATTTCTGTCAACAGAAAAGCATCTCAAGGTGCTTCGTTGTGTGAGATGAAGACCTGATAACATCACAGAGTAAACCCACCAATCAACATCACCACTGTGAGCGTCACTCGATTACAGTGGGGACAAAAACACGAAGAAAGAAAGAAAACTCCTTTGAAACCTCGTTTAGAGACAGCGTCTGTCTGCTGATGGTTTGGGCCGAGACAAAACAATAAGAATAAGAATAATACATTTTATTTATAGGGGTTTTTCAAACCCCTCAAAGTTACCAAATGAAAAACATACACAAATAAATGGGAATAAAAAAACATGTAAAACCATAAAACTATAAAAACTGATCAAGTAGAGAGACAGAAGGACCTGAAGACCATAGTATCAAAACATTCAATCAAAGGGAAACTGTGTGTAGTCTCTGTCGTAGGGATATATTTTCTACAGACACATTCAGAAGGAAAAACTGAGAGTTAATCCTGATGTTACCTCTGTGACTTCAGGAGGATGTTTTAGTGTCAGGGAATGCATTAGAATTATAATAATAAATCATCTGAAGCTCAGGCCTCCTTCTTCCAGCCACTGCACCCAGCTCTTCCAGGGGACACTGAGATGTCCCCAAACCAGCAGAGACGCATCATGCATGTCCCAGCTCTGCTCCGGGGCCTCTTCCCAGGTCGAAATGCCTGAAGCAGCTCACCTGCAGGGCACCCAAAGACACCCTGCATGTGCCAGGAGGGCACCTTGTCAGGTGTCTCTTATTCCTACAAATAATGGAGGAAAAACTCAACAAGCACATCATGTCAGACCCGCAGGCCTCTACAACGACACACATCATTTTCTCATGTGTCAAACTTTCCAGATACTGCATGACAATGATTTCCACCTTCAGGCCAAACTATAATTAACAATAACACTAAAGCCTAGCGACAAAGATCATCCTTCTCTGTCTGTCAAGATTTGACAAGTTGTGTCTGGTGCATGACAGCTGGATAGATGGCCCGAGGCCGAGCCGAGGTCCCACCCACTATTTTTCAGCGGAGATGGCAAACGATGAGAATGAGCAAAGAAACAATACCGACACAATCGTCCGCTCACTCTGAGTCAGCATGTGAAGAGCTGGAGTTACGCTCAGAGAAATGAGCTCTGTGGTCTCAAACTGGGCTGTGTTGACTTAAAGCTGGTCACAAACACATCCTGCTCACACAATTGTTAAACATCAGATATACGAATCAAAGTTTTTCTGTGGTGGTTTTATTAACTGTGCTTTAGCCCCGCCCAGCGTCCTTCGCAGCACAAACAAGCCCGTCCATCAAGTGTAGCACTCACCATCCCTCTGAACTCTTTTGTTCTTGCAGATCACAACAGTTTATACCTGCTTGCAGCAGGATGATGAGCTCCGAAGGCAGGTAAAGGAGCCAGAAGAGAGCACCTGCATGCGTCCCGGTCGTCTCACAGCCAAAACTTTAACATCAGTCAGGAGCTTGTTTTAGGAGGAAAGCGTCTCGTTCTGCTGTCTCCGTCTCCCTCTCTCATATCCCGCCACAGATAATTTCTGAGCATGTCATCCTCATCCATTAAGTGCCATTCTGGTTCTCTGACTCCGATAACTCAGTCAAGATTAGACTTCATGAAGGCAGACTGACGCCTTGGTAAGTGAACACAAACTCCAGTTTGTTCTAAACAGAGGTTTGATTTAGTGCAGTTTATAATTTAACCTCTTTGGTTACAACTGCGTCAGCCTGACTCACGAACTGAAGTAAAAGTGCATCATTTCTGGAGGATGGTGCATAAAACTAATTTAATAATTCTGTAATAAAATATTGATTTCACGATAAAAGTAAATTTCAGGATCTCAAAATAGGACACAGAGTCAGATTACCGGTTTCAAAGGTTTCCATCGACACAGGAAGAAACAGTTGGTCTGAGGAGAGGCAGGTACGTGAGGTCAACCACAGGTAAGCTTCCCTCCACACAGGTGTGTTTTCCACAGTGAATGCTTGTCTCTGTGACTGTGGAGGAGAGGGCTGGTACACTGGAGGAGGCAGATGGAGACAGCAGGTAGGTACATAGAGAGAACTTCAGCTGAGAGGCTTTTTTAAGGCTGGAGTAGTTACCACTCTGACACAGTTACCACTCTGACAACTGTAACCATCAGTGAATGGATGGAGAAACTTCTCATACATGTGAAGGTGGCTGGATTGATGGAAGGCAGGCTGCTGCACGGTGCTGTCATGTTTGCTGTGTGCGACAGGCAGAAAGGACCTAAAATGCAGACTCACCGGAGGAATTTAACTCAAAACTTGGTTTTATTGCTGGACTCCAAAAGAACAAAACAAACTGGGAAACTGTCATGGTCCGTGGGAGTTTCCATCTGTGGCTGCTGGTCCCCTCTCCTCCCCTTTGGGGTGGAGCCCACCTGGACCTCATTGCATGCAATCAGCAGGAGGGCTTCTTAAACCCTGAGCAGTCTACCATGCCTCACTAGTTCATTGTGTGCCATCCGGCGGTAACTTGGCCTCTAGTTTTCTTAAACTCATGATCTCTCCGTGTACAGAGGTTGACGTGGCTCGAGCTGCCTGGAGTGTTCTCACCTACCTGTCCTGGTGATCCTTGGCTACTTCTCCTGTTCGGTTACCTGCCCTCGGCCTGCCTCGACCCCCCCGACCACCCCTCCTCAGTGCACTCTGTATCGGGCCTTTTAAGTAAGGACAATTACTAACTCCAGTCATCCCCCCCAGTCAATAACTCATAATCTCGTTTTAATTATTGTTCTTCGTCTCCTTATAGACCCTCCACGGTTCCCCCGTCCCCGTTGGTTCCCCCTCGTTGTTCCCCACACCTGTCGGCAGCTTGTCCCTCAGCATCCCTCCCAAACCTTTCCCTCTTTTGTGGCTTCCTTAGTTAAATAAAGCTTTTCCTGAACTGCTCACCTGTGAGTCTGCTTTTGAGTCCTTTCCCTGGGCAAAACCGTCGGGTTATGACAGGAAACACATGAACTAAACGGGCAGCTGGGCAAAACTAACAGCAGGGAACGAGGAAGAAATACAAGAGGCTAGCGAGGGAAAACTCAGCTCGGACTAATCACACACAGACACATGAGACCGGGCAAAACACAATACACTAACCCAGTGGTTCCCAAACTTTTTTGCTAGGCCCCCCTTTGTTTTACAAGAAAAATGTTTGCGCCCCCCACCACCTAACCCCCCCCCCCCCCCCCCCCCCCCACCCACAACCACAACCACATCCTCCAACCACACACACCCATATTTTGTTTTCAAACTGCGGTTGCGGTTTATTTCACACCTCAAACATTTAGTAAACAATTAAGCAAATACTTCAAATACTTCTAATAAATCTTCAATAAATTACAGACCGTGAGTGAACCACTTGTGTTCTCTTTCAAGATGACTGTACCCCCTCCACGGGGAATGAGGGGTCACTGAGCGGTTTCGACTTTGGACTGACGTGGCAGCTTCCACCATCAAAGCACATTGAAAAGGAAGATGTTTGGGATGAAACATGTCCACCGACGTTTAGAGTCAGAGCCAAGAAGCAGCCAAGCTGCTCTGTCTTCACATGGAGACCCGATGATGTTCTCAGACACCAGGTGTTTGGATTTTTATTCATTTACCATTAAATGAACCAACAGTAATTGTTTTATGCCTCTAATGTTTAAAAATTAGTTTAAAAAATGAATCGATTGAAAACACAAAAGTGTTACCTCAAAAGGAAATCCTGTGCAGACAAGCGAGCTGCCCTGTGAAGTCTGCACTGTCAGAGTGCTTATTGGTGGGTTGGAGGTCAGCAAGCACCAAAATGGTTATGCTTTGGAAATATTGAAGTTTTAAAGCACAGAGTGTGTAACCTCAGCAGCTGCATGCATGAGAGATGAGCTCTGAGGAGGCAGTGCTGTCACGCCGCATTAATGACGCGCCACAGCAGGGGTGGGAATTCCAGGCCTCAAGGGCCTGCAGGTTATAGATCTCATCCTGGGTGAACACACCTGAATCAAATGATTAGTTCATTACCAGGCCTCTGGAGAACTTCAAGACATGTTGAGGAGGTCATTTAGCCATTTAAATGAGCTGACACGTCTAAAATCTGCAGGCCCTTGAGGCCTGGAGTTCCCCACCCCTGTGCTCCAGCTTCAAAAACACATCTGCGTGTGGCCTGTCTCTCTCTGTATGAATGCTTTGGCGATTAAAGTCAAAATTTGAATATATCTATAGAGTTTTATGAGTTCTGACTTCTGCAGCTCTTTTCCGTCCACCCAGCTCTGAAAATGAAATTCATATTTGTGACCTGGCTGTGACTTCTTCAGAAATAGATTTCAGCTGGTGCAGACCGTGAGCAAACCACTGGCTGTCTGTGGTCCATTTCATTGAGATGACTTCAAACACCAGAGCTTTCTGGGTCACATCTAATTCTTGTCATGGTGCCACGACAATAACTTGGTCTTAAACACCAAAAAGACCAAGGAGATCATTGTAGATTTCCGGAGGAAGGGTCATAACAACCATCTGCCTCTCTTCATTGGCAGTGAGGCGGTGGAGAGGGTGAGCAGTTTTAAATTCTTGGGGGTAACTGTGACCGAGGACCTGTCCTGGGGCACAGTTGCACGGAAGGCCCAACAGCGCCTCTACTACCTGAGGAGACTGCGGAGCGCACACATTCCCAGATCTCTGATGTTGAACTTCTACAACTGTGCCATCAGCAGCGTTCTGACGTATGGATTTCTAGTGTGGTTCCCCAGCTGCACCAAGGCCGATCAGCAAGCACTCCAGCGGGTGGTGAAAGAAGCTGGCAGAATTATTGGAACAAGTCTGCCAGAGATCAGTAATATCTTCCCCACTCGCTGTCTGAGGAGGGTGCACAGTATCCTGCGGGACCAACATCACCCTGCGCGCCACCTTTTCCACCTGCTGCCCTCAGGGAGAAGGTACAGGTCTATACAGGCCAGAACATCCAGACTGGCCAACAGCCTGTATCCACAGGCTGTGAGGCTCCTGAACTCTCTGCCCCCCTCTCACGGACAATAACCATATCCAACTTCTTAATAGCACTGAACTGGTCTGCATTGGTGCATCATATCTTTATTCTCTTTCCCCCTCCTGCTCCCCCCCCCCCCCCCCCTCTTTCTTAAATAGATAACTATCATATCTGACATCATATCTCACAGTACAATAATATTGAACGGGTTGCATTGTTGTGCTTTGTCATGTTTCTCAGATCTTTGTCTGAATTTCTTATGAACATTACTTGTCATGTTCTCATGTTGTTGCTAAGGATTGTCTTATTGCACTGGAGTCACACTGGGTTAAATATTTACACTTGGGTTTTAAGGGGTATTTATTATTTTCTTCATTATTTTATTTACGGGTTGTACGGAAGCCCCAAACGCAATTTCATTGTTCTCTGACAATGACAATAAATACTTAAATAAAATTAAAATAAATAAATTTCACACCAGCATTTCTACGACAGGTTTTAAGGTTGTGAGCAGCTCTCTGCTAATAACCACTCATCACAAGTTAGCTTCAGGCAGGATGAATATTTCAAAAGGACAGCTTTATCCAGTCTTATTCATCTGACTGTAAATAATGAATAGCTTAAACACACACACACACACACACACACACACACACACACACACACACACACACACACACACACACACACACCACCACCACCACCACCACCACCACACAGTACTGACCCACACATATAGTTCTTACACACACACTGGACATTCTGGACATTGTTTTCACTTCTTCACTTAAATCACTTTAATAATATTTGCACTGCACAAGACACTAAATAATGTGGATTGCACAACACTGGTCATTATATTCTTCATTTCCAGTTAATACTTGTACAGCTGCTGTTGTGTATATATATATATATTTCTTCATACATTCTTATATATTTCTATACTGTGTATTGTGTATTTTGTTGTACACTTATTTTATTTTCAACTTTAATTTATATATTTTATTTTATTCCTTCCTAGTTAAATTTACCCTTTTTAATTTTCATATTTATTTCCCACCTTATTCATAGCCTTTTCTTTTTTTCTTTAGGTCACGAGCAGTTGTCTAAGCATTTCACTGCATATCGTACTGTGTATGACTGTGTATGTGACAAATAAAATTTGAATTTGAAATTTGAATTTGAACACACACACACACACACACACACACACACACACACACACACACACACACAACTGCAGCTGCCCCACATCAGAGGGGAAACAGTAAAAGTTCAACAGCCCAGAGGTTTCCCTCCTAATTCTACCAGTTTTCTATAAATTCATACGCAGCACAACTCAGAGGGCTGGACTTTTCCTTTTTAACAGTGCTGTATGTAGTTAATCAGGATGTTCCCCACACATGAAAAAACCTAAGCCAAACCAACATAAAAGAATCATAGACATAAATAAACTAAGTACTGTGTGCTTGGGTTATGCATACTGTTGTAAAGATAAAACATTCAGAATATGAGCGTTATGGTATAAAATGATATCACTGTATTATAAAAAATAGGAACTGCAGCAGCACTGCTTTTAGCTAACGGTGTTCATTTGTCAGATGGATTTGTTGGTTGGTAATCTCAGAGATTCTCGGTGGGCTTCAGGTCTGTGGGAAAATGGTTCTTTGGTTCCGGGTAATCTGATGTGGATCAAACCGGAGTCCGATGAATCCCAGCTTTGTCATCCTGGAATATCCATCAGGAAATCCTGCTGACTCAGGATGTTCACTCAGTCTGCTCGTCTCATTTTCTTTCCATGACGTAGTTTCCTAATGCTGCTGTGAACTTTGACCTTACCATCTGAAGCAACCCTAGAAACTGCCCCACCAGCAGTGACGACGACCTGGCAGAGAACTGTTCCAGCCTCCAGCCTGATCCACATCAGATCACCAGGACTCGGACTAAGTGACTGTCTGAGGACCCATCTTCAGATATGTCTAAGAAACTAGAGGCTGCTTACTGCAGTCAGGATGAAACAGCCTGAAATCAGCTGAAACACAGCCATGACTGAGATAATGGTCCACAGAAGATTCTCACATGTATGCTCAAATTCACAGGCAGGGAGGCATTTAACCTTATCTGTGTGTGTGTGTGTGTGTGTGTGTGGTTGTGTGTGTGTGTGTGTGTGTGTGTGTGTGTGTGTGTGTGTGTGTTTCCTTCGTCTTTCTTCGTTGTTGTTGTGTCACATATTTTCATTCTCATGTCCAGAACAAAACCCATGAAACCGCCTGTTGGAAAAAAGGCTTTTTAATCATGACGCCGTTTCCTGAAACTTCGTAATATTTACTACAACTAAACATCCAGCAGCTACTGAATCGACTAATTGGAAACATGAGACAGTCCCTGGCAGCAGCAGGGACCTGCTGAGCTCTTTCAAATCCCTCCTGTTTCTGCTCAGATACTCCGGTTAAAGAGCTAATTATGTTTGGGAGCGGTCTTCCAGCCGCTTAACACACACCGAAACATACGCACAAGCACAGATGCACGGATATATCTGAAACCCCTAAAAATGTTTTCTCTGACCTTGGTGCTGTGAAAGTGTCCATCCATCATGGGTCAGTATCCGAACGTTCTCACAGCAGTAAATCAGGCAAACACGGACAGAAAAGCCAGAACGTCATCAAAGAGTGAAAGCAATGTTCTGATTGCACACGATTGATCGCAGAGCGTCAACTAAAAGGAACAGCAAGTGTGCAGCTCCTTCTCTTTGATAACACAGTGACAGTGAGAAGGCACCGCTGATGGCATGAGAGAGCAACTCGGGCTTGGTATCTTGCCCAAGGATACAGACTGGAGCAGACAGGGATTGAACCACCAACCTTCCCATTACTGGTCACCTTCTGAACTACAGACACCCACTGTGTGTGCGCGTCTGCGCATGTGTGAACGATTTCTCGGATGGATGCCAGCGTGATTCCTCACCTGCACGACCAATTCCAATAAATTCAAGTGACAATGAATGACAAATGGCCATTGCAGTAATGTGGACATCTCTAACGGGTGACTGGTGTGATGAGAAGAGCATTCACAGGGCGCCCAGAATAAAACAGCATAAAGAAAGAAACACGTGACTCAAAGGAAAGAAGCGCTAAACCAGTTTTACACACATTTTAAATATGAAAAGACAATAAAACTGTGATTACTAGATGATATTCTGGTCAGAAACAATGTCAGATTCTTATAGGTTGTATAAGATGATGTGGCCGTTTCTTGGTCCGGATGGTGTCAGTGCTGCGAGGGTGCAGAAGCTGCATCATCATGGAGACGAGACAGCCGGAAAAAATGAGGAGCCGTCAGAGTTTTTGTCTAAACAAAAGAAGCAGCGATGCGCCACGCTGCTGCACAAGCTCTATAACCACAGAGGCTTCAAAGGAAAGAAGAGGTCCGTATGGTGAGTGCAGCAGCTGTTTTATTGTTATATTGTGTGAGAAGAACTGTGGAGAAACGCAGACTTAATAAGACAGAAACAACATAACACTGTGAGGAAAAGGGAGATGGCCAAACCATCTAATACCAGGTAAATTATGAGATTATTTAGCCCTGAAATGAACTGTTTGTGGCTGAGCAAGTCTGTCTGGAGGCCTGAGCAGAGATGGATGCTGGCCAGCAGCAGGCTCAGAACCCACAGTCCATCCGCTGACACTGAAAACTGCAGAAAATATGAAGCAAAGCAGCCAATGATCACCCGAAAACAGGAGCAGCAGTCACGCTTTCTGCTGCTGCGCTGAAAACCTTTTTCAGGGAATAAAGATCCGTGGCAACCCTAGTTGATTTACACTTCTGTTAAGTTTTCTGTCAGCTCTGCACTGTCTTTGCCATGACCTCTCTCTCTCTTTGTCTTGGTCATAAAATGGAAAATATTCAGTTATTCCATCATATATATATATATATATATATATATATATATATGTATATATATATATATATATATATATATATATATATATATATATATATATATATATATATATATATATATATATATATATATATATATATACACATATATATACATATATATATATACACACACACCATGGACCATGGACCGTTGGCTTGGAGTTTTTAATGCTGAAATGGCGCTCTTATTATCTGCCGCGAGAGTTCTCAGCTGTGTTTTTGGCCATTGTTTACATCCCGCGGCGAGCTGACTCCGCGGCAGTGCTCGGCAAACTCCATGACGTCATCAGTGCATTAGAGACGCTGTTTTTATCGTCGCTGGTGACTTTAATAAATGCAACCTATGGACAGATCACCTGGACCTGCCAGAACCGCCAGACCACCCAACCCCCTCCCCCGCCAGAGGTCACAATAGACCAGGTGCACAAAGCCCTGAGGAGGATCAACCCCCGCAAGGCAGCAGGACCAGACAACATCCCAGGACAGGCTCTTAAAGCATGTGCCAATGAGATGGCGGAGGTTCTTTCTTCAACTTCTCCCTCAGCCAGAACACTGTCCCCACATGCTTCAAGACCACAACCATCATTCCTCTCCCCAAGAAAAGCCCAGCCACCTGCTTGAACGACTATAGGCCAGTTGCACTCACTCCAATGATTGCGAAGTGCTTTGAGAGAGTGGTGCTGGCCTACATCCAGAGCAACATCACAGACACTCTGGGCCCCCTGCAGTATGCCTACCAGTCCAATAGGTTTACGTCAGACACCATCGCTGCTGCCCTTCACTATTCACTCTCCCACCTGGAAAACAAAGACTCATACATACTGTCATCCCACATAAACTCACTCACAAGCTGGCAACACTTGGCCTACATCCCACCCTATGTGACTGGCTACAGGACTTTTTGACTGGCAGGCCCCAGTCCGTCAGGATCGGCAACAGGACTTCAGCCAGCATTATTACAAAAACTGGCGTCTCGCAAGGTTGCGTCCTCGGTCCCATCCTCTACCCCCTGTACACCCACAACTGTGTCACCTCCAACAAAGATAACATAATTTTGAAGTTCGTGGACGACACTGCAGTGATCGGCCGTATCACTGGAGAAGATGAGGCGGCTTACAGGAGAGAGGTGACCGGTCTGGTGTCATGGTGTGAGGATAACAACCTCACCCTCATCACTGGCAAGACAAAAGAGATGATAGTGGACACGACGGAGAAGAGGAGGCCTCACCAGCCACTGTTTATCTGGGGGCTTGAGGTGGAGATGATGAGAAGCTTAAGATACCCGGGCCTCTACATCTCTGAGGACCTTACCTGGACACTGAACACCACACAGCTGGTCAAGAAGGCTCAGCAGTGGCTGTATTTCCTGAGAAGGCTGGGGAAATTTGGTATGTCAGCCAAGATCCTCAGCAGGTTCTACAGCTGCATTGTGGAGAGCACACTGTCCAGCTGCATCACTGCCTGCAGAGAGTGATAACAACCACGGAGAAGATCACCAGGACCCCGCTGCCCTCTCTGCAGAGCATCTATAATCGCAGAGTCCAGAAGAGAGCTGCCTCCATCCCCAAAGACCCCCCACACCCCGAACAGTTCTGGTTCCTCCGGTTTCCCTCTTGTGTGTTCTGACACAGCTTAGCAGGCTATGTTCAGAGATGCTGAGCACATCACCCGGTAGGGAGCAAGTGGTCTTCAGAGTTTTGGCTTCTGAAGCGCTGAATGAAGCTCCTCTCCAAAGCTCACATCCATGAATCTTCTCTGTGGTCTTCCTCTTTCCTGCTGCCTGGCATCTCCATCATATTCACTTTCCCTCTTCTGTGCACGTCCAAACCATCTCAGCCTCTCTGACTCTGTGCTAGCCCTCATTTCTAATCCCGTCCATCCTCCTCACGCCCAGTGAACATCTGCACATACGTCTGTTTACACCCTTTAGCACATTTCCATCTCTATCCTTAATCACGTTTTCTCTGGATTACTATGGGCTCTTTACCTCACAGCAATAAGCACAGAAGCACTGAATGTATTTTAGATCAAACACAAGGAGTAGTAAACCAGTCTAAATCATGCTGGATGAGTCCGCCACTCGTCCAGCATCCTAACACGGCAAGTCTAGCTCCCTGAAACAGACGTCACGTGTGCAGTAAAGAAGCCAAAAATCAGGCTTTTGAAATCCAAAGAACCACAGAGAACTGAAATGAACCAGGAATAACTGCTGAAAGTAACATCAGACAAAACTCAAGCTCCCAGGAACCCCAGCACACGTATGTCAAAATGACCACGGAGTAAACCAGTAAACCAGGTGATTATCTGGACAACAGTCACACATCGCAGGACAAAGCAGCTTAAATGACATACATATTATGTATATATTAATTACATATTAATTATTGTATGGAAATATACATATCTCAATATATGATACATTAAGTGGGCTTGTGAGCACTTATTAAATGTGCTTCCTTTTAAATTTTCTTGCGCTCATTTGTGTGAATCCTTCTTTCGTGCAGGGTGTCGGACAGTTTGGCGCCCTGAGATTGTGACATAAGCGAGCGCCTCAGACTTTGGACTTTTATTAACGATGAACTAGTGAATTTCTTTGACCTCCTGGATGATTAGTCACACTGTATATCTTATCCACACCCTCCATAAACTCTGACTTCCAGCTCTCACTCAGATGAGCCCATCAGAGGTTATCAGACCCGAGGAACCTTTAGACCTGTGTAAAAACGAAAGACCTTAGGCTGACTTCATGTTTATGGCAGATTAGAAAATATTTGCATAGAGATGGTGATGATAATGATTATGGCATCACAGCGAGCGTAGCAGACTCCTAATTGAGGATCCTTCATTACAGTTTTTTCTGAATACTTAAACCCTAACTGTGATTCATATAGCACAATTTCTAAAACTATTAATACTTATAGCAAAACCACTCACTGAGTTTGCAAAACTAAAAGCACAAACACTGCTTTGCACTCAGTTTGCCATTTTGTAACACACACTTTGCAAACCTGTAGCTACAATCTACTGCACAGCACTCTTTTTGCAGAACTGTAAACACAACTCACTGCTTTACACTCAATTCCCAAATGATCAACGCACTCCTAGCAAAACTATACACATTATTTACACTATTTTGCCAACTGTCTGGCACACTTTCACATGTGAAAACTGTTTTAGATAATTAGTTCACTTTGCAATCAGCCTAAGCACTATAATACAGGTAAGCTGTGTGTGCGGAGTACAATGGAGGGAGCAGGAAGAGTGAGAAGTAGAAGAGGCCGAGCAAGAGGACGTGGAGGTGAAGTAGTAGGATGAAGAGGACGACACGGACAAGGAGGAACAAGAGGAGGACAAGGAGGGGGGAGAGGAAGGGTAGGAAGAGTAAGAAATAGAATTGCTGATGACATCAGAGCTACAATAGTGGACCATGTAATCAACCGTGGAATGACCCTGAGGGTAGCTGGCCAACGGGTCCAGCCTAACTCGAGCCGCTACACTGTAGCAAGTACCATGAGGACATCTTGAAATGAGAATCGGTTAGTACAGTCACTTCGCACAAAGATTTGTAGCACTGCCATATGCCAATGAGAAACACACCAATACCATTGATGTAAAAATACTGAAATTGTTACTTTACAGAATTGCTAGATGACCAGATGCTGGGGGCAGAGGAAGCATGTTCACTGCAGACCAAGTAACCCATATAGTCATTATGGCGATTGCAAATAATCCTATACTTGGAAATAAACACTTGTGTTTGTTTTGATGTGTTTGAATAAACACCAGTACTTGAAGTTTGGATCCCTCTATGCTTATGGATCTATGACAGAAGTATGAGCTCAAACTGACATAGCCTACCTTGTGCACAGAGAAAGCAAAGGCCAGATGTGTTTTGTATTCATACCATCAGTGTGCAGTTGGCGCATTGTGTGCTTAGTAGATGATGGCTTGTGTGTACTGTTTGATACGGAAGCACCATTTTTACGAAGGTGTGAAGAGTTACAGTTTTTTACAGACGCTAGGACACATTTCTCAATACTTAGGTCACGTTTGCAAAACTCCTCACACAGTGAGCACAACAGAAGTCTACGTGGGCTAAACTGAGGACCAGTTATCATTGTTTTGGCACAAAATGCATTCAATGACTACATCTCTCAAATTTCATGAATTATCTTCTCACTCAGACACAACAACTGCCAAAAATCTTTGTACGTACAGGACATTTTGCATGTGCTTACATACTGTTTTCAAAACTGTTAAACTTATGGCCAAAACAATAACACAATGCAAAACTTGAAAAGACAGCAAAATCCAACAGCAATATTTTATTGAAACATATTTTAAATCTAAAAATGCAGTTTAACCAGCCACAGCTGATTCTCATTGTAGATGAACATCTACACAGGTGTTACTCCTTCAATTTTTCAACTCCTTCAATTCTGGCAGCCAGAAGATTCTTTCCTAGGTGTGTTGCCCTAGATGACATAAGATGTGATGTGGATGAGAACCTGTGGCCAAATGGAGAAGACCGAGTAGATTAGCATTACTATTGTATGTGTATCAGTGGATGGTGTGTATACAAATTCTTGATCGTGGCTCAAGAGTTAGGAGTTCGCCTTGTAATTGGAAGGTTGCCGGTTCGAGCCCCGGCTTAGACAGTCTCGGTCGTTGTGTCCTTGGGCAAGACACTTCACCCGTTGCCTACTGGTGGTGGTCAGAGGGCCCGGTGGCGCCAGTGTCCGGCAGCCTCGCCTCTGTCAGTGCGCCCCAGGGTGGCTGTGGTTACAATGTAGCTTGCCATCACCAGTGTGCGAATGTGTGTGTGAATGGGTGGATGACTGGATATGTAAAGCGCTTTGGGGTCCTTAGGGACTAGTAAAGCGCTATATAAATACAGGCCATTTACCATTTATTTTGGGATTACTTAGTGCAAAAAAAATTAAAATACATAAACAAATATTAACGAATTCTGCATGATGTCTGATTCATTCCAGTAACATATATTGAAATTATAAACAGAGATGTGTCCTTGTTTTACACAAGAAAACACTGTGTAATGCTACATGTTGTTAGTGTTTTTTAGGTCATTGTTTTGTGGGTGACGAAGTGTGTTTGTCGGCTGTCAACCTTTGCTAGTGTTCTGGAAGAATGAGTTTATTTGAGACCTGAATTAAGTGTTTTGGTAGTTGTAGTGCATTTTGAATGTGAAATGAACTGCTTTGCCAAGCTGAAGGTCAGTTAGGAGGATTGTGTGAAGAGTTTTGCAAAAGTGACCTAAGTATTGGGAAATGTGTCCTAGCGTCTGTAAAAAACTGTAATCTAGCTGTGTTTGCTTTTGCAAGAGAACTACAATGTTTTGATTATTGGGTGACAGGTTTTCTTATTTGTGTGAAGAGTTTTGCAAAAATAGCCAATAGTTACAAAAAATGTGCTTAAGCCATCAGAAAAAACTGTAAATAACTAGATCAGCCTGTTTCACACAGAGTCTGAGGTGTCAGGGATCATTCTACAGGTTTGTAAAGTGCTTAAAGGGATTTCTGTGTGTGTGTGTGTGTGTGTGTGTGTGTGTGTGTGTGTGTGTGTGTGTGTGCGCGTGTGTGTGTGTGTGTGTGTGCGTGTGTGCGTGTGTGTGTCTGTGTAATTTGTATCAGAAAGGTGGAATGTTTTTAATGATGATGAGGTCATGTGTATTGTGAGTTTGGTGCAGGAGGGTGCAGATGTAACACACACACATTAATAAATGAAGCTAATCCACAGACAGAAACCTGCACAGATCTGCAGCTCGTATTGAAACAAATTACCATCATATGTTTCCTCCTCTGTCGACCTGCTGTGTCATCCCTCATTGGTGTAATGAATTTAATTACTTTGTCATTCCTTCCTCTTATCTGTTGCTATTCAGCTCATTACTCATTATTCATCTGCATCTCAAAGCTGCCGTGACTGCCAGGGTCTGCGGCTCCACAGGTCACTGAGCTTTTTTCTGTGGATTCCTCTGTGACAGCGAGAGACAAAAGCTTTGTGCTGTTTCAGTTCAAGTTCTTCTATCTGAAAAAAAGCTCCCACTTCACCCCCTCAGAATCTGCCATGCAAAATTAACATGTCCATGCTATGAAATGTTACATGTTGCAGGTTTTTCTGTAGAGAATGAATGCGATGCTGTTAATGTGATACATGTGATCACTGAGCCTGATTCTGCTGCAGATGACGAATCTTAGTGAAAACGCCCTTGTTAGCAGAAAGAAGCTGTAATCAGATTGTGCTCAGCTGAAGAGGCAGAAACAAAGCACAGAGAGGAGGCTACTTACTCTGTGCAACCAGAGTAAGTAGCCTCCTTTCTGAAGCACATGATTACAGCACAGAAACTCGATCTTCTCGCTCTGTTTTGCAGAACACATTGGAGGGATTTCCAGCATGAACGGCTGTTTAAGGTCACGCTGAAACATCTCGGTCTGATATAAGTCCAGACTTTTACTGGACATTTGTTTTGTGAGTCACATAGAAGTGAACCTGCTGCTGTGTTTGCATCATCATCCTGCTGCATAACCGGAGTGCTCCTGAGCTTCTGTCTCATCAGTCTTGAGTATTATCCAGATGTTTGTTGGCAGATGTGAGACCAGCATTTGTGTTCTTCTTGGTCAGCAGTGATTTTCTCCTTGGACTCTCCCATGGAGGCTATTTTTGCCCTGCCTATTTCTTATGGTTGAATCATGACCTCTGACCTTAACTGAGCTAAGTGAGGCCTGCAGGTCTTCACATGTTGTCGTCAATGGACTTTTGGAGTAATTTGGTAGACCAGTCGGTCGCTCCCGGGAATGATCAGCACTGTTCCAGGTTTCCTCCATGTGTGGCCCTCACTGCAGTCCCGCAGCCTTACATATGTCTCTGTAACCTTTCAGACTGAGAGATATCAGCGAGGTCATCTCAGCTTTCTAAAAATGGTACTGACTGATTAAACACAGGGTGTGTGACTGTTTCACAAAACACAGGTACATTTGTTTAAAAAGTGCCTTTTGTGCTCGGTCGAGTTATATTTGCCTAATATTAGAATTTGTTTCATCTTAAGTGTGCCAAATATGCAAAAACTAAGAAATCAGTAAAACGAGTAAATATATTCCCAGCTCTGCAGAGAGCTTACGTTTGATATCTTCATATTTATATTTTAACCTCCTAGGACCTGGCGTCCACATATGTGGACATCACATTTTGGGTTATTTAGACCAAAATACTAAATTTTGCTCTACAAGGGCCTGATATCCACTTATGAGGACATTATACTGCTACTGTTCTATTGAAATTTTAAACGAATATCCTCTTATGTCACTCTCATTTTTCTTAGAAACAAAAAATCTGGTAAAAAAAAATCTGGTAATTCTTTGTTTTTACGTTCATCAGGTCCCAATCAGCCCAAATATCAAAGAGAAATGCATGCCATGAAAGAGTTCGGGTCTTAGGAGGTTAATGAAGCTTCAACTGAGCTTCTATGACAAAATAGTCTCATCCCAGGATTAATGGAGCTAAAGACAAAAATGAGAAAATGCTGCAGTGAGAAAAGAACTACATGAAAGATGAGCGTGAGCAGATATTTGATGTCTTTGATTTTGATGACTAAAGAAACAGAAACACGCTACAGCTGTGATCAAATCTGTGAAGCAGCTGCTTTTCTCTGCACTCATGTCACAGTTTAACATGCTGTCATTGTTTGCAATCACCTTACGCTGTAATATTAATAACTCTGTGGATTATCAGAAATGCTGTTCATTTGGCATTTCCTTTTGTGGTTGCAGAGAAACCGCAGGAATCTGACCGTGTTTGATTATTGTTGCAATCAAAAAAGTCTGAAACAAAACGCTGAGACACAATAAGAAGCGAACGGAGTCTTTCTGTTTTTGAAACTCCTCCTTTATTCATAACGCTGCCTCACTCTTTGTTCTGCTCGCTCTCATTTCTGAAATGAAAGCTCGCTTCACACCACCTCTGCCTCGCTCTTTTGTTAGTGTCACCTTTTTATTCCCAGCAGGGACAGAATGAAGTGTTTCCCACTTATTCCCACTGTGTGCTCTGCTTTAGCAGGAAGAATTCATGCTCGGGTTTTGGACTTTTAAATATTTGCTTTTTAATCATGAAATTATTTTTAATTTGTTGCAAAGTGAAACAGATTGATTTTTTTAAAGTGGAAGGTAATTTATTCATTTTCACAGCTTGTGCCTTTAATTATATTCCCTGGACACCACTGACAATCTGTGTTTATGGGAACTACAAGCAAAGTTGCAGCTCAGCGAAACTGAGAAAGTTTTCAGAACTTTATGCAGAGTTGTTATCTTAAAAAAGACCCGGTTAGAGCAACTTCCTCAGTGAAGATGTACAGTACTTGGAGCAACTTGATTTTCCTGTGTGAATGATACAGCTGACACATGTGTCGATATGAATCAGCTGACCTGGCTACAGGTCAGAGGATCTGAACCTACGCTTTAAGCGAGCTGTCAGTTGGCTTTTAAACAGCAGCTGGTTCATGCTGACACTAAACTCCCCTGATGTGAGAGCAGATGCTGAAACTACAACATCCTCCTCTCCTCTCATGAAGGATGCTCCAGTGTCTCCTCTGCTGAAGGAGGTAACAAAGGGGCACTGAAGCTCCTTTCCTTCTTATTTAGAGGATCCAAGTGGCTCGGATATCTAACTCGTGCTAACTGATGCTCAGCTTCCATCACAGCATAGGTTGGTGCCCCGCCTTTGCTTTTTCTTTCTCAGGCTCCTCCCACCTCAAAGAAAATGACCTCACCTGTTTGGGAGTGCGTACTCACAGGTTTCCTGTCTGTCTTCTCCGGGAAGGATGCTGCCTCTGAAACACTCAGTTTGCATTTGCTGCAATTTAGTTAAAGCCATGTTTATTTTAAAGATCTACATCATTTGCTTTCTTTGATTTATTCTTGTTTTTGACATAGTAAACATGATTTCTGTGAGGATCTGAAATCTTTATCATGTCCTTTATCACGCGAATAGCATACACGGCACAGCTCCCAGGATCAGCAGATGACCTTTAGCTTTTTAAATGTTTGACGTTTCCTCTTCACTTCAAATGTGCTTCCTGGTTCGTCTCACCTGTGGAAATTTTACCTGCATTGATGAGACAGAACTTTTAATTTTGGAGGAGGCCATCAGCCCTGATCCATCGCCTCTGGGGTGCGGGACTTGCAAAACTCGAGGCACATTCTCTGAATCGTGTCAACACATTTTAAGGTTTTCACTTTGCAGCATTAAAGGACGTGCAGGAAGGTCGGGCTGTAGTTAGGGGCCTGATTAAAATAGAAGAGCATCTGCTCTTTAAACGTCATCGTACTCGGGACGCTCACAGACGCTCCTCTGCAGACGTGCATGAGTACATGTCACAAGTCGTGTGTCACATGTTCAAACGATTACTTGGACGGACAATGTGTTTACATGAAGCCTGCTGGCAGACAGTCTCTCTGGAAGCAGGAACAGCTGTGTAGGTGTTTCAGGCACTGCTGAGGACAATGAAGAGCACAGAGAAGCAGACTTAGGGCCTAATTTCTGAACGTTTTTCCAGGCAGTAATGCAGAGCCTCCAGTGACCTCTGAAAGGTCACCAACAGGATGGCTCGTGTCTCCGCTCTCTTCAGAGCTTCAGACTTTTGTTCTTACCTTTCCTCGTTGTAATTTCGCCCACCACGCTGTCTCAAAGCAGCTACTGTTTCCCCCATTACCCTCCCTCCGGTTCGACTTTTCCCACTAACACAAATATTTTCATAGTTAGGAGCAATCATTTTCTCTGAGGAGGGGGAGGGGGGGGGGGCGAGTTTGACAGAGCCCAGAGCTTCACATGTGACTGAATGCTGGTAAGAGGAGACTTCCACACGGAGCCCTCTTCAAACTTAGTTTGACTTCTTTCTCCAAAAGTTCTCAAAGTCTGATTGCTGCAGAAGTATTTTGGTCTCTGAATGTCTTCGCAAACACCATCTGTGCCACGTAGGTGGCGAGAGGTAGAAAGCTGAATTGTTGCATTTATATTTTTCCAGTTTTTCCTCACAGGGAGAAGATGATTGGGACTGATGACTCACATTTACATACTGTTGCCACAAAGCTCAGCGTGATGCCTCTTTCAGATGCCTGATTTGATTCGCTGTACCTTTTTACTCTGTCTGCTTTCTTTCAGCCTATTTTCATTATCACGTTCTCTTTAAACAGTCAAAGGCCTATTTCTTCCACCTTTTAATTACTGTGGCTCATTCTTCAAATAATCCCAAAACTTTTTAAACTCCAAACTTTTGTTGAAAGAAAGAAGAAGCCATGATCAGATAAATTCAAAGATCGATAAACTTGGACTCACCCAATGGTGATATCAGTGCATAGAAACGGGAGCGAAGATTAAAGACATTTAAGAAGAAAAGTTGCTGCATTTGTTGTAAAAGTAAGATGAGCTCAGCATGAAAACAAAATCAAATAAAATGACAGCTGTAAAAACTGCGTCAGTGTCCACCAGGCTCAGGAACTGTCACTTTATCAGCAGGCTTCATTCATGTGCCACATTCTCTTTGTGTTGCTCAGACCTGTACTCTAGATCTCTGTTAGCACCTGAAGGTGTCATTGTGAATGTGTTTGAATGCTGCTCTCTGTTCTTGTTGAATTCTTCTCCCTCTGCTCTGATTAAGTGACCTGATCTGACTCTGTAGGCCGCCGCTGTCAGAGCTGACTCCAGCTCTGACAGCGGCGACGTGTCCCTCCCCTTTACACACAGAGTGGACCAGCTGTGACTCTAACAGGGAACAACTTTTAGCCAAAATCTGAGAAGTGCTCATTAAAGGCTGAAGTGGACCAGAGAGCCAGACTGAGCCTGCTGAAACATCAGGAAGACAAAAAGTGATGAAGGACAGTTACTGCATGGAAACATTAAGAGCCTGGGGGCTTGGAGTGGGCACGGTGCACTACTTCTGCCTACGATCTTATCATCCACAATAAAATGTTGAGGGCCATGGCAGGATGGAGGAGTGTAGACAAAACCGCTTTAAAGAGCAGACCGGGCAGGGTTTGTCGGCTGGAGCAGAGTGGACTGTCTGAACTGTGGTCTGGAGGTAAAGTAGTTCCACCATGAGGGAGGAGAGCAGAGGCACTGAACTGGGAAACAGTAATCTGAGGAACCTGAGCAAGGCAGACTGTAAGAGGGAAAGATCTAGGATATTGGGAAGGTTGGTGACTGCATGGAGGGAGACACAGCATGCGACCAACCAAGATGAACTGCAAACAGACCTTCAGGGGGTCTCAGGTTGGTGTCACCGATCCTTAAATGTTGCACGCTCAGATTAAACATTAAGCACAGGCTCTTCCTCACAGACCTTGAATATGACCCCATCCACGAGCTCCTCTTTACCAAAAGCCACGAAGGCTGTTTGGTAAAATATTTATGAGTGCAGAGTGGACTGTAGCTGCTAGATAAACTTTCCACCAGCAGCATAGTAGCAGTGGTTGATTTAAAGAAGTCAGTCAGAGGAAAGGAATTTAATTCAGCTCTAATACGCGTGTAAAATCCCACAATTAAACTCAAAGTGACATCGACTCCGTGCTGTGCACTCATAAATCAGGCTCCCCGCGTCCTCTCTGATGGTGCCAAAGCTGTGTTTGTGTGTCTGAGCTGCTGGATGATGACACATACATCTAATTTATGTGCCGACGAGCTTCATTCTTCCTCCCACGTCACACCTGCAAACAAACAGTAATAAAGTGCCTGTTGGTGAAAGAAGCGTGAGCTGAAATCAATAAGATTTCCAATCGACTGTCACCCTCATTTCCTCTTCTGACTCTGTCTTAGCCGGGCTGCGGCTGTATGGAGTAATTCAGCTGTAGACAAGCATTTCCTGACAGCTTTATTTTCTGCTCTGTGATGAATTCTGCATATTTTCTTACATGATTCATATAGCTCAGATGGTGTATCGGTATTCTACAAAAAACACAGGATACAGATTAAAAATGACACGAAGTACTTTGTAAGGTTTAAACCATTTAATACCTTTTATATTCCCACAGACTGCTGCTAAATCACAAAGGAGTTGAATTTGAGATTCGTTTATTTTCAAAGCCAAGACAGAAAAGCCACGTTCCTGTTTTTTTCATAGACAGATGAAAATCTCTGTCCATGCTGTCTCTGTCTGCCGGGTCCACTCTCTTTAAACGCACACTTTGGAAGTCCTGGCTTTTCCAAACCAGATGTACTGGATGTCATTTAAAACCATGAAATAAGACGGAGACACTGTTCCCTGACTCAGCCTCCACGGAGGCCCAACCTTTCTTTAGAGGTTTATGAAGTAAAGCGTGTGATAGGTGGAAATTTGAGCCACATATGAACAACGTGCTATACTTCAGATAAGCATATAGTTAGAGCTGGGTCAGGTGACCCTGAATCCTCCCTTAAATATGAGATTCCCATGATGCACTGGGTGTTTCTTCTTCAATGTGTTTATGTTGGGTTTAAGTCAACTCTGCTGGTAAACAGAACCTGTTACTGAAAGCAACCACATAGACACCAGAGATGGGCAGTAATCCGATTACTTTTTTCAAGTAACGAGTAAAGTAAGGGATTACTATTGCAAAAACGGTAATTAGATTACCGTTACTTTCCCGTAGGAACGCTGCGTTACTGTGTTACTAAAACCGTGATTTTTTTGCGAGAATGTCTCACGACAGTGACGTAAGCAAGTGCGACGTTCGTGACAACAGCTGTGTGCAGATCAACAATGGATAACATATCGAGTGCGACAGATAGTATGAGCGTGCAGCGTTTAAAGCGTGGAAGCACTGACCTTACTTTGAGTTTGATTCCATAAAAAGTGACAAAAACATTAGTGTCTGTTGTGCGTGGGAAGAAAACTTCTTTTTACAGCAAAAAAAAGCCCTAAACTTCCAAGCAAGCACCGAGTGCGCTCCGACGTAATGGGAAACTCACAGAGAAACTCGCGGATTCTTCCACTGACCGCTGCGGCACACCTGCACCAGGGTAAACCTCCGCCTACCCTACTCCTGCTTTACAGGTGAAAATAGAGCAACAGGACCGCTAGTCTTTGACTTTATTTATTTTCTGCTGTGTTTTACTTGCATCTATTTGAAAGACTGAGTGTAAACACAAAAAATATTTTATTTTATGTGCTGGAATGTGCAGAAAATAGGTTTAAATATTAAACAAATTTCTTCCAGTCAGAGAATGTTGCAGATAATTTAATTTTTGCTTGATGCATAAAGTTAAAAGATTAAAACTAATAAAACAAGTTTTAATGTGTGCCTGTTTCTAGCCATACTATACATAGATACGACCTTTCAATGAACTTAAACTGTGTGTATGAGGTATGCAGAAAAGCAGAAATAAGCGTCTTGCTAAACTATAAAAACAGGAACTTGCAAGGTCTCAATAGGTCTCAAATGCATATTTAAAGGTGTGAAGTCCTGCACTTTAAAAGAAACAGAACACGGTGCTTTCCAAATGTATAACATAGCTCATCTCTGGACTAAGCTGCACTCTAAATAAAGAAATCACATTTTGTCAGCACAGACACAGATAAAGGAAATGTTAGAAGGTTGAAAATAAATCCTCTGACTGTCTGGCTTTTTCTTCAGAGCCATATTAGGACACATAAAGGCAATGATTATATATCTATATATTTTAGCACAAATGACAATATAAAAAATATCAATTCCAACAGTCTATACGTCTCTCTGCATTTAATCATTAGTGATTATTAATCTCTGGCTCTCTTTCACAGCATGCCTTCCCCTCCCCACTCCTAATGGCCGCCCGTCTCTGAGCTGGGAGGTTTCTTCCTGTTAAAAGGGACTTTTTCCTTCCTACTGTCACCAAAGTGCTTGCTTGAACAAGATAAATAAATATAGTTGAAGACATTGTGTTTTCACAATAATTGTCATAACTGTACCTACTGAGGGACAGCGCAAGGTAGACTTCAAACTCAGCTTCATTCACATCATTTACACGAGAAGCTTTTACTTTGAAGCTTTTATTTTGAAAGTCTAGCACATGTCTTATTATAGATATGTATGTTTATAGATTTATAATGACATTGGCAGAACTGAGTAAAGTCATATACTCTTTCACTTCCTGTTCAGAGATTCAGCTCAAAGATTTTATCATTTCTGAGTGTGGGGTATGTATGTATCATGCATGTAGAAGAAAAAAGACATTTTTTTAGAGGATTTTGCAGTTTCTGTCATGTGAGGCAGGACATGATGAAGGCCCCAAACGCAGAACTCGTAGACAGACTCAAAATGGCAATTTTATTGCTGGAAAAAAACTCTAATACAGAAAACTAAACCAAAAACCAGAAACAAGAAACTCAAACCAAAAAATTAAGAAACCAGGGAACTAAACTGGGTAATACCAGGAGCACAAAGGAAACACACTGTGAGGGTACGACACAACAAAGGGACACAGGAAAACACGGGGCGTAAATACAGAAGGGAATGGGCGACAGGAGGCAAACGCAGCTGGGACTAATCTGGCTTAACGAGACGAGGGGGAAGAAAAACTCAAAACACTGAACACAGGACGCGAGTCTATCAAAGTAAAACAGGAAACACAAAACAGACATGAAATTTAAAGTGCTCCTATGAAAATACAATAAATCTGAAATCACAGATTCAGTCAAGAAAAGTCCAAAGTTTGAAATTATGTCTCTATGATAAAGTTCGGTTCAGAGAGATGGCTCCGCAGTGGCCTGGGTCTGTGCACCATTAAAGTAAATGGGGTAGAAATGGCTAGGTTTTTGTGAAACTGATAAAAACTGTACAACGAATCATTCCCAAAACGATGAAATGGTTTCGTGTCTCTCTGCGTTGGCCCCATGAGAACTGCTTATCCATCCTTCCAGAGTGCGCGGCAGGAAGATCGGCCCTCCGCTGGTCGACGAGTGACGACTGACTCGTGAGCAGCAATGTTTGGCAGGAGTCACTAGGTCAAGCAGACACGACCCATAATGCATTAGTGTTTGTACTGTGGCAGCGCAGGTATACGATGTTAGCCACTAATCAGACATGAGAGGATGGTTTCTGATCCAGCTGCTGCTCTTTACTTTATCCACTCGGCTCTTTGGTTTCTGTGCGCTGACCTCTGAGCTAGTTATTGTTGCAGACTGCATTAATGCTGCTTCATAAATTAGGAAAACACAGGCTGGCCTTTAACCAATAAAGGCATCATTCAACAAGAGCAAATGGTCCTGCTGGAGCTCTCTGAGCTGCATGCTGTGCTCTGACTCAGCATTAATACTACAAGCTCATTGATCTCAGATTAATCATGGCCAGATAATGACAGTGTACTTTTGCAGGGATGTGATCAGAAACCTGCCCCAGCTGCAGCTGTAAGTGCAAACTCACCAAATAAAATTCAGAGGCTTTATGTTGTGAGGAATGTTCTTACATATGTTCTTACTCTTTGTTTTCCACATCACAGCTAAATGGTGAGGGCAAGTGCAGATTTGCCTTCACACTTTGAATTTTTCAGGTACAGGTGCGGAGTACACAGGTCGCATCCAGATTTGGTGCTGACACAGACCTGATGGGTTTCAGCTCAGCGGGGTGTTTTTCTGTGAGTATCAGTGTGAATAACTGCAGCAGCTTCATGTCTGTGATGCAGAGCAGCAGAAGCTACTCATTTACTACAGGAAACTTAAGAAGTGCATTCTGGGTAAACTCATACCAGCAGGTAGGATAGGTGTGTGTTAAGAACAAGTGAGAGGATCTGAAACGTCTCCTTGTTATATTCATTTAGCGACCAGGATTATGATTAAGGCTGTGGTTGGGGTCAGTGCTGACGATGACTCAGAGCTTAGGGTCAGGGGTTAGTAAGTGCCTCTGCTGCACCCACGCTCCACCCAAAGGGAACATTTAAGTCACCATCATTAGACATCAGATTTCAGGAAACATGCTGTCACAAAGACTGGAAAAGTGTGTTTAACTGGGTAAAGATGGCAGGTCGCAGTGTTGGGAGCTTTCTGTCAGGCAGAAATATATTTCTACATTTATCCTTGACATGTGCAAAGCCACTGTAAACTGCACACTTCATGTGAGGAGGTTTAATGAGACTAAAATTAAAAGTCTGAATGTAGCTGACCACCAAACTGAATGGAGCCTCTGGGTTATGCACCTCAAACAGGAAGGGTAAATGTAATCATATCTCCTGAATGCAGTCAGAGACATGAGAGGTGGAGGTATAAAGTGGGCCTGACTCATGGAGCCATGTTAAAGGACTGCTGTGCACACCAGGCTGAAAGAAACGGATCTATTCCCAGCTGTAATCGATTCTGTGATCCTCACCAAGCATGAAACATGTCATCCTTCAAATGCCGTGTAAAAATGAACCGCAGTAACTTACTGACAGTAAGACTGTGGTGTGAATGGATGTTTAATACGACTCACTAATGCTGCTAAACGCTGGGAGGAGTGTCCAGTCTTCTCCGGTCTCCCCCGGTCCCTCCCATAACTGCTCAGTGTGTGGGTAACAGCTGATGGCTTCATGTCCTCCCTGCTCTCATCTGCTTCTCACACTTTTCCTCCCATCTTTTATTTTGTCTCTATATCTCTGTAGAAACATCTTTTGTCTTCTTTCCCATTTAAAATAGATTCATTTCTTCCCGAGTGTGTGGGTGAGATGACCCAAGGCCACCACAGTCTCTGCAGGAATAACCTTGGTTCCTGAAATCTGAAAGGTTGACATAAACCAGGAGATGTTGCAGAACCTTCTGAACACAATGAAACCCTTCAGTGTGACGACAGCAGTAACATTCACACACAGTGGTTCTGTGAGGAGTTTCTACCACACGGTGGTCGTCAGACTTTCCTGAGACTTAAAGAAGCAGGGTTGGAGAATGATTCTGTGTGTTGTTGTTCTGCAGCTGGTAATGATTTTGCTGTTTCCTGCACCTCATTTTATATTCTACCAACTGGAAACCACCTGCAGGGAACTCAAGGAAAAAACTGTTCAAATGTAATCAGGAAAACACAACTCTGAGTCTGAGTGAGTCTTCTTCATTTTTATGTGTTCAGGTAAAACCTGAGCTTGTTTTTGAGGTGTGACATGGAGCTCCGGTGATTTTTGATATGTTTGCTGATTATTTTCTTGATTCATTGTTTGATGGACAGAAAATACTTGAGGACAAATCCTTTAAATGTGCTCAGCACATATTTACTTTTCTCTCTTTAGCTGCTCGCTGTGCCATTTCTCACCCAGCTTATCTGTATCTGTCAATCATTTGCTGGTGGAAATTTCACGTACAGCTGTCTGTTGCTTATCTGAGCATTTACAATTATGGAGATCATCCAGATTTAATTAAATGGCACCTGAAGGACAGCACTGAGGTTTGAATTGGAACCATTGAAAAACAACATAATTAAGACAGAAGATTGATTTGACCACAGAGCGTAAGCGTTACCTCGCAGCTGGATGAGAAGAAAACCTTCTGGTCACAAGAATGACTTATTTAGATATTTACATAATGGTTTGTTTAGTCTTTTTTTAATTGAAGAAATAATTCACCTCAAGGCCAGAGCTCAGAAAAAATAAAATCATGGAGAACTTAATTAGGGTTTAGGAAGAATTAAGTCTCGAGTCCAGATGAGAGCTGAGGCAGAGCGCCAGTGGGGACGTTTGGAGCAGGCAGCTGGTGGATTAACGAGCAGCCCGGCCACAGAAACAGTCCCAGCGGGCCGGGACTGGATCAGCGGCTGGAGGAGACTGAACACAGTGAGAAAGTTTCAAAAAAATGTGACAGAGCAGCTGAGTCAACAACCTGGTGTCATGAAGAACACAAAGGCACCCCTGATTCCACTCATGCAATCAGCTCAGAAACCCACTCACAGTTAGCAGTCCTTATACATTCAGGTTATTAGATCTTTATAAGTGATTCTACTAAAGGACTGCACGAAGGCAGTTTTGTACTAATAAAAAAAGAACCAAGTGCAAAAAACTCCTCCATTGTTTCAGTGAAATGATTAATTATTAGAAGAAGGCTGCAGACTGCAAATATTCATCAAATACGTTTCCCATAAAACAGTAAAAGTCACGATTTAGAGCGAGCAGGTGTGCTTTGGGCAGGGCTACAAATGAAGGTGAGGTCAATCTGCAAAAACAGCCCATCAGTGTGCATTTGTCCGTATTTATTCCCGAACATGTTCCCTCAGGTGACACTCAGTGTTGAACCGTGTCAGACTGCGCTCTGATTGGCCAGTTTAACCCACCAGCCTGGCTGCTGAAGCACTCACAAACTGACCATAATCATGACAAACAGAATGAATTGCAGCATTCATGATCCTCATTTGCCCTAATGAGTTTACGGTCTTTATGCCTCCCACAAATCCTGCGTTGGTTCCAGAGGATGTTCGCCCACTGAGCCCGAACCAGCTGGTAGTGGAGGCATGTGTGTGACATGGAGGGGAGTTCAGGCCGTTTCCTGGCACAGAACAGGGCTGCATGTACCCACAGACTCTAACATTAGGTCAACAGAAGTTTGTTGTGTTTCTTGTTATTTTGGGGTATTTGATGGATAAAGTGCATCAAATTTTCATCACCATCACAGTGATGGCAGGCCTGAGGTTTCTCCTCTTTCCCCCTTCTTTCTTTCTCATCCTCTCACTCTCTCTACTTTCTACTCTCAGGTGGAGTTGTGGGCTGGTTCTGCTAACCGGCACACCTGTGGGTGGAGCTAACCAGTTCCCAGACGCTAGCCTTCGCACCTGTTCTGCATCCACCATCACCTCACGTATTTAAGGAGTCTTTTCCCTCGTCTTTGAGTTTTGTGCTCTTTAATCCCGCTCTCACGGTTGTTCTCTGGTAACTGCTGCTGGGCTCCTCTGTGCCTTTTACCTGCCTGCTCTTCACCTGTCTTGAATCACATCTGCAGTTACCTGCTCATGAATGACACTTTAGCTTCAAATTCAAATTCAAATTCAAATTTTATTTGTCACGTACACAGTCATACACAGTACGATATGTAGTGAAATGCTTGGACAACTGCTCGTGACCTAAAGAAAACAAAAAAGGAAAAGGCTATGAATAAGATAGGAAATAAATATGAAAAATTAAAAAGGGTAAATTTAACTAGGAAGGAATAAAATATAAATTAAGGTTAAAAATGAAATAACTGTACAACACAAATTAGAATGAAGGGTAAATTTAACTGGGAAGAATAAGATAAAGATAAATATATAAATTAAAGTTGAAAATAAAATAACTGTACAACAAAATACACAATATAGAACTATATAAGAATGTATGAAGAAATCTAAATATAAATAAATATATACACAATAACAGCAGCTGTACAAGTATTAACCGGAAATGAAGAATATAGTGACCAGTGTTGTGCAAAACCAAAGTCCAGAAAGTCCAGTGTGTGTGTAAGAACCATATGTGTGGGTCAGTACTGTGTGGTGGTGTGATTGAGAGACCGTATCGCCTGCGGGAAGAAGCTCCTCCTCAGTCTCTCTGTGTTGGTCTTCAGGGAGCGGAATCGCTTTCCTGACCTCAACAGAGAGAACAGTCTGTTGTTGGGATGGCTGAGGTCCTTCACGATCTTCCTGGCCTTGGTCCAGCACCGCCTGCTGTAGATTGAGTGCAGGTCAGGGAGCTCGGAGCGGATGGTGCGCTCAGCTGACCGCACAACCCTCTGTAGAGCTCGTCTGTCCTGCATGGTGCTGTTCCCGAACCAGGTTAAGATGTTTCCCGCCAGGATGCTCTCTATGGTGCACGAGTAAAAGTTCCTGAGCACCTTGGAGGGCAGTTGGAAGTCTCTCAAGCGTCTGAGGTGGTAGAGACGCTGTCGGGCCTTTTTCACCATGGTGTTGATGTGACAGGACCATGACAAGTCCTGCGTGATGTGAACTCCGAGGTATTTGAAGCTGTCCACTCTCTCCACTGGGCACTCGTTGATGACAGGGGTCTGGTAGTTCCTCTCCTGCTTAGTGCTGAAGTCCACTATCAGCTCCTTTGTCTTACTGACGTTTAGAAGGAGGTTGTTCCTCTGCCAGTTCTCCAGATTCCTAATCTCCTTCAGGTAGGCCGTCTCGTTGTTATCAGAGATCAGGCCCACCACGACGGTGTCGTCAGCAAACTTGATGATGGTGGTGGAGCTGGTAGTGGCCACACAGTCATATGTGTACAAAGAGTACAGCAGGGGGCTCAGAACACACCCCTGGGGGGCTCCAGTGCTGAGAGTGGTGGAGGCTGAGACATGTCCGCCCATCCTTACTGCCTGTGGTCTGCCAGTTAGGAAGTTGGAGATCCACTGACACCTTCACCAGTAAAACCTGTGACACTGAGCCGAATCTTTGGCTAAGCATGACACTCACAGTTCTGAAATGATGCCACCTAACTGGTCAGTACCAGATTTGTTTCTCTGGAGGATCTCAGCAGAATGACAGCATCACGTGCTGCTGAGGATGATGGCGATGTCATTCGTTTTGCATCAGGAAAAAGGAGCAGATTACCCAAACTGGATTTGTTTCACAGTGACAGAAAATAGAGCCGGAGGACAACCCCATCATAAGGATTACTTATAAAGGACTCAAAGTTCATGAGGATGCATGGTTGAGATATTAAGTCTGGACTGAAGCAGAGGAGCAACGCTGTGGCTCTGCGGCATGTATGGAGAAAAGAGTAATTATGAATCTGTTGCATGAGACGTCACATAAGTAATTATCTCTGTTATCGCTCTGATAATGAAGCCTAGTTTCCTCAGCAGGGAGTAAAAGGAGACGCGACTGCACGTCCATCAGCTCTGACATTTAACAGAAGTGACTCACAGTATAACTTGATTACAGGCATGCACACTCCCTCAGAGACCTTTATTCGAGAGGACAGAAGCAGTCTGAGGGACGTGGATGTCTCTGAGGAGGGTGACAGACGTCACTCGCTGCTGTCATCTAGTAGATGTCACTTTGATTGCTGTCCTTTAAGAAAGAGGACTTCTGAACCTCGTGGGTCACACAGCACAGAGCGTGTTAACACGGAGTGTTAGTGCGGTTTCTAAATGTCAGCGATTAACCTGAAGTCTCTGGTATTCTGACACTAAAGGGATTTATGATGTTGGATCAAAGAGATGGAGATAGAGGCAGAATGACCAGGAGGTAACGAAGGCAAAAAGATCAATACCAGCATAACACGAGTAAGGAAGAACCTCAAAGATAATGAGGTTCTTCCTCATTATTAAGGAAGGACTGAATCATAAAAGTTACACACTGATCCGTGTCTGCATCTTCCACTTCCGCATCTTCCAAAACAGGTCTGAGAGACTTTTTATTTGTTTTCTTTCAGAGGAGGGCAAGATATCACTTGTCTTATCCATCCGTCCGTCTGTCCGTCCAGTGAGTGATTTATCTGAAGCCAGGTTGCCGTGGCAGCAAGCTAAGCAAAAGGGAGGCATCCTAACTAGATGTCGGTAGTCATTAAACATGGTTAAATTAGCGCCGGTCTTGGGCTAAGCAATATTTTGTGTAGTGTGGTGACTGTGTCACATTAGATCAGCGGTCCCCAACCTTTTTTGGACCCGACAATATTTTCACGGACCGGCCTTTAAGGTGTCGCGGATAAATACAACAAAATAAAACTAGTACCAGTACCGGAAAAAAGAAGATCTATTCATCACACACGTGAAAAGACCCAGGAAAACCGAGTTAACGATAAAAACAATAACAAAATAACGCTGAAAACCGATAAAAACCCTGAAAACCATACATTTCACACCTGAGCCTCAACTCTCGCGGCCCGGTACCAAACGACTCACGGACCCGGGGGTTGGGGACCACTGCATTAGATGATCACTATCACACTGTTTGAGGCCCTGGTGTGACAGCAGATTCGATTTTATCCTGACCTGATCAGAGGCAGCAGGTAGTGTCGGTCTTCATTTACACTCCACATACAGACAGAAACAGATAGAAACAGAAGAGCTGTGGATGGAAGCTGTCCTGTGGAGGAAGAGGATGACCAACATTCACGTGTTTTAAATTAAAAAGGATCTCAGACTTCACATCTCTCGTTCCAGAATCACTATCAAGTCACATGATATAATGTGTGTATGTGTGTAAGCTTCATATGTGCAGGAGGAGATGAGATTGACACTTAAATTGACACACAACAAACATGAGACGTTAAACTGTGTCACACCACACGGTGTGTGTGTAACGGGTGTATTAAAAAATAATTTATATTTCACCAAAGATCCATCCTGCAGTGTTATCTTGCTTTGTCAGTATTGGTTATGTATATGTGTTTATTTATATATGTTTATTTTCTGTATTTATATTTTGGGAGCTTTTATTTTGTTTGTGTGACCTTTGACTTCCCACGAAGTCACTTCCTGTAGCTGCGCGCTATTTTCCTCAGTCATGTAGAGGCCCCGCTGAGGAGAGGTGTTCATGCAGAAGTCCAGTAAAGTGAAGTTGCTGTACTGTTTTGTTTTTATTTTAAACAGTTCTGGGAGAATAAATCCACCCAGCTGGCAAAGTGAGAGCTGACTCCTCTGGTCATTCGCACAACACAACGCAGAGAACTAACGGCAATAAGAGTTTAAGGCCAGTCCGGCTACAGTGGTGCCATGACCCGGATCCACACGACTTCAGACTTGCTCATCGTGGTTCGCGGAGACACGATCAACATCAGTTTGGTCACCAGAGGTTGCTTTAATGGACAATGTAATGTAAGCTTTGAACACAAATCCCAAGCGTTCTAGGAAACACTTGCACCTTTTTTGGACTGTTGTTTACAAGGTAAAGTTAATTCTGCTGTTTGCATTGTACATATGTTAGAACAATGGATGATGAAAAAGGTTCAAGTGACGGGTTCAGCTTTGCAATGGGAAGAGGGAAGGTAATTGAGGGGTTGCCTAGTACACCAGTTCGTAGTGCAGGCTCCCCAGCTTTCTGTTCCACTCGCATACTTGGTTGAACATCTTCCGGTAGTGGTAAAGGTAACTCATTCTCAGACCCTTCAGCCACAGCAGACCCAGCATTAAATGACCTGATAACACATATAGCTCAACAGGTGGGGGCAGACCATTAGGGATCAGTTGAAAAAGGAATGTGGGGAAAGGGATGACGGGGCTGCACAAGCTCAGAGCAGTGTAAGCCAGCCACCCAGCGAGCCCACTTACCTTAACCTGACTGGGGCAAAGCTAGTCCTGCAGTCAGATGTGAGAGAGCCTCCAGTCTTCAGAGGAGATGGGTCGGATAAACATACAGTCTGTGAGTGGGAGGAGCTGATGAGAATGTACAGTATGTCAAGAAGCGAGCAACACCCCTTCAGGAACAGTACCAAGAAATAATGTTCAAGTTGATGGGCAAAGCTAAGGACATTGTAAGAATAACTCTAAGAAGCACCCCATCGTTAAAACCTTGTGAGAATCCAAATGTTATATACATGTATGACATACTGAGGCAACATTTCAGTGACATGACATATTCGTGTATGCCTATGGCCGATTTCTACAGCACAGTTCCAGTGCCAGGAGAAACTCCTGTAGAATATTGGGTCAGACTGAATAAGGCAGTTGATGCAGCAGAGGAAAGCCTGAAGAGACTCGGACGGCACATGGAGGATCCCTGCCAGGAGGCAGCCATGATGTTTGTGAAGTACTGCCCTGATCCCACCCTTGCTGCTGTTTTCAAGTTCAAGGCACCAGATAAGTGGACAGCCAGTGAGATTCAGGAGCATGTGAATCGGTATCAGCTTGAGATAAAAGAGCGTATGCTCCCCAGGTCTAAGTGTCTCACACCAGTTAAAGCTAACATCCAGACCCCTGCAGCTGATGGTCTAGCGACATCAATGCACCCGGGAGAAACACAGGTGCAGGCGGGATCAAATGAGACAGTAAAGGCCCCTTGTAATGACAGTTGCCTGAAATTACTAATCAGCCTTTTTGACCATGCTTTATCGCAGAATAACCAGGTTGCAGACAAGCAGCTTCCTCCAGGTCAGACCCGACCCAGATGTTGTAGAGTATGCCAGTCCCCTGAACATTCTACCCTTGCGCACTGTAGGCAGAAAACACCTATGCCTTGCATGCTTTGAGCCAAACCATATTAAGAGAAACTGCCCTCGTCGCTCACCGATTCAAAGGCGCCCTGCCTCCCAACCTAATGACACCCAGCCTTTAAACTAGCTGGCCCGCATTTGGTGAGGGGATGTGTGGGCACAGATGTTGAAACCCTCAGCAGTGATGATGTTGAAAAGCATTACATTAAAGCATGTGCAGCCGCACCAGATGGTGTTAAGGTGGTAGTACAAAACAGAGAGTTGGCCCGTTTGACAAACTGTTTTACACTCCTGTCAGCATTAATAACAGACACCACATACAGGGTATGCTTGACTCTGGTTCCATGGCGTGCACACTCAGTGAGCAAGCAGAACAGAGTATGCTGAGTGAGAATACACTGCCAGAACCCACTCCCTTGCCTCAAGAAATAGTGCTAGTAGGCTGTGGTGGCACACTTACCAAGCCCAAATGCATGTATGAAGTTGAAATGAAACTGTATGTAGAGACCTGTATTGTTCCCATCCTTGTAGTGCCAGGTCAACGTGATGATATAATCATTGGCACAAATGTCATCCGGTTTCTCATGCACCAGTTGAAAATAACCAATGACTATTGGCGCCTCGTGTCAGGTGGCGGTTGTCCCCCAGAGTGTGAGCAGTTTCTTGACCTCATGGCTAATTCATCCCGATGGAGAGGTGAAGAACTCCCAGACAAGATCGGCACAGTCAAGCTTCAGCAGTCAGTCACCTTGTTAGCAAGACAAGAGCATCTAGTCTGGGGCAAGCTGCCGAGTAATGTTTCTATGTCACCAGGGAGCACAGTGATTGTTGAAGCCACTTCATCAAAGTCCATGCCACGTAACATCATGGTTGGCCGCATCATAACGCCATTGTGGGGTGATAGGTGGGTTCCCATGAAGGTCACTAACCTGTTGGATAAACCAGTCACCCTGAAAAGAAACAGTAAGTTGGCTGACGCATCCCCTTATGTTGCTCTTGATGATTTTGAAGTTTTCCAGGGCACCTGTCGACCCTAGAAATCTGTGCAGGAGGAAGAGAAGGATGATGCCCACCTCACTGATCTTAAACAGAGACTAAAACAGGTTGGGCTCAGCGAAATTGATATTGACCTGTGCCATGTTGGTCAAGGGGGGAAGGAGAAATTGGTTAAAATGCTTGAGAAGTACAATGACATTTTCTCCAAGCATGCACATGACTGTGGCAAGGCCGAAGGCTTTGTACACCGCATCAGGCTCGCTGATGAGAGGCCATTCCGCCTTCCTTACCGCCGAGTCCCTCCAGCACATTATCAAAAGCTGCGACAAGTTTTGTCTGAAATGGAAGAACAGGAAATCATCAGAAGGTCCATGAGCGAGTATGCCTCTCCACTGGTGTTAGTGTGGAAAAAGGATGGTAGTTTCAGAATCTGCACTGATTTCAGATGGCTGAATGCAAGGACCCTCAAAGATGCACACCCACTGCCACACCAGTCTGACTGCCTTGCTGCATTGGGTGGAAATACCTATTTCAGCACCATGGATCTGACCTCGGGATTTTATAACATCCCTATGGCAAAGGAAGACAAGAAATACACAGCATTTACAACCCCAATGGGATTGTTCGAGTACAACAGAATGCCCCAAGGACTCTGTAACAGCCCCGCCTCATTCATGCGAATGATGCTCAGTATTTTTGGGGATCTGAACTTCAGTAGTCTGCTGTGCTATCTCGACGATCTGCTTGTATTTGCTCGGACAGAAGAGGAGGCCTTGGAGCGGCTAGAGACTGTGTTTCAGCGCTTGCGCATCCACAACCTCAAACTAAGTCCTAAGAAATGCAACTTAATGAGGTCATCAGTCAAGTTTTTAGGCCACATTATGGATGGCAATGGAGTGGCTGTGGACCCAGCAAAGGTTGAGGTCATAGCAAAGATGACAAAGGCTGAATTGATGGAGGATGATGGCTGCACCCCGTCAGTTAAGAGGGTTAAGTCATTCCTGGGGATGATATTCTACTATCAGCATTTCATCCCTAGCTGCTCCTCTATGGCCAAGCCTTTGTTTGCCCTCACTGCTGGACAGAAGAGGAGAGGGAGAGTTAAAACAGGCACCAATGCTGGTGTATACAGAAAACTGAAGCCCTCTGACTGGACAGATGAATGTGACGCAGCTCTGTCTAATCTGAAAGAGAAGCTGTTGAATTGTGTAGTCCTTACACATCCAGACTTTTCTTTGCCTTTGATATTGTCCATTGATGCTTCATTAGATGGGCTCGGTGCTGTATTGTCACAAATACCAGCTGGACAGCAGAAAGCTCGTCCAATTGCTTTTGCAAGTAAGACCCTGAGCAATTCACAGAAAAAGTACCCAGCCCACAGACTAGAGTTTTTGGCATTGAAATGGAGTGTGTGTGAGAAGTTCAGTCACTGGCTAAGAGGTCATCCCTTTACAGTGTGGACAGATAACAACCCTCTCACCTACATCATGACAAAACCAAAGCTTGATGGATCTGGCTGCTGAAACAAGGGCTGTGGAACTGTTCCAGTCTGTTCAGGACTTAGTGTTGCCAGGACAGGAGTCATTTCCTGTGTCCACACTAGAGATGGACCGATCCGATATTACGTATCGGTATCGGTCCGATACTGACCTAAATTACTGGATCGGATATCGGAGAAAAATAAAAAATGTAATCCGATCCATTAAATATCACGAAAGCACCTCACAAAACTTGCAACATGCTGTAACTCATCTCAGAACGTTAGCACGTCGGAGCAGTATGCATCACGTGATAGAGCGGCTGTGGCATGCGGGACCTGTCAGTGGTCTGGATAGCATTTGGAGCTTCGCTAGCAACCCGGCATTTCATCTCCGACAAAGTTATCCCCGAGAGAAGTAAAGCAAGTGTGTAAGTCCATCTCTGAATGTTTGTAAAGCATTCCTGCGTTAAGCTTAACAAGCGACTGCCTCTTCTTGCTGCTACTTCAATCATGAAACTGCTTAATGATCAGCTGATCGGCTTTTCTGTCGCAAGTCCGTCTCTCTGGTTTGTTTTTGGCCCACTTTGCACCAGAAAGAGGAAACCAGCGGCTGAACAACAGCAGCACGTTTAAGCTTGATCAGCTGTTGTTAGAATTTATTTAATATTACTTTCTACTCGAGGATCTTTTTCTACGTAGCTGACGGCTGGTAACTGTGCAGGGGCGGATCTAGCAAAGTTTAGCCAGGGGGGCCGATAGGGCATTAACAGGGAAAAGGGGGCACAAAGACATACTTTTCTTTCTTATTCTCATTTAAAATGTCTAGCTTTTAATAAATAATTATCTGACACCCAAAGTTTTAATTTGATGTAAAATGAATAGAAGTCAATTACTGTATATAGTGACTATTAAGTCTAATATATATACCCTAGTAAGCTATAGTACTTTTTCCTTTGGGAAGGTACCATCTGTGCAGTCTGCAATTTTGTTGAAGAAAGATGTTGAATCTATTTAATATTTCTTGAAAAATAATTGATTTCTGTGCATTTTTTTTCACACTGCATCAAATTAAGGTTGATTACGTCGATTAAGCATCATGAGGTGGCGCGTGAGGGGTGGTTCCCTATTTTTTATTTATTTATTTTTGTTGTTGCTGGGAGTTGGAACCCTATTAGTTAGGTTGCTTAATATTTACGCTAAGTACTCTTTAAAATACCAGAATAGGGAGGATGGTGTAGGTTTAAGTTTATTAGATTGATCAGTATTGCTGAACTATGAAATATTTTTTTTTTGCATACAGGTATAACAGAATAGCTTTAGTGTAGTTGTTGTTTTAAACTTGAGTATGAACTTATACAAAATGCAGCAAGATATTTAAAAAACAGTTTTGTTGATTAAAAAACACTATATCGGATTCATATCGGTATCGGCAGATATCCAAATTTATGATATCGGAATCGGTATCGGACATAAAAAAGTGGTATCGTGCCATCTCTAGTCCACACTAGAGGAACTCCAGCATAGCCAGGAACTTGATCCCAGTATTTCAAAGATATTACCATTTGTCATAAGGAGAAGGCGACCTTCCAGGCGTGAAAGGGCAGGATTTGATGCAAAAGCCATGGTGTTATTTAAACAGTGGGAAAGGCTTAGGATCCAAAATGGAGTTCTCTATCGGATCACAAAGGACCTCCTGAGTAAACAAAGGAGACATCAGTTTGTTTTGCCTGTCAGTCTCAGAGCAAAGGCATTGAATGGTGTCCATGATATTGCAGGACATCAGGGGCAAGTGAAGACTTTATATCTGGCAAGACAACGGTTATTTTGGCCGAAGATGGAGTCTGATATAAAAGAGTATGTCAAATGCTGTCAAAGATGCATCCTGGCCAAAACACCAGAACCTTCTGCTCGAGCCCCACTTGAGAGCATCAGAACCTCCGCCCTTTTGGAGCTGGTGTGTTTGGATTTTTGGAGTGCGGAGGATAGTAAGCAACGTTCAGTAGATGTTCTTGTCCTTACAGATCATTTCACTAAGCTAGCCCATGCCTTCCCTTGCACAAACCAGACTGCAAAGCAGGTGGCTAAGAAACTATGGGACCATGTTTTCTGTGTGTATGGGTTTCCTGAGCGGATTCACTCCGATCAGGGGGCAAATTTTGAAAGTGAGCTCTTGGCAGAACTGCTCAAGTTCTCAGGGGTCTCCAAATCCCATACTACGGCATACCATCCCATGGGCAATGGAGGGACTGAGAGGTTTAATAGGACACTTGGCATCTTAGTCGCGTAGAGGCCCCGCTGAGGAGAGGTGTTCATGCAGAAGTCCAGTAAAGTGAAGTTGCTGTACTGTTTTGTTTTTATTTTAAACAGTTCTGGGAGAATAAATCCACCCAGCTGGCAAAGTGAGAGCTGACTCCTCTGGTCATTCGCACAACACAACGCAGAGAACTAACGGCAATAAGAGTTTAAGGCCAGTCCGGCTACAGTGGTGCTGGAGTTAAAAATGAACATCCTGACCACATATAGGATGGAATTCACCTTCACCTGATATAAAATAACCTCTGAGGCTCTCCGTTAACCAATTACACAAAATACACCAAACTAATCAGAAAGCATGATCACAGGTTAGTGACACACACATTACTGACACATTGTGCACGGTTCCTGTTTTTGTTCCCGAGCTGAACTGCGTCTGCTGGATTGGGTCATAGCTGGGCTGATATTCTCCTGCACTGGTTGCCATAAATTAACAGCAGGGGCTTTGGGCTGTTTGCACTTATAGATATGCGTAGCATGGATCCTCGATCCTTTCAAAATGATCAAGGACTTCATTTTGTACCAAATTTTGTACCAGCAGACTACGAGTTTTTACTTGTAGTCTGCTGAAATAAATCAAAATTTGTAACCAATGTGCTCAGCAAGTCCAGGAGGCAGGAGAAACACTGAGAGTATATTTGAAGATAGATCACGCTGTCACAGTTCATGATTCTTATCCAAAGTTACCCTCACAGAGGGTTTGAAATGCACACCGAGGAAAAGCAGGCAAGCAGATTTGTCATGTTTTCAGCTAAAACAGCAGCACTTACTGCCAGCATGGCACGCTGTCAGGTGACAGACAAGCAGCTACAACCAGAAGGCAAACACAGACTGAAGTGCAAGAACAGGCAGAGCAGCTGAAGTTCATACTGCTCCAGGAAGCTACACACAACCTCCCACATCCAAACACATACACAGAGGGGAGATGGTTGCCACAGATGGAGTTCTTAGTGTTTAACCAACTCCATCCATAGACAGGTGTACAGGTGCTTCACACAGACATCCGTTAATTACTAATTAATCCAAAACTGCTCCTGTGGGCATAAAGCATTTCCCCTGGTAAAGCTGTTATGAAGAGGGGGAAGCTCCAGAGACTAGAACAGCCTGCAAACATCTGGCACCAGCCTCAGGTGGACTTTTTAGGAGGAGTACAGCTGTGGTTGGCTCCACTTTGGCTTCATTTTTCAGCCCTGAGGGTTTATTGGATCAAAACTTCTGTTTGAGTTTGTTTTTCTTTTTTGTGTTTGTGCATCCCAAATACATAAAATAACAAAACACAACATATAAAAAAAGCTGGTCAAAAATGCAGGTTTGGCTTAAAAAGCATGAATTTTTCAGTCACATCATCATCTTTCTTTCTCCCAACATGTCCATGTCTTCACTCCATATGCCCAGCTCTCCATCCTCAGCACGCTTCCCAGAGGAGAAGGTGTCACTCCAGGTTATTCCTGTCGAGTCTCTGGGATTTCATGCTCCTGTATTCTGGTTTATTTCCCCTCAACGAACATTCCTTTTCTTTTCTTTTTGGGATACTTTTCTGCTTTCCCTCAGTTTGGGTAACATCCTGTTATCTTCAGTGGTTTAACCCTCGTCTGTTATCTTTGATCACAAACAACAAATAATTCAGTGCAGACACTGGATGGTTTTTGGAAGCCCTCCAGAGCTTTGGGTTGTGAGTGATGGAGTTTTGGATGCGGTCTGAGTAGAAAGCCTGTCTCTGTAATGCTGCTCTCAGCAGAACTGCCTTACCACACAGGCCGGCACGTCAGCGCTTCTTTCCTGGTGTCAATCCCAGGAATAATGAGAGCTGGTTATCACTATAACAGCAAACACACAATCATCATCATCATCACAGCATTCCCGAAGCTCAGCCCCAGCCCACAGAACCAGAGAGGAGGCTGGAGGGGCAGAAACAGCAAGAAACACGTGAAGCTTGTCGTTTGGTAGAAGAAAGATATTTCTGATTATGAAGACTTCCAGCACATGAGTGTTAACATGCAATGATTTCCAATGTGCTTTCAACAGACGTGATATATACTACCATTAAAATTCACTGCAGAACCCCACAATCATGCTGACGCTTTAACTGGAAAGCTCTGTTGTTGTTCTGGAGGAATGCACTTGGCTTCTGTGAGCCTTACACAGCGGGGGAATGAAGGCTGAGCAGCACTAAAGAGTCGGACAGAGGTTGGGTCAGGGGGATAACAGACAGTGAAAATGATAAATTAGAGCTTGGAGCCAACAGGAATGCACAGATAAATCCAGCGGTTGGGACTTTGTGGGGTTTTCAGAGGAGGTGGGGCGCACTTCTTATTACTTCACTTGTTAGGGAATAAAAATGAATCTCACTCACAGTTATTAGCAGCCTGTTTTTCACCTGCAATATTAATAATAAATCCCTCCCATCAGACGCCTTTCAAAACACTCGAGGCTCAAGGCCACCTTACAACACATAACAGCAATTCAATTTTATTTACAGCGCCAAATAACAACAGTCACCTCAAGGCACTTTATGTTGCAAGGTAGACTTTGCAAGCTCCCTTGACTCCCTTTTAACAGGAAGAAACCTCCAGCAGAACCAGGCTCAGGGAGGGACGGCCATCTGCCATGACCGGTTGGGGTGAGAGAAGGAAGACAGGATAAAGACATGCTGTGGAAGAGAGACAGAGGTTAATAACAAGTGTGAGTCAATGCAGATCAGGTCTATTAACACATAGTGAGTGAAGAAGAAACACCCAGTGCATCATGGGAATCCCCCAGCAGTCTACACCTATTGCAGCATAACTAAGAGAGGATTCAGGGTCACATGGTCCAGCCCTAACTATATGCTTTAGCAAAAAGGAAAGTTTTAAGCCTAATCTTAAAAGTAGAGATAGTGTCTGTCTCCTGAATCCAAACTGGAAGCTGGTTCCACAGAAGAGGGGCCTGAAAACTGAAGGCTCTCCCTCCCATTCTACTTTTAAATACAAGAAGAGTATTAGAAAAGTTTTCAAATCCCAGATTGTAAAACACATAAAACATGATGGTTATAGGTGATATACAGAAGAGAGCAGATGATTTGGGTCCAGTTGATGAAGGCGTAGTGGTGATAAGTAGGGGTGGGGTTTGATTATCGATTTATCGATTAAAATAGATTCTAGCTTGGATAACGTGATATAGATTCATTAAAATCCTGAATCGATTTTTAAATGGAGATTTATTTTGCCCGAAACGGCAGAATCTGAGGTTTAATCTCACAAAATTTCAACAACCACCAAACAGCTAAAACAGTAAATGAGAGCAGGAACACGGATTCTGCACAAAGACATAAACACAGAGCACGGACCTGCAGACGCATCAGAATCAGTGAGCTGTCAGCTTTCTCACCCGACGCCAAGTACACGGACACGCGTGATTTTGATGCGTCGGCGGGTCCGCTCTTTGTGTTCACATCTTTTTTGCGCTAGATTCTGAAGCTGCAGGTGTATCTCTCCAAACAATATTGACTGAACCAGCAGCAAAAGAAGATCCAAAATACGCTTCACATTTCGCTTCACATAAACATCGTCATTTGCTGTTTTGCTTCCACCACAATAAAAGCACACTTCATGCACAGCTCTCTCTCTCAGGAACAGTTTCCCATCTAAAAATCTCTGTTTTCTGCATTATTCGCTTGCTTATTACCCACCAGTCTACCATTACAGCGCTGTCAGCAGCTGGTTTTTTGTTTGTTTTTTTGTTTTGTTTTTTACTTCTGACAAGAAAGACTCATTTCTGCTGTTCAATACTGAACAAATTAAAACTTTTTAAAATTATGCAAAATTGCCAAATGCTTAGCTGTTTCTCTAATAAAACTTTGCTCTGCTTCACTTCAGCAGCATCAGGTAACGTTCAGATATTGAGTCGTGGTTTTCTTTCGTTTTTGATCTACTGCAGAATATTTTTAGGGTTATCTGCTATAAAATAAAATAAAAAACCAGGCCAGGAGAATCTGCTTCATGTTTTTCTGTTTTATCCTCAGTTACTTTGACACAAAGGCATCTGCTGTGAAGCTTACACCTTTGATAAAGTCTCGCAAGTGTCAGCTTTCTTTTTATAGATAGAAAATATGGATATGTACTGATAAGTGATCAGAATTAGACTGTCTGAGGCAAAATTTCGAATCGAATCGGAACCTTGTGAATCAGAATTTAATTGATTCTAGAAATCAGGGACGATACCCAGCCCTAGTGATAAGTTCCAGAGACTAGACACAGGCTCGGGCATCCATGCGTGGTGTTCAGTCTGAAGTCAGGAGACCAGGGATACGATGAGGATGAAGGGGGGCAAGTCACTGATAGCATTGAAAGTCGAGGAACAGAGTCTGTTGGCTATTCTGAGGAACACGGGGGTGAATGGGTGCTGTGGGTGGGCATGAACCAGGACAGTGGACCTAACCGTGGCAGCAAGACGCACATCAGTGTGATGGAGATGTTGTCACACAGTAGCCGTTAAATAGTGGCGGTCTGACATGTTATACTGATGCCACAGAGTACCAGCAGCTTTGATGAGGTGGTATCTAAAGCTCCAATAGAACAGAACCTGCAGGTCCCCTCACTGAAGGCGTCAGGTGCTGTGATTTTTGTTTTTCATAATCTGCACTAATAGGATGTAATCAATTACATCTGTATACATGTGCATGTTTCACTGTAGCATCGAGCGCAGAAGCATAAAGACATTGACAGGAGCCATAAATGTATTTAAATATGAGTAACTAGCCTCTTCATTTTGAGCTTTTTAACATGCAGCATCAGAGCTTCTTTAAATTGCTCTGCCTTCCTGTCGTACTCGAGCTGAATCCCTGCCAGAAGTTTTCCTCAGCAATTTCAGCTGAAAGGAGGTTGAATGAAGTCACTGTTTAGTTTGATGATGGCAGCGTTTGAATCATTGGCAGTGCTCCCTCTGCAGAGATCGCTACATGCTTTTATTCCCCCATTTTTATTTTATTTTTTTTTATTTTATTTTTTTTACACAGGAGGCTGAGCCCAGTCAGACTTGCGAACGCTGCTTCGTTACGTCTTTTGCAGTTAATTAACCAAGTCTGGCGCAGTCCATGTGGGGCTACGCATCACATTACGTCTGTGTTTTCCAGTAAGTGCTATCACTCCATGACCTAAACTGCAGTTAAAGATCCTGATTGGATCTGTTTGAAGGACGCCAGGCACCGTGACAGAGTGTTGCGACTGCTGTATACACAGACGTTTGCAAAAGCAGCGTTTGTGCAGATGAAGCTCTTCTTTAAGTTCAAGTTTTAATAGTTTGAGCTGCAGCCATGCATCAATTCACCCACCGTCAATTCCAAACTCTCAAACAAACTTGTGTACGTAAAGGACATGCTCAGAGTCCTCGATCGCCCTGTTACATCGTGAACTGAGCTTTAAGACACACTGAACCCTGGATTGTTTGTTTCATTTGTCCAGCCCGGTCCTCTGAAGCGTGGAGATCGCTGCTTTTCTTCACGGAGGGCTGCTGCTTTCAACTCTGACTGGAAATGCTGTGCAAAGTACAATCTGTTCCTCTCTATTTGTTGGTCCAGTAAGACCGTCCTCCTGCATAAAACGGCCCTGTGCTGAATCCTAGCACTTTAGTTTACACGGAGCTCGGGTGCTGCCCAACCCTGAGCTGAGCCAGAGAGTGTAATGGTGAAGCAAAATAGAAGAATTCTAAAACATAACATTGGAAAACAGGAAGAGGCTCAATACGAGTGAAAGACAACAAAAAACTAGAATTATCAAGAATCCAAAGCAGGAATCTAGAAAATAGAACAAACACACAAATCTGAATGAGCGAGACAACCGAACCAGAAACTGAAAATATCTTAACCAAGAATTCAGAACAGAATAAAGACATTTGCTTTATTCAAATATTCATACTGATGTTTCTTTGCTTTTTAAGCAAATGCATGAGCACTTTGTTGGGTACAGCTGTTCCCCTGCTTATTCATGCAAATGCCTATGAGCCAACACATGGCAGTGACTCCGAGCATTTAGGCATGTACAGTGTTGGGAAGGTTACTTTTAAAATGTATTCCACTACAGATTACAGAATACATGCCCCAAAATGTATTTTGTAACATATTCTGTTACGTTACTCAATGAGAGTAACGTATTCTGAATACTTTGGATTACTTAATATATTATATTTACATATGGGACTTCTGCTCCTGAACCTCTGCGCACAGCGTCTGCAAATCGGGGCTGTACGAAGTCACTTTCATCTTTACGCAGGACTGTAAGCTGTCATCTATGAGGCGTGAGCGGTGTTTGTTTTTAACATAGTTCACGGTGGAGAATAGCTGCTGACATGATGTGGATCCGAAGAGCCATAATTGGCCTACCTGGGGTTGAAAGTCTCGATAAATGCACGGCGTTTTGGCGGGTACACCGGCTTCCACGAGTGTGACACTTATTTTGAGCGATGAAAATATAATAAATTATAATTTTATTTCTATATTTCAATATCACAATAATCTTCCAATTTAGAACTACACTCCGACGACCTCCACAGACTCTACAGAACTCAGTCCTGCAGAGCGCCATTAGGATGTGGAGATTAACAGTATGATTATGTCATACCCACATGGAGACACGTAAAGCTAACATGGAGACATTGTGAATATCTGTGGGATTACATTGGAGCTTTCACTCTTCCACTGGGACCAGTTTGGACAGTGAGGTGGAGCAGACGCAAGGCTGATGTCTGTGTGGGATCCACATGAACTGGAGACGAACCTGCACAGAGCTGATTCGACTCTAAATCTTCTTGAATATCGTTATTTTGCATTAAGCCTATTATGACTTAATTTCTAGAGTTACAGGAATAACTAACAGTGAAATTATCCGCCGGCGTTTATCATAAATTAGTTTAATTCACCAATCCAGAACCGCACAGAGTGAAACGTACAACACTCACAGACCTGACTGTGGTTCATCCATTACCACGTTCTTCTTAATCACATAATTAAATTAAATGACCAGAAACAGGTCAGGTAACAAGCCTTTCTTTGTCTCCACCTGGCTGAAGAAGCTTTAACCAGACTTTTCCACATTTCTCTGGGAGGAAGTCTACGTGCGACCAACTTCAGCCAGGCTGCAGTGGAAGAAAAGTAACAAGGGCCAATTGGTTTCTCCGTTTCATTACAGCCTTTGCAGAAAATGGATGACACTCATTCCTTTTTGTATTTGCACCAAAGGCCATGTTTTGTGAGTTGCTATGAGAAAAGTGCAGAAGGGCACGAAAGGCTTTCTTTGGCAGTTTTCCTTTATTGTTGCTGCTGAATCAGAAATTCAGAGGAAAACGGGAGGAAGGGGTGAAGATGAGAAGAAGGTTTGAGAAGCTTCTTTGTGGGTCGTTTGTCTTTGACGTTTTCCTTTTTGTAGCTTTTTATTGTTTCTTCTTTCCTTGATGTCATTTCCTCCCTTCAGCACACTCTGTGTTGTATTTAGTTTGTTTCCTTTAGTGTCTCCTCTTTCTGCTCTGTGTAGTAGTTAGCATCCCTTTGAGTCTTTATGTTAGCTACCCCCACCTGCCCTTTTGCCCCGTGGTTGTGTTTCTGGATATTCTTTACTCCAGTGTGAAAGTCAAAGAAACGTTCCTTAAATGTTGTCTTAGAACTAACAGAGAACGTGTTGTTGAGATGTTTCATACTTTTGTATGCATGTTTATATTTCTAAATCATTCACAATGAAGCTGCTGAAAGAGAAGCATCGTTATCGATTTCTCCCCTTTCAGGTGAAACAGTCGCAGTACAAACCTGAGTCTTTGCTGAAGATGAAGTTGGTCTCTCTAGGTTTACGTTCGCACTGAAACAAAACAGAAGATTCTGAAGCCACTGTTCCATTACTGCTGTATGTTTTGTTTGACATGCAGAAGCATATAATCCACACAGCATGTGAACAATAAACTCAAAAGCATCCTTTTTCTTACCTTGATGTTCTTTGTGCAAACAGATCTCCTGTCAGTGTGGTTATGGAGTGCTGAACTCATGTATTCATCACTAACACTGCTTTTGTTTCTTCTGAACAACGGTCAGGCAGATCTGAGGTCAGGTCTTTACAGACATGTCTTCAGGCACACACCCGCCTCCCCAAAAGTGGAGAGGGGACGGGACCAGCGATCGTGGGACCACGGCACTTTATTGATAATGGAAATCTGTGTTTGACATAAAGTCTCTCAGTTGATTGTAATTTTCCACTTTTAACGAGGGTGCGGTGATGCATGGCTGCCAGACCTGCTTCATTTCAAATCTCCCACATCTCCAAACCCAAGCTTTGTGCTGATGTCGTTTGGAACTGAAAACACAGATGTATCACTCTCTCACACTGCTGGCTTGTTGTTCCTATTTGAAAGTAGAATGGGAGGCCGAGCCTTCAGTTTTCAGACCCCTCTTCTGTGGAACCAGCTTCCAGTTTGGATTCGGGAGACAGACACTATCTCTACTTTTAAGATTAGGCTTCAAACTTTCCCTTTTGCTAAAGCATATCGTTAGGATGGACCATGTGACCCTGAATTTCACTCACTAACTCACTGTGTAAGTTACTATTAATCTCTGGCTCTCTCCTCGTCCTGTCTTCCTCCCCTCACCCCTGGCTGTCTCCTTGAGCCTGGGAAGTAAACAGGAAGTAAAAAATGACCCAACAGACAAAGATCATTGGTTTTGTTAGCACAGTTTGCTGTTTTTACTCCTGTCGCATTAAAAAGAGTAAGATGATGTCATCAATGATTTTATTTTTACCTGCAGGGAGATTTGATCTGGTGACTCATCCATCCTTACCTGACAAAACCAGATGAGAACAATAATGAAGATAAATAATAAAGGATTGACAAAAGCAAAATCTGTGAAGATTTTAAAATCTCCGCCATAGATGAAGGTAGCAGTGGGAGATGATAGACATAAAAATGATGCTGTATGAGATGTAATGAGGCTGTTTTACGAGGTTCCAACCAAACTAAACACAGCAGCATGTTCACTGATTAGCCTCGCCCCCCTCCCTGTTTAATTTACTATAAATACCACCCTACCCCCCAGCTGTGAAAAACAATTCACGTCGGCCTCCTAGTCATAATCATAAGTAGGACAAGTGGCATTTATTTCTATGATCAGGCTCCCACTTGAGCTTGTTAATTGGGTTGTTAAATTCAAATGGCAAACACTTCTGTCTGCGGTAATAAAGAACGCCATCTATTCATAGTAATGTCATCGTGTCCACATAAACAGAGCAGCGTCTGCAGCTGAAGCTTGTAAAAGCTATGACAGCAGCATTTTTCCTCAGGTGAAGCAGAGCCGCGACCAACGCTCGTGGTTTTAGACGGAAAGAGTTTCTTTTCCTCCAGACGCACCACTTTATTCGACTGTTTGGTTCTCATGTTCAGCCGTACTGAACATCACAGCCACGGCAGAGCAGACTCCACCTGCACATGCAGGTTTAGGCCTGCACTGCCACTGAGGTCCTGCGGCTTGGCTAGTTTATTAGTGGAATGAGGAGAGAGGCTTTCTGGGTAATTGCATGCTTAGTATGTCTGAGTAAAGACAAACAATAAGAGACATAAAGCAGGAGAAGCAGAGAAGTTTACAGGTAACAGCATGCAGTTAAAGCCAAGCTGTAATCTAAAAGTTGATCAGGAGCTGCTGCGTGTGTAGGCGGATTATTCCGTCCACTTTTCCTCCACAGCGTTTGTGGAGTCCGTCCCTACACCTTGTCATGTTAATCAATAAATTAAAAGCCGTTAATATTTCATGGACCGAGGCTGGGTGGAGCAGATAGCCTCGTGCTTGGACCACATTTATTTGGGGGGGAGATAGGCCTCCATACCTTGGAGGACCTGAGATGTCCCCAGAGAGGTGGCGTCTGATACCCAACCTGACATATAGACACAGACATACAGGCACACACATATACAAACATCCATTCCCACCCTCATGCTCTCATATGCAATTACTCAACACTCACCCAACGTGGAGACAGACATAAAGAGACGCTGTACACACAATCACATTCCCCAAGCGTACTCTAAGCCCCAGGTCTAGGTACCCTTGCCCCTGGAGGGGGAAACTGCACCCAGACCCAGGTGGTGTTACCCTTTTCCCTGCGGTGGGGAGAGGCAGACCGCCCCGACTCCACAGCAGCAGGGAGGCCCGACATTCCAGACCCCAGTCGGACAGCCAACTCCTCCTCCCAGCCCCCCCTGCTCCAGCAGGCCGCAGAGAACGGGGGTGTGTGAAGACTCCAAACCTCCCTCCGCCTGCTCATATGTAGTGTTGATGCATGTGTGTTCTAAGGTGCATTTAAAACCCAGGAGGGCATGGAGCTACCTGCCAGAGAGCAGCAGGTAAAAGCGCATAGCCCCTCCCGATAGCCCTCAATGTATACGTGTATTTAAAATTGAGAGGTGGGCAACGACGTCAGGGGTGAGGTTCTTTTGGAATCCGTGTAGCGTGCCCATCCCCAAGATCCCATATGAATGTGTTATGAGAGTGTGAGTAATGTGAATGTCTAAGTTGTGGGATAAAATTGAGGCAGAGGCAGCCAGAAGGGGACAGGGGGGGGGGATACCCCAAGGCCCATGTGTGGGTGATTGTGGTGGAGCGGGAAGAGGGAGGCAGCTAGAGATGGGGAGGGAAGGAAGGGAGGGGCAAGTGACCCCTCCCTGGGGCCAGCTCCCCCACTGACCCCAGTAGGCACCCCCATACTCTGCAACCCACCAGGGAAAGGAGGCCCAGGCCCATCCGGACTGGGGCCCAGTTCAGCTGCGCCGCCTGGCCCCACAGAGCCCAGGACAGCCCACCTGACCCCACCACAGAGAAAACTGCACCCACCCCGTCATCCACTCATCTTCCAGACTACACAAGACAATAGACGCCCAGGCTGAGATCTTCCTCCACCTCTCCTGTATCTCCCCCTCCTACAGAGTGAGTTCCTGAAGAGAGGAGACCTCCTGCAAGATGTAACAGCCTCCCCCACCAGTTGAAGAGCCCCCAAGGTGGCTCAATGCACTGGTGGCACCCTGCGCCAGGTCTGGGCACCCATACACCCACCCACCCCACAACCCCGGCAACACACCAACCAGGACCCAAGCCTCCAAGGCCCAGCCAGGGCCCCAGCCCAGAGACGGAGCACCCCCAGAACCCCACGCCAGTCCCAGACCCACCCAGGGGCAGCCAGGCTACCAGATCAGTAACCCACGTCCGTCAGCACAGACCCTCCCCTAGCCCTGCTGCACGCAGCCACGAGGAAACCGTCACCTAAGAGCCAACAGAGCCCGCTACCCCGGGTTGAGCCCTCCAAGGAAGATGCTCCTGGGGAATCCCCCAACGCCCCAAGCCTGTCCCTACCCCCACACCAATCACAACAGCGGTGAGCTGTAGTTTGTGTGGGCAGTCTAACTGCAGCTTGCTTTGTGAGCAAGCTGCAGTTAGACTGCCCCCGTCCACCTGTCAGTCAAAGAGGCGAGAGTTTGCATGTGTCACTCAGCGATGGCGTTTCTACAAGCTCTTCATTTCTCTCACTCAGAGCCTCTTTCATCTGTCTTAACTGTGTTTTGTCGTTCCTCACTGGTAACACACAGAAATCCTTTGAATACCAGTGAAGTAACAGAGTGTTAGATGAGGATCTCAGCCTCTGGAGAAGCTTTTTAAATTTAAGACCATTGAGGACAAATGTGAATTCAGACAAAACACAGCTAAGACAGATGAAAGAGGCTCTGAGTGAGAGAAACCAACAGCGTTACTGAATGACACATCCAAACACTCAGACACGTCAGGCTCTTTTTATCTTCGGGGCACTAATATGCCAATTACCTCTCACGTCACCTCAGCGCTGCACAAACACTTAATCCAGCGCTACCTGTCAATCTCTATTCTCGCAGCAACAAAGAACAGACAGGCTTTGGTATCGATTCTGACACACGATTATTTCAAATGAATGCACTTTCAGCTCCAGTAAGTCACCCCAAAAGCAGCAGCAGCTCGCAAGTGACACGCATCAGTAAGGCTATTTGGAGATGGGTTACGCCGGCTGAAGGCACACTGTGACAAACTGCACGCTGCTGCAGATCAGAGAATACCTCGCTGAATTAAACTGCGACTAGTATTATATTGTGATATTATATGTGAGTAGTATTCTGAAGAGGTGGATTAGCGGTTCTTCCCTGTTTAAACTTTCATAACCTGAAGCTTAAGTGCAGCGATCTTACATCATACAACACCAAAAGGAGACACAACATTTATGAGGTTTGGTGCATGCATAGAACACCTGAAGAAGAACAAAAAGTCCTCTTGGCGCCAACAGGAAGTCAACATTTTGAGTTTAATGGCATCTCTGCACATTTCTGAGCGTCATACTGAATGAACTCCTGCAGATGTATTCTATTTGACTTTATATTCAATCAGCACAGTGTTGTGGTGGGTAGCACTGTGGTGTCACAGTAGTCAAACACACTGGTTCCTTTCTCCAGCCTCCACCCACGCTCCAAAGGCTGTGGGGAGGTGTCATAGCACCATGGAGCGGTACCAGGAAATGTTTTATACTATTACACAGAAGATTGTAGTCGAGGATCAACAGACTCCAGCAGGAAAGGCAAACCAATCAAATTCACCTCGCTCTGAGAAACAGACATGAGTGAATCTGCTGCGATGCTCTGGCCTCTGCAGACCTCCAACACCAAACAGCTCTCTGTGTGAATGCTAAGGGTGGCAGGACAGCACGAAAGCAACAAACAGATGTGAAAACAGGTCCCGACAGAGAGAGAGCCCTGAACACCTTCAAGATATTTAAAGTGGAAAGTAGGAAACCTCTGCTGAAACAGCTAAAATGAGTCATGTGTGAAGACTGACACAAAGCATTTCCACCATGTCACAGGCTTCTAAAACACCTAACAGCTCTGTGAGCATCAGCTCAGTGCAGTCTTATTTATGTCTTCTGGATGCAAACTGAGAACTGATTCCACAGGAGAAGAGCTCATTCCCATCATTACTGGTTCATTCAGAACCACCTGCTGATTAAAGGATCATCTGGGTCAACCAGGCTTCATTTTCTTCTTCTTTTGCACTCAGTTCTGATCACTTTGGTCATGTCGTCTCATCAGAGACGCAGCCAGACAACATCTCTGATGATATCACGATCACGAGCGTGAAGTGGCCCGCACAACTGTGAGAGCATAAACGCCTGCGGTGATAGAGACAGGAGCGAGGGGCATCCTGATACGTCGATGGTTTAAGCCCCGGACCAGGTACGGACATGGATGCTTGTCACTTTTCACTGTGTCGTTTTGGATTATTGATTACTGATCTGATAATAATAATGGATTGGATTTATATAGCGCTTTTCAAGGCACCCAAAGCGCATGACAATGCCACTATTCATTCACACACTTGTGGAGGCAAGCTACGGTTGTAGCCACAGCTGCCCTGGGGCAGACTGACAGAAGCGAGGCTGCCATATCACGCCATCGGCCCCTCTGGCCAACACCAGTAGGCGGTAGGGTAAAGTGTCTTGCCCAAGGACACAACGACCAGGACAGAGAGACCGGGGATCGAACCGGCGACCTTCCGGTTACAGATACGCTTCCCAATCCCCTGAGCCACGGTCACCCATGTTTGTGACATGTTTCACATGTCACAAACATGTGAAACATCTAAACACGTTCACAGGTTGGTGTAAAATAGGAGTGCGGTTGGGCTGCTGGAGCCTCACTTTCTTCCCTCTGTCAGCGACTTCTTAAAAAGGCTGAAAGAGTCGAGGTTTCATGCTGCTTATTTGTCTCAAAAACTCTGTGAACTCTGTGGCACCTCATTACTACACCGTCTCCCTGCTGAGGTTTGGCCTAGTCGAACGAGAGGCAGAGGGGTAGAGGGTGTCAGCAGCACACGGGGAGCCTTCTGAAATTTGAATATGTGATAGACACACCTAGCAGGAATAGATGTCTGGGTCTTCTGGGACAAATGCTCTGACAGATATTATGTTAGAGGAGGAACTTTCTTCTTCGTGTTTGGGTCGCTTCTCTGTTTCTCTGGGGAACCTTCACTTGTACAGTTTGTGTTCATAGAGGTGAGTGCACTCGGAGCTAAACCTGTTTTTTCCAGCATTGAGGCGCCAGAATAAACAAACAGGCATAAACATGTGTTTGACTTGCTTTCATTGGTTCCCATGTTAAACAGATATTTGGTGTATCTGTGTCAGAACTAAAGAAGTTCAAATGTTTTCATAATATCTGCTTTATTGTTCATCCTAAAAAAGGACTTACTGAAATAATTTCTAGGACTGTGTGTCGTGGTGTCTCTTCTGTCACCTACACCCACCTGCAGCCGCTCAAGATTCTTAATTAAGTGATTATGTAGAAATATGGCTGCTTCAGGACGCCGGCGCCTTTTTTCTGACAGAAACAGGAACTTCAGCATCTGCTGCCACTCGGATTGTGTCCCTGTCCAGTTTCAATTTCTTTCAGACAAAATTCTCCGGCTGCATTGATATTTTCTTCTTTCTTGCTCTTCATTAAAATTTATGACAACAAAAAAAAGAATGAAATGATGAAACACCTTCCAAGTCGGGTAAACATTTCCACAGAAGCCATTTAATTTAGTTTATTGCAGCGATGCTGTTGAATAATTAAAAGTGAGCATCTGTCAGTGGTGCAGCATGTTGAGGGGCTTTAGAGCCCTTCATGCTTCAACAACACGTGTGCAGGATGGAGGTGGAGGTGTCTGAGACAGACGGGATCAAAGACCAATGGAGTGAAAAGCAAAGCTGAGGCAGAAGTGCCTAAACCTGCATGCTCCCCTCATGTCCAGCAGGGGGCGACTCTGCTGGTTGTAAAAAGACTTCAGGTTGCAAGGAGAAGGCTCCTTTTTGTAAAAACTGTCATTAAAGGAGTGACAGAGGAGCATTGTCCACTTTATGTTCACTGGCTAACAACCAAAGAATCAGAAAGCAGTATCCAGTTTGTCATACAGCTCCACCACTCACCTTCTAAACACCTAGACAATGATAGGAAATCACTCAGCCCGGGGTTTCATAGCACAACAGTTTTTTAGAGGTAACAGAGGCAGAGGTGAGTAGTCAGTCTCATTTCTACCTGTGCAGGTTTCTACAGTAGAATCACCGTGACGACCGCTCAAAAGTCTGTTTAAGATGGTTTCATCATCTTTGCTTTGAGTTCATAGGTAAAAACAAAAACAAACTGTAGCCTCAGGTTTATACTGTTAACTGATAATTATGAGACAGTTTCATTTTATGGAGTAATGACAAAATAATGTGGCAAAGAGGGTAACTAATTACTTATTGAGGTGAGTAATAAAGTAACATACTGCGTATTACTTATAAAAGTAAGGAGTAATCTGTAATAGTAACAACTGTCGCCACATGGTGTTTTCTCAGGTGTCCACCATGTTTAGTACCAGGTCTAATGACTCCCTGCTTCAGTCTCCTTCAAATCTGTGTTTAGGACCCTAAACAGCTTATTTATGGTTTTGTTTGGTAGTAGAAAATAAATGAACGCGTTTCACCTGTTAAATCGGTTAAATCTATCATAGCCTTGGATGTGCAGACTGTGGAAGTTCAAATGAAAGTCATGTTTGTAAGATGTGCCATGGCTTTATGTTGTCCACTGAAATGTTTTCGAATCATTAAAGAATCAGATATTTATCATCAGTAAATCAGAGCCGAGCTGGCCTCCATGATAAGACGCCTGTGCCAACATCTGTTTTTGGGAAAGCAGAGGAAGCGTTTCTCCACTCGAGCTCCCATAAATCCACGAAGACAGAGCCCATCATTCAGTCCTTTCCTCTCTGAGTAAAACATAAACACATTAAGCATAAATCATTTTCTCTGACTTCTAGTATTTTTTTCGAGGGCCACAGTCTTGAACCTTGAACCTTACTCCTGCTGCCGTCTCCGTTTGAGCTGCTGCAGAAACATTTACAGGCATTTTAAATAACGTTATTTCAGTAAAGCTTTTCTCGGATCTCTGTGTTCTTGCATCCGGCTGAGGCTGCGGCAAGACCTCACAAAAGAGAAGAACAAGAACACGATGCCAATGACGTTCCAGCGTGACACACAATCAACGGTCTCACACACAAAGCAACACAGTTAATCAGAAGAGCTGCTTTCCATCTGCTTCGTTAAACATGTTAACTCTCTTCGCTGCTTTGATCCCAGCCAACACACTGACATTAAAGAACCATCAGGCTGTTTCTTTCAGTCCTGAATGGAAAATCAAAGATGTCCTCCTTAAACCCGGTGTACAAGAATTGATTCATAATCTTCTTTTAACATTTAGAACATAATTAAAACACATAAAAAGGATATTTTGACTCAGTGGGGACTCTGTTCGTCTGAAGTTTGTTCCCTCACTGAGCGGAGTGATCACAGCTTTATGATAATGATCTGATTATTGTGACAGTCCGTCCATAATCATGTGCTCACATGAAATAAGCTGCTCTGTGTTCGTAGAGAGGACGCACACAGCTGGTTGCTCACAGACCTTTATTGACCAAAGCACTTGCAGATGTTTTGTTTGTTACATTAATCTGACGGATATTTCTGTTTTTTAAAGATGCGTTGTGGCTGTACCGCGAATGCAAATGCAAACAGCATCAGCATGTGTCCAGAAATCGTCTCACCATCACACAGCTCTTTTCAAGTCCCGTGTTTGAGAGCGACTATGTTTCCTGTGCTCCTCCCAGGTCAGCTGCATTTAACTCACAGACCGTAGAGAAGCAAAGGACCGTTTTTGAGCCGCATACTTATGAACAGCACTGTGAAGTTAACAGTTCTGCGGTCTCTGTACCTGCTGAGTGTGAGACTGTGAATGGTGTGTCTCCACTCCTAGACTATGCTGCTCTCCAACCTGTATATTTAGAAACGGTCTGTGTGAATGCTCCTGTGTCCGCAACGGATCCCTTTGTGCTCGGTATTACTGACTCTGACTCTGCTAAACCTGGATCTTCCTGTGCTATGACTGTTTTAGAGACTGCTACTCCTAACATGGACAGCTTAAGGCCTACAGAGTTGCCAGGAGTGACTCGCCATGAATCTCTGTTTGCTAAAACTGTGTTTGGCTCCACTAACTTGATTTTCCCAGTGTCTGTTACTGCTCCCGAACTCCGCTCTCCGCCTCCAGTTCCTGTAACCAGGGCAGCGCGGGCCCAGCTCTCCCTTGCACCCGTATCAGCTCCTCGGGTGAGGGTGGCTGAGGTCCAGCTGGTCCCTGCTTCTGTCCCCAGCCTGGCAGAGGCTCCGTTCATCCCGGCTCCCGTACCTGCTCCTCGGGTGGGGTTGATGGACACCCAGCCATTGCCTGTGCCTGTTCCGGTTCCCCGGGTGAGGTCAGCCGTGACCCTGCCGATTCCTGCACCCGTCTCAGTTCCTCCAGCTAGCTCCTGCTCCTACACCGGCCCCCAGGGTAAAGGCAGCCAGAGCCCAGCTCGTCCCTGCACCCGTATCTGTTTCTCGGGTGGGGATGGCTGGTGTTCGGCCAGGCCTAGCACCTGTTCCTGTTCCCAGAAGGAGAGCAACCCAGAGTCAGACACCTGCTCAACCACAAACGCAACTACCACTTCAACTGGCTTTACTATCCATAACACAGTCTGTAGCTCAGTTGTTTACGCAGTTTCTTGTTTTGTCACCAGTCCAGGCTTTAGCACAGTTAGCAGCTCCATCTCCTGTTCAGTCATCGGTTCCACTACCTGCTGTTTCGCCATCACTGCGACATGCACCCCTGTCTTTAGCGCAGCCATCAGCTCCACAGTCTGCTCAGTCATCCGCTCCGTTACCGCCTCAGTCCTTTGCCTCATTGCCTGTTAGTTTGTCAGCTCAGTTATTGTCTCTGTCACCAGCTCAGTGCTTAGTCCAGCAACCCGTTCAGTCACTGCCCACCTCAGCTGGAAGCCTTTGTGAGCCTTTTTCGCCAGCTGAGGATTACGCGGTGCTGACACACTTTAAACTGACTGTTTGCCCTACACAGCCCCAGCCGTTGCATCCTAAGCCGGCTGTGTGCCCTGTGCCGCTACAGTCAGCGCCCGCGGTGCCAGAGGTCCCCGCACCCGCTGGCTCTGCATCCGTCTCCACTGGGGGTTCAGGAGGACCCCTCCCGCTCCTCGTCTCCGCTGGCGGCCCTGCTCAGCCCGGCCAGCACCTCCTCGTCTCCGCTGGAGGGTCCGAGGGGCCCGTTCAGCCTCCTGTCTCCGCTGGAGGATCCGAGGGGCCCGTTCAGCCTCCTGTCTCCGCTGGAGGGTCCGAGGGGCCCGTTCAGCCTCCATCAGCCTCTGCAGCTCCGCCTGGCCCAGCCTCAGAGTCTTCGTCCTCGCCTGGCCCAGCCTCAGAGTCTTCGGCTTCTGCTCCTCCTGGTCCAGCTTCAGCCTATGCCTCGTCTGATCCTGCCTCGTCTGGTCCTGCCTCGTCTGGTCCTGTGCCCACCGGGCCTCGGCCAGTACGCCTGACACTGGAGAGCCGCCGCTGCCTTCCGCGCGGCCGGCCCCCTGAACTGCTCCGCCTCCTTCGCCGCCGCCGCTGCCTTCCGCACGGTCGGCCCCCTGAACTGCTCAGTCTGCTCCTTCGTCGCCGCCGTTGCCTTGCGCACGGCCGGCCTCCGGACCAGCTCTGTCACCTGTGCCACCCGCCTGGTCGGCCCCCCGACCGTGTGACCCGTGAACTTTTGTGCCGGTGGGCTCTGGGTCGGCCCCCTGAACTTTATTTGAACTATGGTCTTGTGCTCCTGTGTTTTCTGTTGTTCGTTTTTGTTTCCTGTTCTGGTCCCTCCGTCCTGGTCCCCCGCCTCCCGCCCTGGGTGGGGTGTTTTCTGTTTTGCTTGTGTTTTGGTTCCTGGGTTTGGGCTGTCGGGTGCCAGCCCTTAAGGGGGGGGGGGGGGTGATGTCATGGACCCGGGCCATGTGGGCCCGGTATTCTCGGTTTTTGTATGTTTTGTATTTCATCCCCTAGTCATGCCTTGGTTCCTAGGTTCTTCTGTTAAGATGTTCCTTATTTGGTTACCTCCTGTGTGCCCCTGTGTAACTGTGAGCCCTCGTGTTTTATTCCATGTCTTCCTCAGCCCGTTATGTCTGTGTTTTTCCCCGTGCTCTCTCTCCTCCTGTTTGAACCTCTGTACTTCCTGTTTGACTCTGCCTGTCTCCCGTCAGTGTTATGTTCACCCCGCCCTGTCTCGTTATGGTTATCTGTGTCAGCTGTGTTCCCCGTGTGTTCCCCGTGTGTTCCCACTTTCCTTGTTAACCCTCTGTGTATTTCTGTCTGCGTCTCCCTCTGTTCGGTGTCGCGTTCTCCCTCATGTTGTGTGGATCTTCCTGTGTCTACCTGCGAGTGTTAGTTTACTTTTCCCCAGTTTAGTTTTGTATTTCCTGTGTTCTGCCGTGCCAGCATTAAAGCTGTGTTTCTCGAGTTCATCCCCGTGTCTGTGAGTTATGCATTTGGGTCCTCCTCCTGCTTGCCACACAGCGATCCATGACAACGATATTGTGCAGCACGCAAGATAGACAGCGCACAATGTGCTTTGAGGCAGCAGCCAAGAAAGCTGTAGTCCGCGTCTGTGAACACCTGTGTGTACACCTGTGTGCATACCTGTGTGGATCAGCATGCTTGTTTTCCAAAGATTTCTCCATGTAATGATCTGCTAGGGAGTGTGGGGAGCCATAGCCCCGTCCCCCAGGGCATGAAGCAGGTATGGAGGAGATCCAGGCCCCAGACATCCCGAGGCCCCAGAGTACGAGGACCCGAGGAGGACCACCAAAAGGGGGGGAACCATGCCACCCTCCTGGGAAGAGCTGAGTAGAGCCCCAAACGAGAGGTCACCCAGCAGCTACGGAGCAGAGGCCAGAGGGGGTTGCAGTAGCGTGCCCGCGGGCTCTGCCAGCAGCCAGCTGTGCCAGAGAGGACCAAGTTTCAGGCCCAGAGGCCAGAGGCCTGAGGGCACCCCACCCCCCGGAAGGGGCCCAGCTGGGCCACAGGAGCCAGGCCCCGCCAATCGGCAACCAGGAGTGAGCCGGTACATACATGAGCGCCCAGCCCCAGTCGACTTCTCAATAGCTTTGGCTCATTTCTCGACACAGATCGGACATCCTCATCATTCTTGGTGCTTTTGTCAAAATAAACCTGGATGGTTGATCACAACAACATGGTCCACCTGCAAAAGCTCATATTTCCCCTAAAACAGTTCCCTCATGTGTCAAAACTACATTTCTTTCTAATCTGAATAGTCAGTGCCCCCAAAATGCATCATCCCTTTGGTATTGTGTGAGTACTGCCATACAAAATGTTTAGATGTTTTGTCACTATGGCAACAATATACAACAGAAAAGAGTAGCCTCCAAGGTTTGACATCACAGATTGCACTCACACTACCAAGGAAATGATAACCATTTTTTATTCACACACAAAGAAAGTTTCATACATATGTAAAAAGAAAATGTACATTACAGTAGTAAATTGTATGAACACAAAATCAAAAAACAAGGACTTATTCAGTGGTCGCTGTACTCATTCTCCCGCTCTTGTCCACTGTCTTCACCCTCCTGATTATTTACACGCTGTTGTCCGTCTGGCCACAGATTCTCGTCCACATCACAGCGGATACTTTCTCTTGCGATGCAACGAGGGAAGAAACGGCGTGCATGCTGCAACCATCCCCCGCATTGATGGTTGCGGCATGCACGCCCCTGGGACGGCTGATCCTGAGCATGATGCTCTCCACCTCCAAGCAGAAAAAAAAACTCCTCTATCGGATTGAGGAAAGGAGAGTAAGGTGGTAGGAACCCCATGACCATCCTTGGATGCGTTGCAAACCAGCCCCTAATGAGTGGGCTATGGTGGAAATTGACATTGTCCCACACAATTACATAAATGGGTAGGTGAGGTCCTATGAGACCTCTCTCATTTTCAGGGATAAAATTGGTATAAAGGCGATCCAAGAAGATGAGGAGCTTGTTTGTGTTGTATGGGCAAAGACTGGGGATGTGAGTGGCCACACCATTTTCAGAAATGGCAGCACACATAGTTATATTGCCCCCTCGCTGACCTGGGACATCCACTGTGGCCCAGTGGCCAATAATATTACGGTCTTCGGCCCTTGGCCAGGTTGAAGCCAGCTTCATCCACGAACACCAGGATGTGAGGGGTCTCATGTCCTTCCAATGCCATTATTCTCTAAAATAGAGTAAAGAACATAAAATCAGTCATACAGAAGAGTCATATACTACAGTTAGACAATTACATGTTCTCCCCCACAGGTTCAATATACTACAGGCCAGTGATAGGCCTATGAGGAAGTACTGCAGGGGTATTTGATAGAAAGGGGAGTGGGAAATACTGATGACTTACTGAGATGTTACAGTAAAACCTACAGTATTAGATAGATTTGATAAGGATTATAATGAGAATTGTATCATACAGTAAACTGCAGTTTTCTGTTGAAATTGTTGAAGTCAGATGAAGCAAATACTGATTCTGAAAGCAGGTAAAGGAGGTATTGAAACCAAATAAGTGAACTACTGCTTACTGTGATTACAGGTAAGGTTATAATGAGAGACAACCAGTAACTGACTTACATTTGCATACTGGTAGCGCAGCTCCTTCACTCTGTCAGAGTTCCTCTCAAATGGTACCCTGTAGATTTGTTTCATTGTCATCTGATGCTTCTTCAAAACCTGTGATGTCAAACCCGGAGATGCTTATTGTGTTTATATTCTGGAATATATGATTGTCCTGAAGGATGGAATCACGGATCTGTCTCAATGTGATGGCATTATTTGCCATCACCATGTTACAAATCTCTCTTTCCTGTTGTTCAATGAGCAGTTTTCCTCTGCCACCCACGCGAGGTTGTCGTGGAATACAGTAAGTTACCAGTGTAATTGTATTATTGTTTTACTCACAGTAACTTCACTGCGAAAGGTGTGGATGACGGAGGAGACTGTAGATCGAGGCACATTAGGCTGCACTCGACGACCTGCCTCTGCCATTGTGAGGCCATGGTTTATGACGTGGTCTATAATTGTGGCCCGAATTTCATTCGGGACAGCACAGTGTCTTCGCGCACCTCGGCCTCTTCCCCCTATTCCTCCACCACGCATTCTCAGTCTTCTCAGTCTTCTCCTCCTCCTCCTCAAGGAAGAACGTCCCCTTGTCCGTTTGCTTGGCCTTGTCTATCCATGTTCAGAGATCGGACTGGCTCTGGTCAAGCTCTATATATCTGTGTTTGGCAGCACACAATCATGGAACACACCTGTGTGTGACACTCCCCCTTCGTTAGTCTAGTTTCACCTGACTGTCAATGACTGTCATCAATTTATCAAATATTCAAAGAAATTCATATATGGTATTCATGGTATTATGTTCTTGACCAATTTTGACAATTGAACAGACAGTTGTGCATGCGAGTACTTATACAATGAAATCATGCTGACATGTTTTGGAGAGAATGATCATTAGACTGAGAATCAACTAATCAGTTTAGATCTACAAGATCTATTCATTTGGAAAATGTGCTAAATGTGGGCTAACTGTATAACTGTAGGCTACTTGTACTTAATCATTTGCAAAGATGCACTGAGACAATTGAGACATGTACTAAGGCATTTGCCATTTGATAAAATGAATGAGAAATGCCATTCTGTTGTGAACATTTGCCAAGAGGTTTGGAGGTTTGTCCATGTTCTGTTTCAAGAAATGAGCCAAACCAATGGAGAAAAACTGTAATCCAGCAATGCATGATTTTATCCACTGGATGGATGGACGGATGGACGGACGGATAGATGATGGACAAATGGATGGATGGACGAATGGACATACGGACGGATGGATGATGGATGCATGGATGGATGGATGGATGGATGGATGAATGGATGGATGGATAGATGATGGACGAATGGATGGATGGATGGATGGATGGATGGATGGATGGGCGGATGGACAGACAGACGGATGAATAGATGGAAGGATGGATGGATGGATGCATTGACTGATGGATGGATGGATGGATGGATGATGGATGGATGACTGATGGATGGATGATGGATGAATGGATGGATGGATGGATGATGGATGGATGGATGATGGATGACTGGATGGATGGATGGATGGATGGATGGATGGATAGATGAAAGGTGCTTCAAAGTTAGATTTTATTGATAAAGGCAGCATACAGTGTACATTTGATCCCGTCACCATGACTACAGACACCGGACTTTAAATTGGATCTGCATAGGCTGATTTTAATTGCACTGAATCTTCATAAAAACAAGTGAGAGAGCACGCTGAAAGATTAGAGGGTTTATCGTGTCTTCTGGGAGCCCAGGTGAGTCATTCTTTATTGACACACAGAGCCGCAGGTTAAAAAAGAAAAGGGCGAGACACCAGAGGCAGTATCAGAGAGAGCAGCTGCTGTCTGTCTGTCAGAAGCTGCAGATCAATCAGCTCTGCTCTGAGGACTCAGATAAAACTCTTCATTGTGATGTCATTTAGTCATGCTGAGAAACTGGTTCACCTGTCCTGTTCTTTGATGGTAATGTGTTGTTAGAGGCATCCTCTCATCACTGCATGTAAACACTTGATTATATGCAGACCGATCTGGGCATTTAGTGCACAACAAACAGAGAAATGTGACATACTTCAGATAAACTCATATATGTATATATATATATATATATATATATATATATATATATATATATATATATATATATATATATATATATATATATATATATATATATATATATATATATATATATATATATCTGAAGTATGTCACATATATATATATTTCCCCATGGGGATCAATAAAGTATCCATTATATATGCTGGGTGTTTTGTTTTTTTTATATTAAAAACAAACACCCAGCACACCCAGCACACCCCTGCGGGCGGTTTGTCCTTCAAGCTCGGGTCCTCTACCAGAGGCCTGGGAGCTTGAGGTTCCTGCGCAGTATCTTAGCTGTTCCCAGGACTGCGCTCTTCTGGACAGAGATCTCCGATGTTATTCCCGGGATCTGCTGGAGCCACTCGCCTAGCTTGGGAGTCACCGCACCTAGTGCTCCGATTACCACGGGGACCACTGTTACCTTCACCCTCCACATCCTCTCGATCTCTTCTCTGAGCCCTTGGTATTTCTCCAGCTTCTCGTGTTCCTTCTTCCTGATATTGCTGTCATTCGGAACCCCTACATCGATCACTACGGCCGTCTTCTTCTGTTTGTCTACCACCACTATGTCTGGTTGGTTAGCCACCACCATTTTGTCCGTCTGTATCTGGAAGTCCCACAGGATCTTAGCTCGGTCATTCTCCACCACCCTTGGGGGCATCTCCCATTTTGACCTCGGGACTTCCAGGTTATACTCGGCACAGATGTTCCTGTACACTATGCCAGCCACTTGGTTATGGCGTTCCATGTATGCCTTGCCTGCTAGCATCTTGCACCCTGCTGTTATGTGCTGGATTGTCTCTGGGGCATCTTTACACAGCCTGCACCTGGGGTCTTGCCTGGTGTGATAAACCCCAGCCTCTATGGATCTTGTGCTCAGAGCTTGTTCCTGTGCTGCCATGATTAGTGCCTCTGTGCTGTCTTTCAGTCCAGCTTTGTCCAGCCACTGGTAGGATTTCTGGATATCAGCCACCTCCTCTATCTGCCGGTGGTACATACCGTGCAGGGGCCTGTCCTTCCATGATGGTTCCTCGTCTCCCTCCTCTTTCTTGGGTTTCTGCTGCCTGAGGTATTCACTGAGCACTCGGTCAGTTGGGGCCATCTTCCCAATGTATTCTTGGATGTTCATTGTCTCATCCTGGACTGTGGTGCTGACACTCACCAGTCCCCGGCCCCCTTCCTTCCGCTTAGCGTACAGCCTCAGGGTGCTGGACTTGGGGTGAAACCCTCCATGCATGGTAAGGAGCTTTCTTGTCTTTATGTCAGTGGCTTCTATCTCCTCCTTTGGCCAGCCTATTACCCCAGCAGGATACCTGATCACGGGCAGGGCGTACGTGTTGATGGCCCGGATCTTGTTCTTACTGTTCAGCTGACTCCTCAGGACTTGCCTGACCCTCTGCAGGTACTTGGTGGTTGCAGCTTTTCTAGCGGCCTCTTCATGGTTCCCATTCGCCTGCGGGATCCCCAGGTACTTGTAACTGTCCTCTATGTCTGCAATGTTGCCTTCTGGTAGTTCAATCCCCTCAGTTCTGACTACCTTCCCTCTCTTTGTTACCATCCAACTACACTTCTCCAGTCCGAACGACATTCCAATGTCATTGCTGTATAGCCTGGTAGTGTGGATCAGTGAATCGATGTCTCGTTCACTCTTGGCATACAGCTTGATGTCATCTATGTACAGGAGGTGGCTGACAACTGCTCTTCATTATTAAACATTTGCACATAAATGAGTGACGTCATATTCAGTACTTACTTTTGACAGTTCACTCTTCTTCTGCCGTATTTTGCGGCAAAATTATATACACACTTAAAATGCGTACTTCAAGCGTGCAGACAGTGAATTGGGATACAGCCCATCTCTATGTTTAGCTAGTGACTTCCTTTTTTATTTTGGTAGTCTTAGGTTTACTTCCCCTGTTTTTGTAAGCTTGATTAGCTTCAGCTGTTTCCTGTTACCTTGGTGTGTCTCTCAATTGCACAGCCTAGGCTTGTCAGATCATCTGTCTCCCTGTATGTTAATTTAAAATGAGGTACTCAGCACTGAAACAGTGACTTTAACGTAACCAGGTACATGAAGAAGTAAGAATAAAAGTATTAACTGTCCCAATTAATGTCATCGAGCTGTTTGTTAACAGCGATGCTTTCTTTTAACCTCCAGAACCATCACCACACACATTAAATTTGGAGAGTTTGGTGACAGCCAGCTTTATGAGAGCTCTCGTTTGGAATAACTGACACTAAACTTTATGTAACCGCTGTTTACAGTGTTTGGCATTTGACCTTTTCTGGTGTAATGCTCCAGTTTATACGTGTGCAGTCATCCATCAGACGCTGACAGTTAAACAGTGAACGCTATCTCAGTGCAGCAGAGGGCATCACTGGACAATGCTGGCCTTAGGTTCAGAGTGTGTGTGTTTGTGCGTATGTCTGTGTGTCAGGGATCGCTGGTCGCAGGGATTTCGATCATTTCATTCGGTCCAAGCAAAAGCGTTATCTAAGCTGCACAGATGAACAGTGGAGCGCTGCAGACATGGAAGGTGCTGAAGAGATAAAAACAATAGAAGTAAATAGAAATGTGCAACAATGAGTTTTATTTTTGCACGCGGTCTTTGAAGGAATCACCTCTGTATGTCTCATTCCTCACACTTTCATCCCAAATCTGACTTAGATGTGGTTTTTAGCTCCAAATCTGGGGACTGCGTGTCGGTGGGTAAAATTAGACCGTCACCTCAGTCATGATTAGAGATTATGCTGCAATCAGGCCATGCACTAATGATTTCCAATTCTCGGTCTCAGATGATTTTAAAGGGAAATGGGGATGACATTAAAGAGCCAGTGTGGGTTTTTTAATGCATAATGAATATGAGTCGATTATAAAGTTTAGTGAATGAGTCTGTGGTGCGTTTGGAGGAAGCTGCTGGCATTTAAAGCTAAATTTGATTTGTAATTATATAATTATGAGATTTGACTGGAGACATGTTCAGAGCTCAGTGTCAGCTTTTTTTCCAAGTTACTGTCCTCTCAGGAGGCCTAGATATGTAAACCATATTTTATTTCTCGCTCCATTGCTGAGTTCAGATGGTTTTGATGTATTTGCACTTTAGATTTGATGCATTGAGAGACGGAGACGGGCAGGCAGGTGACCGTCAAAGGCAAAGCCTGCACAAGTGTCCAGAACAGCTTCAGCGTGCTCTAACATCAGCTCTCCAAGTGGAGCATTGGTGATCGTCTAGAAATCTAGAAGAGTCTGCCACACTCTTCAGGTTTGTTGTAGCATGAAGGACGCGAAGACTGCTTGCTCTCACTTTACATTCGTGGACCACATTTGATGTGAACTATTAGATAATAACGTAGTAACCTATGAAACACATTTTTGTGTGAAAATGTTCACTCATAAGGAAAAGTCAGTTTGCAGCTGACCTGCAGATACTGACCAAACTGAGAAAAACAGCTGGAATGTAGTCAAATCTACAGCAGCTGCACCTCTAGAGTTTGAGCTAAAAACAGCAGTCAGTATTTCTTTAAGGAAAGCTAATTTAACTTTTCTATAGTGTCTGTGTCTTTTTTTTTTTCAATAGATTTCAATGTCAATGGTAACTTTCATGTCCCCAGTGGAAAATTGATTTGCAGTCTGTCCATACAGAGAGACAAAAAACAAACAAACACAACACACACACAATACAAAACACAAATGACACTCTATGTCTCTTTGTCTTCACTACAGGCACTATTTTAATAGCTTTTTATTGTGTATATTTTATGTGCATGCTTTTATTTTGAAAATTTAGCATCACATCATACCTGCATGTTTTCCAATCAAGGAAAAAGTTCTGATAACTTTATGCATTTTTGGTCAAACTAAAAACTTTACCTTCACCACACTGTTAACTGAAACGTGCGTGTGAAATCTTTGTTAACCAGCTAAACCAGGTTTAATCCACATGTCTATTGTATTTCTTCGTGAAAGTAAGAAAGAAACGATGGAGCTCTGAGCCGTTCGGCTGACCTTTGCAGGTGGTTTACAGCCTGGACAGACCTGTAGCAGCTCCACCTGGACCGCAGGACCCTGAGCTGTATGTAGACTCTTATCTCTTATCTGGATCTTAAATAGTTTGGAGTAACCTGAGATGGAAGCAGAAACACCCCGGTAGCATGTACTGTAGGATGGCAGATACAGTCGAGAGACGAAGCACAGTTCAAACCAAAAAACCAGAAAAAAGCAAATAGTTGTAAAAACAGTGGGCCCATGGCCTCCGTCACATAAACACACTGAGGTTTGAGTTTACTTGCTGAGCTGTGAACCATTTTTAGCGGTGCAATCCCTGCAAGCATCTCCTGGATCAGCTGACCTGCACGGTGGCCACAGGTAACACTTACCAACCACTGAGGTTTACTCTAAAAAAAGACATGTCTGTGATTTTAAATGACAGACTGGATCCTCCAGACCCAGCCTGACGATGTCTGAAGGTGAACAGTTTCATCACGTAGATAAAGCGTGGACGTATAAATTCCAGAGTGACCCCGCCCTGCCGCTCTGTGGTCCTGTCACGTCCACACCATCCTCTCAGCCTCTGGCTCCGAACGATGCTTTTCGTAAGTCAGCGTACTGACACGGGCTGCAGAGACTTGCCTTTGGCCTTCAGAGGACTGCTGCGACAGCTCTGCTCCCATTACTTACACGGTTTACACGTGAGCTACAGATGTGTACAGCTGTGGTCTGAGACATCAGGAGTCCAGAGATAACCGAAGAGCAAAACTGAATTCATGTGTGCAGGAAACTTATGATCACTTTGCTCCTCAGACACTTTAACACAGTCGTGTCCGCTCCGCCTCTGCTTCAGGCTCGTCCTCGTCTGCAGAAGGTGAAGCTGCTCAGAGCTGGAAACAGGAAACTTAGAGGGTGATTCGTTTGATCTGTTTCACCTGCTTGCTGTGTGTCTGTGCACTAACATATGAGTTTTAAAGTCCATTCATTACTTTTCATGTTATAATGTTGGACACAAGATCTTCACTTTGATCCTGGTTTGTAGGAGAGGCTGAATCCACAGACCAGAAATAAACTAGATTATTGTTCAAATGATTGTTTTAATAATCTGTTGTGGGAAATCATATTTTTCATGTTTTTCTTTCTGCCCCCGGGTAATCTAAAGGGTCAGTCCACCCAAATCACTCAGCAATGCACCCGTTTGCTCGTTAACTTGGAACTGCAGGATTTTTAAAATGAATCAGAGTAATTGTGTTTGATCTCGGGGTGACAGGAATATATTACCAGTTTTTACACTGCCCTCTATTTCATCACCGATCTGTGGAAACGGATGTGTGAGATCTTGAATGAAGGGAGCAGTGTGCTAAAGTTTAACACGGAGAGTGAAACATGGAAATCAGCGGCATGTAAAAATGTGTTTTCCATAAATATTTGAGCTGTTTTCCTGTTTTGATTCAGCGCCCTCCTCTTCCTCCCCGCCGCTGCTCCTCGCTCGTTCACTTCACAAGGGCACGCCACTGAACCACAAAGCCATCTGGCTCCGTGTAATCTACTTCAGAACAGGCCGATCTGATGCAGTTTAGACAGATGTAGAATGGTCCAAATCAGACGAGGAAGCCAAACAACATGAGAGGGTCATTTCACAGAGAAACACAGCGAGCAGCCGTGGCCTCGGGGCTCAGATGCCAGCTTGTGACCAGAAGGTCGCCAATGAAATCCCCCAATCTGCACAAGATGGGAAAGGGGAGCGTCCAGTCCCAGAGGATGCTGCAGTGCAGAAATTAGCACTCGGATTAAAGTCAGAGGAAAAAAGAGGAACGCTTCGACTCAACTGTTTGACTGGCAGCAAGCGTGTGTGCAAACAGAAAAGACTGACACAGAGGAGAGACGAGTACAGAACGAGACTGAGCAGACTCCGTTCTGTTTCTGGCAGCATGCCAGAGGATTTCCAGGTCACCGCGTCTTCCACAGCGATGGGAGTATGATGAGAAATGAAGGTGAAGTAATAATCAGCATCCCCGCTGCTGTCTGGAGAAGTGATACCTCCAGACTGATGCTTGCATTCCTCAGAGATTTAACCTCTGAGGTCATGTGACATTCATACACAGAAAACCTTCATGTAGATTTTTACACCTGAGATCATTCAGAAAAAAATAAATAAATTACCAAAGTCCTGAATTCAGGGTGAAAACCAAGATCGTTCCTTTCCAAATGTCTGTCAGTGTCTGTGCTGACAGCGGGTACAGTCTACGCCAGGGGCCCCCAATCCCGGTGTCCTGCAGGTTTTAGATCTCACCCTGGGTCAACACACCTGAATCACAGGATTAGTTCTTTACTAGGCCTCTGGAGAACTTCAAGACATGTTAAGAAGGTAATTTATCCATTTAAATCAGCTGTGATGGATCAAGGACACATCTAAAACCTGCAGGACACCGGCCCTCGTGGACTGGGATTGGGGACCCCTGGTCTGCGCCCTCTCTGGCAGCCACATTTCTTTAAACAGTCAGTGAGGTGCTGGTTGTGTCTGACTGATGGGGAATTGCTGACTTTTGTTGTGTGCAGGTGTGTTGCTTGTGCAATACTGATGTGCAGAAAAGCTCCACACACTCAGCAACAGCCCAAAACGTTTTGGCTGATGGTGTGGAACCTCTAAACGCTGATGGGAAACTGTGTTTTTTTGGCTTACAGTTGAGCTGGAACGCTCAGACGTGACCTGTTGAAATCCTATTCCTCCACGGGGTATGCCTGCTCCCCACATTGTTTCAGTCCAATATAAACGGGGGCAGAGTGCTGTTAAACACCAGCTTCAATGTTTTTTGACAAACCGGTGAGTCACCAAGCAGCAGAGGAGCTGCCGTGGCATTTATGGTCTGATGGAGGTGGAGAGAGAGCCAGACAGAAAACTCTGAAGCTGGACTCCTCGTTTAATCGAGTTTGGTCTCACATTATGAGATGCTCTGCTTATGGGTGACTCAGGCAGACGTGCACTCAGATGACGGGCGTTTTTGATTTGATGGTGTTGCCCTTTTCTGTTTTCTTCAGTTGTCTGTATATGCTGTGATCTTATTCTCCTCCTAATTTCTGGTCATATATGTGCTGTTACTCTGGTACATGTTCATGTCAAATATAGCCGAGGTTTCTATTCAAACACAAAAAGATTCAAACGCAGGACACAGTCAAGAGATTTAAAGCTTTCATACTCAGGTCGAGTCTCCTCGCAGCAGGTGAGTTTCTCCTCATTTTCTCCAAGAAAGACTTCCAAGTTTCCAAGCAGGTGAGCAAGTGAAGGCAGGCGGGGTGAGACGGGGTAAGGCAGGTCACAATGAACAATCACCAACAGGTGTCCTGAGAGGAAGGAGGAGACGAGCAGGTAAGCACAGGACTCAGGTCTGCAAACACACAGGTAAGTTTTCACAGAGTAGTAAGCTGTACAGCAGCTCTCTAACTGTTAGAGAGCTGCTGGATTCCTCTCCTTAAATGGTGCATGTTGCTGCATGGGGATTGTTACTTTCAAATGTAATAGGCTACAGATTACTAGTTACTTTGTCAAAAAGCTAAATACTGGTGCACCTACATTCTGATTACTTTTCAAACAAATGAATTATCATGTTTTTGAGCTTGTTTGTTTAATTTTTTTTCCTCAGTGGAAATAAATTCCTGCACTGGTATATGATTATGATCCAGAAGGAGTCACTGCTAAAAGATGCTCCTGATCTTTGAGAACTTTCTTCTGCTCTCACCTTTTCTCACCTATCCCACCTGCTGATGTGAGCCCTGAAGGTTTACCCAGAATCCACTTTGTGAAGGTTCCTGCAGTGAATTATCTGAAACAGATTAAACATAACGCTGGCTTCTGCTCCACTACATCACAGACATGAAGCTGCTGCAGTGTATTCAGACCCTGATGGATCCATCACACTGATGATCACAGCTGCTCAGAGAACACAAACCAGCTTTAGTCTTCAGACTGGGACTCTTGCAGTAAAAATCATTTGGTTGTAGTTTTTTAAAAGTGTAGGTAAGTCAGAGTCATCTGTAGATGAATTAGGATTAATATTAATGTAATGTGTCTTTTACTATTATTCATCTGTTTGTTATTGATTGAATGTTTGTCTCATTCTCCCATTATATGCTGCTACACTATTTTATTCATTGCGCGACGTATGTCACTTGTATTGATAGGTATGTTATTTTTATTTTATTTTATTGTATTTTAGTTTATTGTATAGTATTTTATTCTATTCTATTCATGTGCACTCATTTTTTTCTTTTCTTTCCTCCTGCCGCAGTGAGCATGTTCATGACAAAAGAATTTCCCTCAGGATAAATAAAGTTCTTATCTTATCTTAAATGTGTTCTTCAGAACTGAAAATTTCACGTACCTATCATCTGTATGTAGTTGGAGTGCGTGTAAATATTCACAGTATGAATGTAACATTTGCATGGTTTCATTAAATACATTATACTTAGAGAGACTGCGGCACCCACGGTGTGGGATGGAGAGATTTCGCAGGTCTTTCCTCCCCACTGCTGTCAGACTCCATAATAAAGACTTTAACTGATCAAGCACACACATCCATACATATGCAATAATACTAAGTGCAATAATCCTTTCTGTCATCGTTGTATTTTTACTCAGTTGTATATAGTATTTGTATTTGTATTCTATTTTTATCTTATTGTATATTTATTTTATTTTATTCTACTGTATATAGTATTTTATTTTATTCTATTCTGTACAGCTGTGTACTGTATTTATTCTTATTGTATTCTAATTTTTGCCTCATAACTTTTGCACTGTCCACTCCTGCTGTGACAAAACAAATTTCCCACGTGTGGGACTAATAAAGGTTATCTTATCTTATCTTATCTTATCTTATCTTATAGAGTAAAGTTTCCATGAGGGGCACAGGGGGAAACTTATTCCAGATTGACTGATATTGTTAATTACAACCAGTGGTTTGACAGAGTGTAATGGAAACGCACTAAAACTACAACTCTGTTCTTCTCTGTAAAGCTAAAATCGTCATTGTTTTCAGCCTGACTGAAGAATACAAACCTTCACATGACCGTAGTCTGTAATTAAATTCCGGCAGTCTGTCTCCATCTAGTGTACGAGTAATAGAAAAACAACGTCATCGCTGATTGGCTTAAATTGCGATGTGCTCGTTTCTGATTGGCTAGCAAAATCTTTACCGTCTACAAAAGCCTTCCGTATGGGAACGCGGACAGCTTAACGTTTCATCTTCGTCATTATATTTTATTGTATCTCACCAATCAAAGCCTTTGTACCTGTTTGGTTTTATATTTAATGAGTGCAAATTTCAAAGGATGGAGAATGACGCCGAACAATCGTCGGGGTGATTATAAATGTGGCATTTTGTTGTTTCAGTCCGGATGAGAACAGCGGACGGACCAGTTTATGGCGTTTAGAGGAAGAAGCTTGGCGGTGAGAGTTTCTCTCGGTGCTGTTCGGGTAAAATGGGAGGCTGCAGAGCGTTTCGGGGCTCAGCGTTGCTCTTCGTGCTGCTGGAGCTCTCTCTGGTCTGCTGTGACATCACGGACGGAAACGCGGAGCACCTGAAGCGGGAGCACTCGTTAACGAAGCCGTACCAAGGTAGGGGCGTTAGCCCGGGAGCTAACCCGCAGACTCGGGGACGTCTCCGCGGCTTCTCGGGCCCAGCGGAGGCTCCGAGCCGCCTGCATGTACACTCATCTTACACTGAATGTTTACGGGCTTTTAAAGACCGTGTGGCAGAGTGTCCTCCTGCGGGGTTAAAAGCCCCAAAACATTCGCTGGTGGGGAGCTGGAAGATCGATAGTTCCTGACAGGAAAACACACCAAATATGACTCACTTGTATCAGGAAGCTACACACAGATTATTAAGTGATAGGCTGCAGTCAGCATGAACTAGTTTCTTCGCATCGCTAAGGTTAGAGATTTGCGCAAGTGAAGAAAATCAGTCCTACATATTTGTGTAATGGCGCACTGCGAGACACATCCTAGCATGTCTGCTTCATCGCATGAAAATATTAATATTCACAGAAACGGGAATAAATCGAAGATCGTCTCGGTGAATACTAAAATCGTTCTGCATGTCTGAGGCTGCTTTTAATCGAATAATTCGGACTTCACTGAAGAAAGTCTGCTGATATTTACTGGATCTGAGCATGTTCACGTGTGTACAGTATCTCTCTCTCACACACACTCACACACACACACCAGTCTGTGGTCACTCAGGTTCATGTGCAGATTTATTCTCAGGCAGGATCGATCTTCTGGTGGGCAGGTGTAAGATGACAGGTGCTTTGAGTGCTCAGAGTAGCAGTGTCCTTTATAAGAAGCAGGAGACACCGAACTGCTTGTCAGAGCTGCTTCATGCTGATCTCCCTCCACATCTGAGTTTTTGCTTCAGCGGCTTTCCTGCAGCCACGCTTCATTTGGCCTGCCAGTATCTGTCAGCTGCCTCAGCAATGTACGAGAGGAACATGGTCCACTCAGACTCGCTGTCCTTCAGAATGCTGTTGAGGTTCTGCTGGCGCTGGGAATTGTACATCCTGAGGACCAGGACCTCTGCCAGATGCTCACAGCACACCCTGACTATGTATATGGGTATGAGCATCCTCCCCCACCACCTGATCCAACTCAGCACCAGGCAGTGATCAGGTGACAGGTCAGCTCCTTCCTTCAGCCAAGTGTCCAGAACATACGCCCCAGATCTGGTGATACGATTACAGAATCAATCACAGACCTGCAACGTAGGGCGCCCTGGTGCCACATGCACTTACGGACATGTTTAAACATGGTGTTCAGCACAGACACACCATTTTAGCAAACCGGTCCAGTGACAGATCGGGCTGTTCCTCCTGATCATACTGCTTCAGCGCACAGCTGCCCTTCAGGTGACAGATTCCAGAGCCCATGAAGTGCTCTAACATGAGTCAGACATGTTACAGCTGACCCCTACAGCGCCTCCTGCAGGCAGTGATGCTGCAACCGATTGATTAAATAAATAAATAATTCTGCATATCATCAGCAAACAGTTGATTTTCCTTTCCAAGTTTACCAGGCGCATGTTAGTTAGTTCTTCTACAAAATCAGCTCCACCCTCCCTGTTGAGCGTGTAAGGATGTCTGATTACAGAGTTCAACCAGGAGTCAAACCATGGGAGTAAAAAATTCACACATGGTGTAAGTGGCTCACAGAGTTCAAAAGAAGCTTTAAAAGTGCCTCGGTGTGAGTCCTCCAGATTAGATTGAACACTCTTTAATGTCATTATGCAAGTTTAACAACATTATGATTACATCTTAATCCAAGAGTGTAGCCACACTGGTATGTGTAGTGTAGCCACATTATTAGTGAGCTTTAGAAGGTGTGAATGTTTGCTGAGTGTGAAACGGGTGTGACGGTATTGACACAGCAGCGAGTCTGTGTGCTTAACCTGCTCATGTGTGTCTGAGCGTTTGCCTGTTTTTCCCGCAGGTGTCGGCAGCAGCCCATCCAGCCAGTGGGATTTCTCCGGAAGCACTTTGGTGACGAGCTCGTACGTCCGCCTGACTCCAGATGAGAGGAGCAAGCAGGGATCCATCTGGAACACCGTGGTGAGGCGAGGCGCGATCACAGAGAATCATTTAAAGTTAAAAATGTCCCCTCTCTGTGGCTGAAGCCTCCTCGCTGAGACGAGGAGTTGTAGGCTTCGACTCAGTAGCGTCTAACCCTCGGCTCGTCTCTGTGTTAGCCTTGTTACCTGAAGGACTGGGAGATGCACGTGCAGTTTAAAATCCACGGCTCGGGGAAGAAGAATCTCCACGGTGACGGCATCGCTCTCTGGTACACGAAGGACAGGCTGCACTCAGGTAACACCGGGTCTTCGCTGCGAAGGTCCGGCTGGTGTGAAGGAGCTTCATATAGAGTTTGGATTTACCCAGAATTCTCTGCTGCAACCAAACTGAGGCCTAAGAAGGCAAAGTGTAGATACTGAGCAGCCTAACCTCCCTGAAGGTGGAGCTCTTTCTCTTTGTATACGACATAACCCAGCAGTCGTTCGAGTCGGGCTTTGCGGCGTGTTCGCGGTGAGTAAACGTATCCCTACATGCAGCTCTGTGAGGCTGAGGTACTGCGGGCCCCTTCTCGCCGGTTAACCGCTTCATGGTCAGGAGGAAAAAGCATGTAAAGTGTTGCAGCTCAGAAGGACAGCTGTAAATCCAAACCTGTGTGTGTGTGTCACTCCATACGTGTCTGTCATCTCATCACTGCTGACCTCACATAGTGTCTCGCTCACGTCTCGCCTCATCTCTGCCTCCATCCTAGGCCCTGTGTTTGGAAACCAGGATCAGTTTCTTGGCCTGGCTATTTTTTTGGATACCTTCCGCAATGACCTCCATGGGATGGATGTAAGTGTGTGTGTGTGTGCGTGCATGTGTGCCGAAGTGACTGACCAGCTTGTTTCTTTGCAGGGCCCGTGTTTTCCAACAGCGCCGTCTTCCACGGGCTTGCCGTCTTTATAGATACTTACTCTAACGATGATGCGACAGATGTGAGTGGCTGCAGGTTTTCCCCGTCAGCATGCTGTCTCAGTGCACAGTCTGTCTCCTCGTTGTGAAACGCTGCAGGCCTGTTGAAGTAGACCTATTCGCCGTCCTCCTTTTCAAGTCTGATTGGCCGGGGTGGGGTGGGGCTATAATGACATCTCCCCTCTATGACATCACACGGGATTACTTGTGCATACACCGACCTTATCGTTAGGAACTCTGTTCATGTTTTAATATTGAAAAGAAGATATGACAGGACATAAGGAGAAGCAGAAAAGGTCCACTTCAGCGTCAGTGACAGAATATTTGTTTGTTGTTGTGTCACCTTATCGCTGTTCTGTGTCCCTCACATAGAAAAGGCCCCGGTTTAAATAGAAATACAGTTAACAGCCATAGAGAGTCTGCAAATGTCTGAAATACAGTAAATTACATTTTTAGAACTAAATGTCTTTGATATATCTTAAATTGGACTGGATTACGATGCTAATACTGATGTTTTAGACAGTGTGTGTGTGTGTGTGTGTGTGTGTGTGTGTGTGTATTGATCAGACCAAATCGATAACAATCTGAGCTTTGCAGCCCGGTCAGTGTTTGAAATCTTTCTCTGATTTTTAAAAAACAGTCATGAAATGCTTCACAGAGGGAGCAATAAAAAAGAAACTGCTTGTGTGGGGTCAAAATGAACGCAGAAGAAGCAGGAAGACGACACAGAACGCAACCCTAATCTGAACAGCTTTCAGAGCTAATGTTGGGAATGCCCTTAGTGGGCAACTCGGGCCTCGAGGCAAGGAGAGAAAAAGCACTCGAGTGTTTAATGAGACCTTTACCCTCATCAGAGCTCAAACGCTCAGCAGGAAGTGAACATCACTGTAACCGCAACCAACCGCCATCGCGATTTGTGCCGATTACCTCAAATGTGTCATGTGGACATGTTTTGTTTTTATGTGATGTATTTGTTGGTCTTGTCGAAGCGTGTAACGCCTGTGTAGGACTCGTGTACTGATCATTTCCTGTCCGCCGCCAGCGCTCTTTCCCGTACATTTCAGCCATGGTGAACAACGGCTCTGTGAGTTACGACCACGGGAAAGACGGCCGCTCGTCTGAGCTGGGAGGCTGCTCTGCCGAGATCAGGAACCGTGATCACGACACGTACCTCGCCATCCGCTACTCCAAAGGGCGACTGACGGTAAGTGGCCGCACCTTCGGTTTCTGCTGCGACTGCAGTTTGAGGTGGAGCGTTTGCAGTGTTTTTACCTTTGGTCCTGCCTCCCCTCTGTAACCCGGCAGGTGATGGTAGACGTGGACGACAAGAACGAGTGGAAGGAGTGCATCGACATCGGCGGAGTTCGTCTTCCCACGGGATATTTCTTTGGGGCTTCGGCAGCTACGGGCGACCTGTCGGGTAGGTCTGAGCTGCCGGCGAAGGAGGAATACTGATTGTTAAAATCGCATTCTTAAACCTCGAAGTGTTTTCACCGACTCTTCACAGATAACCATGACATCATCTCCATGAAGCTCTACCAGCTGATGGTGGAACACACGGCTGAAGAGGAGAACCTGGACTGGACGAAGATCGAGCCCAGCGTCAGCCTCCTCAAATCCCCTAAAGGTAGATTCAAATACCCAAAACTTTATTTAGAATAAAGTGCTTCAGAGTGTTTCAGCAGGGCTACAATTGGGAGGGATGTTTCTCAGACTTTTAAAATATTCCAGTTAAAAGCACAGTTAAAACCAGATGGAGTAAACTGATGGTGGATGTTCTTCCTGCTTCTCAGACAACATCGATGATCCCACCGGAAACTTCCGCGGCACGCCTCTCACCGGCTGGAAGGTGTTCCTGCTGCTGCTCTGTGCCCTGCTGGGGATCGTGGTGTGCGCCGTGGTGGGAGCTGTGGTTTTTCAGAGGAGACAGGAGAGGAACAAAAGGTTTTACTGAGGAGGAGGAGGAGGCAGCAGAGGAGGACGAGACTGGTGTTCTTACTGGAGAGGAATAAACTGTTTCCTGATCATGGATTGAGCACTTAATGTGAATTTGTTTTCTACAGATGGTCTGAATGTTTGTATCTGTGAAGCACTGCGGGGGGGAGGTGATGATTGCAGGGTTCGATTTCCTTTCATTGACAAACTTTTGGGGGGGTTTTCTTAAAGAGAGTGTTACGCCTGCTTTTTGTTGATCAGGTGTGTTCTGCTGCAGAGAACGTGAACGTGGCTTTGATCCATGAAGATGGTTTCTTATTACAGAGGAGAGCTGGTGCTGGTTTAGTGCCGACATGTGAGGAACAAACTCGTGTAAAGAAGTCATCACAGCCAACGGGAAGGCTTCAGATTATAGTCGGAGCCTCGGGCTGCGGTCCAACAGTTCAGACATCCCTCATTTGTTTGGTTTTGCTGGACGTTAAACGTTACGAGTCTGACCGCTCCCACTCAGCCTGCTTCACAGCGATGGTGGATGGTGTTAACGTGGGTCTGCCGTGGAGACGAGAGGATCATCTTACACACATCCACATCACGTCCGTTATGTTAGGGTCAGTTTCTCGTGTTATGTTCTGCCGCAGACACGTATCAGCCTTGTAGTCGTCTCCTAGGTCTCCTCTGCCGAAGGAGGTGATAAAGGACGCTTAGAAGCTCCTTTCCTTAGTGCTGGTGGGATTCAGCAGCTCTGGTTGTGCCTGCAGCCTTCAGGAAGTTAGAGACTCATGAGGGAATAGAAGGGACTCTTTGGCCGCGGCCTGATCGATTTGATTCGTCGTTGTTTTATCCATCCAATCAGAATCATTCAGTTCAATCCAGGATTTCCTGAAAGTGTTTTTTTTTTTTAATTTTTTTTTTTATTTCAGAGAACAACTTTGTGTGTGTCTGTCTGTCTCTGCTCTGCTCTGATCAGTCTCCAGCCTGTCGACGCCCCCTGGTTTACTCGATGGCGTCTGTGAAGCTTCGTTCTGATGGTTAGCTGACGGTTTAGTTTAACGTCAGAGGAAACTGATAAGCTTGCCTAAGAATAAAATATTTACTGGACTCTGCTCATCGCTCATGACATAAACACGTCAGGCTGTACAAACTTTAAGGGGACGGCGAGCAGCTCGGAGGGATAGTGCGGTCACTTCCTGTTTTAACTGAAGTAGACATCGTCCTGGAAACAGACGGTAAAGTTCACAGCGAGTTGAAACATTAGAAACATTAAAGCTGTTTGTGTGTTTGTGGAGAGCAGCCATTGTCAGAGTTCACATAGAGTACGGCCTTCTGTCTTCAGTTTATGTGACGGGGTGTTTGAATCATGCTCGGAGAACAAGTGTGAATAATAACTGATCATTTCTTATTTTCTCCTTTTTGTTCGTTTGGGTTTTTGCTTTGCTCACGTTTTTCTGTCATCTTTCATTCAAAGCGTTTTTATTGATTTGGTTTTTCTGCAGAGACAGTAAACTCTCCTCTCGTCACAAATAATATACTGAAATAAAAAAATTAACCGTGAGACTGTTTGTGATTATTCCACGTCTATGACATCATTACTTTACACTCTGCTGATAGTAAAGCATCCCCCTGCCTGCAGCTCCACCCTCTCTCCTCCGCACATGCTCAGACCCTCTGATCCTGCTCACTAGAGTTGGATGTCTCCAGACCACTTTTACGTGGTCTTGGTCTCGGATCCCTCGGTCTTGTCTCTGTCTTGCTGTCTCAGATCGACATCGTGGAGATTTGGAGTCAACAGTATCCATGACACACAACGTAACGTCCGATAATGTGTCATGCGCATAAGCATAAGCTCTGAGCCGTGCTTAGAGAGTGCTTGTAGTGAATCGGAAGAGTCGACTCCCATTGAGCGAGAGCCGGCTCCTCACTTGATTTCCTTTCGCTGCTCAGCTCTCACACAGTGGCTCAGCTATGCTCCGATCCCTCCATATCGTGGCCAATCACATGCGAGGATATAGGATAATATCATTATGTGAAAAACAGAGGGTGAGAGACGCGACAGTCAAGTGGAGCGTGCGTCTGTCCTCTCAGTAAGTGAGTGAGACAGTAGACAGCGGTGAGGAGGAGGGCTGTGCGAGTGCATCTCAAAAACATATAAATATGCCTGACACCTGTAAATGAAGCAGCATCTGGCTGCAGTTTAAAGACTTGTCTCGGTCTCGTCTCGACTTTGTCTTGGTCTTGACTCGGTCTGTCTTGTCTTGGTCTCGATACCCTCTGGTCTTGGTTTAGGCGGTCTTGACTACAAGTCTACTGCTCACTGAACATCTCAGCCTCCGCCATCTCCAACCCTCACAGCAGGTCTCACCTCCACATTTAACACTTCTCTTTCTGTCATAAATCACACCTGACACTCATCTCCTGCACTTTCTCCGCCTCTCTGTGGATGTGTTGACCCCGGGTATTTAAACTCCACCCACCGTCACTACCTCCACCTGCGCCCCTGCTCTCACAGCGGTTCAGTTTTGGGTTGTTTTGTTTATTCAGATTGAATTTAAAGAAATCAAAAGTTCAAACATTTTTGTCCGTGATTAGTTATTTTCAGAATAAAAGCAAGTTCGTTACTAAAAAGTTTTTCATATAAATCCAGAAGCTTTGGTTTCCTGCACAGGAAAACTTTCTTGTGTTTAGACAAACCTCGGGATGGGCTCAGTTTAACCTTCAAAGAAGTTTAAATTAAACGTCTTTTATTTGCAGCACCGGCTTCTCTCCGTGCTTTCTTCAAAGATCGCCAGCTTTGTGCTGGAAATCTGAGGATTCGGGAAATTGTTTTAGGTCAGCACTTCAGGCTGTGTTCATGATAACCACATGAGACGTGGCTTAATGTGTTTGCCCCTTCCCTGACATGACGGTGAACGAGGTTGTTCCTCCTGTTAGCTCTGCTCTCCTCGTCCTTTACGTGAATCTTACACGAGGTCATATGAACACCATCAACGGGTCCAATGAAGAGCGCCGCTTTATCTCGTTTAGTTTTAATAAATACTGGAAACCAAAATTGTAACTGAAGTGAAATTGAATTGTTTCTATTATCTGTCTTCATGATGTTGAAGTCAAAAATGCAGTGAAACATCTTTCCAAATTATTTTTATATGAATAAAATCTTTTTGATAAATATGGCAGGGATAGACGCCCCCCCCCCCCCCCCCCAAGTGGAAGACTAAACTGTCGCATTAACAGCAGGTGGCAGCACACGCCAGGGGCGAGCAGGACTTACTGGGAATAAATGAGTAACGAAAGCTGTTCAGTCACGGCCTCAGGATCAGGAAGCACCAGCAGAGGACGTCTTTCCTCTGTTTGGGGCTCTGGGATGTGCTCAGAGCAGCAACGCCTAAAGCTGCGAGGCTCTGTGCTCGTCCATGCAGCCTCCAAACACCGTCTGACCACGAACCCACACTGACTTTTGCACAGCTGCATAAACGTCAGAGCCCCGCGGTGACATCAGCCAAACACAGGACATTTATATCAAAAATACAAACGACCATGGGCTGCTGCACAGAGTTTGTTTTAGTCAGTTTTATGGTCCTTTTCATGTTAAAAGTGCCCTTAAACTGCACACAGGGCCTCACAGCAGCACAGAGGGCTTTTATTCTGTGTAAATGAGGATTGTTTCCTCTGCAGGACTGAGCTTCATATTCTCTGCTTGTTTAAAACGGGACAAACCTACCTCTCCCCCCTCCCAGCCTTACATCAGCTGCAGTGATTCAAACTTCCAGTAAACCTTCGTCTGTTGGATGAAATCGCTGCTGTGCTCACAGCTTTTTTCCCCCTGCGGCTCGGAGGCGGGGCTGGAATCTTTGTGGACGAGGCGAGGCTGTTGTTTCACATACTTGACGCTGGAGTCTGGATGAACGGGTGGAGACGGTAACCGGGTGCACCACCTCTCCCTCTCCGGTCTCCCGGGGGACCACGAGCAGCTTTGCACAGTCAGCAGGCACGCAGCTGCAAGTCGTGCACTCACGCTCCGAGCTCACTCCTGTGTTTTAATGAGTGCAGTCTAAAGAGAGGCCTGTAATCGTCTGCATTTTCACAGTGATTTCTCAATTTTAGTCTCATTTTCAGCTTTTATGTCAAATAATTGTTAATAAAGTTGTGGTCCTCATGTGGCTTTGATATGATACCAGCTGTAGGAAAAATACAACACAAACCCTGCAAATGTTAAATCAGAAGGTTTCCGTCTGGAGATTCAATATCATTGGATCATTTCAGACGTTCACCTTGTCTAACAATAATATTTACAGCTGAAGAAGTCACACTTTCAAAAAAGTTTTGTTTGTTTTTGAGAAAATAAGACAACTTTTGAGTGAAATCACAGTAAAAAGGCCTTCGGTGCACACGTAACCCACAGCTGGATTAAATTGGAGATACTGAATAAATATTGTAAAATCCAGCTGTTTCTGTGGTTCTCCAAAAATATCTACCTGATACTCGGCACCAACCTTTGATGCATGATGAAAGCCACCAGGGAGCGATAGCTGTGGTTTCAGCTTTGTGACCCCTGTAGACTGTTTTGGGTCCCACTGAATAAAAAAATGTAGCCTGTTTTGAAAATCCTAATCAGACTTTATTAACTGTGACATCAAACCGCTCACTCACGACTTGTCAGTCACAGGTGAGTAGCCAATGAGCACGATGCACGATGTCATCACATCCAGGTCTTTCTGCCGCCAAGATGGAGATGGTGGAGACGGTGGAAATGGCGGTATGGTCAAAGCGGTAATGCTCCCACTATAGCTGCTATAGCCATCTTTTTTATACAGACTTTGCATGTGCCTAATCCTGGACCGTCTGTTTTTCTTCTTCTTCCACTTCACAGCTGGCAGCTCTGATTCTTAGGGCTTCAGGTCATTTGCATCATGCGCTGCAACGTTTTGGCTAAAAGTTGTTCATCGCCAGAGGGACTGGGATCTCCTCCACTCTACTAATCCTCCACACTACTCATAGTGGTGGTGAAAAAGTTTAAACTATTTACTGCATCGGGGGCAAAGGGAAGACTGTAAAAAAAAAATTTTTTTTTTTAAAAAGAGGGGGGTGTAATTGGGAATCAGAGTATTTAAAGCTGATAAAGGTGGAGTTAGGAGACACCACAGAGGACGTCCTTCTCCCAAAAACGTGCCCATAAACAGATGGCTTTAGTAAAAGCTCCAGAGAACGGGAGAAAGAAATGCAGATACGAACGCATGCAGAGATGTTCAGATCTTTTCATAGTTTTTTATTCATGGATAAGAGATCGCTCCGGCTCTCAGCGTCAGTAGAAACATGAGAAAAACTCTCAGCCTGCGAGATTTTCCCCTCGTCATAACAATATATCCTCTTTATTGCTTTCAATGTACTGGTGTAGCAGTAGTCATAAGATCAAAAACCAAAATACATCAAATGACAAAAAAAAAAGAGAGTCCACCACCGAAAGAGTGCAAAAACTAAACAGCTCATTTTAGTAGGAAGCAAGCAGAGGGAGCATTTATTTCCAAACTTTATTGTCAATTTACAGCTTTGTCCGCTCACAACACTTCAAAGCCATCTCCAATTAAAGCCCCGAACACATGGCAGCATGAATACAACACTGGCAGCACGTAGATTTACATCAGAGGTCTTTTGTTTTTTACAGGAGCTTTTTGTTCCACACGTGGACGATCCAAAGATCCGTGAACACATCGGGTTAGTACAGGCTGTGCACATTTCTCTCTTCTAATTGATTTTAGTGGTATAGGTAGGAAAGACCGTTATTTGAGAAATAAAAAATAGAAATGCAATTAGCACCGTTACTGTCATTTGTTTGTTTAACTTAGGGATCAGCACCTTTTCCCGTTAGTAGCGAATAAGAGACATCATACTGCTGCTGCGGGTCAGAGCGACTCAGATGATGAGATCTTTGTCCACATCCTCTGCAAACACAAAGACGAGAAACACAGAGAGGACACGGTCAGAACAGTGAGCTCGTCGGGTCACGCCCTACCCACCCAAAAACTCTGTCCCACAGTCCGAGGGATCGTATTAGATTTGTCAGGTGTTCGGTACTCACGGTCCTTGAGGCCAAAGCAGGTGGCCCACTCCTCCAGGGCGATGTATTTGTCAGCGTCAGCATCGCACTGCTCAAAGAAGCGGGTGGTGCAATGCTCCATGGGAATGAGAGGCGCGCGCAGAGGGGCGAGCTCTGTGTGGGTCAGATATCTGGAAGCAAACAAACAGGACAGCAAGGATAAGTTTGGCCTTTAGTTGGTGAGACGCAGCATCATCTCCCCCTCCCCATGACCCCTACATACCCGTCGACGGGGTGCTGGTCAAGCTGGCCGAACTGCCAGTGGACGGGGAAGATGTACATGTTGTAGTTCTTCTCGAAGTCGTGGGCGAGCAGGTCCAGGGAGTGATCACCGGCCTGAAGCCTCTTCTCGTTCTCGTAGATCTTCTTCACCTGAAACGTCGGACGGAGGAGTTCACGTCGGGTCATGTTGGAAGTGGCAGACGTGCAACAATAAAGAGCCTGAAAGCTTTTTTCTGTTTTATCATGTTTGTAGGTTTACTACTTATTTCCTCAGGCTGAGGTTAAATCCTCAAACTGTTCAACCGCATTTCAAAGCACTCGAAGCACAAATGTGCTTAAAGACACTTCTTTAAACTTACGTTTCATCATGAAACCTGAAACATTTGTGTCTGTGACTGCCGTCTAAAATGATGACAGTTTATTGTGAACAGAATAAAGGACAGATCAACAAGCCGGTCTGTTCTCACCCTGAGCTTCTGCTTCTCGGTCAGCAGGTTGTTGTCCTCGTCGCGCTCGTACAGCGTCACCAGAACGTTCTTCAGCCAGTCCCTCATACGCAGCGGGAACTCTGTCAGCTCGCTGTCCAGACAGGGCTCGATGACTGCAAGACAAAAGCACCATCAGACACAGACTCACACTGACTGCTGGGCTCTACACCTGCACAAACGTCTGTGATGCTGGAAATCAAAGCATGAGTGTTTCAAACATTGATGATGCAGGGTTAGAAGTGACGGCTACACCCAGGTGTACTTTGGTGTACTGAACAGTGCCGTGATCTCCATTTAAACCCTGGAGCCCAAACACTTCTCCTCGCGCTGAGCTTGTGTATCGTGTTCTATAGCTCGCGTGTTGGGACACGTCTGAACGCCGCCGAGCCACAGCCACAGTCAGACCCACCCATCAATCACTAGCGTGCTCTGACACACCTGAGCTCAGCCTATTGGCACGCCGGGGAGGAGGCAGGGGAACTGACTGGGAACTAAACTTCAGATATGTCTGAACCATCAACACCGAACCAAAAAACAGAAACAGGAAGAAACCAAAACGCACTATGTCGAAACAAAAGATGGGAGCAGCGATACAAGAATATCCAAATTCATGAGCTGGAAATCCAGATGAGATAAAATTCCAGTCGAGTTGTTTAGGAGAGGTTCTCCCTGAAATCTCAGAAAAGCTGCACTCCTTTTACTGCAGAGCCACTTCAAACTCCTTTTTGTCCTCATGCATCCACAGATATAATTCCTATCTCAGTTTCATCTTTGTTTCTGTGCGTTATTGGAGGTTTGCAGCTCATCCTTCAGATCTTCTAGAATTAGTTTAAATGCTGCAAACAGGTTCAAATAATTAAGTGCTTTACACGTGATTAAAGAGGCTTTTTCCCCGAAGCCAACATTAACGTTTGGGTGTGACCAGGGTGGAGGCAGCACGCCCTCCATCCCGTCCTTTACTCAGTGACTCAGACTCACTCGAGACCACCCGAAGGCTCAGCGCTTCAATTCCTGCTGTATCCACTCAGATTAAAGGAGATAGCGTCCTCCTCGATTCAGTTTTATTTATATAGCGCCAAATTACAACAACAGTCGCCTCAAGGTGCTTTATATTGTAAGATAGACCCTACATTAATACATACAGAGAAAAACCCAACAATCATATGACCCCCTATGAGCAAGCACTTTGGCAACAGTGGGAAGGAAAAACTCCCTTTTAACAGGAAGAAACCTCTGGCACTCCACTTAGCCGCGCTGTGAGCTTACTTAATGCTCACTGATACCATCTAAAATACTTGCATGCTGATTCAGGACCGTTTAAATCAGAAATGGAAACAAACAGTTTGTTTCCATTTCTGATTTAAAACTTTGTTTAACTGGACAAATCTGTGAAGCCAAGTTCAGACTGTGCTAAAGACCTGCATCCAGAGAACACAACGTGTTAGTCTGTTAATCTGAGTCCTCATGAATAGAGGAAAATCTCTGCATGGTCTGCAGATCATGTGTTTTTATACCCTGCCATAATGGATCATTGCCTGAACGGTTCCATGCAGAGTGTGAGAGCTCACGTTTGCAGGAGCCGATGTAGTCGAGGTGCAGCTTGTGGCCCTTCTTGGTTCCCTCCAGGGTGCACTTGGTGGCAAAGAAGTGGCAGGAGGACTCGTAGGTCTTGTTGTCAGTGCCGCAAATCTGCAGGAGAGAAAGCAGAGCTCAGTCTGCAACGCAGTGACATTGCAGGGACAGACGAGTCCTCACACGTGTGCTTCTGACCAAAACAGCCCTTTAGTTTGAAAATATGATTTTCCTGAAACAAACTGAACTAAAAGCTCGGAATTCTTTTTTTTTTTTCTACTCTTTGCTTTGCGTGATGTCACAGACACCAGATAGCCCTAATAGAGAAGCTCCGCCCACCGGTGGCTCCTCTGCTTTGCTTGCAGGCCAATCAGATTACAGTTGGCCTAATGCTAAAACTCTTCTTTCTGCTTGCAGAGAGGACAAAATCTCTTCATGCAGAAACACGCAGAGCTGCACAGCTTCAGCTCCTGCCGCAGATGCCAGTCACACCACTCAGGTCAGGAACACTCGGGCTGATTTTAAACTCACATGCTCAAAGTCTCCTTCCACCGGTGGGCAGGTAGAGGGGTCCTGGCACACACACATGGGAGTGTTGCTCTCATCCACCTCACACACTTTGCCCTTCTTGCAGTGGTAGTTCAGACAGGCATCTGTGGAGAAAACAGAAGTGAAACAGTAGGTTTTAGCTTCAAGGGACAAAATGTAGTTTTTATTTAAAGTGGACATAAAGAAGGCAGATCTGCATCATTTTTGCATTTCCATCTTTCCTTCTTTACGTCTCTTCTGTCCTTTTTGGTTGTCAGAATCAGAATCAGAATACTTTATTAAGGGAAAGTATGAGAGTTACGGTTGCTCCAGTACAGTAACATTAATAGAAACAAAAACAAAAACAGACTAGACTATTAGCAATACAATATGTTAAGATATAAGGAGCAGCACAATATATACAAATCATCAAATAATCACCAAATTGCTGTCAGCTGTTGCAGTGAGAACACAGCGGCTCGTAGCTGACCTGCTGTGCATTATTAAGTGAGGGTGTGCAGCTCATAGGCTGAGCTGCCTCTTAAAGTGGGTGGAATGTGTAATTACAGAGCGAGGGAGTCTGTCATTACGGCCATTTGAGTTGCCAGTTTGAGGCTTTGCTAAACTCAGACAGCCACAAATGCTGTGAAATCAAATCCTTCATTCTAATGTTTACAGCAGGTTTGCAGGAACATCTGCTTTGACTTCAGCATCTCAACATCTTTCATGTCCACGTTACCACCCATCAGGGGACAGAAGGACATTAACTGTGACATTAAAGTTTTGATTGGAAGTGAGTGTGTTTGTGAACTTACTCTCAGTGACAACATCCTCAATAATGTCGATGGCCTCGTCAAACTCTCCGATCTCAACCTGCACTGGATTGGCCCCCACTTCGGTCTCCTGAAGGACACGAGAGGTCAGAGATCAGATCATAAAGCGCTCAGATTGAGGTCTGAGCTGTGTTCGGGTCTATTTCTGCCTGACGTCCACTTAAACCAAACCGCCTAAATACGTCTGGTTTCCTGAAGACGGGAAAAACAAGCTGAAGCATCACCGCTAAAGAAGGTTCCTCCCTGAAGGCCAAACAGAGTCTGGGAGCAGCCAGACCATAATATTCAACAATAACACGCAGCTGGGGCCACATGTGGAGTAATGGCTTCCTGAGCAGCTAAAATTAACAGCTGTGGGATCTTTGGTCCCACTGGACCTCTGAAGCAGGAAACCATAAAACGTTCTCATGAAGACTCTATGCTCTGCTGCAGGAATGTTTCTGGAATATCACGGAAAGAAACCTGAGCGGATGGAACTGAAAGAATAGGCGCTGCCGTGTGTGACATGGCGCTTTCCTGAAAAGGCAAAAGCACGGACGTTTCACGTCTTCAGTCGCTGCGTGTCGGTTTTGGGTGGAATTTGCTTTAAAACCTGAGACGCCTTCAAGGACGAAACAGAAGCTCCCAGGCTTTTTTTTAAAAGCTTTGACGAGGCAAGAAGGTCACGACCCAGAAACAAAAGCAGAAGCACAGATGACTGATTCATTAAGCTGATCTTGGTTATTTTCTGACATGTCTCAAACATGTGTCAGCTCTTTGTAAAAACACTTCGTTGTGTCCTTTGGGCTCATGTTTTTAGAAAGCAACCAAAAAACAACAAGTTTTTGTTGATGATTTTATTGCTGGACGGATTTCTTCACAGAAGCAGTCTCTCCTGCAGTCACAAGTGGAAAAACGCCTCGAACTTCGGCTACGCTGCGGATGAACCCTAAAGCTCCGCTGCAGATCGCATCATCTCCGAGCAGCTGCGTGGCTCAGAAAATATGCCGCAGAGGCCAGACATACGGGAGAGCAAATGTTTCCCACAGACATCACGGTCACACTTACACTCGCTGCCAGAGGATTCCTCTGCAGACTTTCACCCAGGGTTTCTCACAGATCCACGAAGGCTACAGAGGAATCCTTATGGAGTGTTTTATGGAAACTGAAGCTTCCTGTTTGTGTGACGGACGATGATCACAGACGGCAAGAACATCAACATCTGGACTCACCTCAACAACTGGCTCCTCAGTCCCAGGCTCTTCCACGATGGGCTCCTCATCAGCCTGACACACACACACACACACACACATTAAACATTATTAAATGCTTGTGGCTGCTCATAGAAGTCACGTGAGTGCGTCCACACAAACACACAGTAGAGAAACACTCACAGGGGAGGAACTGGCCATCAGGAAAACACACACACACACACACACACACACACACACACACACGTCGAAGAGAAACGCACACACGATAAGTCACAGCAGAGGAAAGAAGAAAAGAGGTCACACAAAGAAAGGAAGATGCTATCGAGACGTAAACATCTACACACGCACACACACTCTTACAGGCATGTGTGACTTACAGGAGCAGCCCTGGCGTGGCCAGCCAGGCAAAGGAGGAAGACGATCCACACCCTCATCTTCAAAGTCTGTGGAGACAAACAGAGATGATGAGCTGACAAAAACGCACACAGACACTTGATTAAGTACGCAGCTTTGTGTGAGTGCTCACTCAAAGTAAAGCAGAGTTTTTGTTGCTTCTTCTTTCGCTTGTTAGAATCAGTGTAAACTATGGCGCCTCTGGCAGAGAGCCCTGCAGTTCTTCTCACGACCACAGAAGCCTGTGGGACGATTCTGACGCTGATGGAAGCGCTCCAGATTCCCAAACAGAAGCGCTCACTGTCTGCTTTGTTTCCCGACACGCTGGGTTCAGATGGTCTGTGACGCTCTGAGAACCATCTCTCCCTCTGAGAGGCGTTTGCTCTGCTGCAGGAGTCTGACCGAATGCTAACCGGGGTCCCCGTACGAGGCCGGGTCGGCCTGTTGTCATGCTCTTCGGGTGGAAATGGCTCCGGTCTTTGTGCGCTCTCTCTCACAGCAGCCTGAGGCAACGTTTGCACCAGCCAGTGTTTGGATCGACCAGCCTCAATTAAGCTCAGCTAAACACACATTTACACCCTAATGACAGATATGTGATAACAGGGCCCTGATATGTGACTTGGGGTCTTTTAAAGGGTGAGACAGGACTTGGCACCCGCCTGTGAAACACTTGAGAGTGACATGAGGTGACGTGGATGTGAGAGAGGCCTGCAGAAACAGATTCGCTGGAGTTTTAGGAGGACTCATTCAAATATCAGTTGACCAACTTATTTTGAAGGATCTGTGCTGAAACCTAAAGGTGTGTCTGCTGCTCGTGTCCTCGCACCCGAGCGACAGAGAGGCTCGATTATGGAGCGACACGCTGGCGTCTGTGCGTTTGCGGTGGCAACGCCTTTGGTAAGGACAAAGTGTGTATTTAGAGGTGGAACCAAACACAACACCAGCTGGGAGCTTTATTAGGTGCTGGTGACGGTGCCACCACCTTCTGCCACCTTCACGAAGAGAGGTCATTGTGCAGTTACCAAAATACGCTTGATACGCTGGCGTGTTAGTGCTGCACATGCTGCAGTAAGCTCTGTCACCCCGAGTGTGTCAAAGATAACAGACAGTGCATATTTCCTGTGAAAAGAGACTCTCTGTGTCTCCTCTAAGGAACCACTGTTGGAAACTCATCCCGGCTTCTGTCTCCTCTTTGTGTCATGTCTCCAGGACTGAATAAAGCCTCCTTTGTTTGCAACAGAGCGCAGCGCTGCTCAGTCTACTAGTTATCTCATCCTGCACCTCCATCAAGCTTCTCCCAGACATCAGGGGAAGAATCTGTGAGATCAAACATATGAGAAGGAGCAGACCATACAGATCAAAGTTCCTCCCTCTGTTATTGTGTCTGGATTTTGAAAAGAAATGGAATTCGCCCCAAAACACAAGGCAGTATCTGCAGTTTTGAGCGGACACAGTTTAAAGGCTGCGTGAGATCAGCAAGGATAATAAGACTTAGCAAACAGAGCTGTGCATACTTGGAATTCCTGCGCCTCGGATAAGAGTGCAGCAGCTTGAAACCAACAACAGTTGAATAAAAACGAATGATCCCTCCTTCCTCTGCAGCTTTAAACCTCCCAGCATGTCAAAGATAGCTGCAGCTGAATGGCGTGACTGTGAAAACACTGAAGCTGACACCGTGCCCGGCTGATGAAAAGCACGAGGCCTGTAGACACGAAGAGGCTGAGTCGAGCGACGTTTTGCGACACATGCAGAAAAGAGTAAATCTGTTTGAAGAACCTTCAGGCTAAACACGAGTCCGGGGATTGGCGTTTGTCTGCGATCGGCTCCAAATGCTCACAGCAGTGCTCGTTAGGAAGGACAGACGTTGATTTTTGGTTAAATTTGCAGCTTTAAGGAACCAGATTTCCTTCTACTCCCACCGGTTTCTATCAGCTGATACAGGGTGGTAATGTATCAGCATATAAGTGCACACATTCATGTAAAGTCACAAAGTCCTGCTGCTGCCCGTCTGTAGGCTTCCTGAAGCTGGCCAAGAGGGAAATGGACTTTTAGCAGGGCTTTCTTTATTTAGTTTAGTTTTTTATTATTACATGTTGGTCATGCAGAAGAAATATATTTAATAAATAAATAAATCACAAAGAAAAAATGGTTCTAATTCTTATCGTTTTGCTTTCCTACTTGTCTGGAATCATAGCAACAACTTTCTTTTGTTCTTTAAACGTTTCCATGTGGTTCAAATTGATGCTGTCCTCTGGATTTATTTAAGAACCTGAGCTTGCTCTGATTATCACTGCTGTTGATGGAGGCCTGAAAAACCTTTAAGTTGGTGGGTGAGTTAACAGATATCACTTCCTGTTTCTGTTTCAGAAGATGAAATCTGTTTCCTTTGGCCTGAAGTCTAACGGGGGTTAAGCACTGCATCCCTTAGGGTCAAATCCTGACATGGATTGGGTCGTATTAGGAAAAGGAGAATAATTCTGATGTGTAGAGTTGCTCGTTGCTTCTGCAGCTATAAAAGATCATTTGCTCTAAGCTCAGAGTCCAGGCAGGACCGGCACAGAGGTGTCCTCTGTTTCAGAAGGCTAAGAAGTCATAAGCAGCTCAGATGTGGAAAATTACAGAAGAGCTGGCAGCAGTCGGAGAATGACCTGCACAAAGGCACTTCTCTGCACCTTTTGAAAAGAAAGAAAAAAAGATGTTCTGCAGACGGGACATAAGTAAGGGCCTCTGACACATCGTAAGCAGAGTGTCTGGGCTGAGTGTCATCGCAGCAAGAAGAGAAAATAAGCAGGAAAGCGAGTGTTTGATTTGGAGGGACGTGGTGTTCCCATCGCTTTTACTTATTCTCGTTTGGCCAGAGAGCCACTGGGCTTGGCTCGGCGGGAAAGGGGAGGCCGGACATGCTGATGTAACAGCAAAACAAATTATTTTATTTGGAAAGCCGCTCACATAATCAAACACGGTGAGGCTAAAAGGGAAACTTGAGGCTCATAAAGGGGCCTTTCTCCCTCCCCACCAGTGGATTTCAGCTGGGTAAGCGAGCGTAAACAGCCCAAGCTGGATCTTCCAGTGATGCAGACATTTCCCTCTGCAGCTGCTCCTCTCCCAGCAGGCCTTCAAAGAGAGCAGATTCACACAGGTTCTTTCTTCTTCTCCTTGGTGTCATAATGGGCAGGTTGGCGGGCCTGGATAAACAACCTGTCGCAGTGCGTCTGCAGACAAACAGCTGTGCAAAGCAAACACTGAGAATGAACAGCGGTTTCCTCTGTGTGTGATGTGCTCTGCAGACACACACGCTGTTCAGAACGAGGAAGGTCAGCATTCATGATGCACGCAAAACACAGACGCATCCTAACTTTGACTCTCCTGCCTCGGCATGGCCCTCAGATCATCTCGCTTCTAAGGTCTTCGCTCAGTGTGAGCTACAGCGGTTTCCTTCAATCTGCTGGCTTCTCAATAACTTCTTCAACTCTACAAGAAGAACCTCTCTTCCATCGAGACGGACGCCTCAAGGAAAGATTCCTCTGTGATGGCTTCCAGCGTTTGCCCTTTGACCTTTGGCACCACTGTCTCCCACCCCCGCTCCAAAAGACCCGTCCATCAAACAGGTGGCAGAAATCCGAGTGTGCCGTAAAGCCTTGCTGAGCCGTCTGTGACGAGTGAACAGGACTGACAGGAAGTAAAAGATCAGTGCAGACCCTGAGTCAGGCTGTTAGAGGAAAACTGGAGGGTCTCCTCTATGGGCTCAGATTTTTTTCTTGTAAATCACACTGATGAGTTACAAATTTTTTTGTTAAAGTTTGTCTACAAAAACCTACACATAAAACTCGAGTTGCAAGTATGAATTTTTCTTCCTGTCAGCTGATTGATCAATGTCATGTCAATCACAAATGTAATAATCCAATCAGAGAGCAGATGGGTTTAACTGTAGGAGGGGCGCTTCACTGAGCTTCAGGTCCCAGAAAGGTAAAACATTTTGAAGATGGAGGATGGCGACGGCGCTTCTGTAGCGCAGTGCGACTTTGTGTTAAAGTAATACTAAAGTAATAATGGTATTTCTGACCATTGGTATACCACAACTATACCCTTTCATCTTTTATCGAACATGTGTTCGCTGTCCTCCATCTTCATAAAATTCATTCAACTCTATAAAGTTTTCAGATATTTTGGTTTACAAGGTCACAAAGCTCAGTTCACAACGATGCAGTCTTATTTACAAATACAAAATATTTATGACCACAGTCTGAGCCCGTACTCCTCCTTCGTGTTTGGTTCAGAGAAGAAAGATTATGATTCGAACTTTAACGACTTTAAACAATCTGCTTTCTAAGTAGCTGAAATGAAAACAACAACACTACAGATTTAATTGAGGACAGAAGACGTGGCTGATGCTGCAAACCCAACAGAATCTGCAGCAGCAGTCACTGAGTCACTGATGGTTTCCAGTTTTCGTCAGTGGAAATGAGCAGAACATGTCCTAGAGGGATATATGAGGTGACATGGAGAGCATCCACTTTTCTGACCTCTTAACATCCACCACGTGACCCCTGGCCCATAGCAGATGTTACTTTTCCATTAGGACCTTCAGAATCCCATAAAAAAGCGTTGATTTTTTAATTCATCACACACCTAATGTGAGATGGGCTGCATGTCTTTGGATGGATGAGGTAAGTAGTTTTTCCTGAATATGCATCAAATCTCACTGCAACCTGGACCAGTAGGACTGTTTCCTTACCAGAATCTCTCTAAATTAACCAAATCTTCACTTATTGAATATAAGCTGCTGACATTAACTCTTTGTGGATTGCTTCATTACAGATTCTTGCATTACTTCAGGTTTAATCTTCACAGCCTGCTGCAGCGGTTTCTTTCTTCAGTCCGAGCTCACACCTGATGAATCTGGTTTCCAGGGAGTACAGGGACCTCCCAGCGACCTGCCTGAACAAAGAGCAGTTTTCACAGCGTCCCATTCACCTGCACCGCTGAGCACAAAGAGAAGAATGAAGGAGAACTCGAGTGGAAAAAGTCCGGATGTTTGTAACCCGAGTCCCTCGCCACATGACCTGTTTGACTCTATTTCATCCTTCTCTCCTTCCCTTCATAATTTTATCTTTGATATTCTTCTCTTTGATTGCTGTAATTTGAGGTAAAATAATATCACCAATCTTCATATCTACAGATCAGAGGGAACACGCTGCTCCGTCACTGGGCAGGCCGGCTTTAAGCGCTCTTCGCTTTCATCTCGGCCACTTTTGTAACACTGAACTACATTTGCTGCCGCTTTCACTTCATCCAACACACACAGCAGGAAACCAGGAGATCCTGACTTTATGTGCTCGGTATGGTGGTCACAGACCCTTTACTTCAATATTATTTATATTCTTTTTAAGGTTTTGGAAGATGATAAGAATAAAGCAGATGTAATCACACACAAATGTAACTTTTAATAAACTTTTAATGATTTAATGTTCACTCTTACAGCTTTACTCTGATTGGATAAAACACCAGACAACAGAAAGTTGCTCGTAGCTTGACCTGAAGTCAGACATTGAAATACCTGATCCACTCATATCAGTTAGCTATCTACATTAGCCTTAGATAACCGTGGAAGTAAGCTAACATTAACTCCGGTGAGGTGTCTTTCTGGCTGGCTTACCCTGGCTATAAAGCTAAATCTGAGCTAAAACCTCAGACAGCATAAAAGATGGTGGTAGCGTTCAGGTCTGACACCTGCTCTGTATCACCTGCTCAACTCTGTATATTTTTATATACCGGTATTTTATTTATTGTTTACTCTATTTAATTTGTAAAATATGTGTACACACACACACACGTAGAAAAATATTTAGTATACACATCCAGAAATGCATATACTATTATATATTGTACATATATTTATTAGTTTCAGATGTAGCCATTCTTGTATTTTGCTTGTTTACATTATTGTATTTTGCACAACTCTGTTGCTTTTGAAGCTCGCACACAAGAATTTCACTCACATGTACTGTACCAATGTACCTGCACATGTGATGTGACAATAAAAGTGATTTGATTTGATTTGCAGTTTCTCTAATGTCCACCAGAGGGCGACTGCTCTGCTAACCAAAACAATTCCAAGAGACAGGGAGTATACCGCTCACTGATGGCAGCGTCCCTCAGCCTGTCAGTCAGAGCAGCCCCTCTCACACTTCCGCTCTTCCTTCCCTCACCCCAAGGCAGTCGCAGCCCCTCCCTGAGCCTGTTTCTGCTAGAGGTTTCTTCCTGTTTAAAGGGAGTTTTTCCTTCCCACGCTCGCCAAGCGTTTCCTCATTGGAGGTCGTGTGATTGCCGGGGTTTTCCCTGTATTATTGTCTGGCCTTTACCTCACCATATTGAGCGCCTTGAGGTGACTGCTGTGGTGATTTAAGTTGTATAAATTCAACTGAGAAGTCAGCACGCCTCGACTGAAGTGCTTCTTTAAACCGATGAATCAGTCACACCTCAGACTGAACTCTGAAGAGACTTTTCCCTCTAAGCAGCAGGACTTGTTAGTCTGTTGGTGTGTTCTCATATTTCTTTATTCTTTTACTTTTATGTCTCCTTCTCTGTCTCCTTCCTCGCGTCCTTCTTCCTCACATTGAACTCCAGATTTTTCTTCTCCGCGCTGAGCACAGACAGTAGCACAATCCCTCCTTCCTTTCTGGGGATTAGTGTTTTTCTAGAGATTGCCAAGCTGGCTTTTCACAGCATCCTCAGCTCCAGCCCCTCCTCCACCACCTCCTCCTCCACCTTCCACTCCGGTCCAGACCTGCCACCTCAACAATTAACAGAGACGCTGTGTCTGCACTTCTCTCATACTAATGCTGGCACATTGTGCTTCAGCCTTTCCACAGAAATCTCGGACAAATCCTCAACAGGTGTGACGAACACACAAAACGAGACTGGAGACATTTTACTGAGACACATGTAACCGAGTGTGACACAAGAAGAAAGGACTGAGCACATTTCCTTAGACAGCAGCGAGCAATGAAATAACCCAAGATTTTCTAAAGATATAAAAACTCAACTCAGTTTGAGTTAAAGTTTCATTTAATCTGTGCATATCTGAAAAGTATCGTCCAGTAAAGCTCAGGTGTGACTACACGAAGGTTCCTGTGGTTAAAGAGTTCCTGTAGATCTTCAGTTATTTTTTCAGTTTTCCTCATGCAACAAAAAACAAACTGCTGGGTGCAAAATTACATAAACGTCTCTTCTGTTGACCTTTTTTTCTTCCCAGGAAATGTTGCCATCCACAAAAAGGGACCAAAGGCAGAGCCATCATCATTATGAGAGCTCACGTGCCACTAATGTTAAACTACTGATTTGTACTTTTACGTAAAATCACAGTATAAGTTTTGGATTCTTGAAGTCATGATGGTCATATGTGCTGTGCAGCTCTCTAGTTTATCCTCAGGCTGCTGGGTGGATCTGGGGTGGGGGTCACGGCTCTATGGGCCCAGTCAGGCTGTTCTAACCAAACTGTGAAAATCTTTATGGAGCTCCATGACAATCCAGCTGCTGCACCATGGATCAGCACTAACTCAAAGAAACAGCTGGTAACCGATCACCATGGCAACCTGCATTCCTTTACATGAGAGTAATCAGGGAGGGGGTCAGGAGGAAACTGTGGAGAAACTAGAATCTGTCACAGCTTCACCTCCTCCTCGTCCGATTTTCTTTCTCTCTTTGTTTTTGTATTTTCACACATTTTTCCACATAATTGTTTTTTACAGAAACAATAATTCACCAAAGAGAGGAAAGCAGAAAATCGAGAATCAGAATAACAAAAGTGTCCAATTAAAAAGGGTCTGAATCCCTCCTCCCCCTCAGCCCCCCTCCTCTTATTGCCGATGTGGCACACAATAGCTCCACAGTCTGAATGCTCTCAGTTCGTTCACCTGCAGGCTGTGATTGAGCAGTAATGGCAAAGGAGCCGTGGCTGCTCTCAGACCACAGTCCTGCCTTTAAAAGCAAAATTCAACAAAGTGGAACAGAAAAAAAGTACCAGCTGTTGAATGTGCTGAAGTTAAAACGGACATCTGTGTTTGTGATAAGTGTGTGAGGAAAAGTGTCAAAGCAGAGCCCTTCTGCGTAAAGCCGTCACTCCAACTGACAGAGCTCTAACAGCAGAAACGTTTCACTGCATCTAAAAGTGTAAATGTGTCTGTACGAGTCGGAGGCAGAGCGCTTACCTTCAGCTTTCAGAGAAGAACACCAGAAGAGAAGTCAGCTGTGTGCGGGACCCCGACGATCTAACTCCAGTACTGCTTTACGCACAGCTCATTTCCAATGGGACGTCCCAGCCTGGATACAGCCCCCCCCCTTTGGTCCATCACAGCCTCCCCCACCGCCTGTGGGCGGGTCTGTGATGTTAACCCTTACGCAGTGGCTGGAGGATAAATGAAGACTGGAGAGCAGCGATGACACGAGAAGAAACACGTGACCTGTGTCGTTACTTATTACTGTTAGAAAGATCAAAGACATAAAAAACATTTTGGTAACTCTGAAGAAAATCATCAAATACAAAATACTTTAAACATCTGGATTGACGTAGTCCACCTACAGACTGTATATGGAAGATGGGCACACATTGATTAGCTGAGCATTTGCACTTTGTGCAGCAATAAGATCAGGATAACCCTCCCAGTCCCAGCAGCTGATTCATGATGGAGCCTATCCCTGTTACCATAGGGCGAGAGGCAACGTACACAATTTGACCAATCAGGGCTAACACAGAGAGACAGCCATTGGCACAGACAGCCACTGGTACATGCATTCAGTCCTTTTGGCTGTGGGAGGAAACACAAACATGGAGAGAACATGCATGTGACATAGAACTCAGGCAACAGTGCTAACCATAGCTGTCCAGTATTTGGGTATATGGTATTTATTATTATTATAAGTGCGTGTCTGGTTGGTGATGGTCACTGATGGCTGCTGGCGTACACCTGCACCGGAAGCCTCTCTGTGTCCCGGGTTGTTTAAGCCAAAGCAGAATGGAGCAACAGCATAAAGACGCTCCAGAGGTCCAGTTCAGGGACTCCAGGTAGCTGAGGTGAAGCCTAGCAGGCAGCTAGCAGCTACAGCCACCTGTGTCACTGTTCACCTGTCAGTCAGAGAGGCCACGCCCATAATAATGCAAACTGAAAACTAGGTGAGTATAAAAACATTGTTCTAAAGTTTGTCTATGGGGACTGACTCACTGCTGCCTCTGCTGGACAGACTGCAGCTATCTGAGTTCTTCTCCGTCTGGTCTTGAACCTCGGGTAAAAGTTCTGTGCAAGTAAATCGTATTTTTCCGTAAATGTGCATCTATGCCTGAGTTAAATAGTCACGATCTCGCTCTACACTAAAGCTTCAGTCTTGTTCCCATAAAACTGTAACTCAGTGACTTCAGTGCTTTGGGGCATTTGTAGAACATCTGCATCACCACAGCTCAGACTCATGGACTGCTTTTCCAGCACCTGCTGTCCTCTGACAGACAGAAGCAATCAAGAACCATGTGCATGCCTCATGCTCTTCGGCTCGCCCTTCATTTTCTCTGTCTCATTGTTTGATGGACTGCTACTGTCTGTTCCCAGCATGCAAACCAGAGCTGATGTGAAGAACAGCTGGATCAGAGGGAGAGAGGGAAAATCCCTGCAATGCAACGTGGCGTTTTCCATTCTGCGAGGAAGCCACAGTCCAGCTGCAGATGGAGAGAAAAGAGGGGAGGAGGTGTTGTTACTCTTCAGTCTGCCCACCTTTTCTTCTTTTCTTCCCTCCCTTCTCTCTGCAAACGTGGCAGTCGTCTCTCTGTGTCTGATGAAACATGTCATTATTTTTTCCTCTGCTGCTAAATCATCCACGGGCAGCTCTGCAGGTCTGAAGATGTGAGGATTTAAACGCCCCTGTAATGTGGCAGCATTATTAAACAGGATTATGGAAACACACCCATCTGTGTGCCACGTAGTGAAACAAAGAAACACAGAAATATCTGAGGTCTGTGATTGGCTGAAAGCTGTGTTATTTTTTTATATAATCCCTGTGATTTAATATCGGTGATGTTTTGGGGATGGCAGAACGAGCTCTGCTCTTTTGCTGTGCGATGTGTTCATCACACTGCAGGATAATTTATTTTGTCTGAGTAAAGTCTTTGCAGGGACGTAACTGCAAAAGCATACTGGCATTTACATGCGCACACATTTCTCACATTTTATGACAGAGTTACCTGATTGGTGGCCTGTGAGCAGCGTGTCCGCCACATTTGACCTGAAGGTCACACGGTGTGGTGGTCCTGGGGTTTTCTGAGCTCTAGATTCTTGTTGGTAGTTTTCGGTTCTCGTGTTTTTGCTTCCTGTCTTGATGAGCTGAAGGCTTTTCTTTGTGTTCCTCTTCTGCTTTGTTTTTGGATTTGTGCCTCGTCTTCCTTCGGGTCAAAGTTCTGCTGTCATTCAGGTCCGAGTCCAGGTGGACCAGGACCAGGTGACCCTGAATCCTCCCTTAGTTATGCTGCAATAGACGTAGGCTGCCGGGGGATTCCCATGATGCATTGAGTTTTTCCTTTCCAGTCACCTTCCTCACTCACTATGTGTTCATAGACTCTCTGCATTGAATCATACCTGCTATTAATCTCTGTCTCTCTTCCACAGCATGTCTTTATCCTGTCTTCCTTCTCTCACCCCAACTGGTTGCAGCAGATGGCCGCCCCTCCCTGGGCCTGGTTCTGCTGGAGGTATCTTCCTGTTAAAAGGGAGTTTTTCCTTCCCACTGTCGCCAAAGTTCTTGCTCATAGGGGGTCATGTGATTGTTGGGTTTTCTCTGATTCTATTATTGTACGATCTACTGTACAACAGAAAGCACCTTTAGGCGACTGTTGTGATTTGGCGCTATATAAATAGAATTGAATTGAGTCACACAGCAGCTTTTCGGGGGGGGGGGGGCAACAGCTGTCTGTGTTTAGGGCAACAGCACAGTGACAGTTACAGGTAAGAGATCCTGCTGCATTTGCATTTCCTCTCAAGGAGCAACAGGGAGCAGAATCTCTAAACCGCACAACCTGATTTACCAAAATTTGCAACATGTAATTTACAGATGCTACATCAGATACTTGATCTCCTCCACCCTTCTCCTGCCGAGAGCACAGCTTGAGACTTTGAAGTGTTCATTTTCATTCCAGCCTCTTCACATTTGACCCAGCAAACGACCTGCAGCTACACTTGGAACAACAGAATCCAACAGCCAGCAAGCCTCGGTCCGACCTACAACAGTCAAAGTGATGCGGCCTCCCACTGTGGTTCTACTGGGACCAGAACAGAGGGCCTGACAGGTTTAGGCTTTTCCACATCCACAAAACACACACCGTCGAACATCCTCCAGAGGATAAAGCGCCAGTTAAAGGTCCACCACCAGGACAGAAACCACTCTGTTCCTTTTTGGATTTTTCATCAGTAAACCTTGCTCTGTCTTCAGCCTCCACCTGGATCTTCCGCTGTAACTGAGGCAGTCTTCAGGTCCGGACTCCACCTGTGAAGTCGTTAGACTGCAGTGTACCTGCTGCAGGCTGCATCTCTTATTGGTTACAGCTTTGTTCAGTGCAAAATGTATGAAATGTATGATATGTATGATTTTTCCTGACTGTAAACACCAGAGCTGCAGCAGGTCCTGGTGTTTCTTCGAGTCTGATGAGGGGTTGGGGGGTCGGGGGTCAGTTTTTAAACTAAAAAAGAACATTTTAAACCCAGAAACAAACATTAAAGCTTCTTCTTTGACCTCTTCCTGTGAAATCACAGGCTCTTAAAATGATTGCTGCTCTATGCCGGCCTTCAGGAGGCTTCTTCACTTTGATGGAGGTTCAAGCCTCCTCCTCCTCCTCTTGCTGCTGTTCCATACCAACAGAAACATTGAGTATAAACCCACACTCAGAATAAATTATGGGTCATTTTAGATTTTTTTTTTTTTTTACTCATATGAACAAACTCTGAGGTGTAAATGACACGCTTACTGCTCGCTGCCGCGCCCTGAGCTAAAAAACAGAAACTCAGCTTGAAATAGAAAACGTGACAGCGCCATGATCAATGGAAGAAATGTGGAGAAACACAATAAAACCCAAATAGATTTTTACAGGCTGCCTGATTCCTGAGACGCTGTTTGATTTTCATAAATGTGCCCTTGAAAGAAAACAACAGTGAGCCGGCTGGATGTTTGCTCCAGACTGAGCATGCTGACGGTCACAAGATGAAATGATTGTTTACGATGCCCGCTGTGGCAGTGATGCGTCCGCCTCGCTGTCCTGTAAACTCTGAGATGATGAAACATCTGTAGGGTTAGGGAAACAGTCATGTTGTCATGGTAACGATGACTGTAACAGTCATGAAAATTTGTCTTCCATCCACCGAGGCCATCAAGGTCAGCTTCATGAAACTGATGAAAAAGTCTTATAACTTAGAAACTGTGCTTCTTACACATGTGCTGTGTCATCAGCATATAGAAAGCACCAAATAAAGATTTAAAATATTGTGTCACATTTGACCTCTGACCTCTCCTTCAAGGTCAATAAACTGATCTGAAGGTCGAAGTGATAATAATGTTGATAATGATGCTACACTGAGCTATTTAAGTGTTTCTGTCTTGGTCCTCCGGTCCATTTCTCACTTTCTCTGGCAACAGTGGGAATGAAAAACTCCCTTTTAACAGGAAGAAACCTCCAGCAGAACCTGCCTCAGGGAGGGGTGGGCCCATCTGCACACACTGTGCTGCTCGGATGATCTGATATCCTCGTGTTGGTGTTGTTCCCAGACCATCATGAAAATGTTGTTCCAGGTTCAACATTGCAAGTGACCAATCACATTGTTGTGACGTTATTCTTTTGCGCGCCAAGCCATTCGTGCATTTATGAAATTCCAATGTTGCAAGGACAATATCAATTCTGCTTACTGTTTATTAAAGGGTTACGGTTAGGGTTAGGGTCAGGGTCCGTTGATCGGCGGACAGAGGCGGTTTCACGCAGCTTAAGTACAGTTTTTTGTTTTACGCCGGTTTTTCCCGAAGTCGAAAAAGTATGACGTCACAACATTCTGATTGGTCACTTGCAATGTTGATCCTGGAACAACATTTAGTATGATGATCTGGGAACAACACCAACACGAGGATATCAGATCAACCGTGCTGCTCAGAGTAGAGTAGTTAACCCAAGCTCCCCACTCTGACCCTGGAGGAGACGTGACTCCTGCGGTTTCATCAGGAAATCAGACATGGAAAGATGCTAACAAGAGCTGCTAACAGTAGCATGGCTCATGAGAAGATCGCTAACTGTCAGACGAGCTAATCACAGCTCTTTAAAGTGAAGTTTGAACTACACCCATCACTCTTTCACAGTGTTATGTTTGTTTTTGCTGCAGTCTTCCTGCATTGCTCTTTAGTCTAAATCACCAATAAATTCATGTCTCATTATGTTGTAAAATCGATCAGTCTGCCGTCCCGAGTTCAGCTGTGAAAAGCCAGTTGAAGCAGATATTTTCACTCCTTTCTTCATCTAAATGCATGTGTGGACTGAGCATGTGTGCCTGGACCAGCATTCGCGTTTCCCCCTTCAGGTTATTTGGTTTGTGCCGGGTGGGGATGGTTGTGGACACCTTCAGTGGGCGACAGCGTATCCTGTAGAGGCCTGGGCTGTAGTCCCGGCGCTGAGGCACTGAGCTCATCGGCTGTCCTGTAATTACAGCCTGCAGCCCTCCATCATGGTTTTGGTTTGGCTTGGTGACGCAGTGGGACTGATTTGGTTTTTGAGGAAATCGTGATGCTCTGTCGCATTTCAAGCATCCATCCAGAACATCAAACTATACTACTACTGCACATTTAATATAAACCGAGGATTTAAACCAGCTAAAACCCGCTGATCAAGTCTCAGAGCGTAGTTTAAGCTCAGGTTTAGGAAATCCTCTGCACGTATGATGGTGCACCATCCATTTTAATCTGTATTAAACTCATTTTAAATTCTTGTGAAGATCCCAAAAGAAGACTTCTGGGTTTGAATCCATCACAGACGATGTGAACGACACAGTCAGTGAGGAATGAGGTGATTTCTCCCTGCACAGCTGAGCCAGAGCTGAGGCTGCAGCAGACGGTTTGGTGACGTGTACACCTCGGACACACACACACACACACACATCAGAGGCTTGGATTTGAGGCGTGCAGTAAAAGTTTAAAGGCTTTCAAGTGTGAGCACACAGCAGTCTGCTACCTCATACTCTTACTGCTATATGCTTTTGCTGCTTTAATTCATGGTTCAGATAGAGAGATTTTATTGCATAATTAAGATAATTAAATAACTAAGACTGTGTTCATTACTTTACTTTAGTTTCAATATGTCCTGGAAGCTCAGAGGGACAGAACGCTCAGATGAGTGCAGCAGAATTCTCGCCTGGGCTCAGTTTGGTGTCCTGTCGACTTCGTGGGTGGTCACTTGTGCACATCTGTATCTCCTCAGAGTGAAGGCACCGGCACACCTGACACTCAGACACAGGCATGAGCGTCAGTAAAAAGAACAAGTGGGCTTAGAGGCCACCTTTCCTAACTCCTCTGCGATCACAGGTTAAATTACTGACTACAGACTACAGGAGGATTTAGAATCAGTCTTTTAGCAAGCACAGACCTGGTTCTGTTTGTAAACCATTATAACGTCTTTGAGCCATTTTTATGCAGATTAACAGTGTAACTGTGGCAGGAGGCTACCATGGACACTGGATGATGGTTGTAGCATATTTTATAAAGTGTTCTGACTTTATGTGATGAATCCTGAGATGCTTCAGATCAAATTCTACTAAAGTAAAGCAGCTTTTATGAGATGTGTTTGGTTGGGCTGAAGCAGCCAAACTGAGTGGTTGGCAGGTAAAATCACAGTCCTCTTTTTCAAAATAAAACACATGAAGGTGGATGCGTTTGAGTGTTTGAGCTATCTGAGCTTATATAATAACTGCAGAATGTTTCCGCAGAAGCATGAGGCCACAAAGAGCTGCAGCTGAATGTCTGTCCAAGTTATTCACATTTACGCCACTGAGCGTGCTCAGGCTTGTGTTCGTCATTTTGTGGCTACAATCAGCAGCCATGGGCAAATCCTCCTCTGAAGACGTCGTCTGTGGTGGCTGCTCTCTGCTATCAGATCAAAGCTCACACACTTCATGCACACATGTCTGTTTCTCCTGCTTTTATCTGTCTTCCAGCTGTAATCTGCCACTCTCTGACTGTGTTTGTGTTTGCGTGAGCTTATTGGGATGATGACGGGAATTCTAGATAATCCACATTCTGATCAAGGTCCCTGATCCAGATTTGGGGACTATGTTAATTTTGGAATGCAGATAGGAGACTAGGACCCTCATCTTTGTCTTATCTGCGATCCAAAACACGGCAGACGCAAATATCGCACGACGTTGTATTGGCGGATTTTCTTGGAGACGGATGAGGCAGCACGTGCTCCTCCGTGCTCCTCCACGCTGTGTTTTGTTTGATGGGTCTTACCCGGCCAGGGTGAGCCTGGTTTGAGTGGCATCGCTCACTGGTTTGTTAGTTTTGTTGTTTAACGGGTAGGGGTGTGTGTATTGGCAAGAATCTGGCGATACAATATGTATCATAATACAGGGTAGACGATACGATATATTGCAATACTAAAAGCCAGACGATATTTGTGTTTAGTAGGACTAAATTTAATTAGGAAAACTCACAGTAAACAGTCCAAACTGTTTAATGCTTGACATGAAACATCTGAAACAAAAACACTCTCTAAGTTCAAAATGAATGGAGAAATTCACATCTGCCTCATTAGAAGTCATGTCAAATAAACAAACAAAAACTACTTTACTGAAATATCAAGTATTTTTTAACATGAAAAAAGTAAACATGTAACACTGAAGTCTTTCTAAGTACTATGATTGTAAAATACTTATCCAAAAACTGCTCTATGGAGCATCAAAACAAAGTACTTTTTATGTGACCTTAACATAAACAAATATAAATCAAAAATGAAATTGCTTGAAGAATCCATCCAAGTAAACATTAACAAAAAATGTAAAGTGCTATTACAATTAAGTCTTAATAAAATAAAGTACAGCTCTGCAGTGTCCATCAATGGAACACTTTTAGTACAACCTGAAAAAAGGAATTTACTCATCTAAATAAAAGTGCTTATGAGACTCAACCAAAATGTCAAACATTCTCATATCAGAGATTTTACATGTGTAGTGTTTTCTCAGTGTTTATTTTTCAATTTCCAGATTTTTGTGCAGGAATACAAGCTGATCGACATGGTCAGCTCTCAGGACACTTCTCTGTGCATTTACTATGTCTCCTGCAGAGGAGAAAACTCTCTCTGCAGAGACACTTGTTCCAGGAATGCATAGGAAACTTCTTGCTACTTTGGATAGCTGAGGGTATTCCTGTTCATGGTCCTTTCACCAACTGAGAGGATTTCCTGTGAGAGGCAAAGGGGTCTCATCTCTATACCTCTTGATCTCAGCTGCAGCAACATCATGTTCTGATTTTGGTGCAGTATTGTCACTAGTAGAGGTAAACGTAGCTCCGAGCAAGTCCACCAATGCACATGAGGTCCTCTGTCTCTTTAGGGGTGGCCGAGGGATGGAGTCAAAGTTGTCTTTGATATGTGGGTGATGAGCCTCCTCTGTGGCATTCTCTTCCTCCACCTGTTTGTCAGTCTCCTCATTCTTTTGCTGCTGAAAAACATTAAATTCAAATAGTATTAATGTCAGAAAGTCAAAATTCAAATCCAAGATTCACCCTGTTTTTCACTAATATTTGATGACAAATGTCATCAATATGCATTTTTTTTTCTTTTTACTTTATTCACTTGCTTATAACTTCAGTTGAATTTTTCCAAATAAATTAATTTATTTACTTACATTTTCTTCCTTCTTTATCACAGTCACCACAGTGTCCAACAGTCTGGAATAGGTCTCACTGGTCTCTGCTTCAGACAGGAAGGGCAGGTCCTTAAACCGAGGATCAACAGTTGATGCCATCCATAGTGTCTCCCTTTCATTTACATATCTCTTTCCCAGATCTTCTGCTATGGCAGTCTTAATGTCCCTTACTATCGGTGTATCATCAACACTTTCTTGTGCACCCATCACAAGCTTGGCATGAAGAGGAGCAGGGTTGGCATACTCTCCTCTGACATCACCAGGGTGGCGTCCTTCATAGGCTTGAGTGCCCTGACAACTTCTTCTGCACATGTGATGTCAGACTCACTTAATGTGAAAATTTCTTTTTCACTCTTCCTAACTTCTGCAGAAAGCAGAGCTGCACAGATGGCTGGTTGCTGTTCTAAAAATCGTTCTATCATATCATAGGAGCTGTTCCATCTTGTAATTATGTCCGTGATCAATCTGTGAGCTGGTAGCTGAAGGAGGCACTGTTTCTGCTTCAACTGGTTGCTGGCTGTGGTGCTGCGCCTGAAAAAGGCTGTTACACGTCGGATCCTCCCGAGAAGTCGCACCACGGATTGTATTTTCAGTGCTTTCTGTGAGGCGAGATTCAGACTGTGTGCAAAACATTGTATGTGCGTCATGCCTGCAAGTCTAGCCGCGAGAGCCATGTTTGGTGCATTATCGGTAACAACAACAAGGTCCTTTGCGTTCAATCCCCATTCAGCGTCAGTTAGTAACGCTGCAATGTGCTCACCTGTGTGACTGTCATGCATGGCTCGGGTTTGTAGTACATGAGACTGAAGGTTCCACTGGTCCGTTATGTGATGTGCTGTAACAGTTACGTACGATTCAGTGGCTCTCGAAGTCCAAGCGTCGCATGTCAGAGCAACTGTCTCAGCCGAGCTGAGAGAGTCCAGCACTGTCGCTTCGACTTCTTGGTACAACTTTTGGCAGAGCGATGTCCGTGATGTGTTGTCGAGAAGGAACGGTGTAACGGGGCTCCAGCGTTTTAATCATATTACGAAATCCTTTATTCTCCACAACACTCAAAGGGCGCATGTCTTTGCAAATAAAAACAAGTACTGACTGCATTATTTTTGTTGCAGTTGAAGTTGCTGGTAGTTTCGAAAAGTTAACTTCTTCAATTGTCCGTTGAGAGGGATCACCTCGTTTCGTTTTAAAATTAGCATTTGACGCTACGTCGCTATGGTGTCTAGACACGTGTGTTCGTAAATTTGTTGTGTTACCAGAATATTTGACTCTGGCGGTGCAGATTTTACAGACTGCATAGCTCTTGTCATAGTCTTTACTGCCTTCTTTTGTCCTAAATCCAAAATAAGTCCACACATCAGCTTTGAAAGCTGCGGGGGCCGGCTGTATCCTCTCCTCTTCAGTCATCAGTTAGCTAGCATCACACACGTCCACTGACTGTTCTACTTCGTTCTTTTGGCAAACTAGACGCTTCTACAGTTATCGTGAGACCTCGTTTTTACGTTATAGTAAAGGCGGTGAAAACTGCAAACCAGTGGCCGGAGTTTGAATTCCAACATACAAAAGAAATAAACAGTAAATGCATGTCATTTTTCAATTAAAAAAAATGATAACACTGATTTTAAATATCAATTCAGTATCATTGCGCGAAATATCGCGATATTTCGTTGTATCGATATTTTCTTACATCCCTATTAACCGGTGTTTTGTTCACATTTCTTTTGTTGAATCTATGAAAAATCCAAAAATAACAGTTTGACATGAAATGACAATTTTGTAGCAACAGCTGCAAAACAGACTCTTTCTTCTTTTTTTCATTTTTTTTCAAAGCTTAAAGATGCAGGTGATGTTCCTAAGTGAAAATATTAAAGAGCTTTTCGTGTCAATTTCTGATTGTCAATTTCTGACACTTTAAAATACTGGCTCTGTCTCACTTCATCACACACAAACCTCTGCAGATAACTCGCTGTCGCTACCTCCACCTGTTTCTGTTCCGCTGTGCTGTGGGAGGATGGTGTTAGCTCACATCCATGTACTTTACGTTTCCCGGCGTATGAATTCTGGGCAACGGTCCACATGAATTTCCACCAAACGTGGAGGAAATATACGGCAGGGACTCCCAGAGAGATGCGAAGCCACAGGCCGGACTGCTTGTTTGCTCTCGTCTGTCAAACTGCACATTTCCCCGACTGTCTGTAACCTCCTGCTGATGCTTCTGTTTGCTTTGGCGCCCGGGACAGGACGTGACAGCAATAACTACACCCAACCCCACCTCAGCCCAAACCATAGGACACACACACACATAAATTACCTGTTACTGTTTACCTGCGGACAGGTGTGTGTGTATGTGTGTGTGTTTATGGCATACGCTGAGCTAAAGCTGACAGCATTATTGTGAGGCTACATCCAATCATTTTCAAGTATATTTCACATTTCAGTTCAGTTTTATTTGCATAGCACTAATTAACATCAACCTCAAAGCTCCATCAGATTGATTCGCTGTGAGCATCACCTGGTGATGGTGGGAAGAACTCCCTTACAACTGGCAAAGTTCAGTCAAGAGGCCTGAAACCAAGCAGTCAACAGAGTTTAAGAAGAAGAAGATAATAAAAAAGGATCCATGTTTAACATCCCCATTCATTAAATAAAACTGGACGAGGTACGAGGCCTTCCTGTGTTCTCATACTGCTCCGCAGGTAAAGGTGAGCTGGGTTTGCTCTGGGCTCCGCCTGCTGGTGGGGCCTCCCAGGTCCCGCTCTTCAGCAGACTCACCTGTCTTCATCCAGGTCATCCCTCACCTATACTTTAGGACCAGCAACACACAGCCGGACTGTCGTCTGTGGCCAAGTTTGCTGACATTTTGTTTTCCTGGCTTCTGAACAGCTCCCAGTCTTACCTGGTCAGAGATTCTTAGCTGTCTCCTTTGAATTGCTCCAGCTGTCCTGGAGAGAACTGGTAAAGGCCTCACTGCTCACCTGGGTGCTGCCCGGGTAAGAACACTCTTCATCTTACTGGACTAATCTCTCTAACACACAGATATCCGGCAGGGCTGGGCTCCTCTGAGCTCCTCCCATTAACGATGATGTCATCGTCCATGTTTGTGGACATTATGATCCACAGACGTCATGCTTCAGTGAGAAAAGACTCAAATTAAATCTTCTGCTTGGTTTTTATAAAAAAAATAAAAATAACATCAAACACTCAGGGAGTGTTCGTGGTATCAGTGTACAGTCGTATCTGCCTCTGTGTCTGTTTTAATGCTTGTCTTCTGTTTTCTGGATCTTTGTCTTGTTGGGCTGAATAAATACGACTGACCTGACTGAGCACAGGAGAGAATCTGTCTGTGATAGACACCGAGGCCACACAGAATCCAGAGTTAACCATCAGCTTTTCTCATTCAGCACTTTCTTTGACCTGCTCTGTGGTCTGAGGCACTTTTCGTCTTCTGTCCCTGACACGGCCGGGAGCTCCTCAGGCGGAAGAGCGTGGCCACACCGCTCCCCCTGCTGGCTGAAGGGCTGAGTTGTAAGAACGGCTTCCCACCTTCAGTTTACAGCGAGTGCAAATATAACCGTGACTTCTGTGGTGACGTGTCAGCAAACCAACAAACTGTCTGCTTTCACACATGTCAAATTCTGTCTGTCTGTTGTTTTTATGTGACGCCTTAGGCCGTGGCTCTCGTTATGAACCAGTTTCCTTTCCTCTTAAACAATCGTGAATCATAAGAGGGTCCAGATTAAAGTTCTGATAAAGGTGGAGGTCTCTGAGCAGCGTTAAAAACAAGATGAAAGTCCTTCTGTGATGCTGCAGAGAACATCAAAGTCATGGAAGAGGAGATTGCTCACTCCTCAGTTCCCTGCTCAGAGACAATTACTGCAGAAACAACAGAATTATTGTTGTTGCTCCCTCCCCAATAACCGTTTGCAATACAATGGTTTTACCCACATGAGAGAACAAGCTGAAGTTAATCAGTCTCAGCAGACAGAGGTCTGCTCACTGGCCGGTCCACTTTTTGTCGACATTACAGGATTTGTGGAAGAACAAATCATTTATTTGGTGCTTCAGTTAAATGTGAGTGTGTGATTACAGACCAGGGCACTGACAGGAGCCTTAACCTGTACCAGCTTCCACTATGTGAAGGCTTTCTATAAGATTTCGGTGTCTGTTATTTTTGCCCAGCAAGAGGAGCCTTTGTGAGCTCAGACACTGATGCTGGATGAGAGCACCGAGTCACAATCTGTGTTCTAGTTCATCCTAAAGGTGTTTGATGGCATCTGTCAGTAAGGTCCAAGCAGACTGACAGCCTTCCACAGAAACCCCCGACTCACTGTATCCGAGTACACTCACTAATGATGAACAGCGGCCAGAGTGACCATACCAAGCCATAAAATACTGCAGTATGTTTAACTGACCATATCTGTCATTTTTTAGTGCTTTATTGTTCAGCTATGTTAAAATAAAACTTGTATAAAAATACTTTTACTTTACAGCAGGGGTAGGGGAACTCCAGGCCTCAAGGGATGCTGTCCTGCAGGTTTTAGATCTCACCCTGGGTGAAAACACACCAGAATCAAGTGATTGGTTCATTACCAGGCCTCTGGAGAACTTCAAGACATGTTAAGGAGGTTATTCAGCCATTTAAATCAGCCGACACAGGCCCTTTGAGGCCTGGAGTTCCCCACCCCTGCTTTATGGGCACAGACTAAATTTAATAATTTTGAGCTATTTGGTCACTAACACGTTTGTCCTACAGCGGCCACTCTAGCTAGGATCATGCAATGGAGAGGGAGGGGGAAGAAAACAGAATTCAGCTGACTGCAAGCAGGTGGTGAAATTTTACACTGTTCCTTTAAGATTTCCTTGCAGTGGGACAGAGCATATCTGAGGTCAAAGGTTAGTACAGACTATTACACAACCTACAGTTTAAAAAAAGATAATTTTAGGATATTTGCATTTGTATGCTGAACAGAGACAATATTTTGTAGACAGTGTTTTTCTAAAAAGACTCAAGTGGAAATAAAGTCTGACGTACTGAAGACAGAAATGATTTATTTTCTCCAGCATTGAGACATTTGAGCATTATGGAGACAGCGGGCGAGGAGGAGAGCTCCTTACATTCCTAAAAACCATGAAAACAGCAGAGAATAGACTGTAGTGTCGAAGAGCAGAGGGGAGGTGCAGCAGGTGGTCCCACCCTCACCCCCACATGGTGCAGAGCTCCAAATATCCTCACACAGCAAAGCTTCAAATGGTCTTTTTATGAATAAAATCAACAAATTTAATAAAACAGGTTCAGCAAACACAGCCAACAGGTTTCATCATTTACACCCCAGGAAATGGAGTCATCAACATCATCGTCATCATCACATAGCTGAAACTAAATCTAAGATGCTGCTTTTTCCTTTTTTCATTTACAGCCTGAAGGTAAAGGTTTGGAGAAGATTACGCTCGGCAGGTTTGTGTGAGGACGATGTTGTAACTCAGGAGGTCAGAGGAGGCACACTTCCTGTCTGCATCAAGTGTGTGCGTGTGTGTGTGTGGGGGTGTGTGTGTGTGTGGGGGGGGGGGGGGGGGGGGGGTGTGTTTGTGCGTGACAGCTGGATGGGAGGGGGTGCAGACTCACTGAGGGTCTCAGACTTTAACTTGAATTTCATCTTAAATCTTCAGTTTGCAGCAGCAAGAATTATTTCCTAAAGCAAGACAAAAAAAGACATTTGCATTAAAAAAAATATGAAAAAATAAAAGTGTAACTCTATTAATTGTGATGTGACTCTGAATGAAGTGTTGGGGGATCTGAGACAAGCAGAAGATAAACATCCTCTAAATGTGCACAAAGGTTAAAGTCAGCCGATGGAGCGCGCTCTCCTGTTAACGTTTCTGTGAGCTGCTGGAAGAAGATAGTGTCCCTGATATGTTCCTGCATGCAGTAAACTCAGCACGAAGCTGCAGATTTACAGGAACTTTATGGCCGTCATAAACATCAATCTACAGAAAACACGAGGACTATAAACGCTCCGGGTCACCTGGTGCAGGTCCTTCACTTCGTGCCGTTGTATTTGACCTCCTTTCCGGACTTTTGCAGCGCCGTCATCAGAACATCCACGTCTTTGTCAGACTCGATCCAAACCAGCTTCTTCGGCAGGTCAATTTCAAACTTCACATCTGGGAACAGGAACATAAAAACAAAATCACATGATGTCTCTGCCTCCCTAAAACAGTCAGCATTTCCACTGATGGGAGGACGTGCTGTAAAAACAGAAGTGATACTTGGATCATTGAGTCACACGAGGCTAAAAGGAAAACAGCAGCATCAGGGGACCTGTGGGCCGAACGTGAGGAACTGGATCCTCTGTAACAGACAGGACAAAACATGCTTCTGGTTTTTGCAATGGTTGCTGCACAGGCTGAGACCACCTTCACTAACTTCTGATGGGCACATGCAGTAAGGAAAACTGCTCGGGTCAGCACAAAAAGGGCTGCTTTTGGGGAAAAGAGTTAAATGTCATCACTGCACGTAGCTGAGCTGCTCCCAGTTTGGATTCAGGAGACACACAAACTCTCTACCTTTAAGATTAGGCTTCAAACTTTCATAGCATATAGTTAGGGCTGGACCAGGTGACCCTGAACGTTCCCTTCACATCTACCCCCCCCCCCAGCATATCCCTGACTCTGCTTAGGGCTGCTCAATTAATCGAATTTTAGTCACGATTACGATCTGGGCTTTCAATGATCATTAAAAATGACTGAGCCGATTATTAGCCCCTCCCTCGTGCTTTACTCTCGCGCTGCCCCGTGTGGCAAATCGAGCGCACCTCTCTGCATTTCGAACAGTATCACAACAATTAAGAGTAGGGCTGGGTATCATCACTGATTTCTAGAATCGATTCAATTCAATTCAATTCGATTTGAATCTGTGAAATGTTGACAGTCAGAAATATTATAATTCAGATCAGTACATTTACATAGTTTTGTACCTATATAAAGGAAGCTGACACTCCAAGACTTTACCAAAGGTGTGAGCATCACAGCAGATGCCTTTGTGTCAAAGTAGCTGAAGATAAAACACAGAAAAACATGAAGGTTTTCCTGGCCTGGGATTTTATACAAATATTCTGCAGTACATCAAAAACGAAAGAAAACCATTAATCAACATATGAACATTACCTCTGAAGTTACAGCGGTTTTATTACAGACACGGCTAAGCGTTTTGCATTTTGCATAATTTTAAAAAGTTTAAATTTGTTCAGTATTGAACAGCAGAAATTAGGTTTTCTTTTCAGAAGTATTTAAAACGAAAAAAAAAAAAAAAAAACGTCGGCCGACAGCGCTGTAAACAACGGCAGAAAGTGGCCACTTTCATGCGTAAATCATATATAAATCATATAAGGCTTACATGATTTACGCATGAAAGTCGCCACTTTCTCATTACTTTCATATATTTTTTTAGTAAGTATACAAAACATACAAGTTTCATTATATAATTTTTTAAAGGGATCTTATATGTGTTTTCACTCTTGTATGCTTTTCATACAAGTTTCATAAAAGACAGATAAAAACTTTATAAGATATATATATATATATATATATATATATATATATATATATATATATATATATATATATATATATATATATATATATATATATATATATATATATATATATATATATATATATATATATATATATATATATATATATATATATATATATATATATATATATATATATATATATATATATATATATATATATATATCTTTTCCATATGGGGTGGTGGAAGCAAAACAGCAAAAGTAAGAGGGAATTCATGACGATGTTTATGTGAAGCGTAGTTTGGATCTTCTTTTGCTGCTGGTTCGGTCAGTATAAACTATAAAACTAACAGCTTTATGATAAGCGCAAAAAGGGCATAAACACACAGCGCGGACCCGCGGATCAGAATCAGCGAGCTGTCGGCTTTCAGCCCCAACCGTCAGCTGAGAAAGGCAACATCTCACTGATTCTGATCCGCGGGTCCGCGCTGTGTGTTTACGTCTTTGTGCAGAATCCGTGTTCCTGCTCTCATTTACTGTCTTAGCTGTTTGGTGGTTGTTGAAATTTTGTGATCTCTCACCTGAGATTCTGGCATTTCGGGCAAAATAAATTTATATTAAAAAATAGATTCAGGATTTTAATGAATCGATTTTACGTTATCCAAGCCAGAATCGATTTTAATCGATAAATCGATTATAAAAACCCACCCCTAATTAACTCATTCAACGTAAGTTGAACTGAAGCCCACCAGCAGTAAAAGTAGACCTGCAAGGAGGTGCAAGGTTTGCGCACGTAAGGGATTGCGCAGTGAGACAAAAATGTGGTGCAAGTCTTGTTGTGTTTCACTGCCAGCCGTGAATGAGTTAAGAGGACCCGAGGAAAGCTCGGAAAGCTCAGCAGAAGTTATTTGGAGAGGAGAGTGACTGCAGTTGGTTGAAAAGAGAGGTAAAAAAACAAACAAACTTCAGTGCTGTGGAAACATTATGGGTTCGCGGAGTCAGACGTGGATCAAGTAGACATAGTGTGTAAACTTTGCTACGGTGTCATAGCTGCACCACAGAGCAACACTGCAAAGTTCACTAAACATAGATGTTTACATTTTTCATTTATTTTTTATATTGCAAACATTTGCACTGTTATCAGTATTTGCACACTATTTTATATTATTTTTTAAAGTCATTATTCAATACATTGTTATTGTTAACCCTTTAAATCCCCGTAGAACTGGAACCGCGTAAGCTAGCGCAATAATTTGTTTTGCATATGAAACCAGAGGAGTTGTACTTACATCTTGTGCCATCAGCTTGTCCTCGGTCACGGTTTCCTTCCACATAAAGCTTTGCAAAAATTGCATAAAAAGCGCTTGCAAGAACAAAATCATAATATTCCAGAAACAGGCTTTGCCGATCCGATCAGCTGTTCGTAACACTTCCCACACTGAAAAAGACGTCAACACGAACTATCGCATGTCCGCCATTTCCTGACAGACACCGGAAGTGACGTCATTTTTCGCGGAAAATGTAGTTTTTTACTTGTAGGCCTTAAAAGCCTATACTGGTGTTTTTATAAGTCATGTTTGACTTTTCTGAATAGTTTCTGGGATGCTTAGAACTCGAATTGCACTGCTGGAAATAGTTTATTTTGATGCACCTGCTGTTTTCTTTGCAAATTTGCATCATAGGATTGTTTTTTGTTTTTCCTGCAGTATATAAAAATTGCTGTATCTCCAAAATAAAACTATGAAGACACTCAAAATAAATTTCCTGTTGTTGTAAACTATTTTTTGCAACTTTTTTGTATTTAACGTTTTGAGGAATAAGCCTCTTAAATTTCCCCAATATATGTAAAAAAAAAAACCATTTTCAATTTTTTTGTAGTTTATTGCACTTTTTTGCAATTAATGTAATTACTAATGTAATTAATGTAATTAATTACTGACTTAATGCATACATATTATTAAAATATGGGCTATAACAGTTGTATTGATGTATAGCAACTTGAAATGCTCCCACAAATGGCACTACAGCATGTAAAAATATAATATAAGCTCTGGCGGACTTGGTTCTATAGTAGGTCTTAAAGGGTTAAATAAATATCGTCAAATAATCAAGATCTCAATTTCAGTGAAAATAATCGTGATTATCATTTTTGCCATAATCGAGCAGCCCTAACTCTGCTCAATACTTTAATCTCCTCATCGCTCCTGTGACAGCAGAGCTAACACTGTGAGGCGGTGATCCTCCAAATGCTTTAACTTTCTACAAAGCTCCAGGAAAAATGTAGATAATTACCCAATCCAATAATAATTGCAGAGAGTCAGGTGAAAACCATAACCGTCTGCATGAGCCTCACATGCCAAGTGTATGATTGCTCCGTTTATACTGGAGTCTCTCCACTCCAGTATAAACTAACTGCTACTATGAGAGGACTCTGTATAAATAAAACTGAACGATCAGCCTCACCTCCCATCTTGTTCAGGATCCTGGTAACAGCTCCTGAGCATCCCTCACACGTCATGGCCACCTCAAACTCGTGCTTCTGTCAGACACACATCAAAGTCCGGTTAAAGTGAACCCCACACCTCATTTCCTAAAACATGTACCACATTCACAACAAAGTAAGCCGAGCAGAGCAGCTGCAAGAGCCCCCGGTTATGGTTTAAAGCTACTTCAGAACAAGAACACTCCTGTACCCTGTGCACGGACATTTAGAAAGCAGCTACGGACTAACGTTAAACTTCACGCCGACAAAACTGCATAAATCTCCCCTAAAACCTTACAGTCATGTCTGAAGTGACGTGTCCTAACCCGGCGAACAGACCGATGTAGACTTTTGCCTCCACGTAACTACACGGCTCCAAATACTCCCAGGATGGGACTGCTGTTTAGCCGCAAGCTAGCTGCAGTTAGCACAACAAATACCGGATATCCGGGTTAAGAATACCAGATTTTCAAGATTTTCAAGACCGTTTTCACAATGTTTATATCTAATATACATAAAATAACCCTTTAATCAAAAATATTTTTATTTTAACATGAACGGTACACTTTTAGTTTCACTTGGCTAAATAGGTTGGTTGAGTAAGCTGAACAAGTTTAATAATAATAAAAAAAATTTTAAAAACAAACTGCATTATTGTAATCCCAAAAAGTTGATGATTAATATGCAAACTGTCGTGACCAATGACTAACAACCACTGATTGATCAGAGGCCATGAGTACCATTTACAGAGAGTTGGAGAAGTCTGCAATCATAACGTAGTAAGACTGTGAAAGCTCCTCGATTCAGAGATAGTCTTTACCTTGTCCTAGCTACCCCGGTGCACACAGCAAGCGAACCTAAATCCTTAAACGAGTTTCCAAAATAAAAGCCCAATGAATCCGAAAGCAGATTTGAGAATATGAGAACAGAGCGTTTTAGTCTACGTAATCGTATTCCTTTCGATAAGCTCACGTAAAACTCGTGATTTTATTCATTTCAGTTCAGTTTCAGTTTTATTTGTCATATGCACGTTAGCACAGGGTCAACATTGCAATGAAATGTGTTTGACGAGCAGCAGTCACTCAGCAGCACGGTACAGTAGAAGAAAATATAATAAAATAAAATAATAAAATAATAAATAGACTTTTTAAATATGAATATCAACAATAAAGTGGAGTGACCAGTGCAGATTAAACAGAGTACTTGTGAAGCTGCAGGGTAGCTTCTGAGTGCGTCCTGTGGACTGTGTTGTGTGTGTTTAAGTGTTGTGGTTGAGGTATGGCTTGGTGGTCAAACTGTTTTTAAGTCTTGTAGTCCGAGCAGACAGACTCCTGTAACGTCTGCCAGATGGTAACAAGGAGAACAGCTGATGTGCTGGGTGGCTTATTTATTTATTTTATTGTGTAGAAGTGAACATACAGGACTGCGCAAATGGTAACAGAAAACTGAGAAAAAAAGATTAAACCAATAAATAATAAAATAAAATAAAACGGTTTACCAACCGCCACGACATTATAATCCGTATCTATGGCAACGGGATCACGTCGAAGGCCACGACCGTCCCTCTCGACAATGTCATGTGACCACACCGCTGGCTGTCTGTTGGAGAGTCGAGCCCGACAGAGCACAGTCCCGCTTTGCCTTCAATCTGTGCTGCTTCGCCACCATGAGCACGATACGAAAATAAAGCGGCCTGCGGCGGACTGAGAGCTGATAACGAGGCCAGGAGGACCGAGTCCGCGCGGTGTCTGCGAGGTAAGGCTGGCCGCTGCTGCCGCGGCTCGTTGTTTACTCCGAAAATGGCACCGCAGCACACAGCTAACTATGGCTAACAGCTAACCCTCCGTCCACAGCCGGTTTTGCGGGACCGTGGGCTCGTTTATTGTGTTTATGGCGGGAATGCCCGCCGGGTCTGTGTCCGTTGACAGTTTAAAATGATGCGAGTATCGCGCTGACTGCCGTTAAAGCACCGGGGGGCTCGGGCTGGGGCTGTCACGGTTTACCTGCACAGTAAAACACACAGCAGCTCATATCTGTTTTAACGCGAGGCCCAGAGGACGAAAACAGAAGAAAAAGAAAATACCAGAAAGTAAATAAACATGACAAATACGCCAACTCGGCTGGCGCGGTTTCTGAAGAGCAGCTGGGGTCAACATCTGCACAGGTGCACTTTAAACCTCCTCCTGTTTGTAGGTAAATATATAAAGGCTTCTTCTCTGCAGATGAGATAAACACGTGAGATAACGAGCTCATTTTCATGTTGCTCAGCCATCAATGTACACAGTGTTCCACAGCAGCAGGCTCCGTGTCACATTTACCTGACAAACACACGCTGATGATGATCATTGGCCATTAGATTAAACCAGAGTGTAAGAGAGAGAGCATCGGGACACACCTAAGCATCAGGACGAGCTCGATCAGTAACGTCTAATCGTAGTTTCTGAGAATGGCTGAATGAATCTTTATAACTCAGCAGTGTTTCCTGCTCAGGTAAATCACTTCCTGCTCACCTGGGCGACATTTTAATTTATATACTTTCCAATTTGATTATTGGTGTGAAATAAAAACACGCTCATTTGTCAGCTCAGCCGGCCGAGGAGGCTTTGAATCAGCTGTATGCACAGTGTTACAAATATCACCCAACAACAGCTGAATGTCACGCTGACTGCTTTTAGGCCAGAGAGTTCAGTTATGAAGGTACTTGAAGATGAGCACCTTCGAAATGGGATATTTAATAACTGATTGCTTTGTTCTGTGGGTGAAGCCTGGAATATAAAGCAGCTGTGTGGGAGCACAAAGGCGAGAAGCAATGCTGCAGGACTGAACCTTTCTGTTACATAGTGAAATAAAAGCCCACATTGAGCTGCTGATGCTGTTTTAAGTGCAGAAACTATGCGCTGTGCTGTTCAGGCCTCTCGTGTCATGACTCGCTGTAAAAAAAAAACTAACAAAAAAATGCTGAGTCGCTCCTGATGGCGACACTTTGGCCACGCTTGGTGAACCGCTGCTGGGAAACACGCTCCTCTGAAGAGGAAGTGCCAGGAGAAGTCAAGCCTCAGAATTGTCCCCTAAAAACCTCTTTCGGCTTTTCTTCCGAAAGCCATCAGACACAAACAACGAAGCGTGTGTTTGAAACCTTGTGCGAGTACGAAGGAGGTCATGAAGTCTGTTTAATGTAAGCATGATTAACCTCACAGCAGCTGTGTTATTGGTCATATAATGTCATTAAGAAGGCTCCAGCAGCGCAAACACGGTGCAGAGGTCCAGTTCAGGGACTCGTGCAGCAGCCTGTGAGCATGCTCAGTTTCTGACTCTGTTTTTGTTTTGCTGCTGCCAGATCTCATTCTCTTCTTATCTCTTATCTGTTTGCAGTGGACAGGCGTCCACGCTGGACTCCCTGATCTCACTGCATTAGGATCCGTGAGGCTGGGAGAGACGACGCCCGGCTGTCTGCCAAACCTTCCCACCTAGCATGATGGCGTCCAGCGACGTAGACGGCCGAGGCGAAGGTAGTAAAGTCAGGACGATGGTTAAAAATGATACGGCGCACGAACGTGAGCCGGGGCCACAGTCACACAGGGATTATGTGTAATCCCAGCTGGCAGGTAGACGGTGAATCATCAAAGCAGCTTTCACTTCATCTACAGAATCCGTCTGTTGGCCGGCTCGCGTCTGGTTTGGTGGGAGGTCACGGCCAGACACGACGTGCTCGTTATGAGCGGTCACGACATAGATCTGTGAGCGAGCATGTTCAGTTTGTAGATGTTGAGTACAAGATTGTTGGCTGAAGTTTGATGTTGCTTATGTCGTGGTTTCATTGTTACACTCGTTCATGTTATTTAGCATGTAGGGAGGGAGCACGGGAAGGCACGAGTGTAACTGTGCCTCTGGTACAAAGATTAAAGCAACACAGCGGAAACGAGTCCATCAGAGAGGCAGCTCAGAGTCAGAGAGGGTGAGATGGTCTGAGCATGTGCAGAGGAGTGAGGGTGGAGGATGAAGATGGAGTTGCCAAGCAGGAGGAGAACAAGAAGACATGCAGAGGGGTGGTGTGACAGAGGAGGAAGGAAGGATAGGAGGAGATGGAGGCAGATGATGCGCTGCGACGACATGTACAATGTTTACCTCCAAAAATCAAACTTGCCTCCTTTAAAAAGCTGAAAGGTCGGAGAGGGTCACTTTATCATCATCAGTAAAGGAACGCGTCAGAGTCTGATTCAGTCTCTGCATTGCTGAGTAGTTCTTCATGTTCTTCAATGTTAATTTTGATTGGTCATCAGTTATTAGTTAATTCAAAGAATCAAGCTTTTTTTCTTCCCATCAGTATTTTCAGATTAAAGGTCGTGTTTAAGGCTGAAGAAAGTGGGTTGCTCTACAGTTTGTTTTAATCCTTGAGTGTGATGGCAGTGACCGCCTGTCTGTTTGGTGTCTGTTGGTCGCTGATGTGCTGCCGTCAGTCGTTCTGAGTTCTTAGATAAGTCAGAGATGGTTCCTCAGTGTAGCAGCACAAAGTGGGTTTTACTTTCTAAAGACTTTAAACACATGCAGCTGCTGCAGCGTGTGTGCGTTTGTGTTCCTGTCTAGCTATCTTTGTGAGGACCGAAATCTTCATTCTGCTATAATTGTGAGAACCAACAGTCACTTGTGAGGACACACTCACCGGTCCTCACAAGTTTGAAGGCCTGTTTGAGGCTCAAAATGTGGTTTTAGTGTCAGGGTTACAATTAGGTTAGGCATTCATTTTTGATGGTTAGGGTAAGGGGCTAGGGAAAGCATTATGTTAATGAAGGTCCTCACTAAGATAGCTGAACGGGCTTGTGTGTGTGTTGTGTGAGTAATAGAGTTTTATGTGTGTGCTTAGCATTAATAAGCATGTATGTGTGGACTGCAGATACAGTGGGGGTGGGGTGATATAATGTCCACTTTCATTTATAATTGAAAACCTCCCTTTGAGGCTATTTTTAGTTTACCTGCTAGTCTGAGATCAAATAAAGAGCAAAGATAAGAAGTGTTTGGTGACAGGTTCATGAGTGCAAGGCTCGGGTTCCTCTGAACGTAGTTACGATGCTCTCAGATCTTTAAAGACGCTTTTATAACTGTTAGTTTTATAGCGCTGTGTCTCAGCTCAGTTCACAGCTTCCTGCTGTTCTGCTCTCACGTGGAAGTACTTCCAGTTTTTATCATGAAGGGATAATAAGAGTCATGAACAAGTACTAAAGCGCCACATTATTAAACACAGCACTGAGCCTAATGTGTGCCTTCAGGACTTCCTGCTTATTGCAGTCAGGTGATCTTCAGTTATCACCGTGTTTATAGTCATGTGCAGCGAGCCTCATGCACGGCCAGATCTGAAGGGTTTCTTCTCCAACTTCAAGTCTTTCAGGTCCTGTAGTTTGTCACTGAGAGTGTAGGTGTCAGGTCACATGACGAGGTGGATGACACCTGTGTGTGTATATAACCGGAGTCACATCACTGTGAAAGGTGACGGTGCAGGAAAGCTTGCTTACACACTGCTGACTGACATAAGACAGGGCGGTAAACACATCAGAGGGTCACGTGATGTCAAACACATGGTTTTCGTCTTTGTCTCTTTGCCTCTCGTCTCAGCTTTGTTGTCCGACCAAAATCCGTCTGAGCTGGACGCTCTGTGTCCGTCTCCTCCAGGACCGTCCAGACCCCAACGCAACTACGAGAGGATAGGAGGACAGGCGGGGACCTCGTGAGTAAAATGCCTTCGGACTGTCCAATTGTTACGATCCAATGTTGTCAGTGTTTTGTGTTAGGCGTGACTGTTATGTGTTTCCTGTGGTACTTTGAAGGTCTGTCTTATCTCAGTGTGTTCAGTTTACGCTTCCTTGTCTCGTCAGTTCTGATTTGCCCCAGCTGTGTTTCCCTCCTGTTGTCCATTCCCTGATTGCTCCCTCTATGTATTTAAGCCCTGTGTTTCAGTTTGTCATGGGTTGTGATCACTGTGGTGTTGGTATCTTAGTTTTGTATATAGCTGTAAATAGATTTGTAAAGTAGCAATTGAGTATTTTTTTTTCCACCTTGTATATATTGTTCACTGCAGCAGCCTAGTAGGCGTGAGACGCCATTTTTGTTGATTAAGTTTTCTCCTGTTTTTCATGTAGCGAGTTAGGTAAGTGAATTGTCTTTTGTTTGGTTTTTCATTTTGTGTAGGAAAGCGTAGGGACCATTAGGGAGTTTTGTTTGTTATTTTTGGCACTGCTCACTGCTGAAGCAAATAAATGGCTGCTTAGCATTTTAAAAGATACTATTGTTTGGGTTCTTGTTTTGGGTGGAGTGTGGTGGGCAAATTTTTGTTGCGTTCAGGACACACCTAGACTTAGAACGTAACACCAATGCAGGACGTGCAGATCTGGCTGGTCTGATTCTAACTTCATTTTTCATGCTGCAGTTTTTTCCAGACTCTGATCCACCTGCTCAAAGGGAATATTGGTACAGGCCTGCTGGGTCTGCCTCTGGCTGTCAAGAATGCAGGGCTGGTGGTAAGCATACCTGCAAAGGTCACATGACACAGAATTAGTCTGAGCCTTTAAACGCCACACAAACTCGGTCTGTGTTTGTGTGCAGCTCGGACCCATCAGTCTTCTGGTCATGGGCATCATCGCGGTTCACTGCATGAAGCTGCTGGTGATGTGTTCCCACCACCTCAGTGCAAAGTGAGTATCTCGATTCTCGCTCTTCAGCCCTCAAAAACACAATCATCTGGTTTGATTTCCTCACATCCCGTCGTCCTCCGTAATCCACACAGCCTCAGCCCACACACATTCAGATAAAAGCTCACTCCTGTTCTTCATCTAACGCAAACACTCGATACAGGGATCGGATGGGAACACATAATACACAGAATAAAAGCTTCTTTTTTTTTTTTTTTTTTTTAAATGTTTCTCAAAGTAATAATAATAATAATAATAATGGATTGGATTTATATAGCGCTTTTTAAGGCACCCAAAGCGCTTTACAATACCACTATTCATTCACTCTCACATTCACACACTGGTGGAGGCAGCTACAGTTGTAGCCACAGCTGCCCTGGGGCAGACTGACAGAAGCGAGGCTGCCATATCGCGCCATCGGCCCCTCTGGCCAACACCAGTAGGCGGTAGGGTAAAGTGTCTTGCCCAAGGCCACAACGACCAGGACAGAGAGCCCAGGGATCGAACCGGTGACTAGGGCTGGGCCATATTATACCGTTCACGGTAATACCGGTATAATGTTAGGCAACGATAGGAAAATGAAATATCGCGATAGAATGGGAGTAAAACGCGCAGTGCCTTTGTTTTCATACGCACATGGCCGATTGTTGAGTGAAACAGAAGGGCTTTGGAGTTGACGTCACGCCGCAATGCATTGTGGGAGCGCAGCTCCATTTTCGGGGTCTACGAATCAAAACAAACACACTGTGTTGGAACGACGACGACAAGAAACATGCTTAAAAGCAGCTCAAAAGAAAACGGACGGTATAGAGACCGATTGCGTCCAGAGGCGAAGCAGCGGTACTTGAAAAAAAATAGAGTGCATCGCAAATCTGGACCCATTTGAAATACGGCAGTGGAGTAAAGACCCAGACGACTTACCGCCACTGTCCTACCCCGATATCTTCACGTATCTTGTTTGTGGAGTAAGCGCTTACACAGCGAACCAGTTTCGTAATTACAAGTCACTGGAGGCGCACATCCAATTTACAAATGGCTGGGTGCAAGATTTGGCTATTTTCAAGCCGCCAAACTCTGAGTACGTCGTCAAAGTAAGTCAGCTGGAGTGCACCGAGTGAAATAGCCATTTTTCACCCCCCACCATAATTAATGTTACACATTTATCATTTAACTGCTAAAATATCGTTATATTATATGCCCATAATTGTAAAGTACATGCAAGTTAACACATTGATAATCGGGTAAATTATTAACGCCAATTTGTGTCCTTCCTGTCTCATTTCATTTATTGTCTTTACATCAACCAATCAAGTCACTCCATTCTATGTTTGATCGCAATTTCTATAACTTCTGAGACCACCAACGATGATATTATTCAGCTATAAAGTGTGATGTGAACATATTTAGAACTTACCGGAATGAAAATGTCTTGAGCACACCAACTGATATCTGGAGACGTAACAGAACTTGATATCAGCTCGTCTCATGGCTGCTATCCAGGCTAGACGCCTTCGTTTGGTAATATCCGATACATGAGCTCCTTCATGTTGCTTCCAGGTTGGGAAAGCATAAAAAGACAATCCAAACTTATTCCCGTGCCGGTCGTAAGATCGAACATTGCAGCCGACCGCACAGCAAGTACGAACCATGGCTATGCTTTCGCTTCTTACTTAGACCCCCAAAATGGCGGATCGGGCCAAAATCCTTTCCACGCCCACCCCCGTGACATCACGCTCCAAAGCCCTGATGAACCAGAATTGGTTTGTAAAAATGGTGCAACTTCCGTGATGTGGAACTGGTTTGGTGTTTGTCCGTCAGATACACAACAAAGCACATTTTTTTGCAGAACATGCAAGCGGCCGTTGTTATTGTCGTATTTGTCGGACTAAGATGCTCTTAAATCTGGGAGTAATCTGGGTCCTAAACTCCGTATACTTCAGGTCAAACAACACTGCAGCATCACTTAGAGTTAAAAACTGTCTAAATTCTTTCATCTTTAATAAAACGATCAGCATTGCTGCTTTACCAGGTGTAACTATAAAGTTTAACTTCCAGGCATCCATGAAAACAAAAGTTATTACATTTAACGGAGTTAGAAGTTAGCAGGAAGCTAGCGGAAGTTAGCTCGCTAGTTTCGCTAGTTACCTAAGCATGATATTGCATGTTCTGACTGAGAGATTTCTGAAAAAAATCAAACGTACAGCTCTGCTATCACTTCCAACATAAATGAAGACAGGAAACTAAACAGCAGTGACGTTTGTAGGGTTACTGAAGTTGGGCTAGCTGGTATATAATGATGTGCTACGTGATCGCTAGCGACACAGCTATGTTAGCATAACATAAACAGTGAAGCTGGAGGACGAACACTAACACTTTTCCACTTATAAAAGTTAACGTTAAGGTTCCTCATGGTTAGAGACAAATGCAATCGCATGGCAGGATGCTGTAAACGGACCAAACTTCAGTCAGGAGAACAACTGAGATAATCCATCCACAATACGAGGTTAGTCATTAATGTACTGCAACAACATGGGAATAGAGCAGCTGCCAGAGAATTCAACATTAATGAATCAATGGTACAGAAGTGGAGGAAGCAAGAAGAATGAGTTTAATAAAGTTTGATTTATCTGACTGCTTTGTTTCGCTTAATGTGCCTTATAATCCCGTGCACCTTATGGTCCGAAAAATGCATACTGCACACTGCAGTTTAATGTTGCAAAGCACCTCTTAACTTCAGTGGATATTATACATGGTTATGCTCAGGATATGTCAGCCCATTTCTACTGGAAATGCCTTTTGGTTAAACTTTCAGCAAGGAATTTGCATTTGCACTGTTACATTTTTATAAAGCATAAAAACCAGCTTCTTGTTTAAGTGAAAATAAATGGAAGGTTGTCTTTTTGCGCTAGTAATGTTGTGGAGTTGTATTTTGTCTCGCATCAATTATATCGTCGGTTATATCGTTATCGCAAATTTTCAAATATATATCGTGATAAATATTTTTGGCCATATCGCCCTGCTCTACCGGTGACCTTCCGGTGACAGATGCGATTCCCAACCCCCTGAGCCACGGTCGCAAGTAGCTGGAGGCTCAGCAGGAAGACTGTAAGGTCCCGGTGTTTGGACGTGGCTGAGAGGATAAGTGCGTCACTTCGGTATAACTTTACGTTGGGGCAGAGCGGCTCTTTGTTCAAATGAGATGTAAAATGTCAGGAAAATGCTGTTTTTCTTTCACTGCACACACGCCTGGAAGCAGCAGACTGTAAAATAACTACCAGCCCGATTGACGCACTCACCTGATGTTTGCAGCAGCTAATGTGTGACCGGCAGTGTGTCAAGACTTAAGAGATGAATCCTAATTGATTCTGAACAGATTTTAATGATCACTAAATCACTGATTTCTACTTTCCACAATAATGCAGTAAAACACACATTTCAGCTTTTATTTTGAAAGTTTTTTTTTTTGGAGATACCTCATTTATAGATGAGGTAGCATGAGGCACAAGAGCAAATTAAACTGGGTTTGTGGGCCGGTGTCATGTGACGCTTGTATCATGAGAACAAAACGGTCTGAGTCTGTGGCTCTGCTGAGAAATCAGCTGTATGTTGATGCACAGATCCAGTGAATCCAGTGCTGATGATGAATCCTGTCTGTTTTACGATGTCTCTGAGCTGCACGTTTTATTTTATTATTTTTAACTAACTGTAGAGGTCAGGCTGGGTTTCTGTAAGCTGTGCTCGAGTCCTCGTTGCTTTGAGTCTTTCTGTTTGAACTGAGTCCTTCATGCCTTTGCAGCAGCTCATTTTAATCTCCTTTGCACTAAAACCACACTCGTCCTTGCATGTTTGCTCTGCAGCGGCTTCGTTGTGTTTGCTGTTGTTCCTGCTTGAGGCTCATCAGCTGTCACAGACATTACCAAACACTGTCACCGTGACCTGTGATCAGCCCCACCTCTCCGTGGCGATCGCCACATCGGTTCAGTTTTAGTGGGATTACATAAGTGAAGCCATGTGGCCGAAAACCCAGAGTACCGGGGCTTATCTGTTTTACAGCTGGTGACACGTGGCAGCTCAGCAGATTAGTGCAGTCACTATTAGACTTTAATTAGTGTACTACCTGTGACTGTGAACCTGCCCATCCACCCCTCGCCCGCCCTTTGCCCAGTTCACACGGCGATCCATTAGCTGGGATTAAAAGGATCAAGGAGATCGCGAGTGTGAACGGACACCTCTGCACCGTCACGCATCAGCTGAGGAGACACAGAAGTGGTTGCGGCCCTTCCTGTTTTTAGAGGTTTAATTTTTGCCGAGTCAGTCGTCACTTCTCTGATTCTGTCATAGATATGGAAGAACCGCAGTTACCCAATAAGGGTTAAAACTAAACTTCATTTTCTTATTTCTTTGTCAACTCGTTGGGCATGTGCACCTGTGTTCAAGCCTTACTAAGGATTTTATTGTTTTTAACTCTTCATATATAACGTTTATCTGTTTTTACTTCAGAGGGTTTCTGCAGGCTTTATCATTTTTTAGCTCATTTCGTGTGCTTCTGGGCTCCTGAAATGTCCCAAAGTCAGGGTATCTGTGAGCTGCTCTGTTACTACAGTAACCTCGCAGAAGCCATGTTATGGGTCAAATGATGTCATTAAAATGCTCCAAAAGCCTCCAACAGCACAAACACGTCCAGAAGTCCAGTTCTGGTGACACTAGCAGACAGCTAGCAGCTACAGCTGCCTGTGTCACCATCCACCTGTCAGTCAGAGAGGCCACGCTCCTGATCGTGCAAGCTTTAAGCCTTAATGCGATTTAAGCAGCTGAGTTATAAATCATCTATAGAGACTAAACCAGTGTCTGTGTCGGTCTGTAAACATGTGGGAGCTGGCTCACTGCTGCCTCTGCTGGACACCAGATGAACTGCTTTGTTCACACAAGCTTTGGAGCTTAAGCTTGTGTTCAGGCGGTGTTTACTGCAGTGAACTTATAAACTGTATATTAAAGATGGACATGGCTTGTCCAGGCTTGAAGCCAGTACTTTAAACCTGGATACCTTTATGTCCAGCAGAGGGCGACTTTTCTGTGCTGGTTATTTTCAGTTTGGTTATTTGGCTTCATGTCAGCTGAAACTGACTGACGACACCCCCCCCCCCCCCCCCCCCCCCCCCGCAGGATGAACCGACCATCTCTGACCTACGGCGAGGCTGTGCAGTACGGGATGGAAAACGTGCCGTGGCTGAGGCGACATTCACAGTGGGGAAAGTAAGAAACACGCTCACCTGTTCTGCTCGGTGTTTCTTTAGACACGTCAAGAAAACAAATTAATTTTAATATGTAAAACATGTAAAGATGTCAGATTTAGTCCCACAGGCATAAGAAAAAAACAAATAACAAAAAACGTAAATTTTTTAAAGGAAAGGAAATTCTTTCAGACCTGTGAACCTCAAAGAATTAAAGATGTGATCAGAGAGACGTCGTCCTGTTCTGTGTTTTAACTGTTTCATCGTCTCGCCCAGGCGGACCGTCAACCTGTTCCTCATCATCACACAGCTGGGCTTCTGCTGTGTCTACTTCGTCTTCCTCAGTGACAACGTCAAGCAGGTCAACACACTCACATAATCAGATGCACTCACAGACTCACCGACAGACACACCGACATTCACAAACTCACAGATGCACTCACAGACACAGTTTAATTGTCCCTGTCAGCGTTACAGAGTGAGGTGTTTTTGTACCATGTGATTTTCACCTGTGGTGTTTATTGGGCTGATAACCACAGAGCTGCAGCCAGTGTGACCTCAGTGACCTCACAGATGTTTTCGTTTTGTTTAACTGATCTGAACTTCATAAATCAGTACGGATCATTTCTTCATAAAAAAAAAAACAAGACTGACTCTGAAAGTTATAAAAACTAAAAGTGAAACTTTAAAAGTATCCTAGAAGCTAAACTAAAGTGAAAATGAAAGATTTAAAGATACATTCAAATAAAAAAATGGAAAGCTGTAATAACTCCAGATCAAACCCCTGCATGCAGGTCAGCCACCCAGAAGGCTGTGCCATGTTACAACAAATTTTTGCAAAGTTTTGCACTCATGGAAAACCTGAAAATGTTCTCCAGAAGTAATCTGTCCTATCAGGCCAAGCGTGAGGAGGCACGCTGAGCTTCATCCACCTGCCTCAGTTTAAAGAAAGTGCAGACAGACTGACTGTAGAGTAAACACATGATCTAATAATTTTATGGATGTTTGCATGAGTAAATATTTAATTATGTTCGGTTCATACTCCTGTGGTTTTGTCTTTACTGAGAGAATAGAATACCATGAAACACACTGATATGGAGGAAAATCAGACGATCACTTATTTCAGCAGGGAGTGTGTGAGGTGATGGAAATGATGGCGATCAAGACAGGCTCAGTTTGTGTAGTTCAGTTTTTAGCCACTAGGGGGTGCCGCCTGCCTGCATGTATTTTGTGTCCGCTCATTTTTGCTGAAGCAGCAGTCAAACATCTGGTGGGCGGTGATTTTACTCAGAGATTCAGACTGACTCGGCTCAGTAAATACAGAGCCGTGTGTTGAAGAGCTGAGCAGAAACATGACACAAACACAAACACAGATCTGAAATATCCACAGTTTTCAACCTTCGGAGAACACAACATTCCATTTCCAGGTGGACAAGCCCCATGCTCTTACTTTGAAAGACACGTGATATTTGCTCTGTTATTTATTTCCACAGAGAGAATTTCGTATGATTTTTATGTCTCAGAAAACCTGCACACACTGCCCGAGCTCTAGCTCTGATTGGTTTGAGCCTGCAGACGATCTCTATCCAGTCCTGGGTTGTAATCACTCCTTTGGTGTTTAAGACCTTTTCAGCAGAATGAGCATCATCCTCTCTTTATCTGACCTGCCTTCACCAGGTGGTAGAAGCTGCCAACGCCACCACCATCAGCTGCCAGACAAACTACACCAACCAGACCCAGGTCCTGGTCCCGAGCTTTGACTCCCGCCTATACATGCTCTGCTTCCTGCCTGCCATCATCCTGCTGGTCTTTATCCGCAACCTGAAGTGCCTGGCCCCGTTCTCTCTGGGGGCCAATGTGGCCATGACGGCTAGTTTGTTCCTGATCTACTACTACTCACTCACGGTGAGCCGCAGGTTTCTCTCTGATTCGATTGCCTTCAGTCAAGGTTGTAGCCTCGTTTTTCACCCTCTGTGGTCTCATTAAGTTGTGACATTGAGCAGAAGCTTGTTTGTTACCTGGATAAGTAAGAGCTCCCTGCAGCAGCGCGTGGTGGAGAAGGTTGTGCGTGCAGCCTGTGAGATGACTGTGGCTGATGGATCATCTGAGCAGCACATTTGGGGATAAGCAGAGCATAAAGGCCACTAGCAGCTTTGAAAACAATCTGGATCTTCTGCTGCTCGGTGGGACTTTTTCCTCTCGGCATGAGCTCTGATTTGAACACCAGGATGATGATGATGATGATAATAATAATAATGTACTTTTTTTAATCACTTCAGATAGTTTTCAGGGTTCGGGCTCATCCTGCTGACCTTTTTTAATGAAATGCATCATCCAGTCAAAGTTTGCAGACAGAAGGTTAACTCGGTGCTCCTCTGCAGATACCTGCACACAGACACATGCTTTATAATAAATCATGCACAGGTAGTACATTTAGTGCTTAGGTGACCCTCCATCTCGCAGTAGAGAAAGAATCATTCATGTCCCAGACCAGAGTTTGAATTTTCAAAATAAGAGCCAAAAGATACAGAAATAATGGCATGTGTCTGACACAGCTGGCCGAGCTGCTTGCGTGGAGCTCTTTGAGCGGATGCTCTCTTATTTGTATTGTTGTGAAGAACAGGGCTGTCGTGCAGATAACATTTAACACCTCACTCCATCTGTAATTTTTAAGTCTGCAGCAGTTCATTTTCATTGTGCAGCTTTTTCTCGGCTAATCATGTTAAGAGTAGCGAGGATGCGATTAGTTGAAGAACAGCTCTAACTGGCTGTGGATCTATTTTGTTTTGTTTCTCTACAGAACATCTCAAACCCCACTGACCTCCCAAAAGTTGGCAGAGCTAAAGACTACCCTCTCTTCTTCGGAACGGCCATCTTTGCCTTCGAAGGCATTGGAGTGGTGAGTGAGTGGCTGATGGTAACACATGCACGCATGTGCTGCCGAAAACTTTATGACTGTATCAATGTGAAACACCTGTGTGCCTCGATTACGTGGATTATAAACGGCACTGTTATCTCCCCCTGCATTACCGTTGGATTTCTTTATGCAAATGAGGCATCATGCATCACGCTGCTGTGGGGGGGGGGGCTGGAGATAGGAGAGCAGCAGGGGTCCAGAAAGAGGGGGATTACACCAGCACGTCCCACTGACCATTTTTAATAACAGAGTGTGGAATGTAAAGTCTGTGAATGATTTTACTGTCAAAATCCCCGTGTTCACCTAAACAATTCAAAGCAATATTTCAAGATGATCGAACACAGTTCACTGCAGTTCCAAGTTTTTAAAACGATACATTAAAAGATAAAAGCTCAGATGTGATAAGACTGTTGACTGTGCAATTAATGCAGGTATACAAACTTTGACATCACTATAAATATTTTCAGATTTACAGGCCCATATAGCACAAAGAGACGGTGCTTTTTAATCATTTTTTAAAATCGTGTCTTCATCAGTGCAGCAGATATCACGTGTCACAGATCTGGAATCTGTGCAGCTGCGAGTGTCAGTGTGAGTCACCTGTCAGAGTAATAAAGTGCATTCTGGGTAAACTTTGAGGGCTCGTGTCAACATATGAAAGGTCTCCTGTTAGCTACATAGGCCAGGCTCACCTTCATGCTGTGACTCCTTCACAGTCATTTTCTAATACTGTCATATTTGAATTAAAAAGTGCCATATTTGGATGAGCAGGCGACCATATGCCGCATGACTGAGAGCGGCCGGCTCGGGTTCGAGTCCAACCCGCGGCCCTTTGCCGCATGTTTCCCTCCGCTTTCCGGTCAGTCTTCTCTGTATCTGTCGAAGACAGAAAAAGGCCAAAAAATATATATATATATATATATATATATATTTTTTTTTTTTAAAGTGCCAGATTTGCACCCACTCTTGTGTACGCTCAGAGCTGGAAGGTATTCACAGTATGAAGCACAACGTGAGTCAAAATCAGTCGTCCGATTTCAGAGCGTTTAAAGTCCACCGCCGCTCACCGGTGACCATTGAAGCACACACGGTGTGTAACCCAGTGTTAATGTCACAATTACTCATTACAGATACATTATTGATATGTTATTATTTCACTTTATTGATGTTTATTTAAGAACATTTGCCTCATTTTGACATTTTTCAAAGCATCGTATGACTCTCGCTAACATCTGCCCTGCAGACACGTGTGTTTCAGAGTTGGCCTTTTTCCTGTCCATGCAGAGAAGCTTGTCTTTATAATGATGAAGCCTGGCTGATAAGCTACATTTTCCAAAAGCTCCATTTAATTCAGTTAAATCTGGTTTATAAAAAAGCAAAGCTTCCTGGCGAAGGCGAGCTTTCAGGGCATCAGTGTGAGCAGACACCACTGAGCCTTCACGTGTCACTGAAATGTCCCGCTAACAGCGTTTCTCTCTGCAGGTTCTGCCCCTGGAGAACAAGATGCAGAGGCCACAGAGGTTCACCCAGGTTCTCTATTTGGGCATGGGCATCGTCACCTTCCTCTACATCAGCCTGGGAACCATAGGATACATGTGCTTTGGAGAGCACATCGGCGGCAGCATCACACTGAACCTACCTAACTGCTGGTGAGATACCGCCACAACGCTCAGGATTAGAAATCGAGTCGAGTCGGCATGTTTAAAAACATTTGTGCTGGTTAATGTCCTACAGCACTCAGAGAATCACATAAGACACCACAGGATGGGTGGAGTCAGCTGTGCACTCAGATGACTCCACCCAAGCACATCTCCTCCTGTTGTGTCACCAGTGTTGGGAAGGTTACTTTTAAAATGTATTCCATTACAGAATACAGAATACATGCCCCAAAATGTATTCTGTAACGTATTCCGTTACGTTACTCAATGACAGTAACGTATTCTGAATACTTTGGATTACTTAATATATTATCATGCTTTTTACAACAACGTGAATGTACTATTGCTGTGTGATTTATTACTATTACTGAAGGTCCGCGACTCCGAACTGTAGTAAAGGGACCTCAGACTAATACGGCGGGGTCCGTGTCAGCTCGTAGCCGAAAAATAGCTTTACTTTGTTGTGTGGGTCACCTTTTCTTGCGAGACACAGAGAGAGGTGTCGAAAGGCTGCTCCAACGGAACTTATTGTTTTCGGAGGAAAACATGAACACGGTGTACAGTCGAGTCTTAATAGCTTACTTACAACTGGGCTCGTCAGGCTCTCTTCTTGGCTGAAGTGGTTATTATTATATTTACATGCTTCCAGCTCCCGTTTTTCCTCGATGACAACTTGTACCTTTCCACTCCCCTTTTTCTCCCTCCTCGCGCTCACAGACACTGCCCATGATGCTACATTCTTTAGAGCTATGCTTGTAGCATTCTGCCTATTAGCTTAGCACAACAACAACAACGAAAAGGCGCTCTCTCACCCAGGAAACACACAGTCGCAGAGAGAGAGAGAGCGTCGCCCTGTAACCATGGCAACCGTAACGCTGCCGCCTGGAACAACAGCACGTAGCTGTCAAACAAAACCCAAACAGTCCTGACCCGCGACAAAATGAAACAGGAAAGTACCGCAGTGTAATCCATTTATTTCAACAAAGTAACTGTATTCTGAATACCACCTTTTTAAATGGTAACTGTAACGGAATACAGTTACTCATATTTTGTATTTTAAATACGTAACGGCGGTACATGTATTCCGTTACTCCCCAACACTGTGTGTCACTGCCTCAAACCTCCAGGAACATAAACTATTGTGTGTGTTTGTGGTGCAGGTGCGTCTCAATACACAAGTCCAAACCTCCTAAACTAAACTGAAGCACAGTGTGGTACGTCCAGACTCAGCAGATGTGATGTGCCGAAGAGCAAAGAGACTTAAATCTTCATTGTTTAGAAGAAAGGTGGCAGGATTGGGACCCAGTGTCTCATTAAAATATTAAAACCTGTTTTACTGTGTTTTAGACCCATAGATAGTAGGGGTGCAACGATACTCGTATCAATATTGAACCGTTCGATACAGTGCTTTCGGTTCGGTACGCATATGTATCGAACAATAAAATTTTTTTAATTTATTTTATCAAATCAAAATCAAATCAAATCACTTTTATTGTCACATCACATGTGCAGGCACACTGGCACAGCACATGCGAGTGAAATTCTTGTGTGCGAGCCCCACAAGCAACAGAGATGTGCAAACACAACAACACAAACGAGCAAAATACAAGAATGGCCAACCTGAAACTAATAAATATATGTACAATATATAATAGTGTATGCATTTCTGGATGTGTATACTAAATATTTTCCTGTGTATGTGTGTGTGTGTGTGTGTGTGTGTGTGTGTGTGTGTGTGTGTGTGTGTGTGTGTGTGTGTGTGTGTGTGTGTATACACACATTTTTACAAATTAAATAGTAAAAAAAAAAATAATAATAATAATAAAATATACAGAGTTGAATATGTGCAAAACAAGTGGCATTTATATACAGTATGGAGTGCATAATGTTGAAGTTCCAGTAGTGAAGCTGAGGTGTCTATGAAGTGTTCAGCAGTCTGATGGCCTGATGGAAAAAGCTGTCTCTCAGTCTGCTGGTACGGGACCGGATGCTGCAGAACCTCCTTCCTGATGGAAGTAGTCTGAACAGTTTATGGCTGGGGTGACTGGAGTCCTTGATGATCCTCCCCGCTTTCCTCAGGCAGCGCTTCCTGTAGATGTCTTGGAGGGAGGGAAGCTCACCTCCAATTATCCGTTCAGAGCACCGCACTACTCGCTGGAGAGCTTTGCAGTTGTAGGCGGTGCTGTTGCCATACCAGGTGGTGATGCATCCAGTGAGGATGCTCTCAATGGCACAGTGATAGAAGGTCCTGAGGATGCGGGGGCTCATGCCGAATCTTTTCAGTCTCCTGAGAAAGAAGAGGTGCTGCTGCGCCTTCTTCACTGTTTTGTTTGTGTGTACTGACCACGTAAGATCTTCAGCCAGATGTACTCCAAGGAACCGGAAGCTGCTCACTCTCTCCACAGCAGCGCCGTTGATGGTGATGGGGGTGTGTACTTCTCTGCACCTCCGGAAGTCCACTATCAACTCCTTTGTCTTTGCGACGTTGAGGGTGAGATGGTTGTCTTGACACCAGTGGGTCAGGGCGCTGACCTCCTCCCTGTAAGCCGTCTCATCACCGTTGGTGATTAGACCCACCACTGTAGTGTCGTCCGCAAACTTCACAATGATGTTGGAGCTGTTAGTGGCTGTGCAGTCGTAGGTGTAGAGTGAGTACAGGAGAGGGCTCAGTACACACCCCTGTGGAGCACCAGTGTTCAGTGTGATGGGGGATGAGGTGATGCTGCCCAGTCTGACCACCTGGCGTCTGTCAGACAGGAAGCTAAGGATCCAGCTGCAGAGGGAGCTGCTCAGTCCTAGATCCTGCAGTTTCCTGTCCAGCTTCGAGGGAACGATGGTATTGAATGCTGAGCTGTAATCTACAAACAGCATTCTCACATACGTGTCTCTCTTCTCCAGGTGTGACAGGGCAGTGTGTAGTGTCAGGGCTATGGCATCATCAGTGGACCTGTTGTGGCGGTATGCAAACTGTAGAGGGTCCAGTGAGTCGGGTAGTGCAGAGCAGATGAAGTCCCTGACCAGCTTCTCGAAGCATTTGCTTACGATGGGGGTCAGGGCTACAGGTCGCCAGTCGTTCAATGAGGAGATGGTGGAGGATTTGGGTACAGGGACGATGGTGGCCATTTTGAAGCAGGCTGGGACTACAGACAGAGAGAGGGAAAGGTTGAAGATGTGTGTGTGAACACTCCAGCCAGCTGGAGTGTTCAACTTTCAACTTTCCTTCTGATGATGCTGTCTGTGTTGAGTGCTCAGTGGATCTGCGCTCGACAGTGCAGCCTAGGCGGAGTAGTCGAACGCAGATTCACTGAACGCAGGGCAAGCTAGCGAGACAGAAGTTAAGCTCTCCTTGCAACATGGCAAATTGAACCTCCCCCACCCTCATTCAGATCTGGCGTTTGGAACTATTTTGGTTTTCATGTGACGTATGACCCTGAAGGTAAGCGCATCATGGACTAAAGTAAAACCGTATGTTGGATGTGCCACGCAATGCTCAATTACATTGGTGGGAACTAGTGTGTTAGCGCAGTTAGCTCGTTAACGTGTTGGCCGTGCACATTTACTCCGACATCATCCTAGTGCAAAGACAAGTGGAAGCAGACAAAAACAACAGGCACGCATGCTACAAACTTTACCCGAGTCATTTAGACAGCCGTTAGCACATGATTCTCCTTATGGGTGCCTGATATGTTTAATATGCTGCTGAGAATATAGCCCAGAAGAAGCGTATAGTATAGCTTTTATTTTGGAAAGAGCCATTTCTCTGTAATAAACTCTCTTTTCCAAAGATGAGTGATTCCTCAATCAGATATATTTATTTATTTTTATTACTTTGTTGTAACAGCAGCATTAAATTTAAAAACTGTACATTTGAGTTAAAATATATATTTATAATTTTAATAAATGACAAATTAAAAAGGCATGAACATTTTTTTTTTTTTTTTTTTTTTTTTTTTTGTATCGAAAAAATATCGAACCATGACACCAAAGTATCGAACCGAACTGAACCGTGAATTTTGTGTATTGTTGCACCCCTAATAGATAGATACTCAGAGCTGATGCTTCACATCCACAGCTTGTTGTATTTGCATCAGGAAACCTGCGGACACTGCATGATGAATGAATCAGGAAGCCATGGATCTGAATGTGTTTACATTACTTTAGTAAGTCCAGGTGAGAGCTGCTGTTACTGGTTTCTCCTTCAGTTTCCTGGCTCTGTGCTCACATGCTCCACAAGCTCTAGCGGTGGTGGATTGACTGAGTCTCCAAAAGTGCAGAGCATGCTGAGATCAGAGTGACAGCTGCATCAGGTTTTAAATCAGTTTTATGGCTCTTATCTGGCTCAGGGGCACACAAGCTACCCCCTCTCTCCAGCCGGACACTGAGGAAATAAACACTCAACCTCAAAGGGTTTTTCTCTGCCTTGGTGAGAGTGGAAATCCTCTCCAGCTCCACCTACCTGCTCTTTAAACTGTCTGTAGGTGAGTGGCAGCCAATCAGAAGAAACTTCACTCAAAGAGTGGGGAGGCGAAATGGCTTGTTTAAAACATAGCATTATTTTGAACTATGAGTCATGCAAAGCTACTCTAGGAGAATCTAGGAGTAAAAATAAGCGGGATAGGTCACATTTTTCCACACATTACTTGACTCCTTCCACTCCTTCCTCCCCATTTTCCAGGATGTACCAGGTCGTGAAGCTCCTGTACTGCTTCGGGATCTTCATCACCTTCGCCCTGCAGTTCTATGTCCCAGCAGAAATCCTCATACCATCCATGGTAGCTTGCGTGCCAGATCAGTGGGACACCGCCATCGACCTACTGCTGCGTGCTGTCATGGTCATCTTCACGTGTAAGTACGAGCGGGTCTGCGGTGTGTCGGGCGGCGGGCTGTTAAATCTGCACACGATGTCAGGCTCAACTGCAACGTGTTTCAGACCGAGAGCCGAGCCTTCTTATGTATGAATATAAATGGCACGCGTGTCAGCACGCACGATCGACTTTATGCTGTCACGGGATTTACAAAGAAACTCGTCCTCTTACTGTTATTTATGCATCAATTCTCAGACATGTGGGTTAAAGTGTCTGCTGTATGTTCGTGAAGGTTCTCACTCATCCAGGTCATTGTCATCCAAGAAGCTTGGAAAGAAAAGCATCTGGACAATTGGTGGAAACTCCCAGATTTGAGGTGTCCCCAAGAGGGTCATGGACCCCCTATGGACCCTTCCTCTACCTAATCACACGACCCACCACTATATCCGCTGTATGTTTATTCTGCACATTGAGTCACAGCATGGGCTGATTTCCACTCCTCTGCTCAGATTTTCCTTCATGCGTTTCTAATGTGAGCTCTGAGCAGAGTCGTGGTTTTTAAACACTTTCAGCATCATCTCAGCTACTGCTTGTGCAGGGAATCAATTTAAAGAAATCTAATTTCTGCGTTTGTTCTTTAGAGAACAAACCCAGACCAAAGACCCCGATCTGTTATAAGCAGTTTGGTACTTTCCCTTTCTCACCGTTTAACTGTCGTGACTGTCACCAAACCCCATCTGGGGTTGCGAGGTCTTCCTCTGAGCTCTTCCCCCAGGAGGTATCAGACCAGGATGGCTCTGGGCGAGCCAATCCAGGCAGGAGGAGCATCCTGGGTCTGGTGTGGGAATGCTTGTTTCTGTGTTCAACCTCTTTGATTCTGTTCTCTGTAGTCTTCAGACTGCAGAGCTTCACAGAGCAGCATGGCTTTAGGTTGATGTGAAATTGTCGTGTATCTTTAACAGCAGATGAAAGGTCTGCTTTTGGAGTTGCCATCAGCAATCTGGCCCGTGTTAGTGGTGTGTACTGACGCAGGAGAGCAGAGCGAGCGGTGTGGCTGCTCCTGAGTGTACTTCTGTGAGGCGCCTCCTTTATTGTATTTTTATTAGGCTTATTTCTGCAAAGAAAACTGAGTCTGCACCACAGCCAAGGCCCCGCTGACAAATGAGGCTCTTTAACAAGCCGTAATGAGGCAAACAGCACGTGTACAATCTGCTCCTCTCTTGTCTTTGTGCTTTTATCTAAAGTGGAGCTAAAAGGGGCAGCAGAGTAATTTACTCTTAGACATAGTAACAGAAGCGTCCCATTAGAAGGTCGCTGCTGCTGAGTTTTGCTCTTTAATCCCGTCAGTAACAGTCGTTTCAGCTGATTACCTGGACTTGGTTCTGGTTCCTGTGGAACTATTGACTCGAGCCCCTATGTGGCTAATCAGTTCTAGGTACTTCCACAGATGCAGAGAGTCCACAGTACCTGGAACATCCCTGTTTGTGTTTCTAATGAATTAGAGAGGATTTAAAAAAACAGCAGACATGCATGAAAAAGACTCATTTGTACTTGTTGTGTGAATGAACCTGCACACAAGGAGCTCACTGAGACTGTGAGCTCTGGATCTTTTGTGTTGTTGTTGTTGTTTTAACTCCTGGACTAAATAAAAATCTAAAAATGTTCACAAGGAAAAGTTTGGCTGCAGTTCCTCTGGTGTCCAGCAGAGGCAGCAATGAGCCACTCCCCATAGACTCCCATGTTAAAAGAAACATGCTTACAGGCTGGTACAGACTGTTTTGGTCTCTGTAGATAATTTCACCCTCACAACAGCTGTACAGGGCCTCTTTGACTGACAGGTGGATGGCACCACAGGTGGCTGTAGTTGCTAGCTGTCTGCTAGGCTTCACCTCAGCTAACTGGAGTCCCTGGACTGGACATCTGGGACACGCGTTTGTGCTTTTAATGACATTATCTGACCAATAATATGGCTGCTCTAAGGTTACGGTACCGCCCAGGACATCTGAGTGCCTGTTTTAGGATTATGATTGGATGATTCTTAGCACTGACCAACTGTGGGTGCAGCTTTAGCTGATAAACACATCCTGTCTGGTCTCCCTCTGAGGTGACGAGTGAAGGGACAACGAAGCCACGTGTCTCACATGCGTTCCCTCGCCTGATCCTCTCCCTCCTCCGGGTTTCCAGCAGTAGCCAACAGTTCCCCGTAATAGCCCCGCCAGGCTATTTATAGCTACAGTAGTCCTCCAATTGCAATCGATTCTCATCTGGCCATGACCGCTCATTCTCTGTGTTGCAGGCTCGTGCCTGATTGTGTGCACCGCTGCTGAGTCACGCTGAAGTCAGCAGGGGGCACACTTCCACCTATTGAGGGATCATTATATTTACATTAAAGGCAGAGTAGTTCTTGAAAGTGGGGGTGTATTTATCCTTTCACAGACCTTACAGACTGGAAGCACAGAAACAGACTTTCTCTCCCTGCTGCTTAACTGGTAGTTAACGTCAACTACCAGCTGTTTATTGTTGGTCTCCTCCATCAGCTGCTCAACATCTGCCGGCTTCAAGGTTAGGATCAGGACACTGGATGATGATGAATCTTCACTGAAGTACAGACTGATCATTTTCATATTTATAACGGCCATTAAAGTAATCAATAAATACAGTTTCTGCATCCAACAATAAGACTGAGCCCTCTTGGGTCTGTTATGTTAAAAAAAGTGTGATGCTCAGGTGTGCTCTCCACACGGACTCTAAAGGTGACTCTAAAAGTACTGCAGAACTGTACCCAGGAGGAATCGGGGTAGAAGGTGATCCTGGTATCAGGTAAAAATGGACCTCTGACCTGTTGTATGATCATCTCCTGTAATGATGGGAGAGAATCATTAAAAGGCTCCATTATTTAAAAAATAATGAAAATGCGTGACAGCTGAGATGAGCTTCCTGCTTGCTGTTAGAGAAACTTAAACATCTGGAAGAACGGCACATGGAGAATCCACGAACATCACTGCTGTAGTGCAGCAGGTAACTCATAAATCCAGCAGGCTTCACTGTCTGTAGAGGCGTCACATGTGGAGATGTTAATTTGATGGAAACGCTGGTCATGGGAGGATCCTCAGGTCTTTGTAACGTGGGCGCTTTATCGGATTGTTTAAGATGAATACTGTTTCCTGCTCTCAGGTCATCCTCGCTGCTCTCCACATGAATGACGCCTCACTGTTGATCTTCATTTACTTCATTGCCTCTGATTGAATTATGCAGATGGAATTTGCCTCGCTCTGTCGGTTTCTGCACACACATCCCGATAAGCTAATAAAGGCGTGCGCGCGCACCGGCTGTCTGCAGCTCGTTTGTCCTATGAGTGTGGCCACGCTCAGCAACAGGAGGAGAAATCAAAACACTCGAGCATCCGGTGAGATTCTCTGCTGGATGCTGTGATAAAGGAGGAGGGACTGCAGCAGGGACGGTGCTGCTACTGCGTGCACATGTGTGAGCAGGAGATTACTTTAGCTTTTGAATGTAAATACGAGATGAGACTGGGGCAGCACGCTGTTGTCTGTAGATGCTCTGAGGATGCCTCTGAGACTGTCTCCTGCTGTATTCTGTATTTTAGTGACTGATGTGTGTAGTGTGTGATTATACAGAGGTGCTGCATTGCTCTTCTAAAGTGGTTTAAACGGTTTGAAAACAAAGAAAGTCGGCCTTAAATTTTGATACTCGAGGAGAGCAGAGATGAGTCACCTTCAGACTTGCGTCTCAGTCTTCAAAACGCTCGCTCTTTGCTGTTTTTACATTTGCAGCCATCTGTCTGCAGTGTGATCGGTCAAAGATGGAAAATGTCACAGGAAGTGATTTTGACTGATGTGCCAAAAGTGTTTGGCGCTCTAAGAGCTGCTGGCCAGCCAAGTCTCGCGTGCTTCCGTGTGAGCTCTCGGGCAGATTAGAGTTAAAAGTGGACGGCCTTGAGCAAACTCTCCCTCTCACTCTGCTGAGCGTCACTCTGACTTGCACTCCTGCACGAAAGGTCAGTTCATTTCAGCGCAGGCAGATTTCTTTTGAAGTGAGCACTCTATTCTAATTTAGTAGAGCGATGGCGGGAAAGCGCAGGAACTCAGCGTAGCTGCAACTGCTGCTGGGGATCAGCGAGCCTCTGAGTGGCAGCGGTGGGAATGCTACACGACTTGGCCGTGTTCCTTACAGTCGATGCTGTTATGTTGCTGTGTCTCACATTGATTACCTGAAGGCCACATCTCGTTTGTTGCCGTTTGATCACATTAGAAATGCCAAAAAGCCACAAACATGAGAAGAAGAGCCTCTGCTTTGGGACTGGAGATGAAGATGTGCATCGGCACTCTGCTGCGTCACATACCACTGTAAGCTTCAGCTTCCACTTTTCATTCTTAAAACAGGTTTCTAACATGTCTGAAGTCTGAGGAAGAAGCTGTGAGTGTCGTCTGCAAAGCAACAAAACATCTTCTTTAATAATACGAGGTTCTAAATAGTGTAGAAACGCTTCAGAGGTCGCGGGCTCTTTAAACGACTGCACCGAAGCTTAGTTTATTAACCTTGAGCAGGAACTTGTTTCCCACAATGAGCCATTAGAGTCCACTCTGATCCTCAGTAAGCCAGACCGGCTCACTTCATTTGGACTGTAGCCTCGAGGAGCGAGCGCTATAACCGCCCCTTCTGTCAGAGTCTCAGAAAAAGCATGACTTTCTACATGATGAAGAACCGCGGCTGCAGGAACTGCACAACTGTAAGAAATACGTATGCAGAAAACTTTATTTAAAAAGTAAAACACAAGATTTTTGTTTGTTTACATCTCATCTCCGTTCCTTTTAAAAACAAAAACTTTTTTGTGCTCAGTTACTCCGGTGTAGTTTTTATTTCGGAGGCAAATAAAAGTCCAAAGTTTACGCCCTTTGTCATGTATTCCAAAGCCATGCTGTGAGCCAGATTGGACTCTTTTGCCTTGCCAGTTCTGGCCTCCGGGCCTTATGTTTGACAGCAGTCAGCAGTTCCTGGGTCTCAATCATGTCAGACTGGACCAGATGAATGGTTAAACTTGAAGCATCAGTGTTAAAAGCTGTGTGTGTGTGTGGCTGTGACAGAAGCAGACCTTCCCTCTTCATTAACAGTCCCAGCTTCCTCGTTAACCCTCACCGCGTGGCCGTGTGTGCCGAGACTCGCCGTGGCGCTGAGCGTGCTTCCTTTGTCTGAGTCACTTTGCCACAGGCTGCAGCTGAGCAGCTAGCATGTGCTGTTGATGGGAACGAGAGAGGACGTGTGGACGTCGCGTGAGCTTTCTCTTCTTCTCTTTGTTGTTTCTTACAGCGCTGTGGCACAGAGGTGGTGTGCCGCTGGGACTTTGTGCTGCGTGTTGCCGGCTGTCGTATTTTTACCCTTTCACAAACATGATGTGTGCACACGTTCACCTTTTACGGATTCCTCTGGCCTTTGCTTCCTGCGCCTGTTTCGGCTCACCTGTGACTCTGACAAACTGAGTCAAAGATCTGACATGGAGCAGCGTGTATTTTTAGAGGAAGTAACGTAGTCACGTGGAGAGGAAAAGCAGTGAAAGTGTCTTCAGAGGTTAATTAACTGAATTTAAAATGAAATGGAAATGTCCTTTTTCATTACTTCCATGTGAAAAGAGAATTTTCTAACTCAATTAAATTCAGATAAATTGGAAATGAGGTGCAGTCCATGGCTGAGAGCCACACTGGCATTAAACTCGTCTGGCTCCGGGCTGTGCAGCAGATTTGGGGACCCGGCTGCAGGCATGTGTTCCCACGTGGCTTCAAGAGCATTACTCAGATCCTGATGCGGGACGATAAGGCCAGAAGGGTTCCAGCTTATCCCAAATGTGCTGGAAGGGGTTGAGGTCAGCGCTTTGGGCAGTCCAGTCAGCGTCTCTTTGCAGAGAGTGTTCACCCTCACATCATCACCGATCTCTGAGACAGGACCCAACCTGTCTCTGGTGCTGCTGGGCCGAAACATTTCAGACCACCGCAGGGAAAAAGACAAGCCGGGCTATAAATGAGGTCACGCTGGTTTATTCACAGCATGCAGGAAGCGGCATTAATACACATACAGTTTATGCAAAGATGAGAAACCGATAAATATTTAAACATCAGTGAAAAATCCACTTCACACTGCATGACTGAGTCACGCTCAACTCCAGCTATCAGGTGACCCCTCCCTCTCCTCCTCCTGTTGGCTGACATGAACGGTAAAACGGTTTTCATATCACGGTGAACCGCGTCCGGTTGCTGCCAAAGGGAAGCACTTTGTTTTAGCGAGCGGCACAAGCGTTGAGTCTTTCCGCTTGTTTCTGGAAGTGTGGGGTGTAACTCTACCTGCTCACAGCACTTATCCACTAACCCAAACTATTCCTTGCATTTGTTTTTCCAAATCATGGAAGCTGCATGTGGTCAGGCGTCCACATGCTTTTGACCATATAGAGCTGCATCACTGCATCACCGAGCTCCCACTGTGAGATCGGAGAATATAGGTTTCACCTGATAATCGACCCTAAAGGTCACACATGAGAAATGATTCTGCACGTCGCACGTTTTAACCAAACCATCGGCTCTCTGAGCTAAAAGAGACACAGCAAGCAGAGCTGGGCTGCAAGTAGAGAGGTCAGCCTGAGGATTTCTGTCTTTAGCACAGACCTCCTGCTGGGTGGCGAAGGTCAGGCTTGCCCTGCAACTCCATCCTCCTACACTTCCACCCTCCTCTCCTCCACTTCTCATGCTTCTGTCCAGGGAGTTAGATTAAAATGCAGTGGATTTGTTTTTCCTGCAGATAAGCACGTCGACGGTCAGCCAGTCAGCGTCTCGGGCACCCCACACGTGTTGGTTGTTTTCCCTCCCCATCGCCTGTTGTACTCTGTATAAGGGGTGTCATACATGTGGCCCGGAGGCCTGCTAAAGGGCCCATTGCATGGCTTTGCAGAGTGTGAAGGCTGCAGTGAAACAAATGAAGTACTTGGGTTAGTCAGTAAAAATCTTTTCTGTTCCGGGTGTGTGAGGCAGGTGGAGGGGATCCTATTGTATCCATGAGCGATGGGAGGGTTTGCCCCGGCGTCTGCAATGATGCAGACACTTTATCTATCTGCTGAGATGAACAGAGGCCTGATCCAACAGAGTCCACACCTGTGGGGTTGGGGTTAGGGGTCTGGGTAGAGGCTGAAGAGTAAGACTGGGATTAGAATTGGCTGAAATGAATTTCCTCATTAGGGTGGCTCACTACAGCATCTGAGGCAGGGGAGGGACTCTGACGTGCAGGCGGTGCACAGCCATGTTTGATGGTTCAGCATCTGGTTTCTGGTAACAGGCCTGTGGTAGACTCTCTGCTGGTCTGGGAACAGCTCAGAATCTCTGCGGTAGTTGATGGATGAAAGCATAAATTACTGACTGTGGAAGGTATGTTGTAAAAGTTCCTTTCACGTCTGTCAGTTTTACAGAGAGTGGGGTGATGAATCTGTTTCACTTGGTTTTATTTTTTTCAGCCTTTTTAAAGGTCTTTGCTTGAATAGTAAATGCACTGGTACTTACATGGCGCTTTTCTACTCTATCTGAGCACTCAAAGCGCTTTTATACAACTAATTCATTCACCCAATCACACCCATTCACTTTTTCTAAACTGTGAAGTGCTTACTGTCTAACATTATACACATTCACACTCCAATGGGTGCATCGGACAGCAACATGGGGTTAGTATCTTGCCCAAGGATATTTGGGCCTTGGAGCCTGGGATCGAACCACCAACCTTCCGGTTAATAGCTGACCTGCTCTACCACCCGAGCTACAGTCAGGAAATACGAGCAAAATGTGGCATTTTTGCTGTTTGTTGTGGTGAATCTAAATGAGTTAGACACCATGATTTTTCCCCTGCTGTGTGTCAAAGCCACTCATGGTGGGCCTGGGAGAGAACCCCGGTGCTGCACGAAAAAGGAACATGAAAGGCCACTTTGATTAGCCAAGTGAACAGGAAGTCCACTTCAGTGTGATTACAGGTAGCTTTGGCAGGTTCCCCAGCTCTCTGCGTCTGTGTCAGGCGCCCTCTCACTCATAACAGTTAACGGAGGTTGTGTTTGCCGGGCAGGACAGAGGTAGGTGTGTGTGTGTGTGTGTGTGTGAATTTCTTTCCTGTTTGTCATGCTTGTTTTCAGTTGTGCGCTGCGGGATGAGACACGAGCTAAAAAAAAAATAATTCACGACTTTTCCATGTCTGAAGCTGAAGTTTCAGTCCCGCCCTGAGGCTAGCACCTCGAGAAGGTGACGAGTTAATGGAGAAAAGGACGGAGCTGAAGAGGAGGGTCCTCAGTGTCTGTGTATAAACTGCACTGTTGCTGATCTGCTGGTCTGCACTTGTGTCACATCTGGATTGTTAAGTTTAAAATCAGAGTTTGTGTTAAACCTGCTGCTGCTTTTAGAACAGGAGGGAATCATGTGAGACCGCATCAGAGCGTTTCCCTCTCCTCTCGCTGCTGCCCGCTGCTGTTGTCTGAGATTCATCACTTTTCCTTTTCAAACAACTGCATGGGATGATATTATAAAATGTTGGTGAATGTATATGTTTGAAATAAAAATGAACTGAACTGAACTTCTTAGAGCTCACATTTATACATGGAGCCGCATCCATCATCCCCTCCCTCACAGCTGCACGCCACAGAGCAGTGGTTTCCCACAACTGTCGTGTTTGCAGCTGCGGGCGAACGCCTCCGTGCACTCGCTGTAACCAGCCGGGTTGATGCTTATTAAACTGCTCTGGCAGGAAATCCAGCGGCTGCTCGAGGCCAACTCTGCGCATAGAGCAAACACTCAGGTGTATGTTTCCAACAAGTCTGTTTTAATCGGGTCAAGCTCTTCATCAAAGCTGCACAGAGCACCGCACACACCGCTGGACGTTTCTTCTTCACCTGTTCACTGTCACAGACGCCGATAACTGAAGTCAGCAGCTGTTTGAGAGAAAGACGAGAGAGAAACACAAAGAGGAGCATGTGCGTGCAGCTTCCAGCGTCACGCTCGTTTGGGCTTTTCTTCTTCTGGCGTTTCCTGTAGTTACAGCGATATTTTAACCACGGGTGTGGGTGCAATTGCCGGCATTAAGTCAGTAGAAAAAGGAGCAGAATGGAAAATATTGAGAGCATCATGGCAGGATAAATTAGGCAGTGAGTGTTTGCAGTGAGATTATAGCATTTAAAGAAGTAAACAAGTGTTTGTGATGACTTCAGGGAGCCCTGAGTGTCAGACGCAGGAAGAGCTGTCGCGCTGCCTTCATGTTGTGTCTGAGCCACGAGGGAGACAAAGTGCTCCTAAAACGTCCGACAGGGTCACGGACATTCACGTGGCGATGGTCTACCTGAGGACGGAGAGCATGGGGAAGGTGTTGTTTACCTCGAGAGCACGTTGTCTCGCTGCCGGTGCTTGTCTGAATCTCAGTGATTTCTAAACGGAGAGGGCTCTCTCTGTGACTCCTGCAGTTCTCTGTGATGCAGACACTGTAAAGCTTCTCATTAACAGGAAGTAATTGTTTCCCTGCAACTGAAGCAAAGTGGCAGTGACGTAGCATGGCGGCAGAGAGACGGACAACTTTTACTTCATTTATCACATCGTGCTTTCTCCGTCTGTAACTCAGTCATGGCTCAAAGAAGCTTTCGTGGTTGAATAAAAAGAAATAATCATGTCAGTCCAACTTGATTACAGCCCCTGCAGCTCCGAGACCCCCCCCCCCCCGAGATTAAATGAGTCCCCACTCGCCCACGGGGAGGAGGAGCTGCAGTGATGGCTTCTGTTACCTTCTACCTTTGTAATTTCAAACGACCATGAGCCACGGTAAATTGAACCAGTAACTGTGAGGTTGTGCATCCTTTCTCCACCTGGCCGACCAGTTTGATTGCTCTCACAGTGACTCCCAGAGGCTCAAGTAATCCATTTATTTTCTGAGGAAATTCTAACCATTTCCCGTACAATCTAAAAGAGCAGTTTACCGAGGACACATCCACCCCCTCCGACAAAAGTTTGTAAATGAATCGCAAGGAGATGTTTAGACTTTTGCTCATCTCTGGATGGAGTCCCTCCTCAAGCAGACTTATGTTTCTTGAAGTGAAAACTCTTTTTATTCCTCGCTGGAGTCGCAATTACTCAGATGGGCTTCGGGCATGTCCTAAAAAATTAAGGTACGCTGCCTCTTCCTGTGAAAAAGCATCAAAGAGTTTGCAAATGTGTCTTTGTGACTGTAACAGGTGTAAATATTTCAAGTTTTAATCATCATCTACTTTTGCAACACACGCTCATCAGAAAGATATAACAGGGCTGAAGTGAGCTTCCTCTGAAGGGTGTCTGAGCTCAGCCTCGAGGATTTTGGTCCGGGTTTTTATGACGTCATTGTGACATCATTACACAGCTGAGATCTGTGACTGTGAGGCCGTCTGGGTGCAGTGAACTCATGGTCATGTTATAGAAACCAGTCTGAGCTTTGAGACACGGGGCTTTGTTATCCTGCTAAAAACACTGAAGAAGCGGCAGCACTCAGGCAGGCTGTGGAATTTAAATGATGCTCAGCTGGTACTGAGAGTCACACCAGCAGCAGCCTGAACACGGACACAGACAGGATGGATCCATGCTTTAAACTCGTCAGACCAGGAAACGATTCTCCAGCTTCTGTTGTCCAGGTTTGAGAGTCTGTGTGAACCGTAGCCTCCTGTTCTTGCTGATAGCAGTGACACTGGTAACACCCATCTCCTTTGGAGTACAGAAGCTCCTCTGACGTTGTCCACGAGCAGAACTGAAGCAATCCTTTTCATATTCGAGGCACGCAGCCAGCTTTCCCATATTAAAGTTGGAAAACCCGTCGTCTGTGGAGCATCTTCCAGCGTGTGATACTAAAGGTCATTTCAAGGAGACAGGCAAAGGTGAAGTAACAGCAGCAGGATGTACAGCCTGACTTTCCAGGATTCAAATGGCAGATAATGGAATATGGATAAACAGGGCAGAGTTATCATCTGGGAAAATCAGGAAGAGGAGGAGCGAGGCTCAGTCACGGGCCAGGTGTCACACTAAGGCCGGCCTCGGCTCCGGAAAAAGCCCAAAATAAGGTTTTCAACCCAAAGCAGGCAAACTGTGCAGCTGCTGCAGGAAGGTAGCGTGCAGAATATACAGGGAGTGCAGAATTATTAGGCAAGTTGTATTTTTGAGGAATAATTTTATTATTGAACAACCATGTTCTCAATGAACCCAAAAAATGTTTTTGGAAGTAATTTTTAGTTTGTTTTTAGTTTGAGCTATTTTAGGGGGATATCTGTGTGCAGGTGACTATTACTGTGCACAATTATTAGGCAACTTAACAAAAAAACAAATATATACCCATTTCAATTATTTATTTTTACCAGTGAAACCAATATAACATCTCCACATTCACAAATATACATTTCTGACATTCAAAAACAAAACAAAAACAAATCAGCGACCAATATAGCCACCTTTCTTTGCAAGGACACTCAAAAGCCTGCCATCCATGGATTCTGTCAGTGTTTTGATCTGTTCACCATCAACATTGCGTGCAGCAGCAACCACAGCCTCCCAGACACTGTTCAGAGAGGTGTACTGTTTTCCCTCCTTGTAAATCTCACATTTGATGATGGACCACAGGTTCTCAATGGGGTTCAGATCAGGTGAACAAGGAGGCCATGTCATTAGTTTTTCTTCTTTTATACCCTTTCTTGCCAGCCACGCTGTGGAGTACTTGGACGCGTGTGATGGAGCATTGTCCTGCATGAAAATCATGTTTTTCTTGAAGGATGCAGACTTCTTCCTGTACCACTGCTTGAAGAAGGTGTCTTCCAGAAACTGGCAGTAGGACTGGGAGTTGAGCTTGACTCCATCCTCAACCCGAAAAGGCCCCACAAGCTCATCTTTGATGATGATACCAGCCCAAACCAGTACTCCACCTCCACCTTGCTGGCGTCTGAGTCGGACTGGAGCTCTCTGCCCTTTACCAATCCAGCCACGGGCCCATCCATCTGGCTCATCAAGACTCACTCTCATGTCATCAGTCCATAAAACCTTAGAAAAACCAGTCTTGAGATATTTCTTGGCCCAGTCTTGACGTTTCAGCTTGTGTGTCTTGTTCAGTGGTGGTCGTCTTTCAGCCTTTCTTACCTTGGCCATGTCTCTGAGTATTGCACACCTTGTGCTTTTGGGCACTCCAGTGATGTTGCAGCTCTGAAATATGGCCAAACTGGTGGCAAGTGGCATCTTGGCAGCTGCACGCTTGACTTTTCTCAGTTCATGGGCAGTTATTTTGTGCCTTGGTTTTTCCACACGCTTCTTGCGACCCTGTTGACTATTGTGAATGAAACGCTTGATTGTTCGATGATCACGCTTCAGAAGCTTTGCAATTTTGAGACTGCTGCATCCCTCTGCAAGATATCTCACTATTTCTGAGTTTTCTGAGCCTGTCAAGTCCTTCTTTTGACCCATTTTGCCAAAGGAAAGGAAGTTGCCTAATAATTATGCACACCTGATATAGGGTGTTGATGTCATTAGACCACACCCCTTCTCATTACAGAGATGCACATCACCTAATATGCTTAATTGGTAGTAGGCTTTCGAGCCTATAAAGCTTGGAGTAAGACAACATGCATGAAGAGGATGATGTGGACAAAATACTCATTTGCCTAATAATTCTGCACTCCCTGTATATAACTTTTTTTTTTTTCTCTCAGAATGAGATCCAGTAAGAGTGTTGCTAAAGTACCCACTGATGCATAAAAAGTAGAGTAGAATAGCCCTTTATTGTCATTGTGCATTTACAATGAAATTATGGGTGCTCCACACCAACTGTGCAGGAATCAAATATAAACAGTAGACAGCTCGGATAAATGCCTGACCAGAGCAATGTATACAATGCAGTGTTACCTGTGTTTTTCCCTCCCAGAGGCCAAATCAATCTGAGCGTGTGTCTCTGGAGTGGCACTCATGGGCGGAGACCTTTTTGGCTCTGGCTCGTTGATAACGCAGCACAGACTTCTTTAAGCTAATGACTGCTTTCACAGTTTGAGCCGTTTTCTCTGTGGAGTTTAGTCTTCTGCCAAAAAAGCCAACTTTAACTTATGCAGACTTCGGTTATTCCCAGTGAAACGGCCCGGGAGTTACTGAGCACACTGAGCCCCCCCGACATCTTTAATGAGGTGCGGTCCACCGAGCGACAGACAATCAGAGAGCCCGCCTGCCTGCCGCCGCCACGGGCTTGCTTTCCTCTCTGGGAAGTGTTTGCCAGTGGCGCCGGTACCCTCTGACTCCCTGTGGAGAAAGTAGACCAAAGCCCTCCCAAAAGTCTGATCCCACCTCGGAGCATCACCACTGCTGGACGCAGCTGAAGGTAGGGGGTCAATCTCTCATTTAAAAGCTTTTGGCTCAGTTCACAGGCTCCCGCTGACGGGCTAAAAACCACCGCACCCCCATTTTTCTTCTGGCTGTGAAACCAGCCCGGCCTTCCCAGTGTCTGTTGATGCTGGTGGGTTTAAATAGAAAGTTATCCACATACTCCAAACTGACGCCGTCTGAACAGAGGGTAATGGCACTGAGATGCACTGATGCTGTACGCTCTGCAGCCCTACCTCTACACCTGAGGGGGTGTGGTTAAAGGCATGACGAGGTCAGCACAGAAGGGAGAGACTTGTCATGCTCTCTCGGCTGTTGTTGTTATTGAGTCATTTAAAATGAAAATAGTTGGTATCTGTGACTCTGCTCCGTTTTTGGTTTTATGTGGAAGGATGTTCTCTGTGAGTCGGTTCTCTGACTGACTCTGCTTTTCTCACCTGTGGAGGGTTCCTGCAGGGTTCAGTGCTGGGTCCAGTTGTATTGTTTTTCTTTTTCTGGAATTTCTTTTAATGTCTATGCCATGACACTGTGCTGTGCATGTTTTTAAGCCTCAGCAGACGGGTAGGCTGCCCACTCTGGTTGAATGTTTGTTTTGGATTGATGATTAATAATTTCCTTGTTTTAAACTCTGTAAACTGAGCCCATGATTGTCGCTCCTCCTGATGTACTATGTAAGAATCAGTCAGGTGATTGCTTCCTTCCTGCACAGTGTTCATAAACATCATGTAGTATTTGATTCGTCTTTGAACTTTGACTCTGTAAACCTTATGTCACCTTCCTGTTTATTTACAGAATAAATGTAAGCTATAGGGGGTGTCCAAATTCATGGGCTGCATCCTCCTGAGGCCGCATTTGTAGGCCGATTTCGTCACAGCGACGCAACAAAGGCTGTATCCCAATTCAGGGTCTGCAGCCTTAAAGTACGCAGCCTTAACGGTCCACAAGGGCCGCATACTTAAAGACCGCTAAGGCCGGAAGTGCGAGGCTTGTGAAATGGGACGGTCTAGCCTTCGTTGCGCTGCCCAGGTTGCCTAGCAACCATGATGCTAACAGCTGGAAACGTTTTATACAGCTTTGTTTGACAGAAATGAAGGAGAGAATCTTTTGTTCATTTGTTTGTTTCTACATGAGCTTTGATCATTCTCTGTAAGATTAAGGTCAGCTATTGAACGGCGTATATTTTAAAGCAGCGGTTCCCAACCCCCGGGCCTCAGACCAGTACCGGTCCGTGAGTCGTTTGGTACCGGGCCGCGAGAGTTGAGGCTTAAGTGTGAAATGTATAGTTTTCAGGGTTTTTATTGTTTTTCAGCGTTATTTTGTTATCGTTTTTATCGTTTACTCGGTTTTCCTGAGTCTTTTCACCCGTGTTATGAATAAATATTCTTTTTTTCGGTACCGGTACTAGTTTTATTTTGTTGTATTTATCCGCGACACCTTAAAGGCCGGTCTATGAAAATATTGTCGGGCATAAACCGGTCCGTGGCGCAAAAAAGGTTAGGGACCGCTGTTTTAGAGTAAGGCTTTAAAACCAAGTTAGTACAAACGTCACCAATGTCACATAACTTTGCCGACATGTGGCCAACAGGAATGTTGTAATGTTCTTCGTTATTAAACATTTGCACATAAATAAGTGACATAATATTCAGTACTTAAGGTTTACTCTTCGGGCGCCCCTCATCCACAGTTTTTTTGTTTTGTTTTTTTTTCCCGGCAAAATTATCCACACCCACCACGCTGCTATGCATTCTGGGATATGTTGGGCCACGAAGTCTACACCGCCACGCCCTTAAAATTCAGGGAAATGAAGGACTCATTTGAGGGCCGCATTTCGAGCAGCCTTTGAATTGGGACAGCCTTCGTCGCGTCGCTGTGATGTAATCGGCCTTAAAATGTGGCCTTTAAGGCTGCAGACCCTGAATTGGGATACAGCCAAAGGCTGTCCAAATTCGTAGACTCAGATCGGTACCACGCATGCGCAAATCTTACGTCACTTCCTCTCTTTGCCAACACTGCAACAGTTAATGTTTTTGAATGACACGGTTAGCTCCCAGTTAGCTCCTAGCATTTCTCAACAGCTCTACCTCCTTTTTGACTGCCCGGGACATTTAAACAATGGACAATCCGTATACAATGATGTGATGCCCAGCCTTCCTAGTCTTCATCTTTCAGTGTGTAGCATGCTCTCTCTCTTTTTAAACCCAGGCAGAAAAAAATTTGTTTTGTCTCTGAAGCCCTAAAAGTGCTACGACCAAATTAGCGTGCTCAGAGTGTTCTCTCTGGCACTTTGAAGATCCACGCCTCCTCTCCAGGGACCACGTCTCCTCCCCGGAGAGGCTCAGCATGTTCTCTAATAAGCCTCACTCGCCTCACAGCTCCTGCCTCATTTGATGACTCGGTAAACTGCAAAGCTTTAAATGGAGTTTGAAGAGCAGGCTTCAGGAGCCGTTCCCCAGAGGTGACAGGTTTCCGCTCTTCTTGTGTGAAAGCTCAACTTTGCCATTGCCCCAGAAGTTAATCTGACAGATCTGAGCACGATCGATTCTGGTTGAGAAAATCTTTTATCAGCTGATTTGTCCCGTGCGCTCGCCACAGAGAGGAGCGTGACTTGAACCTGCTCATGTGCAAACATTTTCAGGCAAATGCTTTGACGTCTTGTCAGCGGGCCGCTTGTTTTGTACGAGCGCGGTCGGCCATCGCCCTTTATGCCCATCTCCACGGCAACAGGTGAAGGCACTTAAGGTCCCCGGTGACTTCAGTGTCACGGTCGGCGCTTCCACCAACACGTGAGAACAAACTCCACATGGTGGGAGGCTCTCCCGCCGCCTCCTCGGTTTGCTGTCTTCCCGTCTGGCTATTGCTACTCTCCGACCTCACTTCATCTCTCAGCCGTCACTTCTCCTTTTTCAGCACCAACTTTACGTTGCCCATGATTTAAAAATTAATGGGCAACAGACTCGCTATCAGGAAAGATGAGGACACTCTTCTTTAATCATCGAAAACAAAAGGTCTGGCAGTCAAGCGTTCACTGAGATCCAATGCTCACTAGGTATGACAAATGTTCACCTGAGCAGCCACACCATGACCCAGCAGGTTTGAAACTGCTCATTAAACACACCTTCTCTTCTCATTTCCAGCTCTGTGGTAATAATCAGTCTGTTAGATAAGCTTTGCATGATTCACAGTTGAGCATAATCCTCCTTTGTCTGACATGTTTGCTGGTCCAGGTGTGTTAGGAACATCTCCTGTGTGACATCATCACTGCGCAGTCTGACCTTTGGCCTCACAGTCGTTCATGAATAAAAGTGTTTTGGAAATCCCACAGAGGGTTTGGTGTGCAGAGGAAAATTACCTTTTAGAGAACCGTGGATTGTTTCCTGTAGAAGCACTGAGCTCATTAGAAATGTTTGAGGTCATGTTCCACTTTAAAGATGATGTTGTTCACTAGGGCTGCACGATTAATCGTTAGAAAATCCCGATCTCGATTCATATTTATGTGCGATCTCATTTCCAAATGACAACGATTTTTAAAAGGGAAAAAAAAAAAGATGACGATTGTACCGCATTTTGATCCGGGACATAATCTGCATGAAAACAAGCGCTCACGCTTCCTGCTCAACAAATGACAAGGGCGGAGCCTTATACCACGTGATACAGAAGCCATCTGGCAGGGGAAAAACAACGGAGAGCACGTGAAACTGCCCGAGGGGAGAAAACACAATGAGCGCAGAAGAAACGTTTCCTGATGGTGGTGAGAATGACAACCCCACTGTAAAATTATTTCCAAGAAAAGGTTCTCATTCCTCCGTGTGGAAGTTTTTTGCCTTCAAAGAAGACGATGAGAGTCAAAAAAATATCATTTGCAAGCTGTGTTTTGCCATAGTAGCAGCACCGCAAGGTAACACTACAAATCTGTATAACCACCTCAAACGTCACCATAAAGTGCAATATAACGAAGCTGTAAAGGCCAAGAAAGTGACAGGAGAAAATCCGTCCCCGTCAACCACCCAAACATTAATAACGGGAATGTTATACAGCGCTTCCCCATACCCGTCGACCTCCCGCAGGCACAAAGAAATTACGGAGGCTATCACTTATCACCTGACCAAAGATATGGCTCCCATCAACACTGTGCAAAACGAGGGATTTAGGAGAATGATCAACATCCTAGACAAACGCTACACAGTGCCGTCCCGCAACTATTTTAAAAATGTTGCACTACCTGCTCTATACACGCAGTGTCGAGCAACGGTGGAGACGGAATTACAAGCAGTACAACGTTTTGCGGCAACAACAAAATGTGAGACATTTATTGTTTTTATGTTCTGTCTCAACTGTTACAAAGTTGATGTGCGGTTAATAAGTGCAAGAAATATTTATATTGGAAAAGAAAATCGTGAGGGAATCGTGATCTCAATTCTAAGCAAAAAAAATCATGCAGCCCTATTGTTCACTGTGTCCTTCTTTCCTCCTCTCGTATCCCAGGTGCCCTCGCCATCCTGATCCCAGAGCTGGACCTCGTCATCTCGTTGGTGGGCTCGGTCAGCAGCAGCTTCCTGGCGCTCATCTTCCCACCCCTGCTGCAGCTCATCGTTTTCTACGGCGAGGGCCTGTCGCTGCCGGTGAAAGTCAAGAACCTCGTCATCAGCCTGGTGGGGCTGATCGGCTTCGTCACGGGGACCTACATTGCCATCGTGGAGATCGTTGCCCGCAACGGACACAAGCGCGACGAGACGCCATCCACCTTCTTGGTTCAGTGATGAAGTGGCGTGACTCCCGGCGGGTGGATGGAGGCCTACTCGGGCCATTTGAAACCATTTTAGTGCACATTTGAACTTTTATCTCATTTTATCTGCTGCTGTTGGACATCACAGCTGTTTCAGGATAAATCTGTGACATGTCTACGATTAAGGACCATGGAGAACCTGTGGTGCTCGATGTTTCACTGCTGTGTCATGTTCTGTTTGTACCTGACAGTCACGTCTTATCAAGTCCATCCTTTTAGTGCAATCTAACAGATTAATGATGATGGAGAAGGTAGGAGATGGTACGCGGGTTAGAGGTAATTTATTCTTTTGACTGATTATTGTTTGTGGTGTTTTAGTCAAAAAATCAAACTACCTCAGTTTTTAACATCCAATTTGGAGCCTTGTAAAACACCTTCGCTTCACGCAGCCCCCAGTTTAGAAGTAAACATGTTTGTTTAGCACTTTGATTTCTGCCTTATTCACTTTGAATATAGTTTTAAAATCGCTTTAAAAAATTAAAAATCCGCTGTTGCTTGGGTCGAGGGGTCATAGCGGTTCTGATGGGAACGCCTCGAAGTGCCAGGAGATCGTTCGTATCTCATCACAGCAGACTCACCAGGATGACACAGCAGCTGTTAAACAGTACAGCTGCTTTCTTGCTCTCAGCTTTGGGTCAAACTGTGAGCTTTGACAACAAGGTCACAGGTGCAAGAGGCAGAACCTGTGAGGGTCTCGGGATCCTCTGGGAGGAGTGTGGCAGGTGTGCAGGGATTAAAACCCCCTAAAAATGTGCCAGATGTTCTTGTGAATATTACAGCTGCATTAGTGCCCGATGATAGGTTGCTACAAAAAAACGCCATCAGGTTTGAGCTGCATGTATCTAATATAGCAAGTTTTAACTGCGGGCTTGTAGGTGTTGTCGACGCCTCACAGTGAAGCGTCTGTGCTGCCGTGTGTCTTTGTCCGTGTGGCATTAGATAACAGACTTCTGGTTTCCCTTCACCTGTGAAGTCACCTCATGCAGGGCTGGAAGTCGTTCTGTGTGTGTATATATCCATCCATCGTAAATGTTTGCACATGTAAATACTCATCTAAACTATAATTTTCCTTTTCTGTTGTAAGTGTCAGGTTGCAGCTGATCAAATGAGTGCATTTCAGCATGAAAACATCAAGAAATGTAAAATATTCCAAACTTCATCCAGCTTGACGGCCTGCATCCTTCATATGTGTGAGACCTTCATTTGCTAAATCACTCATTTCTTTACTCTTTACTTTCTCAGAATAAAGATGTTGAAAGTCCAAGTTCGTGCGTTTCAGTCTCTTCGTATTAGCAGGACAACTCATAAGGATCTGAAAACTCGCCAACTCTTGGAGCCGATCCAGAACTGGGTTCGGAAATTTTTAGAGGGATTTGTTACTGGACGTTTGGCATCACATCCTGACAAATGAGGTAGAAAACGAAGTTGTTCGTAGCACACATGATTAAAACTCTGTTGATGACCCCATAGTAAGAGCATCAGAGTCGGTATGACTGAACATCAGCCCCTAAATATTACCAATGCATGAGTGTGTTTGGAGTTAGCTGTAACTGTAGTTGTCCAAAAAGGGCAGATTATTATCAGCCTCTGCTGCCTATCCACTCAGCAGAATTGAAGTTGAGGCCAGATGGCAACCTTGGAGCTGCCTGTGTGAGCGTTTCTGCCTGGTTCATGTGCTCCGCTCCCCGAGGTGCAAATGCTTTTCAACATGCGCCACAGAAGCAGTCCAAGTAATCCTTCCACCGCCTAATTGACACAAATGAGAGGGAGAGGGGAGGGTCCGCTGGTGCTCGTTTTCCCTGTGAAGCTTGGCCAGAGATGGAATTAAATTAACTGGACTGGGATATTTAGCATGAGCTGCTTCACCCTGCGTTTAGCTTGGCGTGTAGACTGTTCGTGGTCATGAACGTGAGCGCGTTCCTCCAATGAGTCCACGGCACAGGTTTCTGTTGGGCATGTTTCCTGCCATCAAAGCTACCATGGATGGACATGACTGTGCTTAAAGGGGGTCCTGATCCATTATTTTAAGTAAGGCTAATCAGACTATCTGTCGATGTTCTTGTTTTTGTGCTACTTGTTGTATAAAAATGAAAAAAGGCATTTTTATTTTAGGAATTATCGGAGTATCTTCATTGGCCAATAAGTTGTTAATCACATGTGAACTGGTGTAATCTCAGTTTGAATTACCCTCTGCTCGTCACACCAACATGGCGACAACAAACCTCAGCTCAGATATTCATGACATCAATTTGACGCTGCAAGATAAAAAGATAAAAACTTCATTTTCAGTGACCTAAAACATGGTTTACACCTGGACAAAAGGCCAAACAGAAAAGTCTCTAATTACTAAAATCCCTGAAGAAAATGCCTTTTTCATATGCACCATGTCATCATTGGAAACACGTTTTCCTCTTGGGGCCGTCCGAGGGCTGCGCCGCAGCTTCGGTGGACGACATTTCACTTCATCAGCGCTCTGGTTAAAGGCATGAACCCCATATAGGAAATGTAATACTCACTTTATAAGTTTCAGGACTTTCTCTAGTAATTAGTGCCTGAATGACTGCAACCATCCATAAAAATACTATGTAATAGAAATACTAACATTTCCATGCTAACCACTGTCACCAGACTTCACTCTATGGAGCAGAAACTGGACATGTCTGGCTTTAAGGTTCTTACTGGTCAGCAGATTTGTATTGATCCTGAAAAGGAGCCACAATGGAGCCAATTAGCAGCCGGACTGAATGAAAAAACACAATTAGGTGACTTTCTGCCACCAGTTCAGCCCAAAGGGACCACGTTCCTTATTTCCTTTTGCAAACAGCTGGTAATTAAAAGCCACAACTGCTGACACAGCAACTTTCACCTCCCACTGCTTCACTTCGATTTGCAGAACTTGTCTTGTGTTTGTGTGCAGCAGTAAAGCTTAAAGCTGAACCTCACCTAAGTGGCATGCAGACACTAACATGCAGTGTTGGTAAAACTCACAGCTTTTCTTCAACACTCTGGAGACTAAAGATATGCTTGTTTAACCAGAGTGTTTGAATGATCACAGGTAAGATGGCAGTCTGAGCCACCACTCTGTGTCAACATGTGTTATTAACACGAGGTAGAGATGTCTGTCTTCTTTCCCCTCACTTTCAGATACTGTTCTGTGTAGATAGTTTTTAGACCTCACACTTTGGTCCAGTTTTGTAAGATTTTTAAGGACACATTGCACCATGCTGAGATGTGCCAAAGTTTCAGCCAACAGCCATTTGGTAATCACCTTGTTGGGCAAAAATACTATTCATGTCAAATTATGTTGGCTTTGGTATTTTTCATAGATTCATCTAGAGAACCGGGGACAAACAATTTAAAGTACAGTTTATTATTCAAAATAAAAACAAGATATTGTACATATACATTTATTACTGTGTAATTATATCTTTATTAATGCATACTCATAAAGCTGCTATGTTTCCCCACCATATTTAAATATGATGGTCAGTGAGGACTTCTGCCTTTGCACTAATGGTCTTTCACAGATCAGCCACATACTTGAAACACCAAAGGTGGAGGAGAATAACTGCAAGCGGCCATTTGCCCTGGAGGGACATTTAAAGTCATGTCTGCAGCTTCAGACTCAAGATGTGAACGATCATCTTTGTGTTTTAATATCTGACAAGGGCTCATCCCCCTTTTCAGATATTATGTGATCTCTCAAATGAGAGATCACATCTTTCCTTCATTCTGGGGCATAACTGGTTTCCTAAACCTGACCGAACTCTCCTGGTGTGAATGCTTGGGGGGGGGGTTGTTGTTTTTTTTCTCGTTTGGCTCTTGGCGAAGGCGGTTGCACTTTTCTCCTCTCCTCCTCTCCCTTATCTTCCCTGCTTAGCCTCTTATTTCCTTGTCTAGTCTCGTGTTTTTTGTATTACTTTTCCCTGGAACACTCTCTCACAGTCTGTTCTCTAAAACCTAAAAGAGAATTATGGATTTGATCAACTGGTACCTGAATGCTATTGACACCCTTTTCTTAACAAGAAGTATTGGCTCGGGTGAGCCTGAGTGTCTGGGTGGCACTTTCCCTGCCGGATACACGATGGACGGGTGGCAGAAATGGAGAATCGTGTGCCTGCTGTTCAAACCCCCACAAGGCTGCCCGCTGGGATTGAAACAATGGCACGAGGCGTGACTTCTCAGAATGGGTTCATTGAGTGCAGCATGGATAAGATCTTGGAGAAGCTTACGGCTGCTGTGAATACTCAGAATAAGACCTCTGAGCGCAAATTGGATCACATCTTGGAGAAGTTCACTGCGGTCGTGAGTTCTCCGAATCTGCTCTTTGAGCACAAGAATGACAAGACCACGGAGCGTAAGTTTGATAACATCATGGAGAAGCTCGCAGCTCTCCAACGGGAGATTGAGAGTCCAGTGTTGGACTGTTAAGAACAGGTTTGAAATTCTCATGAGTTGTTCGCACTAAAGAAAACCACCATCATAATGCGGCTATCCCTTCGGCGCCAGCTATGGGCTCAAGGCTGGAGCTGAACAAAAACACCCTGATAACGACTGTGTTTAGACTGTTCTTCATGTCCTCAACAGCTCACCTGAGTATGACTGTGATCGGTCAGAGCTCTGACTCATACACTGGTGTGCTCGACTCCTTTCACAGAGTTTTACAGAGTAAATACAGGCAGTGGCTCCACAGCTGAGGTGAACAGCTGACTGACAGCCAGATTAAGCACTCTGGTCTGATGACATTGAGTGACTGTCCCAATGGTGCCATGTTGACGTCCACCTCTGGCTGAGTTCTTCCTCCCACAGTCCACAAACATGCTCATTGTCTGTAGGCGTGAGTGTGATAGCTGTCTGTCTCTGTGACAGGTTGGTACCTGTCCAGGTATAGCTGCCTCTTGCCCTGTGACAGCTAACATGGGCTCCAGCCTAACCTTGACCCTGAAGTGTGTAAGTGTAAGGAGATGCCTGGATGGATAAATTATGGAGGAATCACTGCTGTGTTTGTAATAAATAGATCTAAGAAATATTTCCTGTACAGGATGCGTTGTTTACAGGGTCACGTGTTCTCTGTGTGAGCTCAAGCCGCCGGTCATACATGAGACCTTGATGAGAATCAGGTCCTCGTTACCCAGCCGTCATTCTGTTTCTGATTTATTCAAACCCAGTAAAACTGAACTTGGGCAACATGGCTGTCAGCGAGGTCAGTTTTGATTCAGGGTGTGTGCTGGCATGCAAGGATCCTTCAGCTGCTCGCTGTTCATCAGCAGGCGCCTCTCCTGAGTCCAATAATGATCTAACCTTGTGAAGCTGAGGAGCACTTTCTGCATCGGGGGGTCAGTGCATTAAAATTTAGATCACAGCCGACGGCATCGTGAGAACTTGAATGCTCTATGAGGTAACATGAGAGCTTCGTTAGCCGGCTGAAGCAGGGATGGGGAGAGGGGTCTGATGAAACACGTCATCTCTGTTGTTGGAAACTCGAGTTTCGCTCACATTGCATCAGCTCCAGCTGTGCTCCAGGTGTTTTCAGGTTCTCAGTTTGCTGTGCTTCAGATTTGAATCTAACAGGTGTGGCTGCTGTTTTCGACTCACCTGTGCTGCCGGCATTTATTTCCACTCACACCTCACCCTGTTACTTCCTCCTGCTTATCTCACTTCCTTTTATCTCTCCATCTTCTCTTTGATTTCTTTCCTTCACCTGTCCTCCTGGCGGGGAGGTGATGGCTGATTGCCATCGTTGCTCACGGCGACAGCTCCTCCAAACTGACAGGTCACCCTTCTGATCTTCCTGTTGCCACAGCAACAGACTTGAGATTACACAGGGTGATGTGGTGATGGGCCGCGTGTTGAAGTGCAGAGAGACAGATAGCTGTCAGTGTGGCTCGACTGAAATCACACAAAGAAATGTGGAGGGAAGTGTTTCCTTTTGGTCTGTCACCACAGCAACAGCAACTTTTTAACTGCTGATGAGCGCTCAGTAACCTGTATGTATTTGACCGGCATCAGCTTTTAAATATTGACCGGTATTTTAAAGCAATTAAAGTTTGGAACCAGCAGATGGATCTGAGGTTGTTCAGACTGCGATCAGTTACTGGCACCAACTCATCGATCAATCACAGAGGTTGTTACCAACTCGATAACTTAGCTATGAGTTATCAGTTGAGATATGATGTGTTCATTTGAAAGAGGCAGAACTTGTAATCAGTCACAAATGTGGACAGGTGTACCAGCAGGAGAGAGAGATTGACTTTATAAGAGAAGAAGAAATAATAAAATGAGTGCGGTGGCTGCAGACAGAGCAGCAGCGTGTGAGGAAACCAGAGTTAAACCTTCATGAACATAACGATAGACCGGATCAGTGTCTCTGTGAGCGTGCTGTTTCTGTGTGAAATAAAGCGAGGAGGCCAGCGGCTCACACTGAAAGTTCTTTTATTAAGACATGGATTTCAGGTGTTGCTTGGTTTCTTTTGTTTCATCGACATTACAAACATTCAGAGGAAACATTCTCCACGGCAATGTGCAAAACAGCGTGAGAAAGGAAAACCAGAACATTGTCATTCAGAGCAACCGGCTGCCGCTCGGCCTTCACATCCATTCTGTTTGTTTAAAACTGATCCAAACACACAAACAACAGCAAGCTTCATTGATTTTTAGCACAAAAAAATAAGAGAAATACGTCTTTAGATGTACACAGCTGCAGGTAATTCAGGTAAAAAAAAAAAAAGAAAGCCAATAACTGTGCTTCTTTAAACCCTCAGTGGGCCAATTAAACCTGCCGCTGTCCTCATCGAGCTGCGCTATCTTCCAAACATGAGTATTGATGAATTCCACTTTATTCGTTTATGTCATCTGTGCTTCTTTCTTTTATTCACAGTCGTGTTGGAGTCTGTAACTGCAGATTCCTCAGATCCCAATCCGATCCAGCATCGATCCACGGGTGTCCTGCCAACAGCCAGCTGGTTGTCATTAGAAGGAATTTAGGTTTTTACATTAGCTTCACCTCTCAGACTCACTGTAAGTGTCTGTGGAAGCTGGTTAGATTAGTCCAGCTTCATCTGAGAGTAACTGCTTCCCGTCATATTACTATTTATTATCTTAGATTCATCTTTGGAGGTTGATAAAGTAAATAAAACTTGCAACGCAGAGGCAGCAGAGATATGATAAATCCCACAGGTCCCAGATCTGCACCGAGGATGGGGAGGATGGCTTCTTTTTACGTGGTGTCAAAAAGAACAAGACGTTGTTATGTTAAACTAGTCTAAACTCCTGTTGGTCTTCAATTAATGTACTTAATTCTTGGTCAATTTATTTTCTCTGTTTCTTGGACAGATGTGAAGACTCACAGCAGCTCATTGAAGATTTCCTGTGAGTTCAGATTATTTGTCAGATGCCCTTGTTTTACCTGTATATTACCTGCCTGCGCTTACAAGACGTGAACACAGGAACATTTGGCTTTAAACTTCAGACCATGACTGACTTTGAACCGGCAACATCTTGGCACAAAAAACAAACAAAACACACACAAACACGCTATCCCTCCAACAGCTGTCCCTGGTGCCATCGAAGGGTCCTCAGTGGACCCATAAACTGGTCCCAAAACATGCACGCACGCACGCACGCGCGCGCGCGCACACACACACACACACACACACACACACACACACACACACACACACACAGTGAGCTTATTAAAATAGGACCAAAGCACAGGCAGATTATCACAGCTTATTAATACATATGCAACATTCATCTTCAGCTCCCCAGCAGTATGAAGCACAGTGACATGTTCAGAATACCGTTACCATGATTTAATCACTCGTGCCTGTTTCTCTGATGCTTGGCTTGTGTTCAGACTCGGTGTGTACAGCAGACGCACTCATGCGACTGTGAGGGAACACTGATAGTCTCAGGTTGCTGAGCTCAGACTGGCTTTGGTCATGTGGGAGGACACAGCGGTACACAGACACTGTGTTTTCATCCTTTTGTCTCCGTCTGTGTTTGCAGAGGGTTGCACACGGACACACCGTGCAGGCAGTGCAGAGAGGCTGTGGCACACCTGTGCCGCTCATTCTCAGGAAGAGGAAGGTGATGATGCAATGAAGGGAGACAGTCTCAGAGTCAGCCTCTCTGGAGCATATTGTACCCCCTGCCCCTCTTCATATTCATCACACTGTCCGGTCAAACTAAATGTTTGAGTCCTGAAAGCATCATTGCAAAGTTACACTTAACAGCAGAAGGACAGCGAAAGAACATTTTACTGCTTTAAATTAAAAGTGGATTTTGATTAATGACACTTTTAACTTTCAGGCCTCACAAAGTCAAAAAAGCTTGTAGCCTCCTAAGTGCCCTGGCAGCAGGTCTGGGGATGTTTTGCACTCTTGCACATGTTTGTTTCACCATTTTCTGACACGTGTTTTTTGCAGGAATCTGGGCACTAAGACTGTGGATGCACGACTCACACAGGTGGATGTGGTGAGGTGTGGCACTTCTCAGACTCCACCTTGCACTGAGTTTTTTGTTGGGATCTCAGAGCTTTAAGCGTGTGTGGTCATCCATGCGTCATCTCCCAGCTTTTGGCCCGACAACTAGAACTGGAAGTCAGAGTAATTATTACTGTATCAGTATAAATGCACAGCATAGTGTTTCCCCCACAAAGACTTTAATGGGTTACTAACAACCCCACGAATACACGGGGTACTTTATTTTAGTATTTTTTATTTGCATTTTTAAAGTATTGTTGTTCACTGCCTTGAACTGCAGCTGTCCATGGTAGTCTTTCTTCTTCTCTGTGAGATGTAGAGTCAGAAAATGCCGCAGGTGGAGAAGTGAGCTGCTAAGCTGAGCAGAACCAGGACTGCCAGCTGCAGTCGAAGGCAGTGGAGCCAAGGTTCGGGGCTTGAGACAAACGCACAGGTAGCTGCTTATAATGCTCCTTTCTAAAAGGACTTGGTGATTAAACCATTTGCAGGTGACCTGAGCACCTTCTAAGTGGTAAAAATTTGCATACACATGATTCCATTGATGTCATGACGGCCACCAGCTGAGTGCAGGGAACTCTGTGATGCAGGAAAACGAAACAAAACCCAAACCATGGCTGCTAGAAGTGATGGATTTTGTAAGTGATGCTGTTAATGTTTTATGATGAGCTACTTGAAAAAGTGTTCCTGTCTTTTAACTTGAACAGCAACTTTTCAGACTTCATGTAAATTTTGGGGCTCGTTATTAGAGCTGAATGACAATGAAGTCACTAAACAGCTGTTTTTATTGGATTACATTACACAACAGCTGGTTGGTAAAAACAGGTGAACTCTGCAACATTTCTATCACTCTGCAGTCATAGACGCATGGACACCTTAGTTAAGACTAGGTTTAAGTTGGGCTGGTCTTAACAAATATCAAGTTTTAGTTAGGACCAGTCTTGCAGGAACCAGACCCATATCATGGAGTACTTTTATGCTTCATACTGGGACTCTTAGTCCAAAGCTGAAGTCACTGGACAAGTCGTCCATCGTCCCCCTCTGTCCTCAGTGAGAGTTTGCTACCTTCTTACATAGATTAGTTATATTACAAGTAAAATATCCCAATCGTTGTTGTGCACACACAGAGTCTCTCGCAGCCTTAATGTTCAAAAATGTGTCCCACCTTAAATGATTTTGCAATTTTAAAAGTATATAATGCATCTTCATTCTCCTCAAAGCCGATTTGTCATCTTCGTCGTTATCTTCGTACTTCGTAGGAACAGGAACAGCGTCGACGTCTTTTAAAAAAAATCACAGTGTCAGAGCTCTGCCTTGAATCTAATTCACAGAGGATGCTATTCAACTCAGTGACCCCACATTTAACTTAATTATGTTGCTAATTAAACACAATGAATTATGCTCTCATCTGAACATTAAGTCACGACTTCATTACCCAAGAAAGTCAGGATGAAACACATTCCCCAGTTAGGAGTGCTTCCCAAGTTCTGGCCTCTCCCTTGCTCTCTGCATTCTTAGTCTCCTTGTTTCCCTGAAGGCATCACTGATAACTCTCAGTGTGGCAACATTTATTTCACTTTGTCTGCTCTTCATCTCTCCTCCTGCAGCTATTAAAGCGCTCCTATTTTTCTCTCCCACTCAGTGCTCTTGTTGTTCTCCTTCCACTGTACCTTTATTTGCTTTCTTTCCATTTCATCAGTCCTGTTTTATTTTCCTGTCAGGGTAAAGTTCTTTCTATCTTTCATGTCATTAAAGATAAAAATCTCTGCATTTCCAAGTATTCCATCTCAGCAGTGGAACTTGAAGATGATGAGGACGATCCTCTTGTACTCCTTCCTGAAGTTATGGTTCAGGACACCGTAGACGACGGCATTGAGGCAGCTGTTAAAATACGCCATGAAGTAGCTGGCTGTGAACAGCCACTCTGGGATGGCACGGCCCAGCGTGGAGTCCACTGCCACCGCCAGGCCAATCAGGTTCAGCGGCGCCCAGCAAACAGCAAAGAGCACGAACACCACAAACATAGTGAGGAAGTTGCGGAGGTCGTGTGGCTTGATTTTAGGTCTCGAGTCTGGCTTGACCCGCCGCCTCACCTGGATGACCAGAATCCAGATACGCAGGTAGCAGTAGCTGACAATGCCAATGGGCAAGATGAAGTGCACCACCACCACGGCGATGGTGTACAGTGAACTGACGGACTGGGCGAAGGTGCAGGAGTAAACCCGCGGGTCGTACTGCAGCGACTCCACAAACCAGTTGGGGACGATGGCGAGGATGGTGAGCGCCCAGACGAGCACGACGTAGCACATGGTGTTGCTGTTGGAGAAGAGCTTGTCATACTTGAGGCTGTGGCAGATGTAGCAGTAGCGGTTGATGGCGATGCCCGTGATGTTAAAGATGGAGCCAATTACGCTGAGGCCCATGAGGAAGCCACTGATCTGACAGTGGATGTAGCCGGCAATCCAACCGTCGTTGAAAATGGCAGTGAGCACCAGCGGGTAGGGATAGATAGCAACCACCAAGTCAGCGAAGGCCAGGCTCACAACAAAGGCGTTTCCTGTAGAGCAAGAGGAGGATGACAAGCTGTCAGTATAAAATAAGTTAATCCAAAAATCTTTCAGGCAGGTCGTCAGCTAGATAAGTCAGATCGACGCATTCTCACTGCCAACTCATCACATGCTGATACCTGTAGGACTCGTCATCATATTTTACCGTTCATCACACTTGTGGACACACCTTAGTGTTACTTTTCAGACGCGGTGGCAGACACACACGTGGAATCACACAAGCATTTGAGTCTGGTCTGGGCATTACATTAGTAAGAAGTACTTAGACTGAGTTTGGGCTATACTAAGAGATTTACTACAAAGATTGAAACACGGGGTACTGCACTGCAGTGGTTTGAATCATATCATAGGACTGCTTTCTTCCATTTTCGCAGTATCTCTAAAATTAGAAATATCCTGTCTAAGAGTGACGCTGACAAACTAGTTAATGCATTTATTGATTCTAGGCTGGACTACTGTAATTCATTATTATCAGGATGTCCTAAAAACTCCCTGAAAAGCCTTCAGTTAATACAAAATGCTGCAGCGAGAGTACCGGCAGGGACTAGAAAGAATATTTATCCTATATTGGCTTCCCTTCATTGGCTCCCTGTTAAATCCAGAATTTAAAATCCTGCTCCTCACATACAAGGTCTTATATAATTAGGCCCCATCTTATCTTAATGACCTTATAGTACCATATCACCCCATTAGAGCACTTCGCTCTCAGACTGCAAGTAGTCGTTGGAGTTTTCTTTGTATTAAAGTAAAACAAAGTTCATCCATCTACCACAAACTTCTCCAACATTTCCTTTGTTGCCCTGTGACAGTGATGATCCAGTGGTGTCTTTTCGACATGTTGTAGGGTTTCAGACCACTCTACTTTCTAGGCTGTGAAATAACTCCACTGTGTAAAAGACACGGGGGAATATCAGTTATGTACAAAATGTCCAATGGCAGTGGTGCACTACCTTATAGTACTAGTGCGACACTTGTCATTATTCATTTTCAAAGTTGTTTTAGGGGACAAACCAGAAGCTGAGTAGTTTCATCATAAGGCTCTCCAAACCTCATCACTGCTGCTTTAATGGCTCCACCATCATTCAGGCAAATTAATACTGCTGTCCCGAGCTGCTCTTGCGCACTTCCATATAGAACTTGTCAAAAGAAATCTCCTAATAATTGGCTGTTGCTTCCAGCAGAGGCATAAACATCAGTTTTGAGCCACAGTTGCAACTGATAAATTTTATTCCAATTTATCAGCTCCTTGCTCGGCCGACTTCTCTGACAATAAGAAAGCTGGGGCTCGCTGATGTGCTGTAAAGGTCTTTCTCCCACACGAGGAAATGAAGTTTGAGGGCTTGATTTAAGAGTTTAACATTTACCTGCCGCCCCGAGTGAATCGTGCTGCATTTCAATTATATTTTCCCACGGCTGAAGCCATTGTACCAAGCTCCCAGCATTAAACTGTCCTGCCTCTGAGCAGCATTATTATTACTGCCAAGTTTCCTATCTCACATACAGACTGTTTACCCCCAAATGTAATGAAGCAGGGTTAGTCTGCACATCAGCCGCCTTCTACTCTCCAAAGTTTTTCCTGAAGCCGTCCACCCAAAACCAGCTGCTGGTTGGGAGTAATTTAATACTTTTCCACATCCCGTCCCGGCTCATATGACCAAAAACAAACACACGGAAGTGCTACCTGTAGCTTCACTCACACAAGCAGCAATTTAGCTGAAGAAAATGCTGCCCAGTGCTATTTCTGTTCTGTTATTTATTCTGTTTATCGACGCTGATGAAGCGGTGGTTTGTTCAGTTTGGCAGAGTATCTGAAATGCGCTGTTTAAGCGCCTCCCTCCTTTAAGCGTACTTTTCTTCTGATTGGCTGCCCCATGCAAAGAGAAAGGTTGAACAGCGAGTGGGTTCGAGGTTACCGTCGTGCATCAAAGTTAAGCTAAAGAGATTTTCTGTTCCGGTCCAAGCTTTCTTTAAATGGAAGTTCAGTTTGGTTATTTACAGTGAACGGTTTGACAAAGAAAGACGACTGGGTTTTCTGATTGATAGTGGAAGCAGAAACTCCAAGCCGTGTCATCCTCAACCTCCCAGTTACAAAAGATGACTTGCAGGCTCGAAGCTTATATCGCAGAGCGTGCAGTGAGAGCGGGGCTGTCGATGGAGGTGGCTTTAATGACACCGTCTCCTCCCGTCATTCAGTATTTATCACCATCCCCATTACAGCGACGCTCTGTATTCTGGAAGGCGACTCTGTGTCTGTTGCAGGTCACAGAGGGAAAGTTAGCAAAGATCTGCAGCTGCGAGAACAGACACGGCCTCATTAATTGCCACTCAATAAGTATTAGTGTCAGGGTTCTGGGCCATGTGGCCCAGTGTTTGAGATCTAAAGCTAAGATGGTGCCGGTGTACGTGGCTTGCCGTCCTCGGCTATATCTGCTTCGCTGCTTTTTACCCTCTCTACACTCTTTATGGACCTTGGCATTGTATTTTTTATCCTTTTAGTTGTATGCTCATCTAATGGCTGTGCACGGATTACATACGACAGGCAAACACTTTTAAATCTAAGACTCTCTCATTCCTCTCGGCCTGATCCTTGCTGGAACCTGGGTGACGCCACCGCGCCCCGACCGGACCCTCCAACCGGACCCTCTGACCGGACCCTCCGACCGGACCCCATGACCGGACCCTCCGACCGGCTTCCTCCACCTACCTATTCCGAATCTACACAAGAAACGCTATAGGAAACACGGTAGAAGGAGCTGGCATGTGGGTAGCCTGGATATTTTGTCTTCTTTCCCTCCTTCCCAGGAGTGCTCTGATGCTAAGTTGCTCACCCACCGTTGGATCTGCTCGGCCGACCACGAAGTCTACCCTGCCATTCCTGTGGCATGTTTTCCTGCTTGGGTTTGGATAACATCGCTCCAATGCAGCGTTTGCCGAAGCAACCTAAGTGTCCTATGACGCACCACCCTAGGCGACTTAGTCCCTAGGATACGGATGGCATTGCTTAATGTCAGGTCGCTGGTCAATAAGACCTTTCTCTTAAATGACTTCCTCTCCACTAATGGGATTGATGCTTTATTCCTGACTGAAACCTGGATTCGTCCTGGTGAGTTCATCCCTTTTACCAAGGTTCAAGGTTCAAGGTTCTTTATTTGTCACATGCATAGTTATACAAGTATAACACACAGTGAAATGTAGTCTGACACGCTCCTCGACATGTGCAAAAATTGGGGGGGGGGTGTAGAGGAAGAACATTATATATATATATATACATACATATAGTATATACACTGGGTGAATGTGTACCAAACTTCTTCCATCGGACTGTGTCGCTTTTAGCTCACCAAGGCTTACTGGTAGGGGTGGCGGCGTAGCCTCGGTCTTTAAAAATTCTTATGGTTTCATAAATGGTAGGCACTCATCAACAAATACACGTAGATTACTTAATTTGATAGACTACTCATACAGTAAAAACCTAGAAACTACAATATTCTCTTTAGACGCAGAAAAAGCATTTGACAGAGTTAACTGGAAATTTTTATTTGCAACTTTACACAAATTTGGTTTTGGATCCTCTTTCATAAACTGGTTAAAAATATTATATAATTCCCCAACAGCTTGTGTCAGAACAAATGACCAGACATCCTCCAGCTTCTGTCTCTTGAGGGGCACCAGGCAGGGATGCCCACTCTCCCCTTCACTGTTTGCAATTTTTATTGAACCACTAGCAGCAGCAATTAGACAGAATTCAGTAATTAAGGGCATAAAATGCAAGAACGTGGAACATAAAATCAGCCTTTATGCAGATGATGTGTTACTTTTTCTCCAAAACTCACAAACCAATATCTCTGGGGTGATTGAATTGATAAACTCTTTTGCAAGAATATCAGATTACTCAATTAACTGGTCAAAATCTACAGTCCTACCGATTAATTGCTCCCTCCATAATTCCTCTTCTACACCACTGCAATCGGGAAATATAAAATATTTAGGTATTAATGTTTCTCCCAAGCTTGCAGATCTAACTAAATTAAACCATATCCCACTTTTAAAGAAGGTAGAAGGTGATCTGGCTAGGTGGAAATGTCTACCCATATCACTCATGGGAAGGGTTGCTGCTATAAAAATGATGGTCTTACCAAAAATAAATTATTTATTCTCAATGATCCCAACTAAACCGCCACAAGATTGGTTCAGATCTCTAGATTCATGTATGTCCAAATTCCTTTGGAAAAATAAACCCCCACGTATAAGCTTAAAAACACTGCCTCTGCCTCAATTTTATCCCACAACTTAGACATTCACATTACTCACACTGCCTCTCCCCACCGCAGGGAAAAGGGTAACACCACCTGGGTCTGGGTGCAGTTCCCCCCTCCAGGGGCAAGGGTACCTAGACCCGGTTCGTAGAGTACGCTTGGGGAGTGTGATCGTGTGTACAGCGTCTCTTCATGTCTGTCTCCACGTTGGTTGAGTGTGGAGTAAGTGCACATGAGAGCATGAGGGTGGGAATGGATGTTTGTATCTGTGTGTGCCTGTATGTCTGTGTCTATATGTCAGGTTGAGTATCAGACGCCACCTCTCTGGGGACATCTCAGGCCCTCCAAGGTTTGGAGGTCTATCTCCACCCACCACCACTTCCCCTGCCAGTGGTGGACTCCCTCAGATATCGGTGCGTTGGTGGTTCTTTGTGTCTGGGGATGGGCGTCCAGGTACACACCGGCTCACTCCTTGGCGGCCGCTCATCGGGGCCTGGAGCCTGGGGCTCGCTCGGGCCACTTCGGAGGTGGGGTGCCCCCGGCCTCTCGGCCTGGGGCTCGGTCACTCAGGCACAGCTGGCTGTTCCTTTGGTTTTTAAGCATGCTGTAGTCCACCCGATTCTTAAAAAAAGAAACTCTTACTGTAATGACCTTTCAAACTACAGACCGATCTCTAAGCTTTCGTTCTTGTCCAAGATCCTGGAGAGACTAGTTCTCTCCCAGCTCCAGGAGTACTTGGACACGAACAATATTGCTGAGAAATTTCAATCTGCCTTTAAGCCATTGCATAGCACTGAAACAGCGTTGGTTAGAGTTCTTAATGATATTCTTGTAATCACCGATACTGGACGCTCTATGGTCCTAGTTTTACTAGACCTCTCTTCGGCCTTTGATATGGTGGACCATAACATTTTATTACTAAGACTTGAGCACACTGTGGGTATTAGAGGCACTGCCCTCGACTGGTTTAAATCATATCTTGCTGACAGGTCCTTTTCGGTTAACTTGGGCACCTTCTCCTCTTCCTCTGCTCCGGTCTGTTGTGGTGTGCCTCAAGGATCAGTTTTAGGCCCTATTCTCTTCTCATTGTATTTGCTCCCTCTAGGCGCAATCTTTGAAAAATACAGTATCACCTTCCACTGTTACGACGATGATATACAGATCTATTTTCAACTTACTGACGACCTTGCTGTGTCCCTACACTACTTTCAAGAATGCATGCGGGAGGTCAAAGATTGGTTCCTGTCATGATCCGGAGTCTGCGACTCCGTGTTTGTTTAGTTTATTAGTATTCTGTGGTTTTGGTTACCTTGGGTGTTTATACTCTTCTGTTTCATGGTTCATGTTCCTATGTTCTGTGTTCCCCAGTCTGTGTTAAGTTGGTGTGTTATGTCATTGCGTGTATGTGTTTCCTGTTTTATTGTGAAGGTCTGCGTCTTATGTGAGTGTTTCTGTTTGTCTCCCTACTCTCGTCACGTGATCACTCCCAGCTGTGTTCCCACCTGTATGTAATCTCCCTGTGTTCTCTGAGTGTATTTAAGTTGTGTCTTCTGTCATAGTAATTGCTGGTTCGTCTGTGTTGTTTCCCCTCGGTCTCCCTGCGTCTTCCCGTATGTATTTCTCCGGACCTCCCTGCATCCTCGTTTCTGGTTTGTCTTATTAGTTTACCTAGTTTAGGTTTCCAGTTTCATGTTTTGTCGCCACCGTTGTTTGTACTTACCTACCTCTGTGAATAAACACTCACCTGCACCAGAGCTGCCGCCTTTTGGTCCCTTTCTACAATTCCACACGGCTTGCCCCGGCAATCCGTGACAGTTCCTGAGTAATTATCTTGTTTTAAATGATAAGAAGACTGAGATTGTGGTGTTCAACAGTAAAATCCCTTGTGCCCAACTCTGTGCTGCCCTGGGTTCCTTTGCTAGCTTTTCTTGTGACTATGTCAGTAACTTGGGTGTACTGCTGGATAGCTCGCTCAAACTCGATAAGCAAGTGTCTGCTGTAGTGAGATCTAGCTTCCACCAACTGCGCCTTATCTCTAAGGCTAGGCATTATGTTCCGCATGAGGAGCTGGAGAAGCTTATTCACGCTTTTGTGACCTCCAGGTTGGATTATTGTAACTCCTTGTACTACGGTTTTCCCTCTTCTCTTCTTCTTAGACTGCAAACAGTCCAAAATGCAGCAGCCCGCCTTTTGACTGGTACCAGGAAATTTTGCCCTATTACTCCTGTTCTAGCTAGCTTGCATTGGCTGCCCATAAAGTACCATATTCAATTTAAAATATTACTCCTTACATTCAAAACTATTAATAAATTAGCGCCAAGTTATCTTAGTGAACTTCTCAAATCACATATTCCTGCTAGAACACTTAGATCTGCCACTCAAATACTTCTGACCCAACCCAGATCTCGACTGAAGTCCCGGGGTGACCGTGCGTTTGCTCTGGCTGCCCCGGTACTATGGAATACCCTTCCTCTCGACCTCCGCGCATCTGATTCCATTGCACTGTTCAAATCACGACTAAAAACCCACTTATTCAATCTTGCCTTTCCCTCTAGTTAATATTTCTTTTATGATTTCATATCATGCACTTTTATGCTCATTTAAATTCTTGTTTGCTCTGTACCTGTTGCTTTCCTATGTATCAGTGACAGCTACCTGCTTGCATACTTAGTACTTGCTTTGGTCCTATTTCTATTATGTTCCTTCTATTCTCTATGTTACTTGTTAAGCACCTTGGCATACCCTTGGTTTTTAAGTGTGCTTTATAAATAAAGTTTATTATTATTATTATTATTATTATTATTATTATTATTATTCTAATGTATATTTTTGTATCCCCATGTTGTAGTGTAACACATCTAGTTGTTTTCTAGTTTGCAGTTTAGTCCTTGGTTTCTTAGTCCCTTTTGTCATCTTTCCCTGGTCCGTGCGTCTACTTGTCATGTTTCATGTCTGTATGGCTCTTGTTGTCAAGTTCATGCCATGTCTATGTCTCTGTGTTTCCTGTTTTATTTTGGAAGAGTCTGGTGTTCTTTGTTCATTGTAGTTAGTGTTACTCTCCCCTGTATTGTCATTATGTTTCATTCTAGCCAGCTGTGTTCTCGTGTGTCTCCACTTCCCCTGATCACCTCATGTGTGTATTTAAGTCCTCAGTCTTCCTTTGTTCATCGCTGCGTCGTCTGTTCTACTTCCCACATGTTACGCCAGGTTTCAGGACTCTGTGCTGGTCATGTCCATGTTACTTATGTGAGTCCTGTTCATAGTAGTCTCCATCATGTGCATCGTTGTCACCCTGTCTTCGCTTTCCCTGCTGTCTGAGTTAAGTGTCAGATCTTAGTTTTCCCAGTTCAGCTTCTAGTTTAGTTTTGCCTCAGTGCTTTCTGTTTTTTGCCACGTTAATCAGCCCAAATAAAGGCTCGCTTTTCGTTTCAAGTTCAGTACTGTCTCCTCGTCTATGTCTGCACCTGGAACCTCACACTCCCACACAAGCTCTGTCTTTATTACTGTGTTTGCCCTTTGCAATGCCCCTCCTGTTGTGTTACCTGGCTCTGTGTTGTTTGGTAATAGGTGAGGAGAAAAGGATGTCGGACGTCCTGTTGGAGATATTTTTAATTATCTCTCCAATAATGTGGCTGCTCTGCGGTATGATGAAACAAAGACAAGTACTCAAAGGAGCAGACTTGCAGATGTGTTTCTGCCTGCTGTCTAATATTTGGGATCCTTGTGCATGAATGCAAAACTGAAGAACACCTCAGAAACAGGTACTTGGTCTAAAGCGCAGAGATAAACCTGTATTCTTTCTAATGACCAGCAGGGGGCGACACCTCCAGTTTCCAAAAGAAGCCTGGCTGTATGACCCTCTGGATGTGTGAACCTTCTGTCTGTGACCTCAGGAAACTATGATTACTTTAAAATTTATTGATCATGTGACACACCTTACCATCAAAAATTCTGGAGGACATTAAAGGTCGTGGGCTTTTCTACACAGCAAATTCAAAAGTGTTAAATGTTTTGGTGTTAATAGTCTTCTTGCAAAAGTAGAGTTAATTTTACTCTAAGCGGAGTCACATTCTTTTAATGTAACTCTGAGGTGTAAAATGATAGTAGTTAAAATCGAGTGTTAAAAATGAGTGTTTCTCTGTCAAATCTGGAGGTGTTACAATGGAAACATTAACTCTTGACCTCTTAACTCTGAACTCCTAGAGGGGCTATGACACCAACAGACTAAATTCACAGACTCTGCCCCCAGCACGGCTCCAATCGAAGCTGAAGTGAAGCCGTTTCAGAACATTTTGCTCTACATATTTGAGTTGTTTGCCATGCTTGGTAAGTCCATCCATCCATCCATCCATCCATCCATCTTCATCCGCTTTGTCCGGGGCCGGGTCGCGGGGGCAGCAGCCTAAGCAAAGAGGCCCAGACCTCCCTCTCCCCAGCCACCTCCTCCAGCTTATCCGGGGAAATACCAAGGCGTTCCCAGGCCAGCCGAGAGATATAATCTCTCCAGCGTGTCCTGGGTCTGCCCCGGGGCCTCCTCCCGGTGGGACATGCCTGGAACACCTCACCCAGGAGGTGCCCAGGGGGCATCCTTGTCAGATGCCCGAACCACCTCAGCTGGCTCCTTTCGGTGTGGAGCAGCAGCTGCTCTACTCTGAGCCCCTCCCGGATGGCCGAACTTCTCACCCTATCTCTAAGGGAGAGGCCAGCCACCCTTCGGAGGAAGCTCATTTCTGCCGCTTGTATCCGCAATGTTTCAATTATTTCTATTAGCTTTTCCTTCTGTGGCTCTTTGGAGTTGAGACAAAGCTGTGTGAAAGGCATTAGCCATGTTGCTCGGTGATAGCATAATATTCTGTTTTAGCTAGCTGAAAGGTATTGTTTGCGGGCAAGTACCACAGCCTTGAAAAAAGCTTGCATGTGAATTTTCAGTCAAACTTTTGGTCAAATACACCTAAAACAATGTGCAGAATGTAAATGTTGGTATAATGGTGCTACTTGAAGCCTGAAAACGATCGCCCATAAAAAAAAAACGAGCAAACAGCAGTAGCAGACGTCCTGACTGGGTTCTACGTTAGCATAGATCCTTCCAGAGTTTTGTGCACACGGTTTAGGTAAAAATGAAAAAGGTTGAGGTTTTACATTTAGTTCAGTATTACCTGTTGCCTGTGTCCTTGTCTTTTGGGAAAATATTTTACACAAGTAATGGCTCAAAGAGGATTCCTTTTTTTTTTTTTTTTACTGTGCTGCAATTGTTTACTGGATTATTTGTGCCATTAATTAGTGTCAACTAATTTTTATTCAATCTCCGCACAGGATATGCTTGTGAAGATGGAATATGGGGGAGAGCAGAAGTGCGTTGAAGTTCCACAAAGGGATGAATGAAGGACATGCATATTGTATTGAAGAAATAAGTGATGAGAATGCTGTTATTTGCATTTACCATGTCAGACCTTTTGATAAACAAAATTCTAATGAAAGTGAGAACATGTATACTGTTACATCTTTCAGAAAATGTTTTGAAATTGTGGTGCACAGTTCAGAATAAATGTTTTTCAAAAACCATTGCATCTTTTTAGTAAATGTTTATTTCCAAAAGAAATTTCTAGAAGTTCAGAACAGTAAAATTCCCACTTTTTAGAATGAATTAGAAGATAACTCTTACGTAGTTAAACTAAAATACTCTTTGAGAGTTAATATATAAACTCTTAACACCAAGTGTTAAATTATCAACTCCAGACAGATTTGGTGTTTAACACTAAATCAGAGTTAATGTACCAACTCTCCAAAAAGAGTTAAATTAACACTCTCTGGTGTGGACCCATATAGACACTTTAATAGTGTTGAAATCAAATCCGACAGTGTTAATTTGGACATGCTGGATTTGCTGTGTACCCATTCGATTAACCTCATAAGAACATTGTGTTAAAGACCAAGAAGCTGCTGTCAGGACTGAGTATGGACTGAGTACGGATAATGAAGAAAGGTTTTTTTATTGGAGGACAAAATACTGACAACCTGGCTCAGGGGGTTGGGAAGCGTATCTGTAACCGGAAGGTCGCCGGTTCGATCCCCGGGCTCTCTGTCCTGGTCGTTGTGTCCTTGGGCAAGACACTTTACCCTACCGCCTACTGGCGTTGGCCAGAGGGGCCGATGGCGCGATATGGCAGCCTCGCTTCTGTCAGTTTGCCCCAGGGCAGCTGTGGCTACAACCATAGCTTGCCTCCACCAGTGTGTGAATGCGAGAGTGAATGAATAGTGGCATTGTAAAGCGCTTTGGGTGCCTTGAAAAGTGCTATATAAATCCAATCCATTATTAACCTATGATATGCAGAGAACACCACTTTGATAGCAAACAGCTCCCAAGACGAAGAACAAAGAACCTACTCAGCACTGTTTAATGAGAAAGCCAGAACAAGGGGATGCTACTCCATATGTCTTAAACCAAAATCCTGATGACTGAAAACTACAAAGATGGCAGCTTCCACATATATAACGATGAAAAAGAAAAGGTCAAGAACTTTAATCTGCCAGGATCGATAATTAATCATTTGAAATCAAAAGAAATATCGCAATGTTAGAGCAACGATGAAGTCACCGGATAAAGTCTTCAAATCTATAGTACAGTTTTATTTTCTCTACGCTCACCTGTGAAAGCTGAAAAAAGAAAACAGGACAGTCAATGAATCCGTGTTTCAGAAATGTGGAACTCTTGACAGATTTTATCAGTACCATGGATGCCCAAAGACCGACAAATCAATGTTGGAAGAAATAAAGCCAACAATGCCTGTGGAGGGCAAATAATGAAGCTAGAACTCAGTTAATTTTCACAGGAAAACAACAGTTATTGGAAAAGGACATCATGGTTGGAAGACCAGAAGGAACAAGGTCCCGAGGAAGACCAGCAATGCTTTGGTTGACCTCCATTATAACAACGACAAGAAGAACTCAATTAATCAACAGTGACCAATATCCAATAATGGATTGGGAACCAACCAATGACCTTAACTACCTAACACAGTTTAAGGCCCGCCTACTTCACTGAGTAGAGCCCCTCGGCCATCATTTTTCTTTTTAAAAGTCCCCAATGTTTTAAGACACTGGACTTCTAACAGTGTAGTTGGTGATTTTTATCAGATAAAGACAAACACTGAGACTCTCCAACTCAGATGATAAATGAAGCACAGTCCACAATGCTAATCAGCCTGCTCATTAATACAAACGTGTCCTAATCAGCTCAGAGATTTCTATCAGTGTGTAGTGATCTTTGCCTCCTGGACCTGCTGAGATGTTCTGATACTTTCAGAGATATTGGTTTTTCCACATTGAAATGCAAACATATGCAGCTGGTGGGACCAAAATCTAATCAGACCATCAGCTCTGGAGAGGGAGCAGAGTGGGAACTGCCCAGTGTTTGTCCATATGTCCCAGTGTTTGTAACTGAATGACCGAGACGAACGGCAGACGACCCCACGAGCGAGCTTCGTCCCTCAAAGAGCCCTCTGTGAAGTCATCAGGACTCCACCTGAGGGTTTTAATGCGCTGTATAGGAAGAAGCACAGATGTGACTGTGCTGCTTCACAAACAGCATCTCTCTGCACCTCATTTACCACGTGATGTTTCCTTGAAGTAGCACATGCGACACGTGCTGTAAAAGTCACGCAGCAAATAAAACTCATATCTGATCAATCGTGCATACACCTGTTTGTTGATCAAGCAACCATCATATTGAACACAGGGAGGCGTCTGTCTCTTTTTGATCTCGGGTCACCTTGCTGAAATGAAACAGGAGACACTGCCTTGGGCTCCAGACAGAAACCAGGGTTCAGACTGTAAGTAAAAGATATTTTTCTGTCAATGGAATATTTAAAGAGCGGTGTTTGGAAACTGGATCATATTCAGGGGCAGATTATAAGAACAGTGCAGCCGTCTACAGCTTTGAAAAAGTTTTCCGTTTGTCTGTCCATCTGTTGTTTAACTCTTTACCCTTTGAAAGCCTGCTAACACTAACCGTTGTTTCTCTTTTCGGGCCTGAGAGGTGTCTGTCATATTTCAGGCCTGCTCATAGAACAAAACGACTGAGTGTGCATTGGAAGTTAGCAACGGTGGTCTGTGCCTGTGGAAAAACCCACAAACTATTCTGATGGTCGTCAAAACACGACTTTATTGATATTTAAAGAGGTGTCAAAACTTGTCAGTAAAGGGGAAAGAGTTAGTTTCTTCTATTCTTTAATGTCTTGATACATTTTTATTTTGTTGCCTCACTAAGCATCCATCCATTCATGTTGTGAACTGCTCAGAGTCACCAGGCAGGCGAAGCCTGTCCCAGCTGTCACTGGGCTAATATTCCAGCTACCTTGAACTCACCATTCACCCTAAAATGCATGTCTTATGACTGATGGAGTAAAAACTCATCAACCAGCACAAGATACCAATGCTGCTGTCAGAAAATACACACATTTTAAAGTGTCTGGTTATTTGATGATCTTTACCACAAAATTACACTGAATTTGTGGTGTAATGAGGCCAAATATCATCCAGCAGCTGACTGAGAACCTGAGCAGCTGGCCTGAAGGGCACGAGGCATGAAGGACCAGCGCTAGCTGGTTTGCAGTGAAAAAAAATGTTCAAAATAAGATGATGATTTTGCTATTTCTTTGGCTAAAAGGAAAAAATAAAGGGCACATGGTGGAATAAAGGCAGGAAGCATCAGAACATCAGTAACTTCAGTACTGTACTCGAGTAACTGCACTCCAATATATTTTGCCACTGTCCTACATACTGTCAAGAAATTAGCTCTCTAACATTCACAACATGCATCACCACTGGACATGCACTGTATATTTCACTAGTGCAGCTGAACAAACACATTCATTTTAATTACCTCAAGAAGGACTCAGAGTGAGGTGTTAACGAACTCCTCCTTTCTCTGAAATGAATTAATAAGAACTTGCTTTGGTGGAAAGTGGAGAGGAGCAATGTTTAGAGTGCTGTTTGAAGCTACATCGAGGCTGATGCTCGCTGCCTTTAAGCTTTGCATCAGCAGAGCATCCTTGGTGCTGCAAGCACGTGGACGCCAAAGTTTCTCAGCCTTTGATCATTGAATGGACTCAGCAATTAGTGAAGTGGCTGTTAGCGAGGATGCAGAGCACAGGAGGATAAACCAGCACAGCTAAAGTCAGTTGCTCAGCAAAACGTGCTGAACAACTCATTCATGTCCACACTGAGGTTAAAACTGAGAACAGTTTAAATTGATCAGTTTAAACTAATGGCTTTAACTAACTAACTGTTCTGATAGCTACATCTTTTTGTGCCTATTCTGCAAAATGAAATTGCAAATCTCTACAAGTGGGTGGCAATAACAGAGCCAACATCTGGATGTAGAGGAAGAAGCCAGCCAGCATTCCTGCCACCTTAAGAACCACACAGGATCCAAACAGTGACCTCCCCGATCCACAGAAAGAGTCTCAGAGGTCTGTCCCCTTTAAAACTCCTCCCACGGTACAAACAAACACAGCGGGTATTTTTTATAAAACCAATTTATTTCCAGAGTCAGGCTCTGCTTCCAGCAGCAGCTGCCTCCTCTGCCTCACCGAGAGCACGAGCACACAGAATTACGCCCGACAAGAAAGCGTCGGAGCAGTTTACAGGAAATTACATCGAATAAATCATGAGTGCTGGCGGCTCAGCGAGCGTCTGAATCCTTGGGCAGGTGAGAGGTGGCAGCGGCGAGCTGAGATGGGGGAGGTAGCCAGGATCAGGTGAGCCTCGAGACACGATGTAAGAGAGGAAGAGAGGCTAGTTAAGCTTCCTGCCACCTGCTGCTTCTGTCCTGACATCCACATCTGCTCTGACTCAATAAAGACAATTACATTTATTAATAATACATTTAAAGTGTGATGTCTTTGCTCTAAAGCTGAACTTATATGGATGGCATTACAGATTAATACTGTGGCCCTGATGATCCTGTGAGCACTGTTGGCTGACTGCTGCCACACGCAAGTGTTCATTAGCCACATTAATCTCATCAGTCCTCTGTTTGGATGTTGGAATTTGATTCAGTTTTATTTTGTACTTGGCAACAGTGGGAAGGAAAAACTTCCTTTTGACAGGAAGAAACCTGCGGCAGACTCGGGCTCAGAAAGAGGGGCCATGAGAAAGCTAGCACATCTGTAGCAATCCATACGTGGCCTGATTTATGCAGCTGGAACAAAAGTACTCGAGCTGACATCCTCAAGCGAATGCTGAGTGATGGAAGTCGGTTGTAGAGGCGTTCAGTTTTGTTTCTGTTCAGCACAGAAAGCGCAGCTGCAAACGCTCTGTCTGATCAACACAGCAGCTCTAAGCAAGGATTTGCTCGCAGATGATTTCAGAACAGTCACGCTAAGCTATCGACGCTCTTAATCTCACCGATTCAGAACAATAATTAAATAATAAAATGTAATCTGAGCTGCAGCCTGACGAGGAGTGAAAACTGAACGTAGCACAGGGACTGCTCTACATTAAGAATTAACTGTAACAGAGTTTCAAGTTAATTTCATGGCTTTGCTGTAATGTGAATGACTCTGGGCCAAACTTCTTGAAAACATCTGTTTGATTTTTTTTTTCCTTTTAGTTTCTGCAGATTTGGTCTCAATACAAAAACTTCATCACTGTCTTTTAACCCCAAACAACTCACAACATGTGCTGAATTATTTTATTACAGTTTTTCTCCATTGATTTGGCTCATTTCTTGAAACAGAAATTACATTCTCAAAATAACATGGACAAACCCCCAAATCTCTTGGCAAATGTTCACAACAGAATGGCATTTCTCATTCATTTTATCAAATGGCAAATGCCTTAGTACATGTCTCAATTGTCTCAGTGCATCTTTGCAAATGATTAAGTACAAGTAGCCTACAGTTATACAGTTAGCCCACATTTAGCACATTTTCCAAATGAATAGATCTTGTAGATCTAAACTGATTAGTTGATTCTCAGTCTAATGATCATTCTCTCCAAAACATGTCAGCATGATTTCATTGTATAAGTACTCGCATGCACAACTGTCTGTTCAATTGTCAAGAAAATAATACCATGAATACCATATATGAATTTCTTTGAATATTTGATAAATTGATGACAGTCATTGACAGTCAGGTGAAACTAGACTAACGAAGGGGGAGTGTCACACACAGGTGTGTTCCATGATTGTGTGCTGCCAAACACAGATATATAGAGCTTGACCAGAGCCAGTCCGATCTCTGAACATGGATAGACAAGGCCAAGCAAATGGACAAGGGGACGTTCTTCTTTGAGGAGGAGGAGGAGGAGGAGACTGAGAAGACTGAGAATGCGTGGTGGAGGAATAGGGGGAAGAGGCCGAGGTGTGCGAAGACACTGTGCTGTCCCGAATGAAATTCGGGCCACAATTATAGACTATGTCATAAACCATGGCCTCACAATGGCAGAGGCAGGTCGTCGAGTGCAGCCTAATGTGCCTCGATCTACAGTCTCCTCCGTCATCCACACCTTTCGCAGTGAAGTTACTGTGAGTAAAACAATAATACAATTACGCTGGTAACTTACTGTATTCTGTTCTTTGTGTAGGATTGGACGACAACCTCGCGTGGGTGGCAGAGGAAAATGAATGAACAACAGGAAAGAGAGATTTGTAACATGGTGATGGCAAATAATGCCATCACATTGAGACAGATCCGTGATTCCATCCTTCAGGACAATCATATATTCCAGAATATAAACACAATAAGCATCTCTGGGTTTGACATCACAGGTTTTGAAGAAGCATCAGATGACAATGAAACAAATCTACAGGGTACCATTTGAGAGGAACTCTGACAGAGTGAAGGAGCTGCACTACCAGTATGCAAATGTAAGTCAGTTACTGGTTGTCTCTCATTATAACCTTACCTGTAATCACAGTAAGCAGTAGTTCACTTATTTGGTTTCAATACCTCCTTTACCTGCTTTCAGAATCAGTATTTGCTTCATCTGACTTCAACAATTTCAACAGAAAACTGCAGTTTACTGTATGATACTGTCGCGCTGGCCTAGTAGGTGTGGCTGTTATTCCTCTCTTCCTCCTCCTGCCCACTACCTGTTCGGTGCTGCTGCGTGCGCATGGCCACTGATTAGACCTTGGGTGCAATCAACAACTAAGCACGGCCTGGTGTGTGCCGCCCTGCCAGGTGAGCCACATTAGAGCAATCAAGGGTGGGCGTGCCTAGTAGACCTTAAAATGCATGCAGCAGTCATTTGACCCGTGAGCAACATACTGAGAGGACGGCAAACAAAGCACTTTTCCACTGTGAGGAAGACTTTGAACAAGACGGGCTATCGGTAAGCTCTTGAGCTCACATTTGCTGCACATATATTTGGAACAATGGAAGCTCAGTTGTGCAAATGTTTTACGCTTAGGGAAATAGTTGCTGCATTTAAGTTTAAAAAATTATATTGACAAAAAAGAATGTTTAAGTTTGAATAAATTGTTTGTGCAGTTACTGTGGGGCGATCGTGGCTCAAGAGTTGGGAGTTCGCCTTGTAATCGGAAGGTTGTCGGTTTGAGCCCCGGCTTGGACAGTCTCGGTCGTTGTGTCTTTGGGCAAGACACTTCACCCGTTGACTACTGGTGGTGGTCAGAGGGCCTGGTGGCGCCAGTGTCCGGCAGCCTCGCCTCTGTCAGTGCGCCCCAGGGTGGCTGTGGCTACAATGTAGCTTGCCATCACCAGTGTGTGAATGGGTGGATGACTGGATATGTAAAGTGCTTTGGGGTCCTTAGGGACTAGTAAAGCGCTATATAAATACAGGCCATTTACCATTTAGTGTTCCCACATATTTATGTTACTTAATATTAAAAATAGTTACCCCCCAAATCCTTGGGTGGATCGTAAAAATAGAGAATAAATGTTTGGTTTTGATTTAAAGAAAATAATTCTTTGTAAAGAAAATCCTTAGTTAAAGTCTCTATTAAAATGTTTGTGAACTCTAAAATGTATACTTTAAAATACAATTGTTTATAAAAAAAAGTGTTAAATGCAAAGAAGACACATTGTGTATATTTATTTAAGAACCACAGTTAAATTAACACAGTTAACCACATGGTAAATGGCATTACTGAAGTGTATTTTGTTATTTCATCTGTCTTTTGTGTAATGCATGTAATTTATCTGAATGGTTAATGAAATGTTCTTTATTTTTGTGTTGAAAGGTTTTTTACCTGCTGCTACCTACCAACTAGTTGGTCTAAATAAAGTTGAGTGACATTCAAAGTCTGGTCTTTTTCAAGTGTGGACACCTCACAGTCAGAGGAACACTTGACAGTAAAAAACCGGCCTGGCCAGTAGAGAAACCGGCCTTGACCAGTGAAGACTCCACAAAAGCTCACCACAAAGACGGAGAAGACTCCACCTGGGGGCCTGGAGGAAATCGCACGCCGTTTGCCTGTCCAATCAACAACCGAGAAAACAGCATGGCTGAGTCCAAGTCACTCGAAGAGCTGAAAATAGAGCGAACCACTGCAAAGAGACTGTTTTCCAGACTCACCAACCATATAATAAGGACCCACATGGATATGTCTGTAGAGGAGCTGCAGGATTCCTTCAAGAGACTCACAGCAGAGGGCTCCAAAGTGATTGACGCGAACGAGGAGCTTGAAGCCGCCTACATCACGCAGTGTGAAGCAGAGGGCACACCGGAGCTGATGGGCCAACAGAGAGCAGACGTCGAAAAAACGGAGAAAGAATGTGAGCAGAAGTTGAAGGAGGTGAAGCACCTGATCAGAGAGACACTGTGGACATCATATGGTGAAAAAGAACTGACCCTTGCTCTAAAATCAGCAGAAATGGTGTGTGAGAACGTCACATCCACTCAGCCTGATACACCCCTGGAGGCATATGATTTTATGCTCCACCATCTAGAAGAACTGGTGAAGAAAGCTAAGCAGGCACACCAGACATGGAACCGCTGGGCTCCACCTGCTGAGAGGCGAGATTGTGATCGTCGACTGATGGAGCTCGAAACCTGCCTTCCAAAGCTGGTGTCAGGGAAGGCAGTCCTGATCAAAGCAGAGAGGATTAAAAGAGATGCCGACAAAGCAGTTGTCACAGTCCGCAACGCAGCCTCGGTCGCAGCCATAAAACTGAAAGCCACAGCTTTACCAAAGTTCACCGGCAGCCAGCGTGAGTTCTACAGATGGCGGAAGGAATGGGAGGCTCTGCAAAAGCAAGGTAAGCCAACCGGGTCCGTGGAAGTAAAGAAATTCCAACTTCTTGATAGCCTCGATGATAAAGTGGCCAAAGATCTGCGCCTGTCCACATACACCTCGGCCGATGAGATCTTCAGAGTCCTCGAGAACCGCTATGGAAATCAAGCCACCATCGCCATTGAAATCATTGAGGAGCTTCAAGCTATCCCTCCTGTCCGTAGCAACCAGCCTAGAAGAATTATAGAGCTTATCCACGCAGTTGAAAAGGCCCTCTATGATTTGAGTGAGCTGGATGAAGCAAATGCCATAAAGAACCTCTTAGTAATAAAGTCTATTGAAAGCAAGCTGCCTGAGTCCCTAAAGAAAGACTGCCTTACCCACGCTGCTAATCCAAAGAATGCTGTGACTCATCAGAACCGGTTTGACAAGCTGCTCGCATACCTCCAATCTCAAGAGTCCATCTACGAGCAGTTAGACCAGCTGAGAGACATCGACCCTGCCAAGGAGAGAATAAAGTTCCCAGTAAAGTACGCCCGTACCAAGTCAGTTAAATCCAGTACTGATCCAGCAGGCTGCATCATCTGTGGGGACCCAAAGCACAAGAGAAAGCTCTACATCTGCAGATGGTTTAGAACCAACACAAAGTTACAGGAGAAAGAGGATGCAGTGCAGCAACTTTGAGCCTGCAAGAGATGCCTCGAGATCCACGATGAACCCTGCAGAAAGACTACTTACCTGTGTGGAAAACCAGAGTGCAAAGACCAGCATCATTACCTTCTTTGTCCCTTGCCACGACCCTTATCACAAAGGCCCAAGTCTGGTCCGGCGAGAGCTGAGGGGAGGAGGTATACAGAGGTTCAAGAAGAGTTCATCTCTAAACTATCGCCAGAGCTAGCGCAGCAGTGTTGGAAAGCTTTCTGCAACGTCTCATCACGAGCCTTCAACTCCATGGCAGCAGAGAGAGGTCTACTGGAGGAGACTGGTCTAAAAGAGTACCCTGTGATCCTGATGCTCCTTGACGTCATCGCCAATGATGGGCAGAGAATTGGGACACTAATTGATCTAGCATCTGACACAAACTACATAACCCATAAAGCTGCAAGTAAGCTCAACCTTCGCAGTGAAGACGTCATGCTTGTCATCCAGGGTATCGGAGGTATGAAGGTGTCTGTGGCAACCAAGCGCTACCTTCTCAAGATCCGTGTCAACACCTCAAGAGGAACTTTAAAGCCTCACCAGTTAGTTTGCTATGGTCTTGACAAGATTGCTGAAGTGACAAGACATGTTCCACCTCAAAAGCTACAGAAGATCTTCCCTGACATCCCTCTCCAAGACCTCATCAGACCCAGAGAGATCCAGCTTCTAATCAGCCATAAAGAAGGCCAGCTGGTGCCCCAAAAGATCCGTTCCATCGGTGACCTGGTTCTCTGGGACGGTCCACTTGGCAAGACAATTGGGGGCACACATCCAGACCTCTTTGAGGAAGTCACTTTGATGGCCCACACCTCCAAGACTCACTTCGCAAGATCAATGAGAGCTGCTGCATTCAAGTTCACTAAAGACCTAGCTTCCTGTCAGCATCCTAATCACCCTGAGACTCTATCCACCACAGCTACCAGCAGCAGAGACTTTCTGAAGTGGTGGAGGTGGGAAAGCATCGGAGCCGCTTGCCAGCCGAGATGTGGAGGGTGTCGTTGTGGGAGCTGCCAGCCAGGGGGTAAAGAAATGACGCTCGCAGAAGAGAGGGAGATCGTGAGGAACGGCCTGACTTATTCAACTGGAGATGACCACAGCAGTGAACCACATTGGCATGCCAAATACCCATGGGTAGAAGATCCAGCAACCTTGCCAAATAACAGGAAAGCAGTAGAAGCAACATTTATCAGAACCGAGATGAAGCTATCTAAAGAACCTGAATGGAAGAAGGCCTATGCTGCACAAGTTCATGAGATGGTAAACCGCAGAGCTGCAGTGAAGCTGTCCAAAGAAGTCCTGCAGAGTTGGACTGGGCCAGTATGGTACATAAGCCACCTCATTGCGCCAAATCCACACTCTGTCTCTACCCCAGTGAGGTTGGTGTGGAACAGCAGCCAGAAGTACAGAGGCCTCAGCCTGAATGACATCCTCATCAAAGGTCCTGATGTCCTGAACCTGATAAGAGCTGTCCTGCTGAGGTTCCGAGCTGGTGTCTACGCCGCCCTTGGTGACGTCCGCAAGATGTACAACTCCGTCTGGCTGGAAGATCGAGAAGTCCACTTGCACAGATTCTTGTGGCGTGACACAGAAGATGCAGACATAGAAGACTATGCTATAACAAGAGTCAACATTGGAGACAAACCTGCTGGTTGCATAGCCCAAGTCGCCATGAGAGAAACTGCAAACCTACCTACCTTCAGTCACTTCACAGAGGAGAAACGTGTGCTGGAAGAAGATGCTTATGTCGATGACATCCTGACATCACACAATGACCTCGACCATCTGAGACGCCTAACAGCCAACATTGAGCACATCCTGAGAGCTGGAGGATTCTACATGAAGCCTTGGGTCTACTCCAGTCAAAGTGGGAGGGAGGAGTCGAAGAAAGAGTTGCCTCGATCAGAGCCAAAGACTATGATCCTGCCGAACCAGCTGACGGAAGATGACAACAAAGCCCTTGGCCTTGGCTACACCATCAATGATGACAAGCTTCATGTCATGGTTGCAGTGAACTTCTCAAAGAAAAGGAGAAAAATGCGCCTTGGTCAAGACCTGCTCAGAGAAGAAGTCAGAGAGCAAACACCTGATCCACTCACCAGGCGAGAACTGCTAAGCCAAGTCTCCGGCCTATACGACCCACTCGGTCTAGTGACTCCCGTCAAACAAAAGGGTGCCATCCTGGTAAGGAGAGCTTTCCAAGAAGCAAAAGTAAAGCACTGCCTCGAAGACACATGGGACGCAGCCTTGTCTGAAGGTCTCCGAGAAGACGCTATAAAGCTTCTGGAAGAGTATGCTGACCTGAAAAAACTGCATTTCACTAGAGCCCTGACTCCACCAGATCCTTGTGCAGAGCCCAGTGCCATCACGTTCTCTGATGGCAGTGAACATGCATATGGTGCAGTGATGTACCTTCGCTGGAGCTGCAGCCATGGTGTCATTGTGAGACTAGTAGAGTCCAAAGCCAAACTGACGCCTCTCAACTACAAAGGTGATCCTGTTAAAGCAGTCTTTGCTGCCCGTCTGAAGACCTACTTCCAGAGACACTGCAGAATCCAGGTCAAAAAATGGTACCACCTCGTCGACAGCCAGACCGTCTTGGGTGCAATCCAGCGTGAGAGCTACGGTTTCCAGACCTTCTTCGCAAACCGCGTTGGTGAAATCCAGAGTAGCACTGATGTCCAGGATTGGTGGTGGATTCCTTAGGGAAATAGTTGCTGCATTTAAGTTAAAAAATTATATTGACAAAAAAGAATGTTTAAGTTTGAATAAATTGTTTGTGCAGTTAGTGTTCCCACATATTTATGTTACTTAATATTAAAAATAGTTACCCCCCAAATCCTTGGGTGGATTGTAAAAATAGAGAATAAATGTTTGGTTTTGATTTAAAGAAAATAATTCTTTGTAAAGAAAATCCTTAAAGTCTCTATTAAAATGTTTGTGAACTCTAAAATGTATACTTTAAAATACAATTGTTTATAAAAAAGTGTTAAATGCAAAGAAGACACATTGTGTATATTTATTTAAGGACCACAGTTAAATTAACACAGTTAACCACATGGTAAATGGCTTTACTGAAGTGTATTTTGTTATTTCATCTGTCTTTTGTGTAATGCATGTAATTTATCTGAATGGTTGATGAAGTGTTCTTTATTTTTGTGTTGAAAGGTTTTTTACCTGCTGCTACCTACCAACTAGTTGGTCTAAATAAAGTTGAGTGAAATTCAAAGTCTGGTCTTTTTCAAGTGTGGACACCTCACAGTCAGAGGAACACTTGACAGATACAATTCTCATTATAATCCTTATCAAATCTATCTAATACTGTAGGTTTTACTGTAACATCTCAGTAAGTCATCAGTATTTCCCACTCCCCTTTCTATCAAATACCCCTGCAGTACTTCCTCATAGGCCTATCACTGGCCTGTAGTATATTGAACCTGTGGAGGAGAACATGTAATTGTCTAACTGTAGTATATGACTCTTCTGTATGACTGATTTTATGGTCTTTACTCTATTTTAGAGAATAATGGCATTGGAAGGACATGAGACCCCTCACATCCTGGTGTTCGTGGATGAAGCTGGCTTCAACCTGGCCAAGGGCCGAAGACCGTAATATTATTGGCCACTGGGCCACAGTGGATGTCCCAGGTCAGCGAGGGGGCAATATAACTATGTGTGCTGCCATTTCTGAAAATGATGTGGCCACTCACATCCCCAGTCTTGGCCCATACAACACATACAAGCTCCTCATCTTCTTGGATCGCCTTTATACCGATTTTATCCCTGAAAATGAGAGAGGTCTCATAGGACCTCACCTACCCATTTATGTAATTGTGTGGGACAATGTCAATTTCCACCATAGCCCACTCATTAGGGGCTGGTTTGCAACGCATCCAAGGATGGTCATGGGGTTCCTACCACCTTACTCTCCTTTCCTCAATCTGATAGAGGAGGGTTTTTTTTCTGCTTGGAGGTGGAGAGCATCATGCTCAGGATCAGCCGTCCCAGGGGCGTGCATGCCGCAACCATCAATGCAGGGGATGGTTGCAGCATGCACGCCGTTTCTTCCCTCATTGCATCGCAAGAGAAAGTATCTGCTGTGATGTGGACGAGAATCTGTGGCCAGACGGACAACAGCGTGTAAATAATCAGGAGGGTGAAGACAGTGGACAAGAGCGGGAGAATGAGTACAGCGACCACTGAATAAGTCCTTGTTTTTTGATTTTGTGTTCATACAATTTACTACTGTAATGTACATTTTCTTTTTACATATGTATGAAACTTTCTTTGTGTGTGAATAAAAAATGGTTATCATTTCCTTGGTAGTGTGAGTGCAATCTGTGATGTCAAACCTTGGAGGCTACTCTTTTCTGTTGTATATTTTTGGTCCTCTGCCATAGTGACAAAACATCTAAACATTTTGTATGGCAGTACTCACACAATGCCATAGGGACGATGCATTTTGGGGGCACTGACTATTCAGATTAGAAAGAAATGTAGTTTTGACACATGAGTGAACTGTTTTAGGAGAGATATGAGCTTTTGCAGGTGGACCATGTTGTTGTGATCAACCATCCAGGTTTATTTTGACAAAAGCACCAAGAATGATGAGAATGTCCGATCTGTGTCGAGAAATGAGCCAAAGCTATTGAGAAGGATCTTTGCCATTTTGGAGACACTGACTGTTTAAATGAGAAAGGGATTTAGATTGAAGCCTGAGTGACCAGTTTTGGAAGAGATGAGCTTTTGCAGTTGAGCTATAGTGTTGTGCTAAACTGTAAGAGTGTTTTGCCAAATGATCTTAGAGTTTTGAGAATGTAATTTCTGTTTCAAGAAATGAGCCAAACCAATGGAGAAAAACTGTAATGTGTAAATCACTATGGAACATCTCACATCTGAACACTATAACTGTTCAGATGTGAGACTTCAGGTGAACCCTGATGCTGACGGTCACTGACCCTCCGAGCCCGGAACCACATTTTAACCCTTTCTATAGAACACCCAACAACACGCAGCAGACAGTTTCTCACATGAAATGTGAAGTACATTAATCTTACAGCTAGGATGGACAGTTGGATGAATGGACAGTTGGATGGATGGTTGGATGAATGGACGGACGGTTGGATGGATGGACGGTTGGATGAATGATTGGATGGATGGACAGTTGGATGGATGGATGGATGGACGGGTGGTTGGATGAATGGATGGACAGTTGGATTGATGGACGGTTGGATGGATGGATGGATGGATGGATGGACGGATGGTTGGATGAATGGATGGACAGTTGGATTGATGGACGGTTGGATGGAGAGTTGGACAGATGTTGGATGGATGGAGGGTTGGATCGTTGGATGGACGGTTGGATGAATGGATGGAAAGATGGATGGATGGATGGATGGATGGACGGTTGGATGAATGGTCGGACGGTTGATGGACGGATGAATGTGCACAAAGAAACAGATCGACTTTCTGTGTCTAAAAATCAAAACAAGAGCAGTTATATAAGAAATGGTCATATGGTCATTGAAGACTTTTTTAAATACAAAAATTGCACATTATAGATGTCAAAAACTTTTACTGTGAAAGGAAAAAAAACAGGAAAATGCCTATTTATCATATGCCCAGGGGTTCTGGCACAGATCAAAAGTTCTATTTCTGTTTTCTGTACTGTATGAAAGCCGGTGAGACGGTGAGTGATCTGACACCTGTCCACTGGTTAGGCTGTGATCTCAGTATGACCCTGGACTTTGTGAAGGCTCACCGGTGGGGTGCAGTTACAGTCTGCAGGTAACCAGAATCAGAACTCATGCAAGGAGAGGAAAATATGGGAATTAACTATGCCTCCTCCCATTATGTTTGTGACGAGATTAAGAAACTGAAGCTTTAAAGTCCATCACTTTAAATACCCCCATGAGACTGTCTCATTATCGGGAACAGTCAATACAAGCTAATTATGCTTAATTTCATAAAGATTTCCTGTGAAAACATGTGCTTGTGTCTGCCAGTTTAAGACTGATTATTGGACAGCAGTCCTGCTGACAGCAGCACACAGTCACTCCTTTACATGCTGACAGCTGGCCTGTGAATGCTCCATAATCAATTGATCACATCTAACCTCCTTTAACACACAGTACTGTATTTTCCACACTATAGACAGTGCGCTTTATAATCCTGTGCGCCTTATGTATGAATTCTGGTTGTGCTTACTGACCTCGAACCGATTTTATGTGGTACATGGCGCTCAAAAATATCTCAAAAAATGTTTTAGTACGACTATGCTAAGCTATGAAGCCGCACCGCTTGATGGATTGTCGTACCATTACGGCTACCGTAGTCGGGAGCTTCGCGGAGTAATCTTGGTTCAAAACTCCGTCTGCTTCAGGTCCCAAAATCAAACGAATGCTGCAACATCACTGAGAGTTTGTCTGTGTAAATGATCAGTAGTGCTGCTTTACCAGGTGTAACAATTAAGTTCAATATCCAACCATCCATGAAAACAGAATTTATTAAATTTAACGGAGTTAGAAGTTAGCAGGAAGTTAGCTTGCTAGTTTCCACCTAAACATGATATACCATGTTCTGACTGAGAGATTTCTGAACAAATTAAAACGTACAGCTCTGCTATCACTTCCAACATAAATGAAGACAGAAAATTAAACAGCATTGACTTTTATAGGGTTACTGAAGTTGGACTAGCTGGTATATAATGATGTGCTACGTGATCGCTAGCGACGCAGTTATGTTAGCATAACATAAACAAAGTGAAGCTGGAGGATGAATGCTAACTTTTTTCACTCGATAAAAGTTAATGCAAGATAATCCATCCACAATACGAGGTTAGTCATTAATATTGACCATTTTGTTTCGCTTAATGCGCCTTATAATCCAGTGCGCCTTATTCAATTCAATTCAATTCAATTTTACTTATATAGCGCCAAATCACAACAAAAGTCACCTCAAGGCACTTCATAGATACAGAGAAAACCCAACAATCATATGACCCCCTATGAGCAAGCACTTTGGCGACAGTGGGAAGGAAAAACTCCCTTTTAACAGGAAGAAACCTCTGGCAGAACCAGGCTCAGGGAGGGGCGGCCATCTGCTGCAACCGGTTGGGGCGAGGGAAGGAAGACAGGATAAAAGACATGCTGTGGAAGAGAGACAGAGGTTAATAACAGATATGATTCAATGCAGAGATGTCTATTAATACATAGTGAGTGAGAAAGGTGACTGGAAAGGAAAAACTCAATGCATCATGGGAATCCCCCGGCAGCCTATGTCTATTGCTGCATAACTAAGGGAGGATTCAGGGTCACCTGGTCCAGCCCTAACTATATGCTTTAGCAAAAAGGAAAGTTTTAAGCCTAATCTTAAAAGTAGAGATAATGTCTGTCTCCCGAATCCAAACTGGAAGCTGGTTCCACAGAAGAGGGGCCTGAAAACTGAAGGCTCTCCCTCCCATTCTACTTTTAAATACTCTAGGAACAACAAGTAGTTTTGCAGAGCGAGAGCGAAGTGCTCTAATAGGGTGATATGGTACTATAAGGTCATTAAGATAAGATGGGGCCTGATTATTTAAGACCTTGTATGTGAGGAGCAGGATTTTGAATTCAATTCTGGATTTAACAGGAAGCCAATGAAGGGAAGCCAAAACAGGAGAAATCTGCTCTCTCTTTCTAGTCCCTGTCAGGACTCTTGCTGCAGCATTTTGGATTAGCTGAAGGCTTTTCAGTGAGTTTTTTGGACATCCTGATAATAATGAATTGCAGTAGTCCAGCCTGGAAGTAATAAATGCATAAACTAGTTTTTCAGCGTCACTCTGAGACAGGATCTTTCTAACTTAAGAGATGTTGCGCAAATGGAAGAATGCAGTCTTACATATTTGTTTAATATGTGCGTTGAAGGACATATCCTGGTCAAAAATGACTCCAAGGTTCCTCACAGCGTTACTGGAGGCCAAGGTAATGCCATCCAGAGTATGATTCTGGTTAGATACTAGGGGTGGGGGAAAAAATTGATACTGTGTAGTATCGTGATATTTTGTTTGCTAATAATGTATCGATACAGGGACAGCAGAAATCGATATTTTGTTACAAAAAAAGTTTTTGTGGACTGGAACATGCTCTGACTTCACAGCATGTTGATCCTTTTTCTGAGCAAGAATCCTGACATTCCTTCACTGTCCAAATGTGTTTAACTTTTTTTTTGTCAGCAATAAACATGACAGTTTACTTATTTTAATTTAAGACATGTTTTATTTTAATTATGTTTAAAACTTTTTTATTTAATGTAAAATTATATTTTGTTTTAATTTACTTTCTAATTCTTCAGTTGCTGAAGGGGCTGCATAGTTTTCATAAATTTCATAGTTCAGAATAGCTATAATTGTACCAGATGGTTGCATTCAGTTAATTTGGTCTAGACTGTAATACAAACCGTTCAGTTTGTCAACAATAAAACTGACTGAAATGAGAGAAAGACTGAGTGTGAGACTTTGATATTAGATAAAATGAATATTGATAAAGTTTACCTTTATGTACAGAATCTGAATATCACAAAATATTTTTAAAAATTGCAATAATATCGTATCGTGCGTTAAGTATTGTGATAATATCGTATCGTGGGATGTATGGTGATTCCAACCTCTATTAGATACCATATTTCTAAGATTTTCAGGGCCAAGTACAATAACCTCAGCTTTATTTGAATTAAGAAGCAGAAGGTTAGCGGTTATCCAGGTCTTTATGTCTTTAAGACATTCCTGCAGTTTAACTAATTGGTGTGTTATCTAACTTCATAGATAGATAGAGCTGGATGTCATCTGCATAGCAGTGAAAATGTATGCTATGTCTTCTAATGATGCTGCCTAAGGGAAGCATGTATAGTGTAAACAGAATTGGTCCTAGCACTGAACCCTGTGGAACTCCATAATTAACCTTAGTGTGTGAAGAGGACTCTCCATTTACATGTACAAACTGGAGTCTAATAGATAGATATGATACAAACCACTGCAGCACAGTACCTGTAATACCTACAGCATGTTCTAATCGCTCTAATAGGATATTATGGTCAACAGTATCGAATGCTGCACTAAGGTCTAACAGGACAAGCACAGAGACGAGTCCACTGTCAGAGGCAATAAGAAGATCATTTGTAACCTTCACTAAAGCTGTTTCTGTGCTGTGATGAGCTCTGAAACCTGACTGAAACTCTTCAAATAAGCCATTCCTCTGCAGATGATCAGTTAGCTGTTTGACAACTACTCTTTCAAGGATTTTTGATATGAAAGGAAAGTTGGAGATATAATTAGCTAAGACTGCTGGGTCTAGAGATGGCTTTTTGAGTAAAGGTTTAACTACAGCCAACTTGAAGGCCTGTGGTAGATAGCCAATTATTAGAGACAGGTTGATCATATTTAAGATCGAAGAATTAATTAATGGCAGGACTTCTTTGAGCAGTTTTGTAGGAATGGGGTCTAAAAGACACGTTGATGGTTTGGAGGAAGTAATTATTGAAGTTAACTCAGAAAGATCAATTGGAGAAAAAGAGTCTAACTTAACATCAATTGTACTAAGAGTAGCTGTAGATAATATTACATCTGTGGGATGATTACTGGTAATTTTTTCTCTATTGATAAAAATTTTATTTGTGAAGAAGTTCATGAAGTCATTACTAGTTAACGTTAAAGGGATGGTTGGCTCAAAAGAGCTCTGACTTTTTGTCAGCCTGGCTACAGTGCTGAAGAGAAACTTGGGGTTGTTCTTATTTTCTTCAATCAGTGACGAATAGTAAGATATTCTGGCTTTGCGGAGGACTTTCTTATAAAGCAACAAACTATTTCTCCAGCCTAAATGATGATTCTCTAAATTTGTGACACGCCATTTCCTCTCCAGCTTACGAGTCATCTGCTTTAGGGTACGTGTTTGAGAATTATACCATGGCAGCCTTATGGTCCAAAAAATACGATAATTCCTCATGTTGTGTTTAATGATCATTTTCTGTAGAACTGAAGACTTGTGTGTCTGATAAACTCAGCAGAGCATAAATCACATTATTAATCTGAACTTTATTAAAATGCTTTCCGCTGATCTGCACTACCTCTTCCTCACTGTGACAAACACAAAAAAGACAACATAGTTAAATACTTGAAATACTTTAGCCTCTAGTGTGCATGTATATCATCAGCATATATATATATATATATATATATATATATATATATATATATATATATATATATATATACATTTATATAAAAAGCCATCTGCTCAGCTTTGCTTGTCATGATTCAGAGGATCCTCCCACCATCCCAACTCTGAAAACTCTTAAAACTGGCCAAACTCCATCTGTGAGCACACGCTGACCATTAACATATGTTTAAATATCTGAGTATTACAGACTTCAGGATGAAGTGTTGTGCTGTTGTTTCAGAGCAGATTTTTTTAAAGTAACTGTGGTCCTGTGCAGATAGTTCATGAAAAGATGGCATATAGATTACTCATTTATGAAATCATTTAAGTGACTCATAAAATGCTAAAATTGTCAAAATATTAAGAGGACGCAAATGAAATGTTGTTTGTTAGGTTTATATTGTTGGATTATCATTTATGCTTAGAAATATAGACTCATATATGGTTAGAGGTATAAAATCGATTGCATAATTATGGAGGTCTGATCCTTAGCAGTCTGCAAAGACTCTGTGTGCCTTCCAGAGTGTTCTAGCATGCACACACATCCTAGGGTCATGAGAGAGGTCGTACCTTCTCTTTCTGATTTATACTATGGGAAGACACCTACTCTGTATCTGCTTAAGTATAAGAGCCCTTTGTTTAGGTGGACCGCTGGGCTCCTAGCACCAGCTTTGGGGAGTCACAGGGTCATATCTTGACACACACGCCCATATACATACACACACACACACGCATATCTACACATACACACAAACGGTACTTTGTTCACATGCCTATGTAAGACGTCAAATGTTAACGAGACTATGCATATTCATGTAATCACAATAAAGAGCAGTGCTACGGGGGAGCTAACTGAGAGTGACTGAGGTTCAAGCATCAGGAACAGCACTCGTCACGGTTCTCTCCCTCGTGCACGAGCAACACAAAGAGCTCTAGTGACTTGCGTCTTGCTTTTGACATTGTAGTAGAATTGTCTTGGCATTCCAGCAATAGGTTTATGCTAGATGAACCTATCATTGTTTCTTACAAATTTAACAAATTTTTATTACACCAGCAAGTCTGGCTCCTGTGTCTCATGCACATCCAAGGTGATATGACACATGCATTTGAAATCCAGATCAGAAGCCAAAAACTAGCAACAAGAAAAAGCCCACCTCCACTCGGGTGATCAGAAATCAAGATGCAGGCAATGACTGGAAGCACAATAACTGGAGACACATCCAGTTCCTCCCAGCAGGACATGAAACACCTCACTAACCCACATAGAAAACAGGTCTTCCTTGGATCCGGCATCAAGCTGGCACTTCTGACTGACCAGTGTCATGGCAGGGTGTATGTCAACCAGATGTGGGCCAGGTCTGGCAATGATGGCAATATTTATGTTCCTATTTTCCTATTTTAGTTAGGAGACCCAAATGCCATGTTGTAATACTATACTGCTATAGTAGCTAACGTTTCAAATGCAGGTTTGACGGGTTTGCCGCAGAGTGGCTGTAGCTCAGGAGGTAGAGCAGTTTACCTACTGATCAGAAGGTTAGTGGTTTGATCCCTGCCTCCTCCAGTTTGTATGTCAAGAGTGTGAATGTGAATGAATGCAGTTAGGAAGCATGTAGTTTAGAGAAAGTGTGTGACTGCGGCATGTTGTATAGAGCTCTTTGAGTAATCTGACAGAGTGAAAAAGCGCTATAAAAGAATCAGTCCATTGACTGTCTGACCGGAGTTTTGTCATGTTACTTTTGCACTATTACGTTTGGGCACATGTTGTTATTACATGGCTTGATTAAAGTACACATTAGGCTGACATGTGGGGCCAGAGCTGAAACTGTTCTGGGCCAGCACAGGGCCAGCAGTTTGTCTGCAACTGGCCCGTCGCTGCACGCAACTTACACATGGCCCACATACCGCAAAGAATGACGACCCTTTGGTGGCCCAGACCAGGTTTGCCAGAGGTGATCCGCAGATGGGCCAGCACAGGACCACCAGTATGTCTGCAACTGTCTTTGTGCTGGCCCATCTGTGGGCCACCTCTTGCAAACCAGATCTGGGCCACCAAAGGGATGTCATTCTTTGTGAGCCATTTGTAAGCACATTGTGTGGGCCAGATCCGGGCCATACCAATTTTGCTATCTGGGAAGGAGGTGTCCAGCAAGTCAACCGGCTCTGACAGAGCTCTTCACCTGGCCTTTGAGGATGAGCCAGGACACCTTTTAGAGGATTCTTTTCTGGCCCTTGTATCCTCACAGCTGTATGACCACAGCTCATGGTCACATTAGAGGTCTGAAGGAAGCAGAAAACCTGGCATAGCCCTGACTCCATTCCAAATTTACTCTACTTAAGCGCTGCTAGCTTGAGCATAAAAAATAATATTTTATTTGCTGTGCAGTAAAGATCCTTGAACTGTGTTTCAGTGAAGAAAAGTAAAACTCCACAGGGCGCAATTCAATTCATTCATGCACACTCCACCCTGGGTGAAGCTGGGCGATTTGAACCCCCACACTGTGCATGGTCATGGTATTTGTGCGCATGTCTATTAAATACCGGACTCATAAAGGTTTTGCAGATCCCAGAGAGTAGGAGGCTTATTGAGATGAAACTTAGCATCATGGAAGTCATGTGACCACAGGCTAAAGTTAGCCTAATCTCCCTGAACAAACATATCCTGAAGATTTTTATCCACAGAGCATTTTTTAGCAATAATGCAAAATCCAATTGAGTTGTTTTTGCTAATGAATCCAGGGTGAGGCTAACCTCCAGGCTAGCCTATAAAAAAAGCACGTCAGAGAGTTTCTTCTGAAACCTGTGAGTGAACTTGCAGATATGTCCACATGTTTTTCCTGCAGTAAGAGCATTTTGTACTGGAGCTGTTACTCGTGAATATTTGAGATGAGCATTTGCGTCTGCAGTGCTAATGAAGGGCAGATGTATGAGATTCATGAATGAAGCAGCTTTGTGTGGTTTGCTCCGGCCCAATGGGACTGTTCTCAGAAAAGTTTGAGCTCTGCTGATGTTCTGAACCTGAGATCAAACAGGACAGTCTGACTCAATCAAATTGATTGCTGGACACAGCGCACAGTTTCAGAGCCAGAAAATGAGCTGAACAGGTAGAGTTTGGGCAGTCAGCCAGTAACCCTTGACGCTGATACACTGCGCTTCCACCCATGTTTGAACAGTCCCTCTGAGACCTGAGCAGAGCAGCCCAACTCGGAAATTACTTTACATATAAAATCTCTGCTTCTTTTTCAGCACGAGCAGCTGAAAGAAGAGTTTGCAGGTTAGGAATGAAGGTAGTCTGTCGGGCTTGTGTAGATGTGGTGATGAAGTGTAACACCAGTGATCAGAGTAGATGGAGAGGGAGAGCAGAAAAATGGAGAAAAGAGGAGAATCATTTACCCTCAGGAGAGGAGAGAAGGATGCAGTCGAGAGGAGAAAATCTGAGAGATAAGAGACCTGATGGGACAGGAGGAGGAAAGAAAAGAGCAATGAAGAGGAGAATCATTGAAAAGGAAGGATAAAAGGACACTGTGGAGAGAGGGAGAAAGACGAAAAGTTGGAGAGGATGAATCAAGTGGAAAGGACAAGAAAGGCAGGAGAGAGGAGAAAAATGGACATGCAGGAGAAGAACCGTGAAGAAAATTAAGGAGATGAGGCTACTGAAGAGAAGGGAGGAAGGGGAGGAAGAGGAGGGATAAGAGAGGACAGGATGAGTGATCAGATATCTGAGGAGGCAGCGAGAAGAATAAATGACAGAGGTGAATAATTCATCCAGATTTCCAACTTTTATCATTACAACCCCGGCTCAGGGATCAACAGAATGTGTTGGTTTAATAACTTTTCACCACAGCAAGGTGATGTTCTGGAGATCAAGTGTTATGGACTAACTGGAAGGTGACAAAGAATGATCTTGGATAATCATCCCAGTCTTTATTTACCCACTAATTCAAACAAGGGCGGCATGGTGGTTAGCACTGTTGCCTCACAGCAAGAAGGTACTGAGTTTGATTCCACCATTAGTCCGGGGTCTTTCTGTGTGGAGTTTGCATGTTCTTCCCGTGCGTGGGTTCTCTCCGGGTTCTCGGGCTTCCTCCCACAGTGCAAAGACATGCAGTTAGTGGGGGTAGGTTAACTGCAAACTCTAAATTGTCCATAGGTGGGAATGTTTGCCAGTTGTCAGAACATGCAAAACAGTGCAAAAGTAACATGACAAAACTCTGTTCAGACAGTGAATGGATTGACTCTTATATAACACTTTCCTAGGTACCTAGATTACTCAAAGTACTCTATACAACATTCAGACACTTTCTCCTAACTGTGTGCTTCCCACACATTCACACTCTTGACATGCAGACTGGAGGAACCAGGGATCGAACCGCTAACCTTCCAATTAGCACGTGACCTGCTCTACCTCCTGAGCTACAGCCACCCAGTGGTAAACTGTAAACCATCGCTAGGTTTTGGATAAAGTATACATTCACAAACCTGTCAAACCTGCATTTGAAACGCTGGCTACTATAGCAGTATAGTATTGCAACATGGCATTTGGGTCTCCTAACTAAAGTAGGAAAATAGGAACATAAATAGTGCCATCATGGCCAGACCTGGCCCACATCTGGTTGACATACACCCTGCCATGACACCGGTCAGTCAGAAGTGCCAGCTTGATGCCAGATCCAGGGAAGACCTGTTTTCTATGAACCTCGGCCACATGACCCAAACCACAATCGAGCCAGATATGGCATGCCATCACATAGACAGTGTCATCTATGCCAGGCCTACCTGGGCCATATCAGGATGACATACGTCTTATCATGCCAGAAGTCAGCCAGCAGTGCTGGCTTGATACCAGATCCGGGCCAGACCTCCTTGCTATGTGGGAATGGGCAGTGAGGTCAGTTAGGGGCAGCTTCACAAAGTCTTACAATGCTTCTAAATAAGAATACTTTTCAAAAGGTGTTCGAATTCACTGAGAAGGCTCGTCTAGCACAGCGTGAAAAGTCTAAGGCTACATCCACATTAATGCGTTTTCGTTTGAAAACGCATTGTTTTCTCTCCATTTTGGCCTCCTGTCCACACTGAGACGACGCTTTCCCCAAGGAAAAACGCATGGTTTTGAAAATGCTCTTGAAAACGCATACATTTCAAAACAAAGCTGTCCCGTCGCAGTGTGGACACTCGAAAACGCAGACTTTCTAAAACGATGATGCATTTCAGTCATGTGAAGCGGTCATGTGACCAATTAACCCTCTCAAGGCAGGCGTTGCCGATTTGCAACAGTTAAAAATTAACAACCTGATTACCCCACATACATATTTTATGAGTTTTTTTTACTCAGAAGTACCACTGCAGGACTTGGTTGTGCATTAGCAACAAAAAGTTTAATTTGAGCCTGAGAGGGTTAAACAAAGATAGCGGAGGGTATTATACAGCAGTTGTTTTGTTTGCTTTCAATTATGACAGCCCTGTTAAGGATTAATATCAGTTTGTACATGTTCCTTTTCTTCAAATCATTTAATTCTCACGCGCTTTGGCAACTTTGTACTTTTGTGTTACTTGCAGCAACAACTCCACCTCATTGTTTTTCCATTTAAAAAACTTGGTGCTTTTCCCCAACCTTTTGCTGCGACGTTTCAACGAGCCGTAAAGTAAATAAATGGCAGACAGAAATGAGGCAGGCCAAATCTTCTTGTTCTTCTTGCATGCGCAGTACTGGAACGTAAGCATTTTCAGCCGTTTCAATGTGGACGGACAACTCTGAAAACGACTGAAAACGCTAGTGTGGACGCGGAGCATTTTCAGACGAAAACGCTGTTTTCAAATCTATCTATAGTGTGGACATAGTCTAAGACCAGGCAACAAAGAAAGTTTGACTTGCTGAACATCAGAAACACAAGCAAAATACAGAGAGTGTTCTCAGCGGCCAGAAGAAAGATGGATGCCACACAGAGAAGTGTGGACAAGTGGGTGAAAAATATGTCTGACAGACAACTCACCCAAGCAGAGACAAATCCCGCTAGTGGACTGATCACAGCCACAGAAACATTAATTCGAAACAACATTGCAGACGTGGAAGCAGAGCAACTACGGACAAAGGTTTTGGCCTGTCTCAGCAATGCAAAGCCCCCAGTATCAATACAGTCATCCCACATAAACTCACTCACAAGCTGGCAACACTCAGCCTACACCCCACCTTTTGTGACTGGCTACAGGACTTTTTGACTGGCAGGCCCCAGTCCGTCAAGATCGGCAACAGGACTTCAGCCAGCATTATTACAAACACTGGCGTTCCACAGGGTTGGTCCTCAGTCCCATGTTCTACATCCTGTACACCCACAACTGTGTCGCCTCCAATAGGGATAACACCGTACTGAAGTTCGCGGACAACACAGCAGGGATTGGTTGCATCACTGGAGGGGACGAAGTGGCTTATAGGAGAGAGGTGGCCGGTGTGGTGTCATGGTGTGAGGACAACAACCTCACCCTCAACACTGATAAAAGAAAAGAGATGATAGTGGACACAAGACCTCACCAGCCGCTGTTTATCCGGGGCTTTGAGGTGGAGAGGGTGAGCAGCTTTACATGCCTGGGCGTCTACATCACTGAGGACCTCACCTGGACACTGAACACCACACAGCTGGTCAAGAAGGCTCAGCAGCGGCTGTATTTCTTGAGGAAGCTGAGGAAATTTGGTATGTTGGCCAAGATCCTCAGCAGGTTCTACAGCTTCATTGTGGAGAGCACACTGACCAGCTGCATCAGTGCATGGTATGGCAGCACTACTGCTATGGACTGCAAACGCCTGCAGAGAGTGATAACAACCGCGGAGAAGGTCACCCCGCTGCCCTCTCTGCAGAGCATATACCATCGCAGAGTCCAGAGGAGAGCTGACTCTCACCCCAACCGGTCGCAGCAGATAACCACCGCTCCCTGAGCCTGGTTTTGCCAGAGGTTTCTTCCTGTTAAAAGGGAGTTTTTCCTTCCCACTGTCGCCAAAGTGCTTGCTCATAGGGGGTCATATGATTGTTGGGTTTTTCTCTGTATCTATGAAGCGCCTTGAGGCGACTTTTGTTGTGATTTGGCGCTATATAAATAAAATTGAATTGAACTCCATCCTCAAAGACCCCACACACCCCGAACACGGACTGTTCACACTTCTAAACCTTTGTCCTGAGGGCAGAAGTGTCCAGAACATCCCGACTGAACAACTCCTTCTTCGCCACTGCTATCAGACTCTTGAACAACTGACCTATTTTAACAGTAAAAATAACCTTTGCACATCACATCATCTTACATATCAAACCAGCATATTAAGCTCATAGCTCTTTTGCATATAAATCTATTTATCTGTTTCAATTTTTGTTGTATGTATTTATTCATACTGTTTATATTTTATTTGTTCTAGTTCTATTTGTACATATTAACAGGCATCTGTGTGTGGACAGCAGAGAAAGAATTTCATTGCATAGAGAAATGCTTTTCTTTGTACACATGACAATAAACGTTTTGAATTTTGAATCTATTAATGTGCAAATGTACTGTTTATAAGGTTGGGGAAACCTGCAGAACTCACTTGGATGAGTGACTAAACGTTTCTCCCACTAAAAACGTCCAGATGAACAGAATCAACCTTTTGGGACTTCCTTACCTTGATGATTGAGCATGCATCAAAAGATCAGACAGAATATTTACAGACTACAGGTCACTTAAAATGAACATTTGGCACAAGCAGCTCACAGAGATAATTCCAGGTGGAGGAAACACCCAGTTTCAGTTTGAGTGCAAGCTTTAGGGATAGACAGAAGGAATAACTCTTGAGGTTAATGAAGCCAACTTTTGGGTTGGCACTTTTTGGATGTTGGTGTATGTGAAATGGGAGGGTCTTTAAATGAAAATTACTAACATTGACTTTTGAGAGAGAGAATAAAGCATTTTTTTTTATCATGCTGGTTGTTAAAAAAGCCTAAATTGGCCCAAGAATGGAGCAGCTACTGCTTTCTGTATTGCCTTTTACCTGTAAGTAAAAAAGAGGCCACACCCCTAATAATGCAAAAGGGGAATTTTAAAAACATCCTTCCTCATACAGGTGTTATGAAAGGGGAAATTATCTATAGAAACTAAAACAGTTTGTGTATCAGGCTGTAAATACGTTTATTTTTACATGGGAGTCTATCCGTTTTTTAAGTGATGACGTATGAATCCTGCTTCCGAGTCCAGACTACTCTACGTTTATTAAGGCTGTTGTGTTTTTAACATGTTTTAATGATTTGTATCTTGAAGTCAGTAATCACTGTTTACCTTTCTCGGGTTTTATTACCACTATTCATTTTAAAGCTCAGTTTTTAAACCCTTACGATGTAACTACATCCCAGCCCATGCAGAAGTATATTAATGGCTAACCTCGTATTGTGGATGAATTATCTCAGTTGTTTCTCCTGACTGAAGTTTGGTCTCTTTACAGCATCCTGCCATGTGAATGCATTTGTCCCTAACCATTGGGAACACTCACGTTAACTTTTATCGAGTGGAAAAAAGTTAGCGTTCATCCTCCAGCTTCGGTCTGTTTATATTATGCTAACATAGCTGTGTAGCTAGCCACCGCATAGCACATCATTATATACCAGCTAGTGCAGCTTCAGTAACCCTACTAACGTCACTGCTGTTTAGTTTTCTGTCTTCATTTATGTCTGAAGTGATAACAGAGCTGTACGTTTTAATCTTACAGAAATCCCTCAGTCAGAACATGGTATATCATCTTTAGATGGAAACTAGTGAGCTAACGTCCTGCTAAATTCTAACTCTGTTAAATTTCAGAAATTCTGTTTTCATGGATGCTTGGATGTTAAACTTTACTGTTACACCTGGTAGAGCAGCCACACCGATCATTTAAACAGTCAAGAATTTATACAGTGATCTCACTCTCAGTGATGCTGCAGTGTTCGTTTGATTTAGGGACCTGAAGCAAAGTTTGGACCCAGAAACAGCTAATGACGTCAGACTTAAACACCAGATGGGAGTGACTCTCTGCTGCTGCCTCTGCTGGACACTAGAGGAACTGTAGCTCTTTGTTTTCATATTTGCTGCATAGCAGATACACTTGTTCTGTTTGGAGGGTTAATGATGTTCATTAACAGGTGTGCTCACATCTGTAGACAACGCTCTCTTTTTCTGCATTTTGTCGCATTATTTTATCATAACTCTCTAAAAGAAGAAGATCAGTGCAGAGGTCTTATTTGAAGTACAGAAAAACAAGATGAGGGTACAAAATGATCTTGTAATCAATTAGCTATACAGTGTAAAGTGGATATTATAGATCTACCAGCTTCTATAAGGTATAATTTCTCAAATGTGCAATTATACCAACCTTCGTGTGAATTTTAAAAAGACTGGAAAAAGAAAGTCTTTCTGTTATCTGGAGTTTCTCAGCAGGATGTAAACCCACTACAGTGTCAGTGCTCACACTTTAAGCACTCTGATCCTTCAACAAAGAGAAAAAAACCTCAGATGCAGCAGGTTACTTCAACCATCTCAAACTAAACTCTTCATCTGTTCCAGTCTTCCTGTGTGATCGAGTAGTAATGATACGGTGTCCATGATAATACTAACAAAAAGGTAGTAATGCTCTCTCAGATCAGCTGACAGTTTGAACAGCACCATGAAAACTGCTAAACGAAATCACGAAATCGGCCGACTTGAGAGACGATGCAGATCGAAGGTTCAAAGACAGGTTTTGATTAGTTTAGATTACATTTTAAAGATTGAGGACGTCCACGTGGAGCCTCATCCATAGAAATGCTGCTGTGATAAATGCCTTTTAGTACCAGACATTAAGAAATGATGGTGGAAATGATGAAGCGAGCTGTTTCATGCCACATTTCAGACAAAAACAATGCACATTTTTTAACTGGAGTGATGACTGCTTCTGGTTTTTTGCACCAAGGGAGAAAAATGTGACACTGGAGATTTAACTGAGCTCAGGCCTGAAAGAACAGTCCATCAACACGACATCAGAGCCGTACAAACGCAGCAGGACATGTGGCCACAAGCAAAAAGTTCAGTGTTAGACTGTTACTGCAAAAGTAATCTAATTACTTTCTGCAATGACTAAGTAAAGTATGCATTACTTTCTTCATAATTTATTTTTCTGGAGGTTAAACAGCGGCGCGGCGCAGTTTGTGTAAAATGTGTTGATCTCCAGCACCCTGACCTGTGCTGCGTATTGCTGTGAGGAGAGACTACGAGCAGGTGCAGCAAGTCTGAAACCCCGATGAATTGATTTTCCTGCCTGGACTAATTCTCCTGAGGTCTTGCTGGACGTCATGCATCACCAGAATGTGAAAACTGCCAAATAACTCATGGGGAAATATGTGAGTATTGAAAAGTGCAGTGAAGGAGTGTGAGTGCTTTATCAGAACCTGTGATGATGATGTGTTTGATGAGCAGGAGGTGCTCAGGTGCTTCTGAAGTGTGTGTCGCTGTCAGAGTTTTACTCATCGATCACAGTGAGTCAGCTGTCAGGCTGCCAGCGCTTCGTTTTTCTCACACCTCAAACGTGTCGGGGAGTCTCGGAGAGTTTGATCCTCTGCACGAGCCAACAGCTCATCAGTGCCTGAGAGCCAAACTTCAGACTCTTCAAGACTTTCACAACAAAAGAGCTATTAAAGGAACTCATCAACCTGTCAGGCTGATGTTAGAGTGGCTTCTGTGAGGACTCTGGGGTACCACATACTCTTTTTATTTCTCTAAATATTCTTGCAGGTCTATTACAATAACCAAGTAACTGCACGATTATGACTGTTTTATGGTTTTTATAAGATTTCTCAGTTAGGATATCATCAAAATATCACGCAAACATACTGAAATACACAAACATGAAAGCATGTCTGAGCCATCGCCCTCAGAAAAATGGACCAATGGATCAATCCACTCATTTTTAACTCCCAAATGATTAAATTCCTATGTGCTCACAGACAAACACAGGAGCAAAGAGAAGTGCTTTCATCTCATCATTGGATCCATCAGCCAATTAAACTTTATTAGCTTTTCATGCAGGTTATAGGCGCTTCACAGGTGACTGAAATATCTAATAAAACAGAACAAAGGACACAAAAAAATGATTTTAAATCAAAAGAAATACATGCAAAATGCAAAGCTAGAGTTTATTTATCTTGGAAAACTTGGAAAATGCCTGCAGCACAAAAATATAAAACAACCAACTTGCAAAGAAAAGTAGTATTATTCAAGCAGAAAAGAGTTCAATAAATGAAATCAATAAAATTGAACAGAAATAAAACGATTCATGCTGGGGACTCTTAGAGAGACATTCACTGATGTAACCGAACATCTGGTCACATCTGTTCTGGAATCACAAAGTTCCAAAAACTCAAAGAAATCCTGCTGACGAGCATCTACCGGGAGGTCAAGTGTACCTGCTTTCCTGAGCTTCCTGTTCCTGAACACGGAGACGATGACCAGCAGGTTCCCGATAACATCCACCACGATGGTCGCGATGAGGACGCCGGCCAGCAGGGTGGCCACCCAGGGCACGGCGTGGTGCTGCGGGGCCTCTCCTCCCGCGGCCGGCGTGGAGTTGCGGGGCCCCAGGGTGCCCGTCGCCGCGGTGGGCTCCCGGTCCTTCAGGGGCATCAGCTGCGGGAGGTGCCGGGGGTCGACGAGTCGCATCGGGTCCATTCAGCGTCACGCGAGGGGGTCAGAGCTGCGCGCGACGCCGCCTTCGGGCGTGCGGTTGTCCGGGTGAAGCATGCCGATGCGTCTGCGCAGGACTTTTCCCGCCTCACGGTTCAGTTACAGTCACAGCTCCGCGCCGCTGTTGTCACACTCACGTGCGCACAGACGCCTCTGTCCGCGCGCAGCAATTCCGCGCGCTTATAGCGCCCAGCCTGCCCGCAGCCGCTCTACGTCTCCGTCTGAGGAGAGGAAGACAACTCTAGCACTGTCTCCTCTGCTCCTCCCTCCTCCCTTTCCTCCTCCCTCCCCTCTCTCTTCTTCTTTTACTATTTCACATCTCTTCTTCCCCTCTTTCCTCCCTTTTCCCCTGCCTCCTCTCCTTCCTCTCCTGCTGCATCTCCATCGTCTCCTCTGTTGTGCTGTTTGAACCATTCTAATGGTTAATGTTCTAAATGATAACAAATGCCCATTCTATTATTTTCTATTGTACTGTATTGTGAGAAAGAGGAAATAAATCAGGAAGGTAGAAGAAGTGTGGTTAATGCTCTTGAAGTGGAATATTTGAACCCTGACCCCGTGATCTCTCTCCTTGCTAAACCCAGATGCTTCCAAAATCTCAAAGTTTGTGGCAGGAAGCCCCGAGGGCAAATTTCTCCCATTGGCACAAGAAAACATAAATCCCTTAACCCCCCCCTCACACACACACACACACACACACACACACACACACTCACCATCACCACCACCACAGATCCACGAAAAGGACTCATGTAAGGAGGTGCTCCAACAGGTCATTTACAACAGCACTCATCTCTGAGTCTGAGCACAACTTTTCGTATCTTAAATTCACAAAGTGACCCATTTTACTCTGAGCTGATTTTTGTTCTTCCAGGGAGTGTAGAGAGGTGAATATCCAGGCCACAGACAGGAGGAGAAAGACGGCATGAGTAACATTAGTGGCCCACAGATGGGCGAAGGTTTTCACGATCTGCGGGACTAATGCAGTGTTTTACTTAATCACCCACAGATTTGACTGAACTAATCATCTTAGACATGGGAACAATGATGGAATCACCTCGCTTCACAGAGATGAGACCAAAAATGAAATCATGTTTTTTCAGATGAAGTGGAAGAAAAAAGATGGACTCATTAAAAACACATCAGCTGCTGCCGTGCTGCACCTGCTCTGTGGCCAAATTCATTGTCATCCGGCTTCTTACATGAGCAGGAAATGTGCTTCTCATCTTCAGTCATATTTTTAAATATAAATTTTATTGCTTTTTGCAACAACATACAAAGGTTTGTTTTCCCAATAATATGCTGCTGTAATAGGAACCCTTTTCCCCCACCCCCCACCCTGCTCTCTTCCAAACCTACAACAAAATAAAAATAAAAAAACCCCCACATAGAATATGTATACATTTGTACAATATGTGGCATTTATACATATTCAAGGAAACAAAAAAGAAAGGAGAGAAAAAAAAAGTAGACAATAGAAATAGCTAGCACATACTAAACAATTTTCTCCTCATCCACACTCCTGCAGGAGTTGTCCGATGTTCACTTCTTTTATAAAGTTTTTAAATGGCTTCCAAATTTCATCAAAATATGTTAACTTGTTTTTGAGAAAGTACGTTATCGTTTCCATTGCCATACACTGTGCCAAAGAATTTATCCAAGCACCAATAGCAGGAGGATCTGATGTTTTCCAATTTAATGCAATCATACGTTTTGCCTGTAATGTACATTAATCCATAAACTTAATTTGATGGGCTCTTAGTTTAAGATTTTTAGAATACACTTGTAATAGCAACATTTCTACATCTAAAGCAATCGTTTTATTCAAAATTTGGTTTATTTTGTTCATCACCTCCTGCCAAAATGCACGGACAATTCTGCATTCCCATATACAGTGGAAAAATGTTCCACGGGCTTCTCCACATTTAAAACATGTATCTGGAATTCTGTTATTATATTTATTCAATTTCACTGGTGTTACATATGTTTGCATGATCCAATTGTATTGTAATAACTTTAAGTTATTATTAATTGATTGTTTTTGTGATTTTAAGCAAATTAACTTCCATGTCTCCTCAGAAATATTAATATTTAGGTCCTTTCTCCAAGCTTCTAACTTAGAAACTGATGTATCTGGAGAGGCAGAGACAATCCAGTTATAAAATGTTGAAATTAAACCTTTATTACCACCTTTTTTCACCATTAACTCCTCTAACTTACTTAACTGGGGAATGTTGAGAGACTGATTTTGCATGGAAGAAATGAAGCTTCTAATTTGTAAATACTTAAAAAAGTGTTTTTGGGGGATTTGAAATTTTGAGACTAAATCCTCAAATGAAACCATTACTCCATCACAAAACAGATCACCCACTTTCTTAACACCTTTTTCTGCCCAACCCTGGAACCCTGCGTCCAGATTTCCTGGTACAAATAAGGCATTTCCCCAAATAGGACTAAACTGAGAGAGATTATTCTTAATATTCATCATTTCTTTAATTGTAAACCAAACTTCAATCATATTTTGGACTATAGGATTATTTGTTTCTTTCTTTAACTGTTTTGGCTTTGCAGAGTATAAGTACAAATTTAATGGCATTTTAAGAGAATTTGCTTCCATCCCCACCAAAATAAAACATTATTGTCCTTAATTGAATAGCCAGATAGTACCAGTAAAAATTGGGGCATTTCAACCCCCCTGTATCAAAGGGAAGATACAACAAAGACAAGCGAATGCGGGGATGCTTCTTGTTCCAGATAAACTCTCTGACTAATGATGATAATTTAGTAAACAATCCAGCAGGAGGAGCCAGTGGGACATTTTGAAACATATACAACAGTTTAGGTAATACATTCATTTTAAGAACACTTATCCTTCCAATAATAGATAGTGGTAAACTTATCCAACGCTCCAAATCTTTGGAAATTTTCTGTAGAATTATATTATAGTTAAGTACCACCACATCTTTTAATGAAGGAACTATTTTAATGCCTAGATAAGTGAGTTCAGAATTAACAGTAAAGCCAGATATATTCTGACTTACGTTTTGATTATACCCTTGTTTAAGTAACATTAATGATGATTTTGTTACATTTACTTTATACCCCGAGAAGGCCCCAAACTGGTCTATTAAATCCTTTATAGCGGGCACAGAAATTTTTAGTTGCTTTAAAAATAATATGACATCATCAGCAAATAAAGCAATTCTATGCTCCTTTCTACCAATCCTAACACCTTGTATTTGTCCGCTGGTTCTAACAGCTATTGCCAGCGGTTCAATAGCTAAAAGGAATAAAAGTGGAGATAAAGGTGAACCCTGCGGGCACCCTCTTTTAATGTCAAATGGTTCAGAAATTATCTCATTTGTCTTAACCTGAGCCACAGATTGACAGTGTAGTAGCTTAATCCAATGCAGAAATAAATTACCAAACCCAAATCTAACAATGACATCAAAGAGATATGACCGTTCAATTCTATCAAAGGCCTTCTCCGCGTCAAGCGAAAGAATGGCTGTATCTTCCTGTTCACTTTGATTATGAAGAATGTTGAGGACTCGTCTTACATTATGAAAACCCTGTCTATGTTTAACAAATCCATTTTGATCATCTCCTATAATAACTGGAAGAATACTTTTTAATCTTTTGGCAAGAATTTTACAAATAATTTTAGTGTCTGTGTTAATTAAGCTTATAGGACGCATATTTTCACACTTGTTATTTAGTTTTCCAGGTTTAGGAAGCAATATTATCAGGGATTCCCTTAATGAGTCAGTAAGATTACCAGTATTAAAACATTCTATATACATGTCTAAGAGGGGCTGTGCTAATTTATCTTTGAAGTATTTATAAAGGTCAATTGGCAATCCGTCTGGGCCAGCTGTTTTACCAGCATTTAGAGAGTTTATAGACTCTATAATTTCATATATACTAATTTGCCTGTCAACATTTTCTTTGTCTTTGTCTGAAATTTTTGGTATATCAAGTTTATCTAGAAATAAAGATTGAATTCTAGTTGCATTGTTGAATTCAGAGTTATATAACGTTTCATAAAACATTTTAAATGCATTATTTATCTCTAATGGGTCTACTATGATATTTCCATTTGAAGTTTCAAGTTTTGTAATTGCCTTTTCAGATTCCTGCTTTTTTATACGCCAAGCCAGGAGTTTGCTGGGTTTTTCACCTTGGTCATAGAATTGTTGCTTTAATCTCAATAAATTTGCAGCTGCTTTTTCACTTGTCATTTCATTATATTGCGTTCTCAATAGTAATAATTCTTTTACAATGTGCTCATTATTTTTGACCTGATTGAAAGCTGATCTCTTCTAACATTTTTATTTTTTCTTCCAGATATTTTATCCTTTGGTTTCTTTCTCTTGTTTTCTTACTAGAATAGCTTATAATTTGCCCTCTTAAGTATGCCTTAAAGGCTTCCCATCTCACACTTGCCGATGTTTGATCTGAATTGTGCTCAAAATATTCATTAATTTGCTTGCCTAAATACTCAGGAAACTGTTTGTCCTGCATCCACTTCAATTGAAACCTCCATTCAATTAGAGTTTTAATCAGTTTTGGCTCTATGAAAGTCAAAATAACGGCTGCATGGTCAGATATTATTATTTCCTTATACTGGCAATCTTTTATATAATGAGCCAGCTCAGTTGATACCAAAAAGTAATCTATTCTTTGTGTGTACCTGACCGGCAAGAATATAGTAAATTAGTTGGATTTTGATCTCGCCATATATCAATTAAATTTAACTCCTTCATAAATTGTCTGATCACCTTTCGTGTTCTATTATGAGTATTACCCATGCCTGAAGATTTATCCTTCTGTGGGTTCAAAGCACAATTTAAGTCCCCAGCAATTATACATTTACCTTGCAAGTCTGAAATTTTAAGAAATAAATTGCTATAAAAGTTTGGATTATCTTCATTTGGGCCATAAATATTAATTAAATTTAGTCTAGTAGATAGTAGATTACCTTGTAGTATTAGAAAACGTCCATTACAATCCTTAAGCACATGCTCAACGTGAAAAGGTAAAGATTTGTGATTCATTATCATGACGCCCCTGGAATTGGAGGAGTAAGGCGCTGAAAAGATTTGACCTGGCCATCTACGTTTCATTCTATTTGTCTCACTGCCTAGCAGATGAGTTTCTTGTAGGAACACAATTTTGGCTTTTAATTTCTTAATCCTACCAACGACTTGTTTTATTTTTACTAACTTACGCAGACCTCTGCAGTTCCAAGAAACACAGTCAATCAAGACTTCTGCCATATATATTCATTTATGTTAAAATTGTACTATTAAATAAATACACACATATATATACACAAAAGAAAAGTATTGTACCATGTTGAGAATTTACCGATTTGAGAGAGCAACCCTTCCCACACCCCAGCCTGTGTAAGAACATAGAGGCATCCCTTAACCCCAAAACTACTTCCGCCCTCTTCTTGGAGCATGTCCACCCTACACCGAGGAACTATTCACCCGCATTTAGCAACAGTTGTTAAAGTAATTACAATTGATTAAAAGAATTTAACTAAAGAAAAAAAAAGATAATAACAATAGAAATAAATCCACCTTGTCAAGTTTTTACTCTCACACATTTGACACAATAAGTGAAATTACTAGTAACTCTTATTAAGAGAACAAAACAACCAATGTCTAACCCAGCATTGTATAACAACCCTTTGGCAATATAATAAATTGTTCTGTCCATTATGGTTCGTAAATACAGTTAGAACAGAGTTAGTAATCTACCATCATATACCTTATCAAACATCTTGTACTTGATTGAGGCTCTTAATGTAGGCGTCCACGTCCGCTGGTGTATCGAATACATGCGTACGTTCCTCGTTGGTCAAAAGCAGCCTCGCTGGATAAATGATCCGATGTTTCCACAATCCAATCTCCCGCAGCTTCTTCCTCACACCATCGTACTGACGCTGCTGTCTATATGTCTCTGCAGGCAGGTCCGGCAGGAAGGCTATCTTATTGTCCTTATACGTCAGTTCTTTTGTCGTCCTAGCGGCTTTCATGATGCCTTCTCGATCTCTGTAACTTAAGCACTTAATTATAAAAGTTCTCGATCGGTTTGCAATGGAGCTTTGTCTTGTGATTATCCTGTGCGCTCTCTCCAGGACATGAGGGGGGATTTTCAAAATGTCCGATATAAACTTCTCCATGAAAGTACGTGGATCTGTACCTTCTTCTTTCTCAGGGATGCCGAGGATTCGGATGTTATTACGCCGACCTCTTCCTTCCAAATCTTCCACCTTTTTAGATAGAAATTTGGCTTGTCTTTCAAGGCATTCCATATCATTTTTCAATAAGGTGATTTCGTCCTCCGCGTTGGAGATTCTTTTTTCAGCCTCGTCCACATTTTTGTATATCAGCTTGAACAGCTCCTATTGCTGACATAATACCACCCATTTCAGTATGGAACTCTTGCTTGAACAATCGAATAGCGTTTAAAAGGTCCAAGGTAGAAGGCATTTCTGGCATTTTCTTGTTCGTGTTCATGCATAGCGTCTTTCTGCCCTTCCTCCACCCCGCTTTCGTCTTGTGCCTCAGACGTAGTTTTTTGTTTGTCCTTGTTCAGTTTTTTAGGCATGTTAGCGTTCTCATATGTTCCCAAATGAACTATGTCAAAATGTAAGCTCTATTTTGGATTTACAGAGAGTATTTAACAAAAAAGACAACTGAGCTCGCGAAGCACGGGTCTCCTCACTTTGCCGCCATTACCGGAAGTCATCTTCAGTCATCTTTGTTTGTTTGGAAAGACGTCAGAGAAAAATTCCAGCGTCATGCGGTCGATTGCTCGTCTTTAGCGTCGTGCTGGTTTGTTTTTGTCTTTTCTGTGTTTGAGTCATCCACTTTCAGACAGTTGTGTCTCAAACACCGGTTCCTGCTCTGTCCCGTCTGTGTTTCCTTTGTTTCTACTACATTTTGTATTCTAAGCTATACTGATTGGAGTTTCTGTCCTGATGTTCTGACCTCTTACACCGTCTCCACGTAAGCTTCCTATTTTGGTTGCACTTGCTCCAAATTTGAGAAAAGTTGGCTGAGCGTGTGCTCTGTCAGGTTTCCTTCTACAGACAGACTTATTTTGCATATTTAGATTTGTGTAGGTTTTGAAAGGTGAGTCCATCATTTTTTCTTGATATGGCAAATACTGTGTCGTTCAGTAATGTAATAAAACATGTTTGGTGTGTTTAATGAGGCCAGGATGCTCGGCTGTTAAACACACATAGTTTGTGCCGTATCTGTCATATCTCCATATGCTGAATAAGAAGGGGAACGAATAGCAGAGGGGAGATGAACATGACTCCTTTAAATGTGCTGAGTGATGTTTGATTTTTAAAAATCCTTTAGCAAAGAATGCCCACATTATAAGTTAGAAATCTCACAAAGAAATGACAGAGTGGGTGAAGCTCCGTGTCATGGCGGTGCTTCACGTCCTGTAACTTCCTGTAAGCTGTCACAGTCGCCAAAATGAACAAAGAGTTCCAAATTTAACTTTGGAGTATAAAAGGAGATTTGGGGTGACAGCTGTTTGTGAAACATGTAGCTACAGGCCTCATTTCCTGATTTTGATGAAAAATCTGCTGCTGAGCTTCTGAAGTACCAAAATATTCTCTATATTTTTATCTTCATGCAGAAGATTAGAATGCATTCCCATCCATAATTATCCTGCGTTCACAAGATAAAAATAATTTGTCTTCCTTAGAGGGTTTGGTATGCTCACACATCATCCCGCTGCTGCTGCTGCTGCTAAGGCCAAACATGGATGAAAACTGGATTACTCAGATCTATGTTCCATCCCTGGTCACTCCATCTAAAATCAGTCCAACCTGACCACCTCAGAATCCGCTGATTTCTTTGTTATACAGTCTCTCCACCAAATCCTCCCATTAACAATTAAAAAATTCAGAGGCAGAGGGAATCATGTCTGGACGATGTAAAAACTTTAACAGAGCTTAAATGTTTCTCACTCCCAAAGATTTCATGTAGATATCTTGTGAAATCCTCATGAAGATCTGAGGGAAGAAACAGTGAAACTGGAGCCATGCCTGTGCACTTCAACAGCCTCTGAAAGCATTCACAGTATGAAGGCAAAAAAATGTACATGGCTTCTTTAACAAAATGATCCGTGTGAGCGCCACGTGCTCCAGTCAGAGATGTTATGAGCAGAGATGGTCAGTAACGTGTTACTTGTAATGCGTTACTGTAATCCGATTACTTTTTTCAAGTAATGAGTAAAGTAAGGGATTACTATTGCAAAAACGGTAATTAGATTACTGTTACTTTCCCGTAGGAACGCTGCTTTACTAAAACCGTGATTTTTTTGCGAGAATGTCTCATTAACGTCGCACGTTCGTGACAACAGCTGTGTGCAGATCATCAATGGATAATATATCGAGTGCGGGAGAGAGTTTGAGCGTGCAGCGTTTAAAGCGTGGAAGTACTGACCTTACTTTGAGTTTGATTCCATAAAAAGTGACAAAAACATTAGTGTCCGCGCGTGGGAAGAAAACGTAGCACAGAGTGCGCTACCACGTAATGGGAAATTCACAGAGAAACTCATGGATTCTTCAACTCACCGCTGCGGCACATCTGCACCAGGGTAAACCTCTGCCTACCCCACCCCTGCTTTACAGGTGAAAATAGAGCAACAGGACCGCTAGTCTTTGATTTTATTTATTTTCTGCTGTGGTTTACTTGCATCTATTTGAAAGAGTGAGTGTAAACCAGGGGCGATTCTAGGATCAGAGCTTTGGGGGTGCTGAGCACCCAGAGAGCTGCCCATCCAGGCAAGGTAAACTTTCCTCGTCACGATGAGACTTCTTCCCTGTCTCTGTCAGTCCCTGCATCCTTAAATGTCTCCCGTTGTCCCGAGTTCCCTCTGACTGTCCCCTTGGTGCATTTAAACCCCTGGTCCTCCCTGTCCTCGTCCTCTGTTGTCTTCATCTCCATTATCAGTCATCATAATTTTACCATCTCTGTGCAAGTCTGCAAATTTCTTTATTAAATCATAAGATTCTTAAATTCATCAAGTCTCTCTGTGCCTGGGTCCTCGTCACAAAACATGACATCACTGTTTTGTACATTTTAACACAATTTAATCCCCACATTTGTGAAAGAAAAGCAAAACACTTTTTTGAAAAGTCTGTAACAAAACCATCAAATCTGAGCAAGGTTATTTAAATGCTGCAAAAGAAGAATGGATTGGAATTTTTAAAAAATACATATACTAATAATGGATTGCATTCATATAGCACTTTGCGGGGCCCTCAAAGTGCTTTACAATTCCACTATTCATTCACTCACTGGTGGAGGCAGCTACAGTTGGTGACAGAAGCGAGGCTGCCATATCGCGCCATTGGCCCCTCACCAGTAGGCGGCAGGTGAAGTGTCTTGCCCAAGGACACAACGACCGAGACTGTCCGAGCCGGGGCTCGAACCGACAAGCTTTCGGTTACAAGACGAACTGCCAACTCTTTGAGCCACGATCGCAGTTTCCTAACCTTAATTACTGCGGGATAATAATGAATGATGCTCACTGTGAGTAAAAAGTAAGCTGAGTGCATTTGTTTGGACAGAGATTCACTTTTAGTGTATTATAATACAATAGAGATACATAAAAATACACTCCAAAAATAGAAGAGTCCTTGAAATGTACAAAATATTATTAAAAAATGTAAAAAAAACTGAGACACCTTAGCCTCTGGTACAATGTATACAATGTATGAAAAGATCTTTACTGCAGATACTAATATGGCTCTGCAGATTTTTTCTTGTCTTTTATCCTCTGCCGCCTCAGCTTGAGGTTGGCAAATCTTTCTATCACATTTTGGTGTTCAAGTCTCTCAAGCATTTCTTTCTCAACTGACATCACAGCCAGGTGCTGGAGTCTGCTTTGACCCATGGTCCTTCTCAGCCAGGTATGGAGCTGACTCAAGACACTAAAAGACCTCTCACAGCTCCAGCTGCAAACTGGGTTTGTTAGGACAACCTGAATAACAGTTTTCAGTTTGGGGAAGATCTGATTATCCAGAAGATTGTACAATGTTAACATATCTGGAATGGCACCAGCCTCACTCTTGAGCTTCAAAAAGTCTCTGGCAACCGTGACTTCCTCTGACTGAAGCTCAATATGGTAATGCAGTGCCAGGGCTGACAACCCAGTTTGTTTTGCAGACTGTGTATAGCAGCTTTAACATAGGGAGAACACAACTTCCAGATTGTACGAGTAAAATTAGTTTTTCTTTGCCAGTTTAACAGTTTCTGTTGTGCCTGTTAGTACTCCCTGTCTGTTTTCTTACCTGGTTCTTCCTGACCTTGTACTTTCTCCTCATGTTCTCCTCTTTCCTCTCTCCCTCTTTGGACTGACAATCATACACAAATAGATTGTATTCAATTAGATTAAAAAATACTATTAAGATCACTAATAAAAAAAAGTCCTCTCTCAGTTTACTTTTAACCAAAAGGCAAATAACCAAACCACATGTACATCTAATAAAGGATATAAATATTGAAACACTGATCCAACATTATCCTTTATTGATGGATCATTTGATTTTACACTTTTACCTGAATGTGGCTCCTTTTTTTGAAAAAACTACCTCATATCCATTATGAACCTGGCTGTCTCTCTATACACAAACAAACACACACACACAACAGGAGTTATAAGGTTAATGGGCATCCAGTCAGTTAGCTAGTTAGTACCTTGGGTTCAATATCGGCACATATGACAAAATAACCAGTTTCTCTCATTACATTTAAAACAGGACGGTGGTAACAACAGTAGGCTGCGGACAATGTTACATTTTACATTTTAAATAGGCTGCATACATTTAAATGGGAGCAACAGGACGGTCAAATGTTGCTGATTTTACTACAGAGCAGGACGGATTGTAGGGTAGCAAACACAGTCGGAAAACACGTTTTCAACACTGCAGGTTACCTGGTGTAATATTTTTCAGCTAAAAAGAAACATGGCCTGACTCCTACCTAACTATATAAAGAGTAACTGAAGGTTAAAGGCAGCTAACATGTCCTGTTTTAAGCCAGACACTTCCACCTCTGCTCCGCTGCGTCTCAGCCACCATCGCTCTGGCAGCAACGGCGCTAGAGCCAGAGCAGGGGAGAGCTGGAACAAACCACTTTGGGAGGGGGGAGGGGTTATCTATACTTTTGTTGTTAAAATGTTCCATCTCAATTACGTACTGGATGCTTTTTATATTTTTAGTAGTGTGTCCCACAAACAGCAAATATTGTCAAAAAAGTAAGAAATGTTTGGGGGTGCTTTGATTCATTTTTTTAAAAAATGGGCTAAAATCGCCCCTGGTGTAAACACAAAAAATATATTTTATTTCATGTGCTGGAATGTGCAGAAAATAGGTTTAAATGTTAAACTAATTTCTTCCAGTCAAAGAATGTTGCATATAATTAAAATTTTGCTTGCTGCATAAAATTAAAATATTAAAACTAATAAAACAAGTTTTAAAAAGAGACTTTTCCATTTGATTACATTTTGTATGATGGATTATGCAGAAAAAGTAGAATTGGGCTCTCAGATCTATTGCTTTATCACCTATTCAGGTTGTAAATCGTGTTTTTAAAAAGTAACTAAGTAACTAAGTAACTCAGTAATTAATTACTTTTGAAAATAAGTAATCAGTAAAGTAACAGGATTACTTTTTGGGGGAAGTAATCAGTAATTAGTTACTGATTACTTTCAAGTAACTTGACCAACACTGGTTATGAGTGATATAATTATTGTAGAGGTTGAGGGATTTATCACTGTTTCGCTGTTTATTTGCTCTGATTAGTTTGCCAAGCTCTGGACCGTCTTCTGTAACTGCTAACTATTGTGTAACTAATAGTCAAATGGCTAATGCTAACATGTGCACTGACCAGCTTAGCATTTATGTAACTGTTTGATACTTCAGTGTCATTGATAAAGGACATTTTCTTCCTCCTAAAAAGTTGTTCGGTGTTATGAGCGTTAACGACTTCCGCTGTTAGTGAGGGGAGGAGCTGTGTGTCTGTGTGAAGCTTTGCCTGTCATGGTCCGGAGTTTGTGACTCAGTGTTTATGTTTCAGTTTATTATTATTCTGGGTTTTTGTGTTCCTTTTTCACGTTTCATGTTCCTATGTTCTGAGTCCCCCAGTCTGTGTTAAGTTTGTGTGTTGTGTCATTACGTGTATGTGTTTCCTGTTTTATTGTGAAGGTCTCGGTCTTATGTGAGTGTTTTCAATTTGCCTCCCTGGTCTCGTCACGTTAATCACTCCCAGCTGTGTCCCTGTGTAATCTCCCTGTGTTTCTCTGAGTGTATTTAAATTGTGTCTTCTGTCTTAGTAGTTGCTGATTCGTCTGTGTTGTTCGGCTCAAAGAGACTGCTGTAATTAAAAGAACCCCTGGAAACAAGGTGCCTACCTGTGATAAGTGCAGTGTGATTTATCATAGATCCACATTCCTGAAACAAGAAAGCCTTTTGACTTGAAACGGTCAATCAGACATGAGTCTGAACAAACTGATTGTTGGATGATATTTTGTTCCAAGGTTATATTTGTACTCACACTCGTACTCATGCTGCCCCGACGTTAGCCAGTGCATATTGTGAATGGCATAGGCACCGATCGATTTTCTATCGCCCATTTGCTGGGAGTAAGGGCGCTCTTCGTTTGCGAGGTGCACCTGCTGCTTGCGGCGCAGGGAGGAGAGGGCGGGGCGGCGGGGGATTCTCTGACCGGCTGGAGCTACATCTTATAACCAACTCACAAAATAAAACAAAATAAAAGCAAACCAACAAACACAAAAACACCAGACATTATAATACAGACTTATAATTTGTACCGATGGTTTTTTGAAATTCTATAAAGTGAGCGCGAGAGCCCTCAGTGCACCTGCTTGCTGCTGAAGTCAAAGTAAACTTTATTGTCATCTCCGCTACAGTCCAGTACATAGAGAGACAAGACGACGAGGCACCAGTTACAGTAGTGCAAGTAAACAAACAATATATATAAGAAGAGTAAGAAAATAAATATAAACTTTAGGGCTAGGGGTAAAGGGATCAATAACAATTTAAAATTTACAGTTTGATGATTTAAAGTCTCACACATAACCCGTCGAAAGGGGAGGGGGGCCATGCTGCTTCCAAATAGAGCACATTCCATTCATGATGCTGTAGATCCAAGTCCATTATGAATTCATGATTTGAATCCTGGGTTGTGTGAAATCTCAGAAATGCACCCTAGACAAAGTGAATCTGTGAACTAAGGTGTAGGTCTATTAGGTTATGTTGTGGTGATCCTCGGGTTGAAGGATGGGTGTTTGTACTGGAGTGCAAAATTAAAACCGATGGAAGATGGACAAGAAAAGTTCAAACCCATCAGGTCCTCAGTTTAGTAGTGATGGGATTTCCGGCTCTTTTTAGAGAACCGGCTCTTTCGGTTCGGCTCACTAAAAAGAGCCGGCTCTCTAATGGTCCGAACCGGCTCTTCAGGTTGTTTTGTTGCTTTAATTAATTTATTATTAACAATAATATAAAATTATGCACAAAAGGAATTACTAATGTAAAAAAAAAAGTGGTTTTATTTATATATATGCGGTGGCCCCTAGAGACAAAACACGTACAAACTCCAAAAAGCACGTACAAACTCCAAAACACATTTTCCTAGCATGAACTGAACTTCCAAAACAGAGCTACCTAGATCACTTAAATTACACAATTCAAAGCATGAAAGCATATGTGTATTGTTTGTGTATTTATACACAAGCATTCATATATAGTTCATTTAGTTCATTTACCTGTTATTACCACACACCAAATCTGGTTGTTGGTACTTGCTGGCTTGTGTAGCCACTAGGTAACAAAAGTTCAACACTGCCCCTAGCATCCTGGAGCACTTCTGTTGTGTTTTGTACGTGTTTTGAGTTTTTATGTGCTTCTGAGTTTTTACGCGTTTTGGAATTTTTGCGTGTTTTGGAGTTTGTACGTGCTTCGGGGTTTGTACGTGCTTTGGAGCTTGTATGTGCTTTGTCTGTAGGGGCCACCGTAAATATACTTTTATTTATTCACTCCACATAAAATGTAATAAATAAATCATATAATACAAAAACCAACTATTCACATTTCAACTTTTAACTACTTAAATTTTCAGCTTTTTCCTTTTACAAATTTAAAGTGAAACAACACAAAACACTGCAAACCACAACACAATTAAATATAAATTATAATATGAAAACAAAAAGAAGATGCATATTCTCTGTCATGTGGGCCTGCATGAATAAACTTTCTGAATCCTTTATCATCTGCAACTGAAAATAGTTGTGGATGATTACTATACCTTTCTAATGTCACGTTGTTGTCCCTGGCTCTCTTTCTCTCTCTCCCTCTGGCTCTGTCCGTGTGCTACTGAGTGTAACTACCGCCCCTCCCCCCTCTTCCCAGCGTAAAGCACAAGGCTCGCATGCGGAGTGAAGCGGAAAAAAAGTGCGAGAGAGAGGGTGAGAGAAAGAATAAAAACCCCACGGCTCGCGATAAGGAGCCGGCTCGTGTCGTTCACGTCAAAGACCCGGCTCTAAGAGCCATTTCGTTTGCGACCGACCCATCACTACAGTTTAGAAAAAAGAGAAAAGAAGAGGAAGAGAAACGAGCAAAAGATACAGTAAAGTAAAGTAAAATTTTATTTATATAGCACCTTTCAAGATAAAATCACAAAGTGCTTTACAGAGGCAGAAAACAGACATGACTGAGTCCACAGATCTCAAACTCAAAGGGAGCGAGTTCCAGAGTCTGGGAGCCACTGATACAAATGCTCTGTCACCTTTTGTTTTTAACCTTGTATGCGGGACAACCAGCAACCCCTGGTCACAAGACCTCAGGGACCTGCTGGGGTGATAAGAAAGAAGAAGATCACTTAAGTAAGTTGGAGCTACACCGTGCAGGGCCCTATAAGTCATGATTATGATCTTAAATTGGACCCTGAACTTGACAGGGAGCCAATGGAGCTGAATCAGCAGGGGAGTGGCATGGGAGTATTTGTGATGCTTTGTCAGAAGCCTAGCAGCAGCATTCTGAACACCCTGCAGTCGTTCCAGGGAGGCATTACTTAAGCATGTAAACCAGGAATTACAATAGTCTAAGCGAGATGAAACAAAAACATGAATAATCATTTCCACTTTGGAACGTGACACAATGGGACTCAACTTAGCGATATTTCTTAGATGGTAAAAACAAGAGCGAACCAAAGATTTAACGTGTGTGTCCAGCATCAGAGCTGGATCAAATGTAACACCAAGGTTCCCAATTCCTAATGGATGATTTAATATAAGAAGCAAGAGGGCCTAGATTTTTAACCACGAGGGGAACAAATTTCTCAGGGGCAAAAAATAATGACTTCCATTTTATCAGCATTTAGTTGAAGGTAATTACCAGCCAGCCAATCTCTAACGGAATCTAAGCAGGACTGCAGGATTTGGAGCTTAGAAACATCAGGTGGCCTAAAAGAGTTATATAACTGAATATCATCTGCATAACAATGATATGAAATATCAGAGTAAGAGCTAAGAAGTTGCAGAAGAGGGAGTAAATACAACAAAAACAATACTGGTCCCAAGACAGAGCCCTGAGGCACCCCATAGGCAAGAGAGCTGACGGAGGATCTGAACTTAGAGGTAGCCACAGAGAAAGATCAATTTGACAAATAGGATTTAAACCATTCCAATGCGGTACCAGATACACCCACCCAGTGGTTTGATCTATCTAACAAAATAAGATGATCAACAGTGTCAAAAGCAGAGGTCAGATCCAGCAACATCAAAACAGTGCACTCTCCAGCATCATAAATCATCAAAATATCATTAGACACTCTAAGAAGTGCAGTTTCGGTAGAGTGAGCCTTACGAAAGCCAGATTGAAATTTATCAAGAATGTTATGTTCACCTATAGAACAACTGTGAGTTGCTTGGCCACAACCTTTTCTAAAATCTTGGCAATAAAAGGCAATTTTGAGATAGGTCTGTAGCTGGAAAGCAAAGAAGGATCAAGTTTAGGTTTTTTAAAAGTGGGTGAATGACAGCACTTTTACAGTAAACAGGGACCTGACCAGAAAGTAGAGATGCATTAAGAATTTTAAGAACACTAGGACCAATAGACTTAAAAACATTTTTAAGTAAAGACCCGGATAAAATATCAAGGATCTCATTGATAGGTCAGGTGAAAATCTTTCAAATCTGACAGGCTTAATAATAATAATAATGATGGATTGGATCTATATAGCGCTTTTCAAGGCACCCAAAGCTACTATTCATTCACTCTCACATTCACACACTGGTGGAGGCAAGCTACAGTTGTACCCACAGCTGCCCTGGGGCAGACTGACAGAAGCAAGGCTGCCATATCGTGCCATCGGCCAACACCAGTAGGTGGTAAATGTCTTGCCCAAGGACACAACGACAGGACAAAGAGCTTGGGGATCGAACCGGCGACCTTCCAGTTATGGATGCGCTTCCCAACCCCCTTAGCCACAGTCGCTCACTTAAGTAAAATCGGAACAGGCAAGTGGTACATGGAGGGAGAGATGTTGCTCCTTACATTGCTAACCTTTTCAACAAAGAAGGAAAGAAAATTTTCACAGTCTTCATTCAAATAAATAGGGACAGCAGCAGAAGCCGGAGCAACAATATCCCTAATTGTATCAAATAAAACCTTAGGGTTACCTCTGCTTCTAGAGACTAGGTTTGAAAAATAAGCAGCCCTTGCATCACGAATTGAAGCGTTAAAAGAAACTACAAGGTCTTTTAAATGAAAGAGATGAACCTGTAAACGAGTCTTTCTCCACAAACACTCAGCTTTACGACAGACATGCTTTAAACAGCGAATGCTGTCGTTTATCAGGTAAGCAGATGTGTCATTGGATAAAGGCATATATCCTGAAACAATCAGAATCAGAATACTTTATTAATCCCTAAGGAAATTATGTGTGTTACAATTGCTCCAAGAAGAAATGGTAAAAATAGCAACAGTAACAGACTAAACTGCAAACAATACATTATGTTACAGATTTTAATATTAATTAGTCATTGTCAATTGTTGATTTGTCCTGTTCTCATTGTATGATGAATTATGATGGCTGTTTGTTAGCCGTTTGCATACTATGCATACTCTCTCTCTCTTCATATGTGTGTGTGTGTGTGTGTACAATAGTGTTATGTTAATGTACAATCCTTAATATGTTTTGTCTGTGTGTGTGTGTGTGTGTGTGTGTGTGTGGGGGCAGAGGGAGTGTTCGCCCAGGGCGCCAAACAGGCTAGGACCGCCACTGCTATTACTAATTACTTAATCAATATTGTATTTAAAATACTTATCTAATTACTGTGTCTGAAAAGTAACTTAATTACTCAATAAGTAATTTAACTAAATACTTATTAAAATCCCCATAAACCTTGAGTGGACAAACAATAGAAATTAAACTCTTTAAATAATAAATAATTAAAAAAAAAATACGAGTTAACATGAAATAGTTTAGCCTTTTTGCTTCCTGAATCATCTTTATTACATTCTATAAAAAAAACATTCTTTAATAATTACATTTTTTAGTAAGGAATGTAACTTTCTGTCACGGCGAGTGAGGTGAGCCGTGTGGAGGAAATGAAGGAGGATCCAAGTGCAGGCAGTCGTGAAGGTGTAAAGGTGGTTTATTGAACATGAAAGTAAATACAAACGGCAAATGGAGCTGGAACTAAACTATACTGGGAAACAACTAAACTACAAAGCACAAACCTGAATGAGAACGAGCAGAGGAGAATGACGATGGACAGCAGGGAGAGCACACGGATGTGACATGGTAGATACACAGATGACGCAGGGTGGAATACACAGACGGACCAGCAACAACAATGATGGAAGACATGACTTAAATACACAGAGAACCACATGGGAATTACACACAGGTGGTGGACACAGCTGGGAATAATCAACAAGACGAGACAAAGGTAAAACTGAACACACTCACATGAGACCCAGACCTTCACAATAAAACAGGAAATGAGAACACCACACCAAGACGCAGACCTGACACTGAGAGACAGACAGGAAATGACATATGAAACTAAACTCACATCGTAAACCCAGATAAACAGAAACATGGAACTCTAATAATAGAAATCATAATCATCACCATAACACGACAAGAGAACAAGAACACTATCCCTGATGAAAACTTAAATCAAAACACAATAAACTCAAAATACTGGGTCCAACGGACCCAGAACCGTGACACTTTCTTTAGCTAAGAAACACAATTCCAGAATAACAAATATATTTTTCTGCAACATATCTGTATAACAAAAAAGCTTAACTTAAAAAATGTTAAACCTGACATATTTCACGCAATGAACATTAAAATTTTTACATTTTCAATGCAATGAGTAACATATTCATACATAATGTATGTAATCATGTCATGTGATTCAACAAAGTGAAGTTAACTCTGAACTTTGGTTAACAAACAGAATTCCTCTGAAACTTCCTCAAACCAATGAGCACCATATTTCCTGCATGCTGTATGCACTCATGTTTTCCAAAACATTTTTTGTACCACTTAGCTGTGTTGTTTTTGAAAAAGTTGTTGTATCTCATTAATGTAAGTCTCTCAAAGCGTTCACTTGACAGTCTGTTCCTTCTGGGTGTAAGCACAAGATTGCCGAGGCTAAAAAGCCTTTCGACTGGTGCGCTTGATGGTGTGGCTGTGTTGTACCTCAGTGAAATGGCCTTAATCCTGAGAAACTGGCTAAGAACACCCAGCTCAGACCCAGCAGATTTCAAATATTCCATCACCTCTGTTTCAGCAAAGTAGGTACAGTCGTCCTCCTCAAATGAAAAAAAGTCATAAGTGGAGTTAGCAGGGTTCTTGTGATCTTGAGCAGGTTGTTGGTCTTCAAGAGACAACCCACGGCACTCTGTAGTAAGCATTGCCCTAACCATGTCTTTTTTCTCTTCTTCTCTGATCCAGCGTAACTTAAATTTAGGCAAAGTGACTGCAGCCAGGAGAGCTTCTTTATTGTCCATCATTGAGGAAAAGCGCACCTTGATCGCCTATGAGAAAAAAATACATCAGACACTTCACATAAGAGCATGATAAATAAAACAAAAATTAATTTTAGGGTAAGGCTATATATATATTACCTTAACAATGATATCAGGGAGGGATGCTGTCAGCTTAAGCTCGTCCTGCAGTGCCAGCATCCTGGACATTAGAATCTCCAGAGTTGGAAGAAGGATTCCAAAATAGCAGTTCTCTTCTCCTTGCAATATGTCTAATGCAACAGTGAGTGGCTTCAACACGATACAATACTCCTTTAGGAACAGATACTCTCGATCAGTGAAGCATTTGATTCCAAACTGAGTGCAGACAGTATTTAATTCAGCAAGGGGAATGTCAGTGATCCTGGACAGAGCGTCGTGAAATGAATTCCATCGTGTTGAAACAGGTACTACGAGTTTTTTCTTGAAAAAATTATCTACCAACTCCAACCAACAGAAGAACAGTTTGCTTTTGTCCACATTGCAGAACACTTTGAAGTTGCACTTCTGTAGATTAATTTTGCCTCATTTGCTTGAAGCCATTTCTCAAAATCATGAAAAATTAAGTTCAGTGTGTGTGATGCACACCTTAAGTGTGGAGGGAGAGAAAACTGTCCTTCAGATTCTGTGGAGAGGATCTTACTGAAGAGGTGACATCAGTAAATGTCACCTCTTCATCTTCTTCCGATTCCTCATCAGAGTCTGATTTTTGGAACATTCTAAAAGCTTTGATAAAATTGGACCCGTTGTCTGTCACGGTGGCTGTCACTTTAGAGTTCAGTCCATAAGCCGAATGTACTTGCTCGATTTCATTGCCGATGACATCATATGTGTGTCTCCCTCGAACTCTTTTACATGCTAGCGCTGCATGTCCTCGTACAAAAGTAGAAGGATCAATCCAGTGTGCCGTCATTCCGAGAAAACTTTTGTTATGGCTGGTCTAAATGTCAGCAGTCGTGGAAATATATTCCAAACTCTCGAATGTCTCTTTAAGCTCCATTTCCATGTCAGCATAACACTTATCGAAGTAAGTAGAAAACGTTTTTCGATCATGCAGTGCTGCTTTTTTGCCACACGCAGGTATTTTGTTTAATATGCACCTAAAAGACGGAGACTCTACAGTACGCAGCGGTAGCATCTCTTCCACAACGTAGCCTGCAATCATTTTCTTAAGCTCACCTTCAGACACTTTCTGTGTTGCTGAAGTGAAATCAAGTTTCGTCTGCTTAGCAGGAGTTGCCGCGGTGTTATCCATGGATGATGAAGATGGCTCACTCAGAAGTCTCTGTCTGTGCTGCCGTGTCAGGTGCTTCAGGAGATTACTCGTGCTATTGACAGCGGACGATAATTTTTTCTCCCCAGGACATAGCTTACATATTACCGTAATGTTCTTGTCTGCTTGTTTTAGAAAAGTGAAGTGACGGGAATATTTCATAAAACAGGCCCTTGCTTCAGCCGAGTCCGACATCTTCCGCTGTAGAATACGACTATGCGGCAAACTGGCGCGAAATGACGTACAGCTGCACTACAGCGATGTTAAAGCGGCAGAGTTTATTTTTACCTTTAGAAGATAAATTATTGAAATTACATAATGATTTTCAGCGAGTTTAGTTATTTTACAATGTAACGCAAGTACATTGTAAGTAATTGTATTTAAAATACCTAAAAATGAACAGTAATTAGTTTCTCTACTTTTTCAGTGGAAAAGTAATTTAACCCTTTAAGACCTACCATAGAACCAAGTCCGCCAGAGCTTATATTATATTTTTACATGCTGTGGAGCCATTTTTGGGAGCATTTCAAGTTGCTATACATCAATACAACCATTACAGCCTAAATTTTAATAATATGTCTGCATTAGGTGCATAGTAATTACATAAATTGCAAAAAAGTGCAATAAACTACAAAAAAATTGAAAATCGTTTTTGTTTTTTTAACATATATTTCTAGTTAGAGAAATTTAAGAGGCTCATCCCTCAAAACTGTAAATACAAAAAAGTTGCACAAACTAGTTTCCCACCACAGGAAATTTATTTTGAGTGTCTTCATAGTTTTATTTTTGAAATACACCAATTTTTATACACTGCAGGAAAAACGAAAATAAATATTATAGTGCAAATTTGCAAAATAACAGCATATGCATCAAAATAAACTATTTCCAGCAGTGCAATATGAGTCCTAAGCATCCCAGAAACGACACAGAAAGTCATAAACTCAAACATAACTTTTTAAAAGTATAGGCTCATAAGGCCCCGATCGTAAAAAAAACTACATTTTCGCAAAATGACGTCACTTCCGGTTTCGGGCAGGTCATGCGGTCATGTGATAGTTCGCGCTGATGGATGTAGGAAGTGTTACAAACAGCTGATCGGATCGGCGAAGCGTGTTTCTGGAATATCATGTTTTTGTTGCTGCAAGTGATTTTTATGCAGTTTTTGCAAAGCTATATGTGGAAGGAAACTGTGACCTAGGACAAGCTGATGGCATCAGATGTAAGTACAACTCCTCCGGTTTCATATGCAAAAAAAATTATTGCGCTAGCTTACGTGGTTGCAGAGCTACCGGGATTTAAAAATAGTTACGCAAAATGGAGCGTGCCCGCTCCGATCGGCTGTAAAGGGTTAAATACAGTAACGCGTTACTTAGTAACACGTAACACCCAACACTGGTGCAGACTAAATATAAAGGACCAGAAGCAAAAACAGAAGCTCACCTGTTTTTGAATGAAGTACAGTACGGACTGAATGAGGAGACAGATCTGGATCATGCGCCTTCCCCCAAAACAAGAGCAGAGGAAGAAGAGGGTGGAGGCTGAGGTGTGAGAAGACAAGATGGCGCCCTGAGAATCTGAATCTTTCATTTCCACATCAAACATAACGCTCACTAAGTCTTTGGATTTTCATCCAAACAGGCCAAATACTCGTCTGCCTCATCTCACATGCACTTTGTTGGTGCCCGAGTCTCCACTGTGAATAATGTGATTCAGTGCTTTTGATGCACACATCTATGTATGCAAATACACCTGCATCTTTGAGATGATAGCTGAAACATGCTTTATACTGTACATTATTATTGATGAGCGAGAGTCGCTCTGCTGTACGAGGCACAGAAAGCCTCATATGTCAAGAAAAACACAGAGAAAGAGATACAACCAGGGATCGGTTGCTTCTTATTTACATCTTCTATGCATCAGTGCATCACGCACAAATTCCTGTCAGTGATTTCAGGGTGCATTTATTCAGACCCCGAGGCATCCGCTCGCCAAATTCAATCAAGAAGAAGCACAGAAGCTCTCCTGGAAATAAGGAATTTATGCATGATGACCAGCAGGCGGGGGGAAAAGCAACAAATGTCTGGGCCAATTGTAAAGTCTACTCTCAGGTCAAGGAATGAAAAAAATGAATCTACTGAGTCACTCTGAGTGCCTGCAGAGCAGAGAAATTTCTCATGAATGCCCACTCAGGTCAGAAAAACAACTCGTACAGATCATACAGAACTGGTTTCATCTGCGTGATGAAAGCAAATATTTAGCTGCAAACAAGCATCAGCAGCCACGGCTGAAGCCTGAGGCACCCAAACCTCCTGCAGAGGCAGCACTGAGCCAGTCCCATAGACTCCCAGGAGGGAGCATGTTCACAGCCTGATATAAAAACTGCTCTGGTCTCCAAATATCGTTCATTATATTAAGGCTTAAAGTTTGCATTATTAGGGGTGTGGCCTCTTTGACTGGCAGATGGATGGTGACAATTTACTTTTTATTCGTTAAAAATGTTCGACTTGAGTTTAGGTTTTAGAGTTGCTGTGTCAGTCGTAAGCGCTCATCCGAGAGGCTCTTTAATCCGTCACCATGGAGGAGGTCACTCACTGACCCACCCTGTCACCGTGTGGATTGGAAAAGGTTGCCTGAGCTGAGGTATGAATCCTCACACCCTGGCATCAGCAGGTAATCACTGTATTTGTGAGTACCACATGCTCTTTCTCAGTCCCATATCAAACCTGCAGCAGCCGTTGTAAAGACACTTTTAAATACACAATGATCTTTCTGGCATTAAAATGAAATGTGTAGCTCTCAAATGGTTTGTTCTCTATATTCCGATGTGGGCTTTCCGAGCCTTTTCTTGCTGAACGGTCCCCTGCTGTGGTTGAAAAATACAACACCAAGTAAACAACAAAGGGCTGAAACTTACTGTAAAACTCCATAAAGCCTCAGGAGGTGGAAGATTAAGGCAATCATTTATTTTCTGTACTAACAGCAATGAACGATTAATGAAGCAGTTCCACAAACATTCAGTAATAGTGCTCGATTTAAAATTACTTCTGTGGCTTATTATATGTGAGTTGTGCAGGGTTGAAGTTTTGCTCACAACTGAGTGGAATCTTGCAGTCATTTTGGGGTCCATCTCTAAGGTCAGATGTCTGAGTGGAGACGTTTCAGTGAAAGTCTGCTGACTCCAGCGCTGACTTGTTCTTCATTGCCATCAATGTTTTTCTGCATCACGTGCTCCATAAAGCAGCACAGGTGTGTGTATCTCTGGGACGTTTGTGTTACTCCTCAGCTGTTCAACTCGCTGCTCATGAAAACACACCCACTCATACAAGCATGCTGATCCACACAGGTATGCACACAGATGTACACACGGGTGTTCACAGACAAACAGCTTTCTTGGCTGCTGCCTCAAAGCACATTGTGCGCTGTCTATCTTGCGTGCTGCACAATATCGTTTATTATTTAGTATCTACTGTTATCTACTGCTAGCTAGTTTATTGTGATGGTGCAGTTTTTTTTATTGTGTTGCTCTTTGTTGTTTGCTTTCTCTTCTGTTTTTTTTTCTCCATACAGGTGATCCAGGTGTTTTTTTTTTTTTGTTTTTGTTTTTGTTTTTGTTTTTTCTTTCTTCCCCCCCTTCTCACCGTCTCTTCTTCCCTTTGGTTTTCTTTCTCTCCCTCTCTTTCTTTCATTCTTTCTCCCTGTCCAGTCATGTCTGTCCCGTTTGTAGCAACTGAAAATAAAATAAATTCATAATTATAATAAAGGTCAATCAAATGGACCAATATGGCAAGGCCATGATGATCCACTTGGTAAAATAAATCCGCTTGGCATCTTTCTTGGCCTTAAGACAACAATTCTGATGGCTAAAGATCCAAACGGGACAGAAAAAAAAGAAAACACACCCTCTCACACTGGTCGTAGATAATGAGAATGACACCCGAGGTGCTGAAATAATTGAAGATGTTTGATGTCTTTCCAAACACACACACACACACACACACACACACACACACACACACACACACACACACACACACACACACACACACCTGTGCACATAAATATGAACTCCCTATATATTTGATCCTTGATTCTAAAATCCAGCAGGCCACCGTCTAATATGGTTTGAGTGTGTGTGTGTGTGTGTGTGTGTGCGTGTGCGTGTGTGCAGACTATGGCAGGTTTGCTCTGCTGGGGTTTACACCTTTGCCCTGTTTGTCCCTTCCTATTCCAACATGACTTCACACCAGTGAACAAAGCATGGGCCATAAAGACTGTAAGTGAAGGTAGACAAGCAAATACTCATAATATAATATATAATACATAGAGCTGGGCGATATGAGATTTTTTCATATCACGATATGTTTTTTTCATTTCAGGCGATAACGATATCTATCACGATATAAGCCAAATAACTATATTTGTAAGATTTAAATGTGCCGTTGCTCACAAGTAAAATGTGAAATAATCAGCAGCTTATTTTTATTTAAATATTTATTTCCCATAATAAATTCAACAGGGTAGATGTACTTAAGGAACATGAGACTTTTTCAGATAAATAAAGGCAAATATTGCAAACTACACAAAAGGCAGCCGCTAAAGCGTTTAAGTTTCAAAATAGAACAAACGAAACAAACTACTAAATTGTCAATTCCACTTAGAAACAAAATATTAATTCTAAAAATAAATCTTAGTTTGTTTTACAGAAGAACAGACAAAACTGACTAACATTTGTCAATATCAAATAAACTGAGAACTAAAAGGAAATTCTCAATCTCTCCTTGTTGTATAGCTTAGCTTTTCAAACAGTTTTAACAGTTACTTTAGTCTGACAAAAGCCGAATGACGAATTAGCGCTTCCAGTCAGAGACTGAGGCTACGTCCACACGTACACGGGTATTTTTGAAAACGGAGATTTTCCGTTTTCGTTTTAAAAAATAATCCCGTCCACACATTAAGGCAGAAATGAAGGAAAACGCTGCTATGAACATGCCAAAGCAGCAGGTGGCGCTAGATTCCTAACCGTGCAGAAATGTTGGCCAATCAGAAGTCTAGAAGCCTCGGTGGGAAAAAGTAAACAAAGCTGGGGCATAGAAGCAGAACCGAGTCGTATGTGTGGACGGACAGTAACTGTGTGTATATGTAAGCATTTAAACACTGCAGAGAGTAGAATTAACAGTAACAGTATTGTAGAAATTCATTTCACCGAAACAATAACGTGGCGCACAGTGTGACGCATGCACCAGTTTATTGTATTTCCAGACTTGCTTTCGGCACAATTTACAGTGCGCGCTACTCTGTTTTTTGTCAGACTTGAAATAGCCGAAATACCTTCACACTACGGAACTTCTATGGCTCTTCCGTTCGACAATCTCACCGGCATTGGAACCATCATCTGTTTTCTCTTCGGTCACGCTCGGTTGATTTTTCTAGTCGGCACACTCATTTCCTCCATTACCCGCTGGCTCCATTACCCGCTGGCTGCTTCCCAAACAAACACACGTGCGGCTTGGCACTTGTGCTGTATGTAACAAGTCACGCGACGTGACGCTGCGGCTGTGATTGGTTCGGCTCTGCGCTACTTAATTTGGATTGGCTGACCTTTTTTTTTTTTTTTTTAAAGAGGACAAGAGCGGCGAGGTCTATCGCGATAGCTTAATTTCTCTATCGAGTAAAAGTTATATCGCGATACATATCGTTAGCGTTCTATCGCCCAGCTCTAATAATACATAAAATAATAAAATACTTTTGGCAGTATAGTGTATATGATTTTGTTTCCACACACATGCTCATACAGTCATGTGACAGAGAGTTTGTACCTCACTCCGGGCAGAGAAGAGTCCACCTCATGATAAGTTCAGTGATGTTTCCAGTCTGTTGCTTCACTGTGGAGGAACTTTGGTCACTGTTCTTTACATTACTTCGATTCATTGAGGTTTTTAGGTGTTGATCCATTGGTAATACCTCAAGTCTCCAGTAGAGGGATTCAATACAGACGAGTGAAAGCGAAAGCTGTGTGTCAAGTATGTTCATTTATCCCCCCCCCACTACTATTTCTCCTGTTTAAGGTTATTACAATGCACAAAACTCGTGTTACTTTTAGTCCGTCATTGTTCACTGTAAGAGGTGAACTGTGCGCTGTTTATTTTGCTGTGTAAGCTAGCTTTCGCTATCGTCCCGCCATATTGCATGATGGTTATTTTGTCAGTATTTGTATTTCAGTTAACCACTGGAAGCTATACAGTGCTCAAAGTATTATTTCAGTACTGTGAAAAGTGTCAGCCAAAATACATACGTTAGGAAGATGTGTTTCATGTTGCTGTAGGAGAGTTCTCGTCAGTTAAAACAGAAAAGAAGAATAACTTAGTTTGGAAACTTCAGTCCAGAGACTGAATGTATTCTTGCAGAGAGGGCACATCTCCTCCTCACGGTGAGTTAGCGGGACATCACTCTTTTGTCTGGTCATTTAAAAAAAAAATTGGAACAAAAAATTAAAAACTCAGTGACTACAGTAGAAACTGATGGGACCAAATGTAAGAATGTATCAACACAAAGTTATCACCGATTGTGTCTGTGCTCTTTTCCAGTGCTGTCGGTCCAGCTCAGAGGAAGATTCAGAGCTGTTGCTGGTCCTTTAATAATGCTCTAATAATGCTTCTTATGAGTTATTGATCACCGCAGCTCAAATATGTGAATTTCTTTCCAACTTAACCATGAAAAGTGAAGTGATGTGGATCGTTGACAAAATCCCATCATTCTTCTCTCTACATGTTACCTCCCCTTGCCCGGGCCCGTCACACTTCCATAGTCAGTGTATTTCACCAGCTCAAAGCTGTGATTCGTAGCTGAGAAACTAGAGAAGCAGCTGGCTAACCTACCTGGCTGACATATTTTTACTGGCTCTGGGTCATATGTCCACCGGTTATGTCTTTCTACAAGACATACAGTGGGGCAAAAAAGTATTTAGTCAGCCACCGATTGTGCAAGTTCCCCCACCTAAAATGATGACAAGGGTCGGTAATTTGCACCAGAGGTACACTTCAACTGTGAGAGACAGAATGTGAAAAAAAAATCCATGAATCCACATGGTAGGATTTGTGAAGAATTTATTCGTAAATCAGGGTGGAAAATAAGTATTTGGTCAATAACAAAAATACAACTCAATACTTTGTAACATAACCTTTGTTGGCAATAACAGAGGTCAAACGTTTACTATAGGTCTTTACCAGGTTTGCACACACAGTAGCTGGTATTTTGGCCCATTCCTCCATGCAGATCTTCTCGAGAGCAGTGATGTTTTGGGGCTGTCGCCGAGCAACACGGACTTTCAACTCCCGCCACAGATTTTCTATGGGGTTGAGGTCTGGAGACTGGCTAGGCCACTCCAGGACTTTCAAATGCTTCTTACGGAGCCAATCCTTTGTTGCCCGGGCGGTGTGTTTTGGATCATTGTCATGTTGGAAGACCCAGCCTCGTTTCATCTTCAAAGTTCTCACTGATGGAAGGAGGTTTTGGCTCAAAATCTCACGATACATGGCCCCATTCATTCTGTCCTTAACACGGATCAGTCGTCCTGTCCCCTTGGCAGAAAAACAGCCCCATAGCATGATGTTTCCACCCCCATGCTTCACAGTAGGTATGGTGTTCTTGGGATGCAACTCAGTATTCTTCTTCCTCCAAACACGACGAGTTGAGTTTATACCAAAAAGTTCTACTTTGGTTTCATCTGACCACATGACATTCTCCCAATCCTCTGCTGTATCATCCATGCGCTCTCTGGCAAACTTCAGACGGGCCTGGACATGCACTGGCTTCAGCAGCGGAACACGTCTGGCACTGCGGGATTTGATTCCCTGCCGTTGTAGTGTGTTACTGATGGTGACCTTTGTTACTTTGGTCCCAGCTCTCTGCAGGTCATTCACCAGGTCCCCCCGTGTGGTTCTGGGATCTTTGCTCACCGTTCTCATGATCATTTTGACCCCACGGGATGAGATCTTGCGTGGAGCCCCAGATCGAGGGAGATTATCAGTGGTCTTGTATGTCTTCCATTTTCTGATGATTGCTCCCACAGTTGATTTTTTCACACCAAGCTGCTTGCCTATTGTAGATTCACTCTTCCCAGTCTGGTGCAGGTCTACAATACTTTTCCTGGTGTCCTTCGAAAGCTCTTTGGTCTTGGCCATGGCGGAGTTTGGAGTCTGACTGTTTGAGGCTGTGGACAGGTGTCTTTTATACAGATGATGAGTTCAAACAGGTGCCATTCATACAGGTAACGAGTGGGGGACAGAAAAGCTTCTTACAGAAGACGTTACAGGTCTGTGAGAGCCAGAGATTTTCCTTGTTTGAGGTGACCAAATACTTATTTTCCACCCTGATTTACGAATAAATTCTTTACAAATCCTACCATGTGAATTCATGGATTTTTTTTTCACATTCTGTCTCTCACAGTTGAAGTGTACCTCTGGTGCAAATTACTGACCTCTGTCATCATTTTAAGTGGGGGAACTTGCACAATCGGTGGCTGACTAAATACTTTTTTGCCCCACTGTATAATATAAAATTTTAACCAGCAGATTTTCAGCATTTTTACCTCCTCTCACATTGCTGCACTGTTCAGGAACAATCAGCCTATTCCCAGGTTTCCTGCAGTGTCCTGTGCAGGAAGGGTGTGGCCTTCCTCACCAGGAATAATGAGAGTCATATTCTTATATGAAGTATTATATCGCACTCATTATGCTAAGGAAGCAGGGTAAATTGTTGGCTGAGGAGATACTTAGTCATTAGCAAGTGTTTCGGGGTCTGTGTGATTTGGCGCTGAAACATCATCATTGTAATCAGTCAGATCATGTCAGGCTGTCAGGATGATGACATAATCAGGAAACTGTGGGCATCAAACAGCTGGTGGGAAAGCCTCTGCTGCACTGCAGACGGAACAGCTTGATGTGTGGAGGTTAAATGTAAGATTACTCTTTGTAGAAAGAATTAACCACGGAAATAAAACCTTCCACAGAATGCAGCTGCTGTGATTTGTGCAGTCTGCCCTGAGTATGGAGGGATGGATGGAGAGATGGACAGATGGACTGACTGACAGGTGGAAGGACTTAATAACAGATGGATGGATGGATGGATGGATGGATGGATGGACTGATTGAATGATTGGTGGATGGATGGGCGGATGGACGGATAGAAGAATTGACAGATGAATGGATGGGTGGATTGACGAATGGATGGATGGATGGACAGATTGAATGATGGATGGACAGACAGATAGACGATAGATGGACAGTTGGATGGATGGACAGAAGATGGATTAAATGATGGATAGACGGACGGGCAGATGGATGATGGACAGACTGATGGACGGATAAATGGATGGATGGATAAATGGACGGATGGATAGACGTATTGACAGATGGATGGATGGATGGGTGGACAGATTGAATGATGAATGGATGGACAGACAGATAGACGATAGATGGACAGTTGGATGGATGGACGGACATTGGATGAATGAATGGAAGGTTGGATTGATGGATGGACGGTTGGATGAATGGATGAACAGATGGATTAAATGATGGATGGACGGACGGGCAGATGGATGATGGACAGACTGATGGACGGATAGATGGATGCACGGATAAATGAACGGACGGATAGACGGATTGACAGATGGATGGAAAGTTGGATAGATGGACGGCTGGAAAAAGTAGTAGTATTTATTTATTGTCATTGTCAAGAACAATGAAATTGCGTTTGGGGCTTCCATACAACCCAAAAAAAGAAGAAAATAATAAATACCCCTTAAAACCCAAGTGTACATATTTAACCCAGTGTGACTCCAATGCAATAAGACAATCCTTAGCAATAATGTTCGTAGAAATTCAGACAAAGACCTGAGAAACATGACAGAAATACAACAATGCAACCCATTCAATATTATTGTACTGTGAGATATGATATCAGATATGATAGTTATCTATTTAAGAAAGAGGGGGGGGGGGCAGGAGGGGGAAGAGAATAAAGATATGATGCACCAATGCAGACCAGTTCATTGCTATTAAGAAGTTGGATATGGTTATTGTCCGTGAGAGGGGGGCAGAGAGTTCAGGAGCCTCACAGCCTGTGGATACAGGCTGTTGGCCAGTCTGGATGTTCTGGCCTGTATAGACCTGTACCTTCTCCCTGAGGGCAGCAGATGGAAAAGGTGGCGCGCAGGGTGATGTTGGTCCCGCAGGATACTGTGCACCCTCCTCAGACAGCGAGTGGGGAAGATATTACTGATCTCTGGCAGACTTGTTCCAATAATTCTGCCAGCTTCTTTCACCACCCGCTGGAGTGCTTGCTGATCGGCCTTGGTGCAGCTGGGGAACCACACTAGAAATCCATACGTCAGAACGCTGCTGATGGCACAGTTGTAGAAGTTCAACATCAGAGATCTGGGAATGTGTGCGCTCCGCAGTCTCCTCAGGTAGTAGAGGCGCTGTTGGGCCTTCCGTGCAACTGAGGTGATATGGTTGCCCCAGGACAGGTCCTCGGTCACAGTTACCCCCAAGAATTTAAAACTGCTCACCCTCTCCACCGCCTCACTGCCAATGAAGAGAGGCAGATGGTTGTTATGACCCCTCTTCCGGAAATCTACAATGATCTCCTTGGTCTTTTTGGTGTTTAAGACCAAGTTATTGTCGTGGCACCATGACTCTAGTTGTTGCACCTCTGTCCTGTAGTTTGTCTCATCATTGTTGGATATAAGTCCGAGCACTGTAGTGTCATCTGCAAACTTAACAATGAGATTGGACGCGCAGGAGGAAATACAGTCATGGGTGAAGAGAGTGTATAGCAGAGGGCTCAGAACACACCCCTGAGGGGCACCGGTGTTGACCACAAGGGTGGAAGAGGTGTTCTTACCCACTCTGACACTCTGTCTATGGTTAGTGAGGAAGTCCACAATCCAGTTGCACAGAGAGGAGTTAAGTCCCAGTTGGTGGAGTTTGGGACGGAGTTTGTATGGCCGGATGGTATTAAAAGCCGAGCTGTAGTCTACAAAGAGGAGCCGTGCATAGGTGTTCCTGTGTTCCAAGTGCTTCAGTAATGTGTGCAGCACTGTGGCGATCGCATCCTCGGTTGACCGGTTCTCCCTGTATGCAAACTGGTGCGAGTCCAGGGATGGTGGAAAAGCAGCTCTGATGTGTTTAATGACCAGTCTCTCCAGGCATTTGGCGGGAATGGGGGTGAGTGCCACAGGTCTGAAATCGTTCAGACATGTGACATTTGACTGTTTTGGGATGGGAACGATGGTTGCTGCTTTGAAACAGGATGGTACCAGTGAACAGGACAACGAGGTGTTATATATAGAGGTGAAGACGTCCGCCAGGTCCGCAGCACAGTCTTTTAGCACCCGGCCCAGCACTCCATCTGGCCCGGCCGCCTTCCTGGTGTTAATGCTCCGGAACACACGCCTCAGCTCATGAGTGCTCAGGACTGGAGAAGGATGGTTGGATGAATGGTCATTGGATGGATAGACGGACGTTGGATGAATGGATGGACGGTTGGATTGATGGACTGATGGATGGATGGATGGATGGATGGATGGATGGATGGACAGACAGATTAAATGATGGATGGACGGATGGACAGACGGATGGACGGATGGACAGACATAGATGGATAATGAGTACACACAATATCAGCTGAAGTTTCACCTGTAGTTTTAGAAAACAGGAGTCACTAACTTGAAGTGGAAGTAGCTGAAAGCAGGTTCACCCAAAACAGACACACCTTATCAGGTAATGTCAAGACTCGGCCAGATAAGAGCATTTGTTTTAAAAGGGGAGTTTAAAACATGCACATGCTGTCTTGCATTTATCTCTCAACGTGCTGTCGTCCCATCACACTCTCACAGCCTCAGTCTGCAGACGAAGGTGCTCGTATCTCGTTTGCTCTTCACTACGTGTCTTTAATCATTTCAGGAACATGACTGAGTCTGTGGGGAATCATTCATCATCATCATATTGCAGCTTCTGCTTGTTTTTGCAGCGTTTCATGTCTTTAAACACGCTCCATTAACAATCTAGATGAATGCACTTTTCATTCCGGGAAACTAATTCTTCACAAAGCGAGCCCTGTTGCACTTTCTTCTTTGGTGTGTGGTGTGACGCCTCCACGAGGAATATGATTGGACGATGGTTCCTGTAGGTGAACCTGTGAAGAGCACCTTCTTGTAAGCAAACTGCAGGCAGTCCATGATCCCTCCACAGGTTCAACTAGAGAAACTGACAGTTCTGCTTCCTGTGCAGTGATCTTGTTTATCTAAAGCTGGGCCTACACTGCAATTTTTTTAGTCACGTTATTCAGCTCCTGCTCAAACTGTACAACTGAATCGCAGGGGTTAGAAGTTCATAGGTCACAATACATAGTCTCATACTATACGGCCTGATGCTCTGACGTGACCTGATTGCTCACTCTGTGCGTGCATAATAACATGAAGTGGTAACATGAAGTGTTACAAAATCTTCTAACACAAAATCTGTCTCTCGTTCTCCCTCTCTCTCCCTCTCTGTCTTTCACTCACACAGACACACACACTCACACCACCAACTTTGCTAAACTGCTAAGGAAAAACATTGACCAGGCAGCTGCAATCGAGCAGCAATTATGCGGCGGGGTGTGAACAGCGGTGCCGCTGCAGGGTAGGCGCTGGGTTAAAAGGCTGAACTGAGTCCTATCATGTTGTTGTTATTGATGTGTGTGGCTGGCAGCAGGAGAACTGCAGCCGAGTGTGCACAGCATCCGTGAGAAAAGTGTAAATAGCGTGCGTCTGTGAAGGTTCTCAGTCATCTAGGTCATCGTACCTCTCTGAGAGGTGAAACGTCTTCAAGCAACTTAAAGAAGTCCAGACGCTTTTCTTTGCAAGCTCCTTTGACTAAATAGTGTGTGCAATAAAGTGATGCTTAAAAGCATGTTCATGTTGTTGGGTCTGCCGTGGTCATTACAATCATCCATCCAACTCTTTTCACGGTTGTTGCAGTCGTGATAATTTTGTGAGACCACATCAAAAAGGCACGGATGAGCTTGCCAAAGTTCTACAAGTTGGGCCTCCATCGCTTGTGTCCAGATCACACGCTGCACTGCCGTGCTACTCCATCTTTCTCACTTCCATTTCTGTTTGCGCATGCACAGCGTGAGAGGTTGCGTTAAATCGGCTCATGGCACTGCTTCAACAGTGCGATACCCTCACGAGGGGCACCCAGGATTTCAAACAGGTTTGATTTTCTTATGACCGTACAATTGCTGATCGGGAGCTGGTTGTGAGGTGTTAATCGCTTCTCATTACCCCATGTATACTACACAATGCACGACACACGATTAAGGCAAAACTCAGGCCGATCCCCAAAATGGTCGCATGACTGAAAAATGTCTCAAAATGGGCCACAAATCGCACAGTGTATGCCCAGCTTTAGTCATCTTGGCTCAAGCTGAACTGAACAGGTATTTCACAAACTGCTGAGAGACAATTAGGTTTTCGCACTGATCAAAGCCCGTTGATCAATGTCCATGAGTTACATTCACAGAGAGTTGGGGAATGGCTGCAATCACAGCATTGTGACAGATGGTGACAGATGTACCCTTAGGCCTCCTCCTCAATTCAGTCTTTCCCTTTTCCCGTAAATGACCTTGACTGCCCGCTCAAACCAGCGTTCCTCAGCGTTGGTCTTTGATCAGTGGTTGTTGATCAATGGTCATGACAATTTGCATATTAATGATCATGGAAATGACCTCCCAGCCCATTGTTCATTCAGTGGTGCTAGTTTAGTCATTGTGCAAAAGCACTGTTTATAAGGTTGGGGAAAACTGCAGTCAGCTGAGACTGAAGAAGTCACCTGGACGAGTGACGAAATGTTTCTCCCACTGAAAACGTCCAGATGAACAGAATCATCCTTACCTGGATGATTGAGCATGCATCAGGATATTATTGAGACTTTACCCTACATTATAAAGTCATTATAAAGTCCCTTAAGACAACTGGTGTTGCAATTTGCTGCTATTTAAACAAAATATAATTGAACTGATAACTTGACTACAGGTTTAAGGTCCTAGAACAGACCTCTGGGGGACACCACTTGCCCTGTTAAAGAGGAATGGGGAGATTTTAGTAGTTTTAACAGTAAAAGTTTATCATCGTGCTGCATTCCAGATGTGAAGATCAAATTCCTGTGATAACACTAATCCTGTCTGATGAGGGCTGTTTTTCCACCTGGCCTGTTCTGACCGGAACAGAGCGTGATATGGTCGGTGTTTACAGAAGATAATATCTTTATTCATATTCTCTTTACAATATTGGAAAACAAATGGACAGACAGCATCTTAATAAAATCTCTCAGAGAAAAACATCAGGGCAAAACATGGGGATGCCCACATTGGTACAAAAATAAACTTTATGGATGAAATGAATACAAACAACACATGTCAATACATTCAAGTGATTCATATTCAGCACAGCAACACACAGGCACAGACTGTACAGCACGACACGAGTGGATTATGGGATCTCTTTTGTACAAAGGACTCAAAACAAAGGGAAAGAGCTCACAGTGGAACCACCAGTGAGAGAAGGATCATGTCCATAACACATCTACACACACATCCTCAGCCTTAGTCACGGCTGGCCCTTAGGTTGCCCCTGGTTTTTGTGCGTAACATAAACAAAAGTATGAGACAATCACACTGTGGTAGCCATGTCTCTGTTTCAACCCGAATTCTTCCAAAAGCCAAAGCTCAGCAGGAGTAATATGTAATCATATGTGGAGTGTGCGTGCTTTGATTTGGCAATTTGACATTATGGTGCCAGATGGGACAGGTTGGACAGTCAGGACATTAAGAACCAGCCCTGCCCGAATCACCGTCTGCTAACGCCTTCACGTTACTACAAATGCCGTGTTCCAGATACAAGTGCTGCTCTCGTGCACTGTTTATCTCCCCAGCCTCCGAGAGCTCACCACATACGCCGCTTATGCAGGCTTTGATTTTTACATCTGCAGCCTTGGCACGTTTTGGAGGCAGCGGTAAACACAGCGCTCATATTCAGCCGGCACTTCATCGTTTACAGAAACATGAACTGACCAAACAGCAGCCAGATCGACTCAGTGTCCCAGATCTGATCTTCTGTCCTGGAATCCACAAACCGCCTGGAGGAGCTCATTGAAAAAAACTTCAGGCTTGGACATCGTTTAACCTGCTCTACTCTGTCCTTCCATCCCTGAAATCAAACAAAAGATCCAGATTCTTTCAGCTCCAATAAAATGATCCATGAGGATCTTCTTCCAGCTGTCGCAACAAAGTGAGCTCGCCTTTTCTGAAGCCTTCAAATATTTGGTCTCTGGGACACCATGAGCTCCCCGTGTGCTGTAGGTACACTGAGTTTTTAAAACCTGAGCTTACAGACACACTGCACACAGCTGAGAGGAGAGGCTGAGGATGACCACTTAGGAGTTTTGGGGATCAAAGAAGTGGTCGGTGCACCAGCAGGTAGCAGGAGGACAGTGCGAATCCTGAGAGTTTTATCTTCACAAAGTGCCACGGCTACCACAGAGTTGAAAACTAAGCAGAAACACTGAAACAACCAGTCTGTGAGTCACAATTAACAATTATTTCAGCTTTTAACTGAAGCTGCTCACATCCAAATATTCCTCTGTAATTTCCTGCAGTTCAGATCATAACCTTCACACGTAATTTGGCAGGAGGGAGTTTGACAATGAACTGACCAACTCTATGTGTTATTAGAAACAAGTCGTCTCTGCTCAGTTCTTTGGGAAAAAGAAAAGGTCAAACTTGATTTGACAAAACTAAACTAAACATCGACTCTTCACTATCTAACAGTCACTTATAAAAACGCTGCATCGTGCACTCCGAGCTTCTCTGCTCATTCAATCCATTTAAAATGGCTGCATGGACGATTCTCTCCTGCTGCACTTTAAGAGTTCCCTTTATCATGCAGGGCAGCGATACACAAACACGGAAAATACTGTCATCAAATTCACTCATTGAAATCCACAAAGAGATGTTTACGGAGTTCTTACAGCTAAAAATACAAAGTCCACTTCACAATAACGTCACTTTTTTAATCGCTTTCATGTTTCTAACGAGGATCCAGCCCTCTGAATGCTAACAACAAACACCGACACCTTTCTCCTGTATGAAATGTGCTTTAATACGCTGAGATTTGAAATCCTTAGACATACCATAAACCTGTTTCTGCCCTTTTAGGAGCAGATATGAGCGAACACACCCAGCAGGATGTGCTGTCCGTGTTCAGCACAGCTCCAGCTGTGTGGCTGATCAGACGAGTGTGTGTGAACGGTGAAATGTGGGAGGTGTGTTTGGAGTGCAGAGAGGCAGACTTTTCCGCTTTGAAGCTTTCAAAAGTCTGAGCAGTTCACAGCCCGCTGGGTAATATTGTCCATGATTTCACAGCCCTGTCGAGACAGCGAACACCCTGGGTGGTGTCCCAACAACAGAAGATGAACTTGTGCTGAACTTGTTCTGCGGAGGTGAGCGAGCCATCCTGAGATGCTCTGTCTAATCTGGCGCAGCAAGACTGCAACACTTTAAAGAGTCTAACAAATCAGAGGTGTGTGAAGAATCATTCCACATGCTGTGATCATCTCACACAGAGCGACGAAGAGATCTGATCTCTTCTGATTGCCGTGTGAGGACCACGCCCACATGTCACCACCTTAAAACATCACCTCCTCGCAGCTCCCGTAGTCACTCTCCACCATGCTTGACCCATCGCAGCTGCGTGGGTTCTGTCGTGCTTTTCGGGTTTGAGGCTGGGCCTGGTTCAGGTTCAGTGCCGGCGGCGGGCTGGCCTGCTCAGCGTATGAGGGCATGGCGACGCTGAGGCGCATGCTGAGTCTCTTGTAGCCCGTGACGTTGTCGAGGCTGCGGGTGTGCTGGGTCGGGTAGTAGCTGATGGCGGTGTACTCGTTGGGGCACTGAGAGCTCGGAAGAGGAAGACCGTCTGGACCCAGGAAATCATCCAGGTTCTGGTTGCTGTAGCACGGTGGCAGGGGTGCACGGCGGTCGCAGCGGTCCAGCGGGAACGGGAAGCCACCAAACCTAGAGTTCCTGCGGGAGTCCATGGTGGAGGTGGAGTAAGTGTCTTCTACGATGTCAAACTGAGGGAAATCCTGGACCGCCGGACGGCCGTAATAGTCCGGGTCTGCGGGGTAGACTAAGGACAGGAAGCAGAGGAAGAGCTCTGGTTACTGATGGTTTCGCACTCAAACAATCAGCTCAGAAAATCATCACTTACTTCCAACTTTCACCTAAAATGTCCCAGGCAAACACTACCCAGGCCACTCCTGCTCTTACATTTGATTTACTGCAATGTCGTCTATCATCAGCGACAGCAACTCGCTGGAAACGAGGGATTGAAAATCCCCACCCACCGGGATGGAGTCAGAACTTTACTACGCTGAAATCAAAGTGAAACTTCTCCACATCTACTGACACTGAACACAGGGCTGAAAGTGGGTTTCAAAAGCTTTAACAATCTGCATATTAAACACTCAGTGGGTGTGTGTGAGAATAGCTCCGCGTCCCCAGGTCACCGTATTTCACTTAGAGGCAGGCGACTGATCCAGAAACATGTCTAATGACTTCCTTAGTAGAATAATCCTCCTTACTTATCTATGGCCAAGATTAAAACAATTCAAGGGCAACCTTAAAGATTAGCTCCTCCATCTTTCTGCGCTGTAATCTCGAGCTACGTCTCAACCTTGAAATACTAATTTGGTGATTTCAGGTTGCTCATCCCAAGCAAAAGTGACCGTCAGGAGGATTTTTAATCATGTGCGGCAGCTGCTTCAGACTTTAGTTATTAAACAAGCAGGAAGTCGGTGAGGAGAGAGGAAAACGTGCCGCTTACGTAACCTTAGCGGTGACTCGGTGACATTTAATCTGTCATGTCAGAGGTCACCGCTCTGAACACACATCTGGTTATGAGCACACGCACGGCGTCACTTCCACAAAGAGGAGTTCACTCATCAGAGCATCACAGACATAGTCATATGTGTAAAAAGCATTCTATAATTCAGCTACGAAACACCGCCCTCAAACCTCATATTTATTATTAATTATAATATTATCACATAATTATTATTATTAATATTAAACATCAATAATAATAATTACCGTAAAAACTAAAAGTCTGTAAATCCATAAAAATCTGTTGTAGCTCTGGATGTGCTCTGCATTTTTACAGTAATCACTGATAAGTTTTTAAAAGTTGTAACTTGAATTTGATCATTAATTCAACAATAAATAATAAAAAAAATGTTATTAATTTTAATAAAAAAGTTCATTAAGGTTAACATTTTATCAGAAAGAGCTCAACTCATTAGAAAAAATAAAATAATAAGTAAATAGCCATAAAATGGGACACTAAAAATACAAAAAAAATAAAAATCAATATGATGCAATAATTATTTTCTTGTGTCCTTACTCACATACACACAGTGAAATAGACTACAGAGTACATATTAATTAAATTTGCTTACACATAATAATAGTATAAATGTATCATATAATGAATTAAAGAGTTGCAGCTCTTATTTGCTTTTGCCTGACCTTTGACCTTTACCCCTAAACATGACTGACATTTTACAGCTGCCGTGACAACATCACAGCTGCCGTGATATCATCCCGACACCAGTGACATCAGCAAAGCCGCCGTGACATCACGTTTATTGATTTGAAAGCTGATTGATGACAGCTAAAGTAGCCCACACTGTCAGATGTGACAGTGCTGCCATCAAACAGGCTCTTGATCCCAGGTTCCTGAGCCTCGCTGGACGAAGCCTTCAGCAGATGCTTGGGCCCATACTGTCATACAATACGAAAAATGAGAAAATATCAAAGAACACAAACTCAACAGGGCTGCCTTTGTGCTTTCTAAATAGCTTAAAACAGTCAATCCTTACTCAGGAGTTACAGTCATGAAAACAGGTAGAAAATCATCCCTTGCAGTCAAGTGGAAACCTGTAAAGCCAGTCTGTGCCTAAAACCTCTGAACAGTGATACCAACACACTAATCATCATCATCATCATCATCATCACGAGGAAATGGTCCCAAAACGTCCCAGAAGAGACTCCCGCAGACTCGAGGGCTCAGCAGAAAACAAAGTTGCTTCCCGAGGATTATCACTTCATATTCCTGCCCTTCATCCCCAAATCTCAAAGTAACAGAGCAGACGTGTTCGGCACTTTGCTCAGACAAACTTTAGAGGATTTCCTGCTGTTAGTTTGGTCTCTGAGAATACCAAGCAGACTCCCGGCTGCTTGACATGTAGACACAGAGACAAAATGAGACAAAAGAGGAGCGAGGGAAATGCAAAGGAGACAAAAGGGAAACGCTGGAGAGAAGCCGAGGAGATGAGGGGGAAAGGGGGTGGAAGATGAAATGAAAAGGACAGATGGAAGGTGAGAGAGGAGAGACGTGACTGATGAGAGGATGAAGTAAACACAGCTCGGCGATGAAAGCCTGACAGCATCTTTAACGGTTCACCCACACCAACAGTCTTTGTTCAGTAACTCCGATCGGTGGCTCAGGCTAACAGCACGAGCTGCTCCAAAGGGCCTGGGATTTGTAGAAACTGAAACAATGTCTGTATGTATAAAGATAAACAGGATGGTTCACACGGATGACTTTCTGAAATTTAGGATGCTTACTGACAAATTAATAAATGATGTTGTATTTAGACGGCAGGTCACTTTAAAGCTCCCTCTTTGTCTTTCTGTTTCCTACTGAGGTAGAATTAGAGGAAGCTTTCTATCTGAAAATGTTTTCAGACTAAAGTCCTGTTGGGGAGTTGCATCATTTTTCTTTACACATGTGTGATGAAAGTCCAGAGCCTCTGGGCCTTATTTATAATCAGTGAAATGACGTGTAAAAGCAAAAATTGTAATTGGTGTTAGAATTCACCGCCATGGGTATTTGTGCCTGAAGTGGGCAGATCATGTTGGTTTAGGGTTAGCTGCTGCTGAGCTGGAAAGATTCGAGAACTGGGGACAAAAAGTTTCCCTGTAGCTGTTTTTGTAAAGTCTGATATTCAAACAGCCTTGAAAAGACCATTAAAAGTAATGAAATTCCCCTTTGGAGGCTTTCTGTGAGGCTTCCAAATCACACAAATGAAAGGCTGACCAAGGGCAAGGCGGTAATCCCATCTCAGGGCTGAATGGGCTGCCATCTACCACTGTGTGCATGATTTAACTACAGATCAGTGTTGCTGGAAACTTTCACTGAGATTTTATCCAGAAACACAGAAAACAAATGAAAACATCAAATATCAGCAGCGAGCTCATGATGTTTGGAAGATTACGGCGCTGTGTTCACACCAGCAGTGGCGGCTTTAATCCTCATTCAAGCATAAAATCTTGATGGAGAATTAAAATGAAGTATCAACTCAAACATTAGTGCTGCTTAAACCTGAAGCAGTCCTCGCGAACACATGCTGACCATCTTTAGGACCAGACTGGACTCTTACCCCTTAAAGACAACATTCGATGACCTCTCCAGCACCCTTAATGATGAGCTCTGACACCTGAGTATATGCCCATAAAGTCGTGGTTTGATGATCATTAGAACAATTTCCAGGTTTTTCCAAGGGTGAGGCAGAGACCTCCCTCACGGATGCACAGCCAGTCCTTTTGTTCTAAAGCCAGGCCTGACTCAGTTCAGAAATCATGTTATCATCCTGTGAAGAGTTTGATATGGAGGTCACTCGGCAGCCTCGGGTGGCGTCACCATTAACAATAAGTCTTACAACGAATGAAGCGGCTCACACAGAAACGTGTCCTTTCCTGTGCTCGTAAGGTTGAACAGACGAACGACCTGCCAGCCGGGTGCTGCCTGAGGAGCGATGGCATGACAAACACCCAATCTGCCTCTTCATCTGTCTGAGCAACACGACCACGGACGCAGGACTCACAGCTCGGTGGTATGGATCGCTTACAGACAGATGAGCACGACAGCAGGAGAGGGAGACAAACATGGAAGCAGACGTTGGCCTCACACAGGAGCGTTATCTTATCGGCCAGCCTCACGGCGACAAAGCAGGAAAATAAAGACCTGCACTACTATGAAAATCCTTTTCATAGTAGAATAAAGGCCACCTGTTTGAGCTGTTCACAGGCTGAATTACTCAAACTGCTTCATGAAAAAGTTCAGAAGAGGACAACGACAGCTCCACACCTGAGCTCAGGTGTGCAAACGGGACAGAACCAACGCGGACTCTCTGAACTAAAACCAGGCGCAGATTAAACATCATCGAATATCAGTCTGTGTGACACTGATGGTGGGGTTAAGTTGGCACATCACATCTTCATGTGATTTCCACTTAGACTGGTCGTCAAACATCACTCAGAAACAGATACCTGCTAATCAATAACATCCATCCATTCGCTTCCGCTTATCCTTTCCAGGGTCGCGGGGGGCGCTGGAGCCTATCCCAGCTGTCATAGGGCGAGACGCAGGGTACAGCCTGGACAGGTCGCCAGTCTGTCGCAGGGCCAACACACAGGGACAGACAACCATTCGCACTCACATTCATTCGCACATTCACACCTAGTGACAATTTGGATTATCCGATTAACCTATCCCCACAAGCTGCATGTCTTTGGACGGTGGGAGGAAGCCAGAGTACCCGGAGGGAACCCACGCAAACACGGGGAGAACATGCAAACTCCACACAGAAAGACCCCGGCCTGATGGTGGAATTGAACTCAGGACCTTCTTGCTGTGCGGCAACAGTGCTAACCACCGTGCACCGTGCAATCAATAACATCCAAATAAAATCCTGAAACTGGAGCTGCTCGGACCACACAGCAGCTATTTTATATGATTATTTATATTCCATATAAACCAGTAAGCAGAACAACGTGCAGGAGTTACATTTAACTGTTGTTGAGGAATTTATTGTTAAGTTCTTTTTTATGATTGTTAATAGAGTTTATTTCCGGGAAAACACCACTTTTGGGTTCATGCTGTGTTGGTAAAGTTGAACCACAACTGCAGCTCATCAGTGTCGTCAGTGACAGCAGCTGATTGGACGAGGAGAGAACGTCCTTTATTTTGATAGAGCTCATAAATGTTGCTGCCTGTGAGCTCCAGGTCGCCGATGAAACGCTGTTCAGTGTTTGCTAGCAGTAGATAGCATTTAACATGGCGGTCTATTGTGGATGCTTTTTGTTACTTCGTTTTTCAGCAGCTTGGTGGAAACACAGCTTCATGTTTAATGTGCACGTATAACGTTTGCTCGGAGAAACCCCCGGGACAGCTGTAGAGATTTAGGGAGCCTGAGAGGTGCTAACTGAAGGAAGAGTACTAACGAGAACGAGACGTGGAGACAGTGAGGAGGCAGATATGACGTGATCACAGCAGTGAAACAGAAAAATCGCTTCCCGATGTTATCACTTCCTGTCGCCTCATTGAATGTTTCATCTCCCAGAGTTTAATCAGTGCCGTGTACTGACAGACAGTGCACGTTTCACATGATGCAGCACTGCACATCACAATTAACTGCGTGTTTACGGCGACATCGAGTGACTACAGCGTCTCTTCTGACCTTCTATATGTCAGGACTGAAAATGCTGCTGTGACTTAGATGGCATCTCTCCAAACGATTTTCCAGTCGGATTATTTGAAACTCCAACGCCGTCTTATTAAAGAGTCAGAGCTTTAATTATTGCCCTGAAGTCAAGTCTTCTTTAAAACAGACTCCATGCTTCCCTGGATTGATCACAGCAAGGATGCCGGTGTTATCTGCATGCCTGTCCAAACGCCTTCTCTCGTACATTTATGCTGTCTTTTTGTTTCCTCTATCAACAAAATCCAACACACCTTCAGACCAAAGATGCATGATGTCCATGCTGCATGATGTAAAGTGCAGCACTGTTAAAATCCCTAAAGTGTATTGTGGGTAAACGTTCATGGATCACATCAGTTGGCGGGACAGGTGGCTGCTCAAAAAGACCTTTTGCTTCCATCTGATACCAGGATCATCTCATAGCCCTGCTTCCTCCTTTTTTTTAATGCACTCAGTGTTTGGCTGTCTAAATGCGGCTCACAGCTGTGAAACGCAGAACAGTTCACCTGTTCGGCGGAAGAGTTTGCAAACATCGCACACTTTAGGTCCTGAAGGAGTTTTTGAAAATGTTTGAAGGGTCTGGATCACAGACGAAACTGAATTTTAGTGGAGTCATCCTTCTGTCTATTCGTGTTGAGCTAGAAGAATCACTGCGATAAACCCCAGGAGCGTCGGATCTAATGACATTCTGCGCTGCATGAGTGCTGCTGATAGTCCTGCTTTATTCTCATTATTAATGCTCACAATCAGATGTCCAAGAGCATGCTGAGGTTTCATCAGAAAGTCTCCCAGTCCCCCAATTCAAACCAACACTCACCCTCATAGTCCAGGTCCCAGTGGTTTTTCCTGATGGAGTCGTTATCAGAGCTCGATGGCGGCCTGACAGGAAGGTTGGGAGCAACGCTGCACACGACCGGCCCCTGCGTCTTTGGAGACCCACCCGCCGACGAACCGATCTGGCTGCGTGGCCGTAGCGATCTGAACGGTGTGTGGTCGAGGTCATTGGTTGGACCAACCAGCGAGCTCATCTCAATGGGGTTGACTTCCTGGGAGTTTGCTTTCAGGCTCTTGGCCAGACTGGACTGTAAGTACCTGCAGGTGAAGCAGCTGACGTTAGAGATTTAATAAGATCTGATGGAATATGTTGACGAATAACTTCAGAAATAAAAACTCTTACCCGTTGGAGTCCTGGACGCAGATGGGTTTTTTCTTCTTCTGCTGAACATGTCGTTTCCTGATGCAAACAAAGACGCCGACCAAGAAGACTAATCCGAGCACACCGGCACCAATCTGTATGATCTCCATGTATCCAAACGATGGATTGACCTGAAGAACGGGAAAATGATTAAAGTTTGATCTGCTGCCACTGAAGAAGAAAGAACATTAAGGTCATGTGTGTCTGTCGTCATGACTGACCAGAGGCAGTGGCTCGCAGTAGATGGCACCATTAGTGACTTTACAGCCGAACCCTTGAGGACACTCGTTGGGTGAACAGCCTGTGTCTTGGCACCTAAAAGGTTAAAGGGAGGAACATTAAAGCACTTTCAGAGGATGGAAAACTAAAATATTCCAAAAAACAGCAAACTGTGAGTGAAAAGAACCAAAACTCTCATTTAAACTTTGCACACCTCACATTCAGTTTCGTCTCCTCGGGCACCTCTGGACTGATTTTCAGTCCTGTTCTGATCTTTTACATCCCAAAAGCTCACAGAGCAAATATCAGCTTTAGTTTCAGAAGGACCTGAATTTCATGTGACTGTGTCCACAGTTTTTAACTTTGTAAAAAGAATTTATGTTGGAAATGAAATGAAAAAATGATAAAAGATTCCGGTGATAGCCGCACACACAGCAGCTCCTGTCCCTCCTCAGTTGGACTTCTCTGCTGATGAGACTGCCCAAACTCCAGAGGTTACTCTTTGGTCCTGAAGCCTGTCTGAACAAGTGCTCATTAGCGGAGAGGAGCACAGAGGTGGAGGTTAAATTAGTGATGATCCTATAAGCTTCAAAGCTGGCATGGGCACGAAACACCACCCTGAGACCCTGCTGGCACAGATCTGATTGCTGAGTGCTGGAGCGGAAGCACTCACACAAAGCCGGCACTCTGTTTTCCATAAATGTGCCCGCAGCTCAGTTTATTTCCCCGGTGCTCAGGTCCCCCGCTTTACTTCACTCAGAGTGTATCCCGGCAGCGCTTTGCAGAGAAAAACATGTTTCCTGTTATTATCTGAAGGAAGACTTTGCTTTGGAGACCAGAGGAACGTTTCTGAATGTCTTTGGACACTCTAAATAAAATGTCCTGTTGTGTGCTGCTGTCCACCACACACGCTGGTGACAGCTTGATAAAATATCTCTGCATGTTTTCCTAAAGCAAAAGTACGCCGCCTGCAACTACCATTCAGCAGTAGCCATTTTTCATTCAGCGAATTAAACCAAACCCACCTGGAAGAGGGACGGTGGCTCAGAGCCGCGGGGATCGAAGCAGCTTTAATGAAAGGAAGGAGATGCAAATATGGCCGTAACTCTGTTGGGGGGGGGGGGGGGGGGGGGGGTGAGCTTGTGTGTGTCAGACTGGGTTTTTTGGTTCATGTTTATATCTTTAGTTTCAGTTTACCCTCAAAATGTCAATTTTAGTTGTTTTTTTTATTAGTTTCACTGCTCTATAAAAAAAAAAAAAAAAAGCCCAGAAGTAGATCAGTTGCAGTGTGACTGCAGTCGCTCTCAGACAGATTGGCAAATTTGAAGGTTTGCAAATAATAATCATCTAACTTATAAATGCAGACATTTACCAACATGTTGCAGTCAGTCTGCACCCCGTCGCAATGCAATCAGGGGTTCGACTCAGCGGGTTGCAGACTGGGTGTAACCTGATTGAACTCGAGGGTAAAAATGAAGGTCTCGATGCACCGAAGTCACTTTGAAGACGGCGGCTGACTGTGAGTGGTTGCAGACCTGGTCTCCAACTCTGAAGTGACCATTACAAAGGTTTAGTTTTCAGTTTAGTTTCAGTGACTTGCTGTGTGACAACACTAGTTTGTTATCACTGGAGCATATATCACCCAAAACACAATGCTTTTTGCACAGTGGCACATGTGCAGCAGCTGCTCTCTAAAGCAAATATCTAATCAGCCAATCACGTTTTAATGCTCAAAGAGCTTGTTGCCATGGTCTCAGGACCTTGATGTTGAATTTTCTCTTTCCTCTTCTGGATTATTGTTGCAGGATCTTAGTTCATGCACTTGAGTCTTGGTCTCTCTTTTTGGTTTCCACCCTTTGTCTGAGTTAAGTAGTTATCACTTTTGCCTGTTTGTTTGGTCTTTGAGGACATTTTTAGTTTGGTCAGTCCTTAAAAGTCAAGTAGATGATCACAAACCTGCACACTATAAAGAGGATGATGCGACAGGAATGGATCTCCATCACTCAGGGCTGGGGCCAGATGAAGAAGTTATGAAGAATAAGGATACACTCTGTGCTTACATTGATTTGAACGGCAAAGGCAGGCTCCACTGTACCTAATAAAGTGGCTGTGATGGTTAAAAGCATCGGTGAATGAGGTGTGTGTGTGGACATGTGCCTACCTTGCCTCAGGGTTCTCACGCGAGCAGTTGCACAGGTAACCTTGATCCATGGGCATGCACACCCTGCCGTGGGTGCACGGCTGGGAGGCGCATGGGTTGTCGGTCAGCTCGCATCGGGCGCCGTGGAAGAGTCCTGCACACCTGCAGCGCGGCTCTGCAGAGCAAATAAAACACCCAGACATCTGAGACAAGAGCAACTGATCAAAGCCACAGCGAGTCTCCCCTACAGGCACGAAATAATCAAAGCAAAGGTCAGCAAGGTCCGGCCGGAGAGTGCAGCACCTTGTTGATGTTTAAAGGGAAAAATCGTGCAAGCTTTATTCTCCCATGGATAACTGGCAGAAAATAGCACGTGGAATTGAGAAGGCAGCAAAAATCATGTTTCATCAGCCAGAATCAGAGAGGGAAGCCACCAGGATGAGGAAGCAGGGATCAAGGACACAGGCTGAGATCACGACTCTTCCATTATCATGTGTCTAATCTACAATCTAAACTGACTTCTGCACATACACCTGTATTTGTCTTAATCTGCGAGTCATAAAAATAAAGCTTTCCTGATTTGTAAATGAAAGGAAGCAGGGGAGGATTTAGGGTGGGGCTATGCTATGATTGACATGTTGATACACTCGTTTTTACCCAACCGGTCTCTCAGATGGGGTCACCTGATTGTTGGGGTTTTCTCCTTAATGTTGTGTTTACCTTACAATATAAAGTGCCTTGAGACGACTGTTGCTACGACGCTGTGAGATGGGGACAGACAAAAAATCATATTTGTTTCAACAGTTTCATAAAATGTTGCAAACTGAACGTTGCCCTGCAGCTGTACTGAGGCTGATTCTTCATTAAAAGCTTAACTTCCACCACCTGCAGGCACTAAATTTTTGTTTTTTCCTTCTAGTGATGAGATAAAAATGACTGCAGGGGCAAAAACAGCAACTTTTTTAAGTTCGAATCCTCCTCAGAGGAGGAGCAGAGGAGGACACATGGAGCTGAACCTCCTGAGGAGAACCTCAGCTCCAATGGGTGTGGGTTCCTGCTGAATCCGCACGTCGGTCCATCTCCTCCTCCTGTGGTACTTCACTTGTTCTCCTTTAGTACTTTAGTTACTGAGCTCACATTGTTTGTTTGTTTGCTTTAATCTAATTTTATTAAGTCATCATAACAAAAACACTAATTAAACTATGATAAAGGAACACACACTGTGTGGTATTTCCTTATGTTTTGGCACATTTTTCCTGCTTTTATTTTGGCGGGCTAAAGTGGAGGCTGAGAGGAAACTAAATGATGTAAGAGCCCTGAGCTGGACTCGGGACTTTGGCCCTGAAGTGTGGACATTTGTCTGTTTCAGGAAGTTCTGTGCACAATCTCGAAATCTCTGTTTTATTTTTTTACTTTCAATAAAATCTAGTTTTTGGCGACTCACCCCCCGTGGCGTCCTCCTCACAGACACCTCCGTTCTTGCAAGGGCTGCTGTCGCAGGCTCCTCCCCCGCTGCAACACTGGTACACCCCAAACACCCTCCTGCTCCCTGACCCCCTCCATTCCGCTGAGTCGCCTGTTCTGATTGGCTCCCCATTGAGCTCCAGGCCCTCAAGGCAGCCGCTGAAATTATGTGGCTGTTGGTGGAGCTCTGGAGGAGAACCAAAGAGCAACGCTCCATGGGAGCGCAGCATCTGGCACGGCTCAACTGAGGAGGCGGACACCGGATGCTGCCCGTCCAGGGTCAGCCTCAGCGAGGAGGAGTTGACCTCCAGCAGGACGCTGTGCCAGCGACCGTCTGACACCATATGAGAGCCAATCGGCAGTGAGGCAGGGGTGGTGGTTCCACATCTGTACCTGAAGAGCAGGTCTCCGCCGGCCAACTGAGGGAGGAAGACAAAGGTCAGTGAGACACATGCACGAAAACCAGAGAAGAATACGTCCGACTCAGTTTTTGAGTGTAAGCCTTTGACTTGTTATTTTCTTTCTTTCTGGGGAGAAGAAACTGTTAAATGAAGAAACAACATTATTTAACATTATTTAACCACCGACATCCTGCTTGGAAGCAGCTCTGACATTTAATGCTCCTTTCAGATTCGTTTCAGTGGTTCCATCACTTAGTGTTTTGTAGTTTGTTAGAAAAAAGTCTCAAAATGCTTTAAATTCATCTTCCTTCGTTTAGGCGCTCGTGCTGTGACTTATGTTTCAGATTTTGAATGAATGCCAAAAATATTGGGTCAAAGGTCCTTCACTGTGTCATGCTGTGCACTCAGCGTCCTCTCAGAGTTTCTGCACGCTCAGCGTTCCCAAAGCCAGGTCATGTTTTCTACATGTAACACCATGCTACTCCAACTTCCAAGGAGCATGGATGTTTTGGCCTCGCTGGTCACCGGAGGCATTATTGATAGCTGCTGTGTCTGTTTCGGCGTGCTCCTGTCTTTATTTGCAGCCCTCTAGAGCGTTCAGGCCATCCTCTGGGTGATGCTGCACTGCTCTCTATCGCTGCCGCATGTTCTCTCTGCTTTCTTGTGGCAGTAAAAAGCTTCAGCAGTGATTCATATCGGAGGGGCCGGACCTGCAGGACTCTTCTCATGGATTAATGACAGCCCACGGGGCTGAAGGAGGGAGCTGAGGGCTGAATTGTGCTGCTCGTCTTTATTCTGTATCATGTACGTTCCTGTGACTCTGGGTGTGATTTATGGCAGCCGTGTGAGGGAGATGATGCACTCGGGCTTTTACAGCACCAGCGCAGCATAAGTCGAATCCCGCTCCTCAGAGACTTCAGCTCTGCAGCATCAGTGCTTCACGCCTCTATATATCACATCCTGTCAGTGCTGCTGATAAACTGGAGAGTGCCCGCAGCGTGTGATGTGTGTTGCGACTGCACGCAGGCAAACTACAGCGCTGGTGTCAAACCGAGACAGAGAGGGAGAAGGCCGAGCTCAGGCCAAAGAAGGAAAACTCAGCAATCTGACGCGCTTCAAACATTAAAATAGAAGTTTCCAATTTAAAAAAAAAGGAAAAACCCTTGGACACACCCCTTTCCCTGTATGGTTCTTCCTTCCCACAGTTGCCAAGTGCTTGCTGAAAGGGAGTGGTCTGATTGTGGAGGTTTTGTGTAGTATTGTGAGGTCTTTAACTTACAATACAAAGTGCCTTGAGATGACTGCTGTTGTGATTTGGTGCTATGTTAATTAAAGTGAGTGAATCGGGGCTGGATTTCAGCTTTGCTCACACTTGTGATCCTGCGTGTCTTCACTTGGATGGGGACAACAGAGGTATGTATGAAACTCAAAGAGGCTCCTTGCATCAGGACTGACTCTTGGCTTTGAGAAGAGCTGCACAGCCAGGAAACTGCATACCTGTCCAATTGAGCTACTTGACAGAGAGTGTGCATCCTCACATCCTGGATATAAATCCAGTGTTTTTAAGGAACGCTGGTCTTTAACAGTCTGCAGATTGCAGGTGATGTTTCAGCACCTGGGAGAGAATTTTGGGAGGATGAAAGGCAGCAGTTCAGACTGCTCAGAATCAGGCTGGCTAAACGGGCCAAGAGTCTGAGAGGCTAAAAGCTGATGTCACTAACGCGATGTTTATCAGGAGCAATGCTCTCACATTTAGCATAAAAGTGCATTAACTTTTGTTTACTCTCTTTGGGGATAAATAGTGACTCAACCTGGGAGACATGTAATTACATTTTCACTCATGTCGTCCTCAGAGTATTGGACATATTCATCACTGTCTGCCCTGCACCTGATCAAAATTCAGCAGCACTGAGAAAAAGCTGCAAACTCCTCCTGAGGGAGACGCGACTGTTTTCCAAATATGAAAATTAATAATCATCCATTCAGTGTTCGTGAGCATTTGCTCAAACACTAAAACACACGAAGACCATCCAAGCAAGAGCTCCCACCGACTGTTAAAATAAACACGTTTACAGCATGACAGAGAAACTGTTCTGGTCCCTGTTAATAGTTTCCCCCTTCATAACAGTTCCCTCTGTGCCTGACAGCTGGGTGGCGGCACCTCCATCCAGCTCCTCTGGGCAGCTGTCCCTACACCTACTTACTCACGCATGTGTGTGTGAGTCTTTGTGATGAAATGGACAAAGACACACACAAACCAGGACACCCCACGGATGTTTTCTGTGGCCTGCCTTTCCTCCTCCCATGCACTGATGTTGATCTTCCTTAAAGAAGGATTTTCAGTCCTGTTGCTTCCTCACCATATGAAGTCCTTAGTCTTCAGTGTGAAGGTCCTCCTTCTAAACCAAGCCTCTTCAATGTTTCCGTAGGAATTTGGGTTTTATGGGGTAGGCTTGCTAACCCTACATCACAGCCTTCTCAATTCTCAGTTGTTCCTAAATAAATATAATCTCCCCAGAGTTTCCTGAGCACGGCCCAGGCTCCTCCCAGCTGGACAGAAAACACCTCGTCTAAGAGGCTCCAGAGTGATCAAATGCCACCACCAGCTCATTCTGCAGGTTGGAACGCAGACAGCTTAGCTCTCCTTTTCTTCAGTTCTGTAAATCGCCTCCTCCGCTCTGATTGTGGAGCAAAGTGAGCAACAGAAACCTCAGAGCCTCGCCCGCCGCAGACCCACACTGGTGGAATTTAATAAAACAAAGGGACGACTGCTGAATGAGACTGTGAGCAGGATTCCCTGCTGCTCTCTCACCGCGATAAAAGCCTAAACTGACATTTCAGGCATTTTGTGTCACTGCAGAAACACCAACTGTGTATGGAGTGTGTTCACTGACACTCCTCATCACACAGGAGTGACAAATCACCTCTTCCTATTCTACACTTCTCACCCTGGCAGCTTTTCATCCACATGCTCACACATTTTCATTTGAAAGGAGCTGATTCCAAGCGCATGCATGCAGAAGCAAAGAAATTAATGGCAGCAAACAGGTCTGAAGGTGAGCACGCATTTCCTGTCCCACAGGTGTGAAAGCTGACAGAGAATACTGATGAGGTGTGGAAGAGTACACTCATACAGTCCGCTCAGTCCTCCCGGGTAATCAGGTGTATGAATAGCGCTTCGTATGTTCAGGAAGTTTCTCTGAACCAAACCCAGGTGAGGGAGCTCTCGCTGCTCAGAAATTCCTTTTGAAGCCATTTCTGCTCATAATGAAGCGGGCAGGGACCAAGATCCAAAGCCCAGGAGGGAGAACGCTGGGAAAGGCTGAATGGTGCTTTTGAAATTTCCTGAGAATCAGAGCGAGTGAATATTGAGCCGGAGAGCTCATAGAGGAGGAAAGCCCAGGAGGGGAAACATCATCAAACCAGGTTTGGGTCATGAGTTATCTGTTCAGGTCTCATTGTTTTCAGTCAGCTTAATAAAGCTTCCTGTACTGCTCCACGAAACGAGGCAATAAATGTTGGAGATTTTTCTTTTTTTAAGTTCAGAAACTTACAGCCTGTGAAACTCTGCAGGTTTATGGTGATATTTTTGTGCCACTATCCTGAGCGCACGTAAAAAAAATTTGAGCGCACGTAAAAAAAAGTTTGCAGGTGCAAGTGTTGCATTTTGAGGAGAAATTTAGCGAAGAAAAGCTTAATTTGAGTGAACAAAATTCATTCCTGCGTGCAAAAATGTATTTCAGTGTTTGCTATTATCCACACGCACACACACACACACACACACACACACACACACACAATAGCAGCCCCTCTCGCTCAGTTTTTGCATTTGTAGAGTTACCCAAGGTGAGTGTTGTTGTGATCTGGATGTGAACTGATTCCTGCTCCACACTCACACATCGAGATGAAATACAGTTCCTACACAGACGTGCACGATAAGCAGCGTGCTCGCATTTTCCTCTTTTACAAAGTCAAGCAGGTAAGAAGACGTGTGTGTCTCTATTGCTGCTCTCCTGAGACACAAAGAAAGAAAACTGCAGCATTTGGCGGAACAAGGATTTCTGATTCCTTCATTCACAGGAAGTTTCCCCTGAGCTGGGCATCTCAGCTGGCAAATGTTTAGTAACGTTGTTTGACACTAATTTAGCAGCAGAGCCGCTGAGTTGATTTAAGGCGGGTCTCTGTGGGGACCGTCGAGTGAGGCTTTTCATCCCAAAATGTTTCTGTCATGGTCCGACAGCCCTCGCCTGGATGCCTGCCCATGTGTTATTGTGTGCATGTCGCTCCCTTCCCCTCTCTCCCACTCTCTCTCTCTCTCTCGTAACGGGATTGTTTACCTCCGAGCTGTGACGGCATTCCTGCGCAGAGACTGGCCGCACCTGTTGTTGATCGGAGCCGACCAGCTGTAGCCAATTATCCGCCATCTCCCGGGCTGCCTACTTAACAGGGCGATCGAGCTTCGGTCAGCGCTGGATCATTGTGTGAAGCACGGTAGAGCAGCGCGGATGGTTTTTGTGGCAGTTTACGTTGATCTGAGGATTGTTTAGTTACTCCGTGTGTGTTTGTGTGTTTGCCACCAGGAGGGAAACGGAGAGAGAGATCACGGGAGCTGGACCGCCACTCGGGATTACTGTTTGGAAGGAGTCACTACGTGTGTTTTCACTTATATACTGTTACACCTTTACCGCACTGTAAATACATCCACTGTCTTCTCCCAAAGGAGTCCTGCATACGAGTCCTCTTTTCTACACCTACCCTGAAAGTTTCCAGCTATGATTCACAGATATGACCTGGTGCTTCACTTCATCCCCACTCACATCATCGTAAATACCGATATTTGATTTGCTCCTGTTTGCCGGCCGCCGTGTGTGTGTGTGAAGTATCTGATACCCGCCGAGCTGCTGGTCTGTGTTCTTCTCACTGTGGTGAATCTGGGTCAGTCCGCCTGTTTTTAGACGACGTTGCCTTCTTCGGTGTGAAATTCCAGCGATGTCCTCTGTGAGCTGACGAGGCAGGCCAGCGTGAGAGTGGAGTTTGTTGTAGAGATGTTCAGCTTTCTTTAGTCACTGCTTTGAAATAAAACTCCTCACCATCATGCTGGTTCTCCCGACAAATCGAGAGCATATCGGGTATTCCTTTCTTGTATCTCTGCGTGACAGGTACTTTCATGTGCTCATGTCCTAAATGCCTGATTGAATTTCAGAAGCGGTTCTGAATCGCAGACCTGCATGAAGCTTCTACGCTGGCTGAGGAGGCGCATGACGCAGGTCCCGGTTTGATCTGGTCATGTGACCCCTCTAATCCGCAGCAATGACTTTAGTGTATTTAACGAAGCCACTCAAGCCTTTCTGTGAGCTTCTCTCAGAGTCGGAATAAACTGGAACGAAGTGCATTCTGGGTAACCTCTCACACAAACCCCTACACTGCAACAGTGTTCAACAGGATCAGGCAGACATAGTTCATTGCACACTTCTGAAACAGTGAGAGCTCTGATGTGTTCTCAGGAAGACTACATCAGTTGTAAAACCAAAGATGTCCGGCTCTCTGATGACAGCACCGCAGATGCATCCATACCTGTAAAGCTCCCCAGCCGATGCTGCTGTTGGTGGACACAATGACGCCCTGCTTCTCGATCGTCTTGAACCTCAGTGACAGTTTGAAGTCCTGGTTGTCCTCGTCCTTACGGTGAAGGTACCTCAGGTAGGACCTACTGTCGAACCTCAGTGCCGACTCTGAGACACAAACAGAGGAAACACAAGCAGAGGTCACACACAGAAGAATGAGCTGGCCAGGCGTTTGCCTGGTTTATCCTCTCCTGAGTAAATGTGCTAATCATCTGATTTTTATTTTTGGATGACTTCTACGTATTCTGTCTTTCGGACTTTAACCGCGTCAACCATGAGGGTGCCACCGCGGCGAGCTTCTGAGATCAGGAATCTTATGTTTGTCTCACTAAATACCTGCAGAGCAGTTCTCACCAAATCAGCTAGGCATCCACTTATCTTTAATAATCCTAATCTGTGTTAAAAGGCGCGGCTCTTTTGATGTTTTTACACCTTCAGATGAAACGAGGTGGTAACCTGTAATGTGTGATCTCTGATCTGAGAGAAAATTTATTTGATGTTGTTACTGGAAAAGGAAAAAAACGGAGCAAAGAGTCAGGCACAGACGGCAACCACGAGTCCAGTCTGGCAACCCAGAGCAAATAAGAGCCATGAGCAAATTTCTCTTCTGCTTTTGTTTTTTAGTTGGTCTAAGATTAAACTTTGATGATGCCTGTGGGGAGGTTTACTAACAACACCAAAGTCGATCTGAGCCCAGGAACTCTGATTTTTACCTTTTTTCTAAACTGAACTTGTGAATTTTGAGCTGCAGAAGAAACACGTGGCAGCAGTTTCATTTGGACCTGCAGTGTGGCACATCTGGCACAAAACTCAGCCTTTACTGGTTTTAAGAGCAGAGGGTTAAAAAGTAAAGTAGAGTCAGACATGTTGGTGACAAGAAGAGCCAGAGGAAAACCCCCTGCAGCTATAATCCATACAGGAATGCCTGCACAAATCCCAATGTGGCCCGCTGAGGGAATACTGACAGCCATTCATGAAATCCGGGGATTTACTCCCTCAGTTCAGCTTGTGTAACCGCAGGGAGGTTAACCTGAACGACATGATGCACCAGAACAGGCTGACACTGGTGAGAATATTTACCCTCCTCATCCTCAGATCTCAGGAAGAAAAGGACGAAATTCCGGCTGCACACACTGAAGCATGAAAAGATCATTTTCTCTGCAGCTCTTTGAATATGGAGTGACGTCAGGGGTTAGGAGGTCAGTGTACTCGTCATCATAACACAGCATGTAAGCATGCAGTATATATCGTTTTCCAGGTAGAGACCCTACAACGATGTTCACTTTAAAGTCACCAGCCTCCACGAACAGAAAGCTCGCTTAGAAGCCTAGTCCTACACGTGTGACAGAGGACTCGATAAAGAGCTGAACCGGCCTCATGTCAGGTTCGCTCAGGTACACCACAGCTGAATAACCCAGGAGGACGCTGTGCCCTCTGTGGGTGTTCAGTCACATGACTCTACTGCAGCACACTTATCCTGCAAACCTGCAGGCCCGAACTTTACGATTCAAACATGCTGCTCTTCAGAAGATGTCAGAAACAGCTGCTGCACCCTGTCAGCTCACTCATACATACATATGCTCTGAGTACAGACAGACAGGTGGACGTACGGTTGCAGGGGCAGGCGCTCTCCCAGGTGTGCTGCGGGGTGATGTAAGTAGCTCTGGCGGTGGTGAAATGGCCCAGCCTCTCTCCCGACAGCCGCACGGAGTTCCTGCAGCCTCGCGGTGGGCATCCGCTGCCCAGACAGCCGTTGTGACTCACTCTGAGGATGCTGAGGCCTAGAGAGTCCTCGATGTCCGATATAATTCCTGTACCAAAGAGTCCAACATGTCAGATGGCACATATACTGAACACTGACCTCACTGACCACGTGTGATCATGCAGCACTTTCACCTGCGAGCCTGCTGGTGGGCAGGGGCCGAACGGGGCCGCCCTGAGGCCTCCAGATGAGCAGGGCCTCCAGGGCCCGGGGGTCAGGCCGCTGCTGTAGGCTGGCCAGGTGGAGCTCCTGCCGGGGGAGATCCAGCTCTTGTCCCAGGCTGCGCTGGAGGCCTCTCCAGTGATCGCCCAGGAACTCCTCCGGCGACATCCCGACCAGCTGCAGAGTCAGTCCAGAGTCCAACGCTTGCTGAGTGGCCACCCACACGTGAACTTTGACCCCGGTCCAGACGGTGAACTTCCCGTCGCTCACGCTGATATTGAGCGCGTACGAGCCCTCCTCCAGGTGTTCGTCTGCCCAGATTTTGCCGTCAGCCTGGTCTACGGAGAAGCTCCTGCCGTCGGGACTCTGCGAGACCAGGCTGTAGGTCAGGACGTCCTGCACATCCTGGTCTGAGGCGTGGAGCCTGCCGACAACCCGGTTTGCAAACAGCCCTCCGGAGGTGGTGATGGAGACCTCAAGCGGCACCACAGACGGAGGATACTTGCTCTCCTCGGTGACATTGATGTTGACCACGCAGATGGAGGACAGGGGAGGGTGGCCGCTGTCTGTCACCTGGGCAAAGGTGGAGCACAAAAAATTAAATGATTTGATTTGTTCTTATGAAATATCATTGAAATGTAAAAGCTGGGACAGGTAACATGTCTGTTTCTCCTTATGCATTTACAGGTGTGCAGGTGTGTGTCTCCCTCCTCTCTAATGCTTTCTAATAAACCTTTTTCTCACTTGCAATCAAAGCAAAAACATTTGTATTTCACATTTCATATTAATCCTTTTGTTTCTTTGTTGTGATCAACCAAACACTGTCCAACCACTGTGATTTATTTTTTTCTCCCTCTGACAGCAGAGAACAAAATGAAAAATGGAGCATTTTGGACTAAAGTATCATCTCTCAGCATCCCAAAATATATTTGTTCCAGCCAACAAAATCCATACAGTGCAGGACACGAATATGCACCATCAGCTGCAACCTGAAACAGCCTGAACCCTCAGAATAACCCCTTCTGTAAATGGATTATAGTGAAGAGTTGAAGCAGGGTCATTCTTCTGACTTTCATTTTTCCAGCTTAAATAATTCCTGTATTCAAACTCAGTAATCATTACTGGGTGTGCAGGGTCAGTCTTGACAGTTCAGAACCACAGAAAACCATAAAGACGACTTTGTTCTAACTTTTCTTCACCTCTCTGGACAGCACAGTGGCTGAGGCCGGGAGCGACGCTCAGCACTTCCAAAGCTGAGACAAACTTTCTAAGATGTCTTTCCTGCAGTGAGAGTTTGTGAGAGAAAGACAAGAGCTTCTCACCTGTATCTTGAGCTGATGGTGAGCTTTCACCTTCTTCCTGAGCGGAGCAGAGAGCGACAGCAGGCCGCCCTGGTCCACATGGAAACGGCGGTCCTCGTTCCCGCTGACAATGTGGAAGGAGAAAGGCGGGCCGTTCCTTGGGGTGTCTTTGTCCGTCACCACCAGCTGGAGGATGCTGCTGCCAACCGCCTCGCCCTCCTGCGGGACACATTTTTATTCAGTTTTGTGCTTCTAAGGATGTTCTCGTTATCCCAGCACCACAGAGCTCCAACATCGACCTCAGAGCTCCCATTAACCAGAGATTTTGTATGTTCTACCTCATGTTAAATCATTCACATGCAACACTGCCTATTTCATGACATCAAGCATGTGATGGGAGATACACTGCAACGTCATCCAGCTCATTCTGCAGGATTTAATCTGACAGTTAGAAATGTTCTGTCTGCAGGAACATGTGAAGCATTGATTATACTCAAACACACTCGGCTCACATCCATTTCACTCACACTGGCCTGTTTAGGCTCAGTGACTGGTGGGCAGTGTTGGTCAAGTTACTTGAAAAAAGTAATCAGTAACTAATTACAGATTACTCCCCCCAAAAAGTAATCCCGTTACTTTACTGATTACTTATTTTCAAAAGTAATTAATTACTTAGTTACTTAGTTACTTTTTAAAAACACGATTTGCAACCTGAATAGGTGATAAAGCGATAGATCTTTCAGCCCAATTCTACTTTTTCTGCATAATTCATCATACAAAATGTAATCAAATGGAAAAGTCTCTTTTTAAAACTTGTTTTATTAGTTTTAACTTTATGCATCAAGCAAAAATTAAATTATCTGCAACATTCTCTGACTAGAAGAAATTTGTTTAATATTTAAACCTATTTTCTGCACATTCCAAAAATTCTAAAATATTTTTTTGTGTGTGTTTACACTCACTCTTTCACATAGATGCAAGTAAAACACAGCAGAAAATAAATAAAGTCAAAGACTAGCGGTCCTGTTGCTCTATTTTCACCTGTAAAGCAGTAGTAGGGTAGGCGGAGGTGTGCTCTGGTGCAGGTGTGCGGCAGCGGTCAGTGGAAGAATCCGCGAGTTTCTCTGTGAGTTTCCCATTACGTCGTTGCGCACTCGGTATTTGCTCGGAAGTTTAGGGGTTTTTTTCGCTGTAAAAAGAAGTTTTCTTCCCACGCACAACGGACGCTAATGTTTTTGTCACTTTTTATGGAATCAAACTCAAAGTAAGGTCAGTGCTTCCACACTTTAAACGCTGCACGCTCATACTCTCTCCCGCATTCATACATGTATATATCATGTATATATCTTTCTATCCTTCTATCTACTTAGCACTTTTAATTCTTATTCTCATTTTTATTTTCATGTCTATTTAAGCTTAATTTATAACAGTATTTATAACAGTATGTTTGCACTGAAGCAATTTCCTAATGTTGTAAACCCGCTCAACATTTGGCAATAAAACCCTTTCTGATTCTGGTTCTGATTCGATATATGATCCATTGTTGATCTGCACACAGCTGTTGTCACGAACGTCGCACTCGCTTACGTCACTGTCATGAGATGTTCTCGCAAAAAAGAAATCACGGTTTTAGTAACGCAGTAACGCAGCGTTCCTACGGGAAAGTAACGGTAATCTAATTACCGTTTTTGCAATAGTAATCCCTTACTTTACTCGTTACCTGAAAAAAGTAATCAGATTACACGTTACAAGTAACGTGTTACTGCCCATCTCTGCTGGTGGGTGAATGGATGGATAGATGGATGGATAAATGAATGATTGAATGAATTGGTGGATTGATAGCGTGGTGGGTGGATGGATGGATGTCAAATATCTTATGTGTGCTGGACAGAGCCACACTGATCACACTCTTCCTGTTTAGCACTCCATCCGTGTTTACTGGTCATTTAAAGAACAGCTGGCATGTCTGTACAGCTCAGAGACACTTCGGCGTCGTTTCATGGAAGCTGTTTGTAGAGTGACTCCCTCCTGTTTCCACTGACTGTGCCAGAAAATAATGAAGACCTTCAGCTGTTTGCTGTGATGGATTACCTACTATCTCAACTAATTTAAGAGGCTTTGCATGCTGATTTTCATATTGTAGGGAATTAATAGAAACCAGAGCTTCCTGGAAAAATAGGTTATCAATCTAAAAACATGCGGCGTGCTTTGGGAGAGGATGCATCAGAGTTAATGGACTAAAATGTGCAACACCTCCGAGAGAGGACCTTTAAACTTCCAACTACAGCACGCCTCACAGGACGCAGGAGAGACGAAGCTCAGCTTCATGATAGCGAGACCAATGTGCAGGTGGAACGTGCAATTATCTTAAAGCTGCATTCTTTCTGAGTTTCTTCATCAGGCAGAGCTGGCTGCGGAGCTGTCGGCAGATGGGACGATAACCCAGAGTCCGGATTTGTCCTCACACTGGGTTTGGCAGTGTTTCGGTCCTGGATCAGTGACTTGATGGAAGTTTGCGAGCTGGCGGGGGAAAAAGTAACTGTCAGTGAGGCGCTGCGATGGGACTGCCAGCAGCGTGAATTCATGTCCACGCACGCAGGCATGTGGGCATCCACATCCCAATGAAGCATCCAAAAATACACACTGGAGCGAAAGCTTTGACTTTGCAACGTAATTAGGAGTTTCAGGTGAGAGCGAAACGCTGACGTCTTTCTGCCGCTTTGATCCCTGAAAGCTCAGAAACCGCTCTGATGACGGAGCAGCATATATCCACCTGTCACAGAGAGTACTGACAGGTGGATAAACGGTCACCTGTAGTGAGCTCTCTTTAATTACCTGCAGCCATCAGGTCATCTGTCTCCATTATCACCTTGTTAGGCCGAGCAGCTGCTTTACGGGGACGCCTTAACCGCTTGTCTCTGTCTGTGTTTATCCACAGGTGTCAAAAGTCACACAGGACTGTAACTGTGGCGCCCTCCCTGAGGACAGCCGAGCTTATTAATGACAGGTGATTCATTCTGGCCGGTTCTGGGTACACACACGTATTTCTTTCCCTCGACATAACTCTCTTTTTCCTGACGCAGGCGTGTGGTGCAGTCATGATTGTGTCTTTTTAAAGCTGCAGAGCCACATTACATATCTGCAGGGTGACAGAGTGATTATAAACCTGGGCATGAGGCGGGGGAATATATGGACCACTGAGCTTGGATCAAAAAACAACAAATGTACAAAAAAAATGGGGATGTTTTTCTTAGAAAGTTACACATAAGGGATAAAACAGCGGAGAACTTCTCCGAGATTAAAATCACTACTTAAGAAGCAAACCTTTGACCTGAGAATATAAAGTCTGAATATTTACAGAACATGGTGAGACTCTCTCATTACCCCTCAAATGTGGTGTGTTGGGCTCATTGCAGCTCATTTTAAAGCTTGTTTTCTAGGTCAACTCGAACAGCAGCAGGAACACGAGTTGGAATCTGGGGAATATCTGTCAGCATAATAATAACATTAATATTTTAAATGAATAAAGGCTTCCAGCCTGGGTGGGTGACGCTCGGGTCGTTGTACCTGCAGCAGCAGACTGTGGTTGACCTGAGAGAAGACGGGCGGGTTGTCGTTGACGTCGTTGACGGTGACGGCGACGAGGACGGCCGAGGACAGAGGTGGGCTGCCTTCGTCTGCTGCCTGCACCGTTAGGGAGTAGTGAGGGATCTGCAGATGAGGAGAGAGTTTTCACGTGACCTGCTGCTTCTTTAGTGCGACGCAGCTCACATTGCTCCTGAGCATGCTCACCTCCTCTCTGTCCAGCGCAGTGCGGACAGTGATGTCACCGCTGCGAGCGTCGACGGAGAACTGTTGCAGAAGGTCGCCGCTCACAATCGAGTAGCGCAGCAGGTTATTGACTGGGCCATCCTCATCTGTGGCAGTTACCTGGACATGGAGAAAAAGCAAGGATGAAAATCGGGAGAGGAATAACTGCGCCTACCTCTTTGGAGGTCAGGGGTCACACAAAACATCCCCACGACACACCGACAAATTGAGTTGCGAGTGGGTCAAAGGTCACGGAGAGCTGAGCTCTGTGCGAAGGTCTGAATGTGGCTCCTTGGCTGGAGGACTCTTCACATCCAGCCTCTCAAGCTTTCAGCAGCTGCGTCCGCACAGCGTGCATCTTCCTCACAACAGCGCACTCGTTCTCACCTTCATTTAAATGAGGATTAGATTGGACTTGGATTTTTGCCTCTTCAGCTTCAGTATCATTATCATACTTTTGTTCTCTCTAACATAATAACTTCAATGAGTCATCCAGTTAATCTGGGTTGGTTCGACTGTAACATTATTATTAAAAGTCAAAACTTGATAATAGATTAAAAAAAGACTGAAAATGAATAATGCCGTGTTTTGAAGTTGTCCCGCCCGACTTCTCCTCCTCTGTGACTGCAACTAACGAATCCTTTCATTCCGCTACCAGAACCTCTGTCTCGTTATTTAAAGGTGAGCCTGACGACGTGGGAACAAATGACAAGAAAAACGAGGAGGAGAGAATCACGCAGCCCAGCTGTGACCGTCGGGAGGCGGTGAGCTGTGTTATCTCTGCTGCTGGCCTGAAAGGATGACGCTGACGTGCTGCTGAACAACTGCATGTGTGTGCGTGCTCCTCCCGTGCTGTTATTAATGTGTGTGAATGATGTTTTTCATCACTTGTTTTCTTTACATTAGCACGTGTTATGAGATCATCAGCTTGCATGAGCACTAAATACATGCAGATTGCCCCTCAGCTGTGAAGCTGTCAGTGCGTCTCTGTGTACGACCTGGGGAACATTGTTAATTAAAAGCTTGAGCATGTGCTACATAAACCCAGCATGCGGACTCCATACAGAACAACGACCGACCTCGTGTGAGTCACACCTCTCACCTTCATCACTAGGCGCCCAGGTGATAGATCCTCCAACACCTCGGCACTGTAGTCACTGCGCCCAAACACCGGCGGGTTGTCGTTCACGTCTGTCACGTTAATGATGACCGTGGCGATGTCACTGAGTGGCGACTTCCCACGGCTCCCCTCCACAGACAGGTAGTACTCCCGGGAAACCTCAAAATCCAGCGGGGCCACGAGGGTCACGAGGCCTGCATGAAGGGAAACGGCTGGTTTGATCACGTGCTCCGACACTGGTGCTAAATTTGCTCAAAATTCCATCCTCGCCTCGAGAAGCAGGAGACACGGGACAGGAGAGAAGAGTTGAGCTCAGTAAATCAGAGTGCCCTCGCTTCCTTCCTCTTTCCCTGCAGTACAAACTTCCCTCCTTCTGTGTATGGTATCATGTGACACGCCTCTGTGCATTCTCACCTGGACAGTAAGTCCACTGCACAGCTTTTATCACCACTCAGCAGCTCTGCAGCCAATGTGTTAAAGCAATAAGCTGAATGCCTTGCTTAAGAGCGCTGATCGTAGCTGATAGTGGAGAAGTGAACACCTCGTACATTAGATCAAACACTGCTCATATTTCTGAGGGTTTGCGGAGGCACGCACACTGTGCAGTTACAAACACATTACAGGGAAACGCTCACAAGTGGGTACAAGACCGAAACCGGCACATGAATTCTTTCAGAATTACTGTTTTGATGAAGCCCTTCGACCAATCAGAAACTGGGGATGATAGGCCTTTTTAATGGCGCTGCCAAAAGGCAGATAAAGTAAACTGGACTCAACCTTTTTACATCTCTTTCAATTTTAATTAAGTGGTGCAGGTAACTGGGTCACATCACCTGGATGGAGCCCTCACTCTCCTCACTGTTGATCTGTTGTATCTGGTGGCTCAGAGCAGGCGGCCTGCTAATCAGAAGGTTGCTTTGTGAGCTCGACTTCCCACGATTCAGTGTGCACCATGAGCCACAAGCGGCCCCACAAAGTCTGTATGTATTTAGTCCCTGTGTGACCAACCGACTCCAGGAGTTTGGACACATTTTTAACGCTCCTCACACCCACTCTGCTCCTACACCACATCCTTTATCTCGGACCTCACTTCCTGTTTTATTTTGAAAGCTGTTCCTTGTGCTTTGCGTCTGTTTTTGTTTCCCCCGTGTCGTGTTCGGTGTCTCATTCTGCCCAGCTGCTTACACTTCCCTGATAACCTTTTTAGTGTTTCTCAGCCTCACTGTGGGTTTCTTATAATTCCAGTTAGTCTCCCAGTGGGTCATAGTTTTGCCCTCTTTGGACTCAACCCTAAATGAAGAGCTCATTTTCAGTTCAACCCTCCATCCACACTGACCCTCCACGGGACCAAAGCTGCACCTCCCCGGGACAAATGTTTGACACCCGTGATTTAAAAGCTTAAACTGATGACTTTAATAAAATAAACCAAGCTTCTTTGTGAAAAATGAAATCTTTACAATTATGAATTTTATTCACAGCAAAAAGCAGAAAAACCATGAAGAATGTGAGAGCGTGACAGCAGCTCCTGACGGGTTGATTCACATCTGCGCTAATGTGCGCTGGTGTGTGTGGGCTCAAAGAAAATAATCAGAGAGCCAAGACATCAAGTCCAGACTAGCTTGCTTTTGACGAGTCCTGTCATTCACGACTCGTTTCACTGGAAGCTGCCATGGTGCGTCTCCCTCTTCATTAACATCTCTGATCTCACCCACATGATTTGGTGACACAAATGACCTCTGGGCGTAATGGCGCATTACCGGCAAATGTCAAAGGAGGGATTTTGGAGCGTTTTCAGCTCACACATTCCTCAAGTTCGCAGCCTGTGAAAGATCAGTAACGTTCAGTGAAGTAACAGAAACACATTTTACAAACTTGGCAGGAAGTCCGCGATTTCACTTTTTACTCTGCAGATTTACTATTTTTTTCCTCCCTTTGTGTCACCGCTGCAATTCTGTGCCATTAACTAACTTTCAGTGCATGGTAATGTTTCCCAACAACTACTAAAAAAGACATAAAGTCTAAGAGGAAATGTGCGGAACACTAACAGAGCAGCCCGCCTCGAAGCTTGGTTTCAGATCTCCACCCACATTACTGAGCACAGCCCTGAAAGACAAACGCTGCTAAACATTAAAGCCTCTGGAAAATTCTTGGATCATCCGGAATCAGGTTAAAGGCAGCTCGGATCATCGGGGTTTTCTACAGCAGCTTTTCTCGCACTGTTGGAAGCAGCAAGCTCAGCTTCAAGCTCAGTAGAGTCTTCATTCTGGTCCCAACAACCCCCCAACAACTCGGCCACGAAGCATCAAAAGATGCTGATCACGAGTGTCTCCATGGAGGGCAGAGTCAACTCATATATTTATCAGAAGGTGGAGGAGGCCCTAGAAATCCTAAAAGTCAGGCAAACAAGACAAAAGTACAAGAAAATAAAGAAAATAAAGACCAATAGATCCATTCATCCATTTTCTTTCACTTATCATCTGGGCCCTGAGCAGCAAAGCCCTCCCTCTCCCCCATCACCTCCCCATGCTGCCAGGGAAGCCTGAGTGCTCTAAACACTCTTTAGATTAGGATTACATCACAGAGAGGAAGCTGTTAGACTGTCTGTTTATAATGGTCAGCCAATCAGAACAAAGCCAGCTTCAAGGGCTTAAACAGCTTGTTTCAGACAGAGGATGAACTGAGGTCCAGTGCGAGAAAAAGAAGGATTATTTTGAACTGTGACTCATGTGAAGCTGCTCTAATCCAGCCCAAGAATCAAACTGTGATGCTATAAACTGTTCATCTCAAATCCTATAACTGAAACGATGATGCATGGAAGACTTTTGTTTCCAGCTTGACGTTGTGTTTTTGCCTGAGCAGAAGCGTGAAGTGACACGTCACTGAGGTTTTCCTCATTTGTGTGATGGCGCTGTCTTTTGGTTCTGGAGCTTACACAGCTCGCAGAGATTTGTGCGCTCTGGCTCACAGTACAGAGCTGCAGTAAGAGAGAAAAAGTGCTGTGTGTCCGGTGTGTGACAAACAGCATTTGATCCAGGGGCGATTCTAGGATCAGAGCTTTGGGGTGCTGAGCACCCAGAGAGCTGCCCATCCAGGCAAGGTAAACTTTCCTCATCACGATGAGACTTCTTCCCTGTCTCTGTCAGTCCCTGCATCCTTAAATGTCTCCCGTTGTCCCGAGTTCCCTCTGACTGTCCCCTTGGTGCATTTAAACCCCTGGTCCTCCCTGTCCTCGTCCTCTGTTGTCTTCATCTCCATTATCAGTCATCACAATTTTACCATCTCTGTGCAAGTCTGCAAATTTCTTTATTAAATCATAAGATTCTTAAATTCATCAAGTCTCTCTGTGCCTGGGTCCTCGTCACAAAACATGACATCACTGTTTTGTACATTTTAACACAATTTAATCCCCACATTTGTGAAAGAAAAGCAAAACACTTTTTTGAAAAGTCTGTAACAAAACCATCAAATCTGATCAAGGTTATTTAAATGCTGCAAAAGAAGAATGGATTGGAATTTTTAAAAAATACATATACTAATAATGGATTGCATTTATATAGCACTTTGCGGGGCCCTCAAAGTGCTTTACAATTCCACTATTCATTCACTCACTGGTGGAGGTAGCTACAGTTGGTGACAGAAGCGAGGCTGCCATATCGCGCCATCGGCCCCTCACCAGTAGGCGGCAGGTGAAGTGTCTTGCCCAAGGACACAACGACCGAGACCGTCCGAGCCAGGGCTCGAACCGACAACCTGCCGGTTACAAGACGAACTGCCAACTCTTTGAGCCACGATCGCAGTTTCCTAACCTTAATTACTGCGGGATAATAATGAATGATGCTCACTGTGAGTAAAAAGTAAGCTGAGTGCATTTGTTTGGACAGAGATTCACTTTTAGTGTATTATAATACAATAGAGATACATAAAAATACACTCCAAAAATAGAAGAGTCCTTGAAATGTACAAAATATTATTAAAAAATGTAAAAAAACTGAGACACCTTAGCCTCTGGTACAATGTATACAATGTATGAAAAGATCTTTACTGCAGATACTACTATGGCTCTGCAGATCTTTTCTTTTATCCTCTGTCGCCTCAGCTTGAGGTTGGAAAATCTGTCTATCACATTTTGGTGTTCAAGTCTCTCAAGCATCTCTTTCTCAACTGACATCACAGCCAGGTGCTGGAGTCTGCTTTGACCCATGGTCCTTCTCAGCCAGGTATGGAGCTGACTCAAGACACTAAAAGACCTCTCACAGCTCCAGCTGCTAACTGGGTTTGTTAGGACAACCTGAATAACAGTTTTCAGTTCGGGGAAGATCTGATTATCCAGAAGATTGTACAATGTTAACATATCTGGAATGGCACCAGCCTCACTCTTGAGCTTCAAAAAGTCTTTGGTAACCGTGACTTCCTCTGAATGAAGCTCAATATGGTAATGCAGTGCCAGGGCTGACAACCCAGTTTGTTTTGCAGACTGTGTATAGCAGCTTTAACATAGGGAGAACACAACTTCCAGATTGTACGAGTAAAATTAGTTTTTCTTTGCCAGTTTAACAGTTTCTGTTGTGCCTGTTAGTACTCCCTGTCTGTTTTCTTACCTGGTTCTTCCTGACCTTGTACTTTCTCCTCATGTTCTCCTCTTTCCTCTCTCCCTCTTTGGACTGACAATCATACACAAATAGATTGTATTCAATTAGATTAAAAAATACTATTAAGATCACTAATAAAAAAAGTCCTATCTCAGTTTACTTTTAACCAAAAGGCAAATAAACAAACCACATGTACATCTAATAAAGGATATAAATATTGAAACACTGATCCAACATTATCCTTTATTGATGGATCATTTGATTTTACACTTTTACCTGAATGTGGCTCCTTTTTTTGAAAAAACTACCTCATATCCATTATGAACCTGGCTGTCTCTCTATACACAAACAAACACACACACACACACACAACAGGAGTTATAAGGTTAATGGGCATCCAGTCAGTTAGCTAGTTAGTACCTTGGGTTCAATATCGGCACATATGACAAAATAACCAGTTTCTCTCATTACATTTGAAACAGGACGGTGGTAACAACAGTAGGCTGCGGACAATGTTACGTTTTACATTTTAAATAGGCTGCATACATTTAAATGGGAGCAACAGGACGGTCAAATGTTGCTGATTTTACTACAGAGCAGGACGGATTGTAGGGTAGCAAACATAGTCGGAAAACACATTTTCAACACTGCAGGTTACCTGGTGTAATATTTTTCAGCTAAAAAGAAACATGGCCTGACTCCTACCTAACTATATAAAGAGTAACTGAAGGTTAAAGGCAGCTAACATGTCCTGTTTTAAGCCAGGCACTTACACCTCTGCTCCGCTGTGTCTCAGCTACCATCGCTCTGGCAGCAACGGCGCTAGAGCCAGAGCAGGGGAGAGCTGGAACAAACCACTTTGGGAGGGGGGAGGGGTTATCTATACTTTTGTTGTTAAAATGTTCCATCTCAATTATGTACTGTATGCTGAAGCACCCCCAAAAATGGGCTAAAAAAATGGGCTAAAATCGCCCCTGATTTGATCAGAGGCCGGAGGGAGATTTACTATTTACGACCGCGTACTCCACAATATGCTCGGAGATGTTTATGGATGATGCACAGGATCAATAATTGATTCAATTCTGAATCATTCTGCAGACATCAAAAAACTCAAATCATAAATTATCCACAAGCCAGTGAGTCACTCATCTCTAATCGTGCTGTGGATGGATGAGTATTGATTGGAAATTAACTTTGAGAAAAACAGGAGAAACTGGAGCTTCTGCTGTTTGTGAATCATCTCAGACAGAAAGCTGAACTCTTCCTGTTGGCGATTCCCGCCGGAGGCGTGCGAGTTTCCGACACACAAACAGCACTCCCTCTTCTGCAGGGGGAAGGATCCATTCATAAAACACACGATTCAGGTCAAACACAACCCGCTCGCCTGGAATTCTTCACTGACATAGCATCGACCAGCTCAAAGTTCACCAAACTAAAAATAACTACGCTGACCAATCATATTCTCACATCCTGTATGCTGGGTAAATATGAAACTAGTGTCAGCCGGCTGTTAAAAAAACAAAACAATCCTAACGGGACGACACGCAGAACTATTTCTGCTGTCCAGAGAGCAGCTGCATGAAGGACCGTCACACACTCATGCAAGCGTGAGTGTGTGCTGCAGGCTGACAGCGCTTCAAACTGAGAATAAGTAAAGACATGTGAGTTAGTGACCTGCGTTGTTGCAGAGGCTGCATCGATCAGTGAAATCGCTAAACTGCTGGAACTGTGGTGCTGCTCGCTGGTCTCTTTGCTCTGGTGTGCAGGCCGAGCCAACAGTTTCACACTTTTCCATTTCAGCTTTAAAGTGTCATACGAACCAAAAATAACCTGCAATCTCAGTGAATCCCATCTAGCTGAGATTCTGATCGTCTTGTCTTGGCTTTTCAAAATAAACAGATGAGTGCACCTCTTCTGGCCTTTAATGATTTATTGGCAACGAGCTGTGAGTCCCACACTGCAGTTCAGTCCGACTGTTAAACCCAGCAGAGGGCGAAGCTCGCGAGCGCTCGCTGCACCATCTGCAGCATTAATAAAGCCTCTCTGCACCAAGGCAACAGTCTTAATCCTTTTTAAAAACATCTGCAGGTAGAAAAACTTAAACCTTGTGATTATTTGTCCAAAATGATTAAACTGTTTAAATTCAGACTGAGCCCAAAGCATTTCCTTTACCTGAATATTAATGCAGAGGAAATATTACCGTTGTCATGAATTTAAATACTCAGCTAATTAGTGAGCCTCTAGTCACCCATAGCAATAAAAGTTGTATATCGTTTTGTTGTAAAGTAACAAAAGTGGAGAAAACTCTGTCACAATAAATTAATCTCAACCAACGGTCCCATTTTCTCTTTGTGCTTTTATTCTGAAATCCTTTTTGTGTCTATATTTACTGTTAGCGAGTGGTCACCTGATATTTGGTTTAGCATCTTTCAGCCCTTTGTTTTGGCTTGTCTGTTTTCAGCTGACTAATCCTCACTCATTATTTCTGCTGCTGTTTTCTTTTCTCCAGCTGAAAGGACCTATATAATAAGAATAATAACAACTATTATTATTGTTGTTGTTGTTGTTGTTATTATTATTATTTGATATGTGGCTTGTTTCTGGGGGGCCGGGAAAATGCCGCTCAGGTGTAAAGCTCACCTGTACCTGTACGCCTAATAATAATAATAAAAATAATAATGGATTGCATTTATATAGCGCTTTTCGATACCCTCAAAGCGCTTTACAATTCCACTATTCACTATTGCCTAAGCGCAATAATGAAACGCCAAGTGTTTCGTGTAATCAGCTGTTCTGACCTGTTCGTGAGTCCAGCTGGAAGCGGCCGTCCTCGTTCCCAGAGATGATACGGTACACGATGGGATCCGGGGAGCTGCTGTCTCTGGTGAGCGCAGACACGCTCAGCACCTCCGACCCGACCGCCGAGGACTCTGGGAGCTGGGCGGTGTACTCGGAGCTCATGAAGATGGGCTGGTAGTCGTCCAGAGAGACCACATCCACTGTCACCGTGGCAACAGAGTGGAGGTGACGAGGCAGGCCGCGGTCGGTGGCCTTCACCTTTAGCTCGAATGTGGTCGGAGTTTCAGGGTTCAGAGGTCGTTCCAGCCGTAGGATCCCCGAAAACTCGTCCAGAGAGAAGTAGCCGTCATCGCCGGACAGGAGGGAGTACTTCACCTCGGAGTTTATACCTGAGCACAGGAACACGGACAGGTAAGGTGTGTGAGGATGTCTCACCTGCTTCTCTGCATCAGGTCATCACTTTTAATAGCGACCTTATCCTGCTCAGGTTAGAATCATAAAGACTAAAGCAGTGAAATCTCTTATAGAGACAGACTGTATAAGCAGACGGCTTTAATCAATATGTTAATATAAATAAATGTAACTATATAAATAAATATACTCAGGTCATCAAGAAACAAATACGTCTCCATTTTACTGTCAGCCGATCCCAGCTGTGATTGGCTGACAGTAAATGAGGCCCTGAGCCAATGAACAGAAGCTGTTCTCCCCTTGAGTTCAGGTGTTTTGGATCCACTGAAGGTGTTTCAGGAAGTTTGTGAAACCCCGGATGACGGGACTTTGATTTTGCAGAGATGAAAGTCCAACATGTTTGTTTTGAGTTATCCAAAATTGTTTCGAGAGTGTAACTGGAGGCCATCCAGAGTCAGGTTATTACTTTGGTTTGTTGGGTGTGACTGATCCTTTTATCCAAACAGAAAAATATGAATTAGTCAAGAAACTGTTATCTAAGCCACATCTGGATTTCCACATAGCGCCAATTAAAAGAATCAAAAGAAAGAATAATCAGCGCACGCTTTGAACTCTCCGGGCTGTAAACATGAAAAAACACGAAGCATCCAGGAGATCCCACTGTTTCTGCACAGTTACACATTTACAGTGGGAGTGTGTGGGTGAAAAGCCCAGCATGTGTGTTTCTAATGAAAACCACTGATGATAAAAATGACCCTCCCCATGAGGAGGCTCGTTAACCACTAACTCCAGAGCAATAAGAAGAACATTCAGATTCCCGCAGAGCTCGTGAAATAACGCCTCTATTTTTCTCACTCTTTTTATTCGTTGTCTGATCTCCTGCTGAACAGACTAAGCAGCCTAAAGATGTCACTACGGGTAAAGGTCAAACACTTTGTGTTGGTTTTTCAGAGGATTAGCACTTCAACTACGGTTATTTTCTGTCTGCTGCTCGAGCTCTGCTGCACAGTTTCACCGTCACATGTGACTCCACATCTCTGTTTTGATGCCTGCAGTTTTTTCTCTGCGTGCTGAAGTGGTTTTATCCATTTATCTGGCAAATAAAGCATTAAAAAATGGAAACATGAGTGTGAGTCACTGGCATCTGTGAGAAAGTCGTCAGCACTGAGAAAGAGGACATGCCGCTGCACATCTGAAGGCGTGGCCAGCCTGTTGGGGCTGTGTGTGTCCTACCTGTCTGAATCTGTCCACCTTTGTACAAACTAATGTGTGTGTGCAGTCCCACTGTGATCCACCATTTGAATGACACATCGAAAACCACACACACCTGCACAAACCGAGCTCTTTTCTTTAATGTGACTTCACCCATGCAGCACTCAAACTAATTAATAAGGTGTTTACGACTGCACTGGCAATCTGCAGCAAAGTGTGGCCGCTCGCCTCAGTAAGAGAGGGCTGGGGTACATCAGCGATACGTGTGCTGATTACAAAACCCCGGGCTTTACATGAATCACAGGAAGGAGGAGCAGCACAAAGGAAACCACAAAGACAGAAGTGAACACGCAGCTCCACCTCTGCACAAATAATACCAACCAATGTGAAACACTGGCTGCTTCTTACTCTTCTTATCGGGATTTAGAGCAAGCGGCCTACAAGTGTAGCATTAACAGATTTTTGAAATGAATAATATTTAAAAACGGTTTGACAAAAGTAAATCCTCATGAAGAAGACCAAATTTGTGGTATTTGGGAAAAAAAATACAAATAGAAGGTTTAACAAAGAAAGAGTCTTTACTCGTGTTCAAGATAAACTCTGTAACTCTTGGATTTTGTAGAGCTGAAAAAAGCACAGCTGATGTCTGAAGTTCATTCATTTGTTGCCAGAAAGTATTCTGAATATTGTGTGAGATGGACACCAGTGGGCCTACAGTTTAAGGCTGCGATGAATCTAAAGATGCAAAAAGTGTTTCTGTATTCATACGTGTGTAACTGTTCACACAGAGATATTACTAATGTTACTATGTTATTTTGTATTTCTTTTATATTTACGTGTTGGAAATAAAAAGCAGTGAAACTTTTGTGACAAACTTTTGCGTGCGACTCGTAAACAGCAGCGTCAATGCAGAAATGCCATTAAAGTTTTAAGTGATGCATGAATATGCGTTCACACTTTAAATGTTTAAGAAACTCTGATGACGTCACCGAGCCATCAGCCTGCAGCTGGTTCTGAAAAATAAGCGTCTTTCGTTTCATGTCCAACCTTTTCCCGCTACACTCACAAATTACACATCAAAGCAGAGGCGTGTTTGCCCTCCATCCCCCGAAACCCCCCACCCCACAGACACTGATCAGAGCTCTCACACAGACGTTGGCTGTCCTTAAAATAACTACAAAAACTGCATATAAAACTACTTTTTATCATTAAAGTGTCTTATTAAAGTTTTCTCTAGATTTAATTGTCATTTTAAAAAGGTAAAGCAACACCTGTACATAAAAAAGGCAGTGTTTACAGTAATTCAGGACTACCCACACTGCATGAAATAATAACAGACGTCCAAATGTGACACCAAAGCCAAGTTAAACGGCTTTTATGGCTGACATTATTTTTAGCTGCTTTTGTAGTGGCCTTTGGTTTTGCTTTGTCATTAAGGCACACCCACATATTTTCACACATTAATGAGGACACGCAGACACGCGACCGACTGCAGGAAGCGCGGCAGCTCTGATGTCATGTTTAAAAGCAGAAATGTGGCAGTAAAAATCTAAAGGGTGAAAGTTCAGGTTTGAAATGCAGACTCTAATGAAAACAGATTAATTAGGATTCTTTGTTTTAGAGCGCAATGTTTTTAGAAAGAGTCAGCTATAACTGAAGCTAAAAATGTAAATTAGTGAGGTGCTCATGCTGCAGGGGTCAAAGGTTAAAAGCTACGTGATGCAGATAATTCCCATCACAGCTGGAACAACACAGCAAAGGTGAACTTCAGGTGGGTGTTTCATGGACGGCTTTGCCTTTATTATGTTTGGGATCAGTCAAACCACACACACACACACACACACACACACACACACACACACACACACACACACACACACACACACACACACAGGCACGCCTGAGCATCAGGCTTTAACCTGATACCAGAATGAAGGGTTTGTCCCAACATGTTCGGACCTGACATAAACAACTCCGTGTTCAGTTTGTCTAGTTACTCCACCTTCGCTGCACCCACAGCGACACGTCAAACTCAGCAGCAGCAGCTCACCTGTGTCAGGGTCCTTGGCATACACCACAGCGACCGGCGTGCGGACAGTGGTGTTGTCGAACACGGTGACCTCATAGTGGCTGGACGAGAAGCGGGGCGGGTTGTCGTTCATGTCCTGGACCATCAGCAGGATGTCGGCCTGACAGGATCGACCCCCGCCATCCGTCGCCTTCGCCACCAGGTTGAACTCCACGTTCCTCTCACGGTCCAGCACGGCCAGCGTGAAGAGCTCACCTGGGACAGGTGTACGACACACAACCATCAAACCGCGGAACACAAACATCCCCAAAACAAGGCCAACACATCTCCACACGTTGGTGATGCACATGCAGATGATGACGTATGTCTTATAATTAAAGTATCAGCAGTCATCTTCAGGTCAGATGTAGCGTGTTGAGATAAATATTGTGAGGTGTTATTTTAATATTTGAGGTGTGAGCAGGTGAGCATGGTGTTTCCTGCTTAAAACTGATAGTCACTCCCTCCAAAAAGACAAAGTCCAACTGGTCTGCATGGAGTCAGATAAGTCACACTGCTTTGCCTCACTAAACAAAAGTGTCTGCATTTCCTGTTCTTTATGAACATTTGATAAGCAATAAAATATTCAGGAAATACCCCAGCCACGAAGGACAGGCCTCCGCTAACGAGCAGCTTAAAGAGGCCGCACACGTTATTCATCGCCATGACACAAACATCGTGTGACTGTGGTGCTGCTCATTTACAGGTGACAGTTTTAGGCCCGAGTATTATAAACTTATATTACTCAGTCAAATGTTAAAACCTTTTGGTGTTTTGTCGCGTGAATGGCAGGATGCTAAACTCCAGCGGAACCTAAACACATCACCAGCTTGTCCCCGTCGGTGTTTTAGTGTTTCATGCACACCTTGCTGAAGTTTGGCTCCCGTGAAGGTGTGAGCATGTCTCTTTGATTATTTTGGATTCTATTTTGCTGCAGGTATCACAGCTTGTAAAGACTTTACAGGGAACGGAGAGTCTTTGAATTCCTGCTTTAGGATTTTTGGGCACATTCTCATCTTCATGGGCTTTACGGCGTTATGGTGCGCCTCTTTTGAAGTCTAGGTTTTCAATCCTAATGCCTTCAGCTTGGCCTCGGGTTGAGCCCGTTGTGTTTTTTTAGTCTGCAGTGGATGCTAAGGTGTGTTTAGGATCACTGTGCTGTGCTATGAGCCATCCACTTATGGAGGCTTTCCATTTCTTCCTGATGCACCCCCACAGAGAGGAGTTCTTTTCATAGATCCTGGACTCTTTGTTCTCCAAACGTCTTTCTAACAAAAACTTTCTTTTGAAAATGTTTCACGAAGGCACCGGGATCCTTCTGATGTTCAGACTTCCAGAGGAAAGCTTTTCTTCTAATGACTCTTCCATGAAGTTCAGGAGCTTTGATTTACCTTCAAGCCCAACCAAGAACTTTCTGTGGTAGTGTTCTTGCTTTTCTGAACTTTAAAAGCCCCACTTAGAACATTCATTTCTTTATTATATTATATATATATATTTTAAATGATCTAAGTATCCACACGAGGTGGACACTTAGAGGAGGATTGTTTGGACAAGATTTGAACAGTCTGTACAGTCTGGGGCTGTAAGTGCCCAAATTTCACATCATGATACAATCAACTTTCAATCTAAAGCAGCTTTGAACTTTTGGAAATCCATGCACGTGTTACTTTTCTATATTCAAGTATAAAATCAACCTCTAGTTTTACACACAATATGACAAGAGCGGCTTTTGACCTGTGAGTGGGTCAAAAGATTGACTGATGTCTCAGCAGGTGGTGAAGATATCAGGTGATGGATGTCAGTTCATGCTATTGCACCCTCAAACTCGCGCTGACAGGGATGCCGTGCACTGACGTCAAACAGACACCATCATACCTGTCCTGTGTTCCAGGTGGAACTTGTCGGCATCTGGCCCGTGGAGTGTGTAGGAAATCTGGCCATTAGTGCCCACGTCTGGATCGGAAGCTGAAACCTTGAGCACAAACACGCTGGAGGGCGAGTTTTCCATCACCACCTCTTTGTACACGAGCTGCAGCAGGAGGATGATAACAATAATCAGGCCTGCATTTACTGGGTGGGTTTCAGTTAAGCTACTCAGCGTTGGATTAAAGAGAAAAAACAGGAAGCAGCAGAAACACACCTACAGAGCTGAGAAAAAGGTCACGTTAAGTAAGTTGTTACTTACATCTGAACTTTGACACCATAACATATGGCACAAGGAGGAAGGGAGGGACAGACGGACTGACGGATGTATTGATGGATGGATGCATCGATGGATGGATGGATGTATACATGGATAAGTGGATGAATGGATGTATGTATAAGTGGATGTATGCATGATGGATGGGTGAGTGGATGGGTGGATGCATGGATGGGTGGATGGATGTATACATGGATGGGTGGATGCATGGATGGGTGGATGGATGTATACATGGATGGGTGGATGCATGGATGGATGTATACATGGAGGGGGTGGATGGATGGATTTATGTCACAATTAACTGTTTAATATACATGTTACAAACCTACCACAAACCTTCCACGTGTAATAAATAAATTATTTTTTACTTATTAACTGCTTATGATGCAATACTCCATAAAGTCTTGTTTTAAGAAGACTTTGTGTCAAAGCCAGTTTTATAACTGGCTTATAAAGACTTAAAAGGACTTTATTAACTGTTAAGTAAAGATTATTCATGCAAATGTTATTTACCTGGTTTCAGTTAAACAATATGTTATTATGATAGAAATATTTCTCCTGGCTGCTGGATGATACGTGATCTATGATGGTGAACATTTCATGCATCTGTCTCCATTAAACTCTAGTAATGACTGTGAGGAAACAGACAGGGAGAAATACTGGCTTTATACTGAAACCATCTTTAATATTAAATGTTACACGAAGTCAAGACTAATCTTTTTTTTAATAGCTCAGTTTCATAAATTAGCCTCGGGGGCTTTACAGCCTGTACAGGAAGCAGCAGCTTTTGTCTTTACTCTTAATGTGGAGATATTCCCAGAAGCACCTTTAAAGGAAAAACAAACGCTTTAAAAAATAAAGGTTCAAAAACAGCCCAGCGTCCACTTCCCCTTACCATTTTCACTCTGAGTGGCTTCCATGCATCTAACTGCAGAGCTGAAGTAACCTGTACTCACCTGCTCACACAGCGGGCTGTTGTCATTGATGTCCAGCACATGGACGTCCACGCTGATGGGAGCCTCAAACTTGCCATCGGTGGCCGTGACTCTCAAGGCGTATCTGTCTCTGGCCTCTCGGTCCAGACTCTCCTTCACAATCAAACCCCACTGGCCCTCGTCCACCTGCACGATGGCGAACTGGCCCAGCGGGTCTCCGGCTGCAGGAGCAAGAAGGACGTGAGTGACAGCAGAGAGGCCTGGCGTCATGCTCTCAGAGGTAGAAAGCCGTGAGCACTGTTGCTTTAGGCTTCTACCAGAAAAGCTTGCTTTGTCCTTCATTCTGCTGAAGCATCAGACGTGTGATCACGTTAATGAGCGTGAATTCAGCTTTTCTCTTCTGATCTTTTCTTTTGTGACTCAAACTTTTGGATAAATGTTCATCGGTTCACTCTGGAAGGGGTCGACATGGTCAGCATGGATGAATTTTGACTAACCTGTCCCATTTTGAACCTTATCAGATCAGTCAGACCCTCCTGTGTATCCCTGTTTACAATTTGGTGTGAAGGAAAATCAACTTTTAATTCTTTCCTGACTCCCTGTAGCTGAAGTTTGAATATTTATTTAATTTCTGATTTGATTCCTTTTATTTCTTTTCCAGTCTTTTTATTTTAATCGTGTTTTTATGCTGTTTGACCTCAGTCTTCACTCTTACTTCAGTCTAATACGTCCTGCTGCATTTTTAATCTGTTGTTCTCATTTAAGTTTAACTTTTTAATATATTTTATCTGAGTCCTGTTTATTTTTATACCCTCTGCTGTGACTTGAAGGCACCTCGGGTCAGCTTGTTGTTTTTAAATGTTCTGCATTAATATTAAGTATCTATAACTCAGTCAAAAAAAAAAATCCCCTCCACTCACGCATCAAATACTCAGAGCAATCCCCCAAAATATTAAATACATGATAATGTGAGAGTAGCAACACTTTTACAGACAGAACCTAAAAACACAGACACACTCTGCTCTGAAAACTTTTTCCTGATGTTTATGGGTCAGCGTTTCAGTCTGAAGATAAAAGTGTTAGACTTCATGTTATGGATTTGAGAAACAACCGCCTTGCTCTGTCTCCACCAGTGTTGGGACTAACGCGTTATTAAGTAACGCGTTACAGTAACTACGTTATTATTGTGGTAACGAGCACGGTAACTAGTTATTATGCCAAAACCAGGAACGCGTTAATCGTTACTGGGATTTAGATAGGGTCGTTACTCGTTACTTCATGTGGTGGCTATCGTGGAGCTTCCACAGATTCAGTAACATTAGCAAGTGTTGGAGGCCAGCAGGTGAATGACGGAAAGGGGAGGCAAGAGGAGTCTGCAGTCTATCTGGGTCAGACATAAACCAAGTTTAGGTGGAGATTATTTTCGTTATGCTGACTTTTTTGTACTGGGTACTAGCTAGCATGACGGAGTTTCTAATTGCCAACCATCCCGTAAAAAACGGAATCGTCTGGTATTCAGAGAAAATATTACGCGTTTCTTATTGAGGTGAAAAGGAACAGTTTGTCCCGGACTTCAGCTACAATGAAAAAGACACAAAGCTGGAGTTATTCTGTGTCTTTGCTGCACAGCTGCCTCTTCTTCTCTCATTCTCTCCCCTCCCTCTCCCGTTTCTACTTCAATCATGAAACTGATCAGTGATCAGCTGATCGGCTTTTCTCTCTTGTTTGTTTATCCAGCGGATGTCGCGCTAAACAACAGCAGCACGTTTAAGCTTGGTCAGCTGTTGTTAGAATTTATTTAATATTACTTTCTAGTATCAGCTGATGTTTGCTGGAGCCACAGCTGTAAAGCTGCTGGTCATGATATGGTTTGGTTATCTGGTGAGAGGGAAACATGAAGATGAAACCAGGAGATGTCCTTACTGGATCATCAGAGCTGAACAGGTGATGGAGAAACAGGTTTACCTTTTAGGTGACATGAATGAGTTGAAGGGAAGTTATGAACTGTTTCTGAGAGACAAATAACACCAGGATCCTTTTTTACGTAGCTGACAGCTGGTAACTGTGCAGGGGCGGGTCTAGCAAAGTTTTGCCAGGGGGGCATGTAGGGCATTAACAGGGAAAGGGGGGCACAAAGAAATACTTTTCTTTCTTATTCTCATTTAAAATTTCTAGCTTTTAAAAAATAATTATCTGAATCTTACAACAAACGATTGTTAGATTGATACATATATAGCATCAAAACAGTGTACATCACTGTCACAACAGTGTTTATTTTCATTCAAAGGCTTTATGATTTTTCCTATAATGGTGGGTAGTCAAAATGCCCGGGCCAATTTTTTGTCACAGTCCAGCCCTGTATGCAGTCTGGTGTTACCTACATCTTCCTATTCAGAAGGCAGAATTCCCGAGTTCTGAGTACAATCGAAAGCACCACGACTGCAGTTTTTGTGTTGGATGTAAAAAGTGCACATGACGCTGTGCTAGAATCATGGCGGCGGACAACGACGGTCCAGGCGTGGGATTTCTCTTGTGGAAATATGCACATTATTTTTTCCTTTCTATTGGTAGGTGGCACAGTGCACTTGTGGCAAGTAAGCAAGCTAGAAGACTGACAAAGTTATGGAAGCAACACATTAACAAGAGAAAAGAGTAAAACCAAAGTTATTTTTTCCTAATAACTAGTTACTTTGAAAGTAATGAGTAACTTGAAGTAACTGAGTTACTTTTGATAGAAGTAACTAGTAATGTAACTAAGTTACTAATTTAAAGTAACTTACCCAACACTGGTCTCCACACAGCTGACTAATAAAGAGTTTAAATTAATCTTCTGATGTTTTTGTTTCTGTATTTGGAAAATAATCTGTGCACTATTTTGGCAGGAATTCAGCACTACCTCATATTTTTGTCACTTTTTTTAAAGAAACAGAAGTGAAGAAAGGTTTTCTCTATATCGTTATTCTTTTCATTATATATTTTTTATTTTTATTATTTAGTACTGGTAAAACTCTTTGGACAGATGAAAACAGGATGAAGATGAAGCAAAATGATGGAGAGAAAAGTGCATGCATCCAAATCCTCTGTCTAACATGGCGGAGGCGGTGTTATGGCCTGGGCCTGTATGGCTGCAGTGGAGCTGGCTCTCTGGTGATTTATGATGATCTCACTGCTAATAGAAACAGCAGGATGAAGTGTGACGTGTACAGACTTCTGCACAGCTTCACAGCAGAACAGATGATAATTACCCAAAGTAAACTGCAAAAGCAACCTGAGAGCATCTCAACACAGAGGAATGGGGTATTCTTCGAGGTGTTCATGAGAGAGACTGCAGGGGGAAAAAACTCCTAACATTTAAAATGATTTTACAATAAAGAGGGAGGAACTCTGTCACTCTTGAACAGTTAGCATTTAGTTAACCTGCTTGAACTAAAGCTGAGAGTCTGCACTGCTGCTGAGGACGCTGAAGTCATGTCCTCATTACACAGGACGTTCTTTATGTCTTTTGCTGCCTTCACTGGGAGCCAGATTAGCATTTTTACAGCGTGAAGCGTCTCAAACAGCCCCCAGAACAACAATGTGAATGTTTGTGCAATTGCAAAGTTAAAGGAATTAAATATAGGAGGAAAAAACAAACAGAATAGAAAATCGTCCTGTGGTGATGGGAGTAAAATCCTCTCATCAATCACAGCAGAGGTGGGCAGGCTTTGTTTCTGTTTTCGCTTCTTAGAGCAGAGCAAATGTCAGCATCAGACAAACCTTCTATTATAAATTATTCCAAAGCAAATACTCGTCTGTTAGGAAAACCGCAGTGTGACAGAGAGCTCCTTTAGAACGGTTTAACTGTCTGGGGGAAAACAGGATTTGCATTAATTCGAGGCTTTGTTTTGTTGTTAGCTGCAGGGCAACCTGTTGGTATTCTCCCCTCGTTAGCTGGCAGTGCAGTGCGATTAATCTGAGGCTCAATAATATTGACTCTCTGCTGGGGGTGATTAACACGTAACTCATTTCACCTCATTAACGTCTTCGTAACAGAGCGGCCACTCTTTCGACGGGACGCTGATAAACACGCAAACACGGACAAAACAACACTGTTGACACACGCACACAAACGTAATGCCCAGACACGCAAGAGCAAAACAAACAGGCTCAAATTTACAAACACACACACCCATGAACACACCTGTGATGTAACACGTGATGAGGCGGTTCTCCAACGACACATCAGCGTCCGTGGTCGTCATGTAGACAATGGGTTCGTAGGGAGTGCTGTTCTCCACCACCGAGCCGCGGTACACTTCCTCTGTGAACTTTGGCGGGTTGTCGTTCTCGTCCGTCACCATCACCTCCACCAGGACGCTGGATGACAGTTTTGCGTTGCCGCCGTGGTCAGTGGCGACGACGTTGAACCTGTACACCCTGGTTGCCTCGCAGTCGGTCTCTCGCAGTGTGGTGATCCAACCGCTCTCCCCGTCGATGGAGAACACCTCAGTAATGTCCAACGCAGTGTCATCGGGCAGCGGCTCCAAGGTGTAGGTCACCACACCGTTGGTGTCTGTGTCCGGGTCGTTGGCCGTTACCTAAAGGTGGATACGTGCAGAGAGTTGTGCTGAGACTGTATCTGAACATGGGATGCTGTTGCAGAATCCAGGTGTTTCTTTAGCTCATACACTGCTGCAGGATTTCACTAAGCTAAGCTAATGCTTAAATAAACAGAAAACCAGGGAAACATCCATAATTCAGCATTTTCAGAGGTATGCACTGAGTTTACCTGTCATCACAGCTTCTGTAAACTCGAAATCAGCTTCTTTGATATAACTGAAAAAAACTGACACCCGAAGTGCCAAAACCTGCAGTTTTTCTGGCATCCAGCAAATGATCCAGCAGAGAGTCAGTCCCACAGACTCCCATGTTGGAATAAACACGTTTACAGTGTGATGCTCAAACTATAATGCTCTCTATAGATAATTTCTCCCACCAAAACACGGGGAGAAAATTATTCTATAACTGACCTGATTAAATTGGATTAAGGCTTACTGTCTGCATTATTAGGGGCATGGCCTCTTTAGTCGTGTCCAAATTCATAGGCTGCATTCTCCTGAGGACCCAGCCTCAGGAGGATGCAGTCTATGTGGGCTGGGTCCTCCGAAGGCCGGGTAGCCCAAAAGTGAGCAGCTGTGAAATTGTACGGTGTAGCCTTCAGATTTGTGTCACGATCTGTCTCGGTGTAGTTTAATAAACTCAGCTGTCTGCTCCTTGCTATCTAAAACATAACAGGACACTGGCGTAAATTCTCAACCATCTCACACTTCTGTTTAATCCGTTTTCTGTTTGATGTTTATTCAGCTGTGTAAAAACTATAACTTTAATCTCAGCCAAACCGATTTACTCAGAAACAAATAAAACACAGAAAATACCCAAACAATAACATTTTTAAGTTATCTAAGTGACCTGTATATCATGGTTAACCTGAGTAGCGAAAGACCGTGGGGGTTTGAAAACGATGTGCTGGGAGTCCGCTGTTTTCAACGGCTCTAGTGAGCCGGCTAGCTATCAATCTGGTGGGTAACAGACATTTCTGAAAACGTCAAAGCACAGGGATAGGTTGGGCCACGAAGGATACACCCGACCCATCCTGAAATCTGGGGAAAAGGAGGACGCATTTGTCGGCCGCATTTGTCGGAGTCTACAAATTTGGACAGCCTTCGTCGCGTCACTGTGAGGTAATCGGCGTATAAATGCAGCTTCATGCAACCTATGAATTTGGACACCCCCTTTGACTGACAGGTGACACACGCAGTTGTAACAGCTAGCTGTCTGCCTGAACTAGACCTCTGGACCATTTTTTTGTGCTGTTGGAGCCTTTTCAATGACATTATCTGACCAATGGTATGTCTGTGGGGAGGTTACTGTACTCTGTCTGAGCTCCAGGCTTGGTGCACAGTGAAATTCTAGCATTTTATTTGGATGTAATGAACACTGATGAGCAGGTATCTGAATCTATGCTAATGTGCATTTTTTGGCACTGCCAGTAGAAAAATACTCCATGTTTACTATGTTGTATGTGTTATATTTGAAGCACCAACTGCTTTTCTCTGAACTTATGAACCAGCCTAAACACATCATGGATTCATTTGTGTGTTGAACAGTTTAAGGAACTTTGATTCTCACAAACTCCTGTCCTGGTTGTTTCTTAGAGGGGGCAGTTGCTCCAGCACATGGTGTATTATTTGGATTTCCACACTGTAGAAGTCCTGGGGAAGTAAGCTAACCAAGGTATCCAAAGTGTGATAGTCTTGCATCCATGCCTAAATGTCATCCTCTGTAAAAATTGAGAACAAAGCCTTGGCTTTGTCTTGACTCCAGTGGCTTTAAAATCTCTTGGGCTGCTCAACTCTATTATTGAAAGAGCAAACCAATAATGACACCATTTCTACTCAGTCTGCTCTACGCCCAAAAATCACAGGTGATGTTTCCCTTACATTTTTCAATAATGTATTGAAAGGGCTAGTTTAAAAAGATGAATAGTATGAAATCTGAAAATAATCCGCTGTGAGAGCAGCTGGAAGAATAGCATTAAATTTTAATTGCTACATGTGTGGAATATATTTATATATGCAATGATGCAGTTGTTGCACTGAAAGCAGAGTCTAACTTTCCTGAACCTTCGGTAAATATTTCCGCCTAAAGCAGCTTCGTTGGGTGTAAGACCATCCTCAGCAACCTAATGATGATCTGCTACAAAAACAGGTAAGGAAAATCCCTGCTGGAAACTCCCTGTTTACCCAAGGATATCAGAGGAAACAGTCCTTTCTCAGACAGAACATATAATACACTGCAGTCTGGTAACTAGAGTGGATGGGCGAGTTTATAGTGCATTTTTCAGTGTGTATAACAGTTCAGACTTTTATACACACTTTGCTTAAACCATGACGGGTATCAAATGAAGCTTCCTGTGTCTCACCTGAATAACAGTGGTTCCAACAGGCATGTTTTCAGCCAGGAAAGCTCTGTATGGACTTGCATCAAACACTGGCTGGTTGTCGTTGACATCCTGGACTTGAATGCTGACAGAAACCAAAGATGCCACGTCCGTCCCGTTGTGATTCCCCTGGGCAATCACATCTATCTGGTACCACTTTGTCTTTTCGTGGTCAATGCTCTTCTGCAACAACAAAGTTCCACTTTCCTGGTCCAAGCTGAACACTTTGTCTTTGTTGCTTTCAACGGTGTTCCCATTCACCAGGCTGTAAATGAGGGGCATGTCGGAGTCCGCCCTCACAGCGCCGATTTCAGTCCCTATGGGAATGTCCTCTGCAGCCGAGAAGGTGTAAAGTGGCTCGGAAAACTTCGGAAGAGGAACCTCTGGCGGAACAACCTTCACCTGGACGGGGACTGTGGAGTTATAAAAAGGAAGGCTGCCATCACGAGCCTTGACTTTGAAGTTGAAGATCTTGTTCTCCATGCCCACAAGGCTCTCTTTGACACTCACAACTCCGGTGAAAGGGTTTATCTCAATAATGTCTTCGGTCACTTCTTCCGCTTCATCCACCAGGTAGGTGACGTCTGCATTTTTGCCATCATCTGCGTCATAAGCCATGATTTGAATGACTGGGGAGCCTTTATTAACTGTCGACTGGATTGAAACCTGGTATTCAGATGCTTTGAACTGCGGTACATTATCATTCTCATCTGTAAGGATAATCTTGACAGTGCAAAACGCCACTTTACCACCTCCATCTTTAGCCATGACTTTGATTGCTATGACCCTCTGGGAGGGGTTTTCTCTGTCCAGTGGCTGAGTTGTGACAATCTGCCCATCTTTGCTGATTGCAAATTTCTCATCAGCAAGTTTGTTTATGATGGTGTAGTCAACGCTACCGTACGGCCCATCATCTGGGTCGATTGCAGCTAGCCGGATCACGCGAGTTCCCGCCTCTGCGTTTTCGGCCAGCTCTGCTTCATAGACGCTCTGCTTGAAGTATGGATTGTGCCTGTTGCTGTTTATCATATCGATACTGACGGGGGCAGTTTTCTGAAACACGCCATCAGAAACCGCCACAGTCAGGTTATAGTGAGGATCGAGATTCCTCCTGCAGACATTAGAAAAGGAGATGATACCCGAGGATTCGTTTATATTGAAGTACCGGCCTTCATTCCCTGAGAGAATTTTGTACTTGAGGTTATTCAGGTCACCAGTATCAGGGTCTGAAGCTTGGATTTTGATGACAATGTGGCCACACTTTGCCATTTCATCAAGTGTGGCTTTATACCGGGAGCTGTCAAAGTCCGGAGGGTTATCGTTGACATCGGTGACATTTATAGTCACAAAAGTCTCGCTGCTGAGAGGGATGGTCCCATTGTCTGTGGCTTTGATTTTTAAATTAAAATGTTTCCTGCTTTCATAATCCAGCACCTGTTTTGTAACAATCAACCCAGTCTGAGAGTTTATTTTAAAGAAATCACTCTCATCTCCGTGTGTTTTCACCATGTGGAAGGTCAAATCTTTATTTCTACCAGAGTCTTTATCAGAGGCAGAAAGCTTGATCACAGAGGTGTCAACTGGGAGCCCCTCCGCGATATTCACATTGTGCATTAGCTTAGAGAAAACCGGGGCATTATCATTGACATCCTCCACTTCTATTTCAATTGAGGCCTCTGAGAAAGCTCCGGTCACTGAGTCAGTAGCTCTGACTATCAGCACATGCATGGTCTGGCTCTCATAGTCGAGGGGGTTGGTGACTGTCAGCACACCAGTTTTGAAATCAATGTGAAAGTGTTTTGAAGCGTTTTCCTCTTCAAGATTGTAGATGAGCCTGTAACCCTCGGGGTTCCTCGCCTGGACGTGCAGGATGGTGGTGAATGGAGGAACATCTTCAGGGACTTTTAGCGGATACAGAAGAGTCTGGAAGACTGGATTGGTTCGATTCCTCACCTGAATGCTGAGCTGAGCCATGATGCTGTGACTGGGCTCGCCCTCATCTATAGCTGACACCGTTAGTACGTACTTATTCAGGGCATTAAAATCCAGAGGTCTTTGAAGGGACACGTCGCCAATGTCTGGATCTATTCTGAAGAGGCCATAGTCTTCCTCCAAATTGTACACAATGGCTCCGTTTTCTCCCAGATCTCTGTCGATGGCGGTCACTTGATACAAAACATCTCCTGGTTCCGCGTCTTCGGAAATCATCATTGAAAAAGGCAAGTTTAAAAACTGTGGCAAGTTGTCATTGACATCATCTATGAAAACCTTGACCTTGGTGATGGCTGTTCTCGGTGGGGTTCTCATGTCCTGCACTTTAACCACAACGTCATAAACGTCTTGTTCTTCCCGGTCAAAAGGGACTCCTGTGGTTTCGAGTAGGCCTGCTGTTGGGCAGATTGTGAACCTGCCTGCTGGGTTTAGGACAGAGTATAAAAGAGGTTCGTTTAAAAAGCATCCTGTGACTTTGAGCGCTGCTAAAGTTTTGACAGTCTTTATGTTTTCAGAAACGCTCGCTGAATAGACTTTGTGCTCAAATCTGAGGTCACTCTCCGTTAGGTTTGTTACGCTTACGTTGACAATAGCTAAATCTCTGTAGAGGCCGTCAAAGGCTTTGACATGCAGCTGATAAAACGGCCTGAAGTCAGACACGTTGTTCACAGTGATGAGTCCGGTATTGGGGTGAATTGAAAAGGCATTATGAAGATTTCCCTCGGTGATGCTGTATGACACTGCTGAGTCAGCATCATAAGCTGTGATGCACACCACCTCTGCATCTCTGACAGCTGGGAGGATGATGGATGACTCATACACAGAGGCAGTGAATTGTGGTGGGCAGTCATTCAGGTCCAGGATGCGAACAGTGACCTTGGCCGGCTCTGCCGCATACAGCGATGGCTCCCCTGAGTCCTTCACCTGTACCGTGAAGTGATACTCAGCCTTGGTTTCAAAGTCCAGCAGTGAAATTAAGGAGATGGTCCCCATACTCGAGTCTATTCTAAAGACTTTCAGGGCCTCTGGTTCAAGGATTTGATAAGTCAGCAAGGAATTTGAATCTCGATCTGAATCCGAGGCCCGAATGACCAGGGGGGTGTTTCTTTCTCCCATCACCATGCTGTTTATGTGAGCGGACTCACCTATTTGCCCCTGGTACTCCCTCTGCTCAAACACAGGCGCGTTATCATTCTCATCGACCACGTAGATGTGAACGACCGTCCTGGACACGGCTCCAGCTGTGGTGGAAGCTGTAACTCTCAGCTTGTACGAATCGCAGGTCTCATAATCGAGGCGCCCCTGTGTGGAAATCAACCCCGTGTAGGAGTTGATGTAAAATGTTCCGTTCCGGTTACCGCTTTCTATCTCATAATGCACCGCAGCTGGGCTTGAGGCTGACACGGTGACAACGGGAGTACCAATAGCGCTCAGCTCGCTGATCTCCGTCAGGTAATCATCTGAGAGGAAAGTGGGTGGGGTTTGTTCAGAGACCCGGACGTGGATGTGGACAGAGCAGAGGTCGCTGCGCTGAGGAAAACCCTGATCTGTGGCCTTCACAGTCAAGTGGAACAGGTCCTGAGGCTGCAGATCCAAAGATTTGGAGACGCTTATGGATCCCAAGTCTGGATCTATGTTGAAAACGTTGTCGATGTTACCTGCAGGGACACAGAAAAGGAAGTTTGACACAAATAAAATATCCCACTGGTAAAATACCTCAAAAATACCTTTCATTGTTGGCAATCCAAGAAATCAAATCAGCTCCATGCCTTTTATTACTGAGCTTTCAAAATGATGTCTGAAACAAGATCTTTTAGCCCCTTCCTCTTTAAGAAAGTTTTCTTCTGATTGGCTGTTCCTCTTAAATGGAACAGTTTGCCTGAGACGACCATGATGTACTCAGCTCCAAATGATCATTATTAGAAACTCAGGAAAAAAGGAAAAGCCATTCAGGTTTAACAAATTTAAGACTGTTATCAATCTAGATATCAAGATATTGAACACACTTCTCTCATATAAACTCCTCTGTTTCAAAAACAGGTGGGTGAACAAAAGCTAAAGTATTCAATGTGAAATTACCTTTGTTTGTTTCCACGATCTACTTTTAGGAAGATTTTCAAAGAATTTGAATTAAAGAGGGATTTTCTTGGATCTGCTGCAGTGATTTAAGCAGAAGCTCCTCTGGGAGACATTTATCTTGCCCACTGCCCATTTTTTTAAAGAAAAAAAGAAGTGTTGAAAGCTGAATCTGAGACAGAACACTTGTAAAGATGGATGTTCTCTGCTGTCTGAAACACAGCAAGCAGGCATAAAGGATTCCACTGCGGCAACTCGGGTCGAGCGCCATGCTCCGTCACGCATTTTCATAACCGCTCTGAACACACACGATAAGCATCAGAGAAAAACCTACAGAGCAGGCCGAAAGCAGGCTTCAGCTGTGAGGTAAGAAAAGATCGAAGAGGAGGAAACTGCAGCTGTGAATACACAGAGACGATTTCTCGGATATCATCGCTGTGCCCTTAAACCTTTCACTTCAAGTGCCTGACACTCAGAGGTTTCCAGCTTTCAAAATGAGAAAAGGGAGCACCATGAATAAAAAGAGAGGCCTGCTCACCAGAGTGCAGCGAGTAGCTGATGTGGGCGTTGCTTCCCATGTCCTTGTCTAGGGCCTTAACCCGGAGGACCTCGGTGCCCGCGTGGGCCAGGTTAGAGACACCGACCTCATAGCGAGGGCTGAGGAAAGCCGGTGAGTGGTCGTTGCAGTCCTCCACGTGAACCACCACCTTTGCAAAGTTCCTCTTCACTGGTATCCCCTGGTCACGCACCTGCAGACGAGCGAGGAGATAATGAACTGCTGGAGGAACAAAGAAACTGAAGGGTTGAATAAAGACAAATAAAAGTCTTACTTTACTGTTCTGATCAGACGAAGAGATTATTTTTCATCTTATTATTCTAATTAACATCAGCATTCAAAGTTCACGCTGTTGGACATTATGGAAAACACAATTTGAGTTTCTTCTTCCATAAACATGTTTGTGGTAGTAAATCAGCAGTTTTCAATACCATGACGGTGAGCGTATGAACGGCGATCTTCTCGTAGTCCAGCTCCTCCGTCATCACCAGCACTCCGCTCTTCGGGTCCAGGTGGAAGAGCTTGGTGCTGTCCGGGTGGAGGCTGCTGTGGATGGAGTAAACCAGCTTGCTGTTGGTGTCACCATCCTGAGCGCTGATCTGTAGGATGTCCTTCCATGGGGAGGTGTCCTCAGGAACCCTCACCTTAAACCCACAGAGAACATTTGGAGGCTGATTACTGTGACCGACAAACAACTGAGAGAAAGAGGACTTCCAAAACATTTTACTGTGAGACTTCATAACCAGCTATTATCGAGTGAATCCAGAGAAGCCTGACATTTTAGTCAGTAGGAACAGCGCAGTGAGAGTTTTTTAAACACACTAAAATAAAATGTAAAGTAAATGCAAGTTGGGCCATCACTGTTGGGCCATCACTGTTGGGCCAAAACCACAGATTGGATGAAATTTCATCCAAACTCACAGAATAAGTATTTTAAACACATTTCAAAATGTTCACGTCACTTTCTGACGTCATCATCAGGACTCCAAACGCTAACTGGTTCCAGTATGCTTGAATCTATTCTCATTAGGGCTGGGCCATATTATACTGTTCATGGTAATACCGGTACAATGTTAGGCAACGATAAGAAAATGAAATATCGCGATAGAAGATGTGCCTTTGTTTTCATACGCACATGGCCAAAAAAGCATGGCGGCAACGGAGAATGAGAAGGGAGAAAGCGGAAAGCAGTGATGTGGAACTGGTTTGGTGTTTGTCCGTCAGATACACAACAAAGCACAGTTTTTTGTAGAACATGCAAGCGGGCTGTCGTTTCTCTCACCTCGTACAGCGGCTCCAGGAAGACGGGCCGATGCTCATTGATGTTCAGCACCTGGACGTAGACCTGCAGTTGGGACACACAGGGTTTGAGAAAATGGATTCTCAGCATGAACAATATCAAATGTGAAAGGTCAAGCTTCAAAACGGCTGATCTGTGACTGCCCACAGGATCTTGAGTTAGATTCTACAGCAACCCTGAGACTGAAAATGAAGACACAAATGGAGTTGTAGGATGTTTGTATGTGTTGCTGCCACAGCGTGCTGCCATCAGACACGCCGTTTGTTTCCTCTGATGTCAGAAACAGGGAGAAAATGACGTTTGGACGCTTTGATGTATTTGTTTAAGTTCGACTAAACAAGTGGTTTAAACTGTGGCTTCACAAACACAGAAATCTATAAATTCACATGAAAAGTGGCTCGTTGTCTCAGTCCTTTATTTGTCTCATTAAATGAAAAACAGCTGTGAGTTACTGTCACTGTGAGTCAGCCCAGACTCCATTTGTGTGAAGTGCCTCCTTAACAGACAAGGATTATTTTTAGAAGACTAAATGAGACGAACTGGCCCTTTAAATAAACGGCTGACCCAAACTGTTAATTCAGTATCAGCCAAAAGTGTCATGTTCCTCACAAAGTACAGCATCAGGTATCAGAGGGGGCTGTTAAACTGGGTGTTAATGAAATTAAGACCAGGGGTAACAAGGAGACAACCCCCAAAAACACCCACATATGATGTTTGGGGTGAATTCTGTAAGCTGATCAATGTGGCTCCTTTGGTTCCTCAGTACAGATATTCAGCAGAAGTTGTTGAGAGCTGATGTGTTTCGAAGTGTAACTTTTTAACAGTATACTTTTATAATTATAATGAAACTAAAAACTTTGCAGGCCTAACTGAGCCTAATAATTAGCTGGCCTCATTATCTCTTTCTCGCAAACAGCTTCCAAATGTGTGATGTGAGTGCGATGAGGCAGATTTAGTCTCAGGATTTCCTGATGCTAAACATCAAAATATATAAATATCTAATAGCAGTAAACAGAAAAGACAAAGGTCGTCACTTGTTTCAAACACAGGCAGGTAAAAACAATCGAATTCTGCCCTCCAGCCGTTGGTAATGAGTGGAACAACCTTTATTTTATTCACCATCTCATCTCCTCTGTCCACACACCAACACTAAGTGCTGCTGTTATCTGCGCGCTGAAACATCTGTTTATTAGTGAAGAAGAAGACACTTGTGTTCCTAACCTGTGTGATGGCGCTGTGGTGCCCATCTGTGACCCGCACAGTCAGGTTGTAGATGGAGCGCCGGGCCGCATCGAGCTGGCGAGCGATGGAGAGCCTCCCAGTGTTCTTCTGGATGTCAAAGTCTTTTTGCTCATCCCCACCTGAGAGACGAGAGGGGGACAGGTTTGAGTTATTACCATTTAGGCTGATTGTGACGATTATTGGCATCGTTAACACAGATTCACTTTGCAATCTGTGTTAACAATAATTTCTGGGGGGGCATTCAGGGTTGGTGCTGCTGCTTTTCATTTACATGTAATTACACATACAGCCAGTTATGAACCATTATGATATCACCATTATGATGACATCATGTGACCCACACTGAGGCAGCGTGCAGAGCGGGTCACTTTCTACTTGAAACAAATGTGTGTCAGACACTCTTGCGCTGGTAAGGCGGGACACACAGACTCATACCAGAGTCCACAGCACAACTCTGTGACGCCTTCTTATTGGCCCACTGAGCCACTCACCTGTCTGCACCACTTGTCCGAGATCTCTGTTTGTTTCCTGTCAACAGCAGCGGTAGATGTTGGATTTGTGGAGCAGCATGCAGTTCGATACTAAACATGTGAACCTTTCCGATGCATCGCTTCCCTTTGATGGTGACCTTTGGTTTGCTTAAACTGAAGCTTGTTTCAAGTTCAAACAGAGCAGAAACTGGTTCGTCTGCTCTCGCGTCCACGCCAGAAAACAGCTGGATGTGCTGCAGTGGCTCATGGTCTGAGGCATGAAATATGATCCACAGAGTTCAGTCTTACTTACAGATAAAGGATTAGAGGCTGAAACACTGTGTGTCTGTTTATAACAAAGATAGGATTGTGAAACCATTTCCTCATCATAATCACGAAGCTAGAAGGATAATGTGTTGCTCAAATAACACCATTCCAAGTATTCCCAGTTGATTACTTTGTAGTATCACCTCTGGTTCGGTAAACAGTTAAAGGAGGGTTCTTATGTGCTTCTCTACTCCACCGCAGCACTCCAAGCTTGCCTCATTCACAGAAGCACTTTGTTCTTTCTATCTAACACTCACATACAACTCAGGGTTCACAATCTCTCCCCAGGATACTTTGGCAGGCAAACTGAAGCAGCCAGGGTTGGAAGCACCAATGAACTGATGCATTGCTGCACCTAATGAGCTGCAGCCAAATCTGAAAACACTAGGTCACCTATTTCTTGAGATATCGTGTCCACAAGACTTTCAGAAAACTTGTCCGAAAACTTTAAACCCATCAAAAAGACTTTTAGTAGGTGTACCTCCACCCATCCACCCTGCGGGCAATGGCAGCACCCTCCCAGGGTAAAAAGGACACAATCAGCTGATTATTGCTGGAACATGACACGGATATATGGCACACTACAGCTGTGACCAATCACAGCTTTCCATCTTTTCATGCACCACGAGAACAGTAAGGGGGCGTCTATAATTAACCTTCATCTCTCTTCCTCCTGGTGTTCGATGTCACAGACACATAGCCATTGACAATAGGCTGAAGGGAATAAAATTCCTCTCAGACTGGACTGCTTTCACACCAACACCGTTCAGTTCGAGTATCTCCAGGAGTTTTATTTTGCCCCTTTTCAGCCTAACGACAGAGTTCTTCACTGGTATTAATGTCTTTTGGGGCCTCATTCTGTGAGTTGGAGTGAAAAGCTACTAAACTGCACTTCAGTCCCATCTTTATCTTTTGATTTTACAGAGGAACACAGACCAGATATTTAAGGGTTTAACTCTGTATGAACCTTATGAGCTGTAGCATCGATGGTTACTCTGCGGTGAAGAGGAAACTTTAGCGTGTTTGTCCTTCTAATCTGTGCACCTGAATCCCATTGTCCGTGGTTATCCAATGAGTTTTCTTGACTTTTTTTGTCACAAATCACTGAACTATGACACATACAGTGATGTACCTGTGCATTTGCTCACTGAGCCCCTCCCACCATCTGTTTATTGCTCTTTTCATACACTTCCTCCCTTTTATCCTTCCTTCCTTCTCTGTCTCTCTTTCTCAGCAGGTTCTGTGGATGTACGTGAGAAAGGTAAGCCTCATGCCTGCTCAGCCAGATGGTGTTTATTACGATATCCTCGTTTCACATGCATGCACGCACACACACACACACTGATATTACTGTGTAACATGATGAGCGAGGCAGTGCAGTGTTATTTTTGCACTAAGCCTTTGATGTCCTCTTGTTCTTTTTTACTTCTTCATCGCACACACACAGTCTCTCATTGGCGTTTGTTCCTGATCGATAGATAATCGGGTCAAGCAATTCACTTTACTGATCGTCTCCAGGGAAAAAAATGATATGATCCCTGCGGACACTGGAGGCTTCTTTAAGAAAAGAATGACCCACAGAAGAAAAAGAGCTTCATCTCAGGAATTTATCTCCGTCTACATAACCTGTGAATGTCGACCAGGGCAAGGTGCCAGTGGCCGGAAGGCCAAGCTTTTTTTCTAGGATTTTGAGCCCTTATATCTCATTAGTACTGCAGACCTCCCAAATCCCACCCCAGCCCTCCAAGACCAAACTAAAGACTAAATCTGCTCTTGTTCAGACCGATGGATCCATCGGTCTGAACGAATTGAAGCAGTTTCACGTCTGTGACGTAGTGGAGACAAACCAGCGCTGAAACTTCACACGTGCATTCTGGGTAGCATGTCAGACTGGTGAGTAACACCTGAACTTCTTACGTCTGAGCCCTGCCTCTCTGTTCAGAAAGCAAAGATTTAACACATGACATGCGAATGTCTCTGTGTGTCTTCCTTTCCTGTGTTTCAGGTGTGAAGTGTTGGACAGGTAAGCCTGCTTCTGAACGTCCTGCAGGGCCTCAGTGGTAGTTGATATGTCATCCCTACATCACCATACAAATGTCTGAGTAATGACTGCCTGTGGGCACTGCGGCAGAGCTGCAGCCACCGCCTATTCAGGGCGAATCGAGGAGGAAGAGTTAACATGACCGGCAACAGACGTCCTGCTGCGCTTTCCCCGTCTAACTGTTCCCAGGCACAAACCTGGAAGTTTTCATTTCTCAACTCGGCCGCCAGCTTCCTTGTTCTCCTGACCTGGCCGAGCCGCCGCAGAGGGGGTCAGGTCAGCTACCCCACCAGGAAAAGCTCATTTTCTCACATCTCCTGCTGCGCGCCGCGAGTCACTGGCCGAGGGTCAGAAAACGAAGATGGACTGTCTTCATTCCTGCGGCGCCGCAGACATACAGCAAATCAGATTCATGACTTACAGGAGCACGCAAACACACAATGAGAGAAGCGTCGTTATCGGCAGAGTTAAAGCTCAACAGCTCACCAACACGTGACTGTGAGCAGCAGGCCGCTGAAGCAAAGGCATCAGTGAGGAGTTCCTCCGTTCATGAACATCAACACGCATTAAAATCAGATGTTTTAAGACCAGAACGAGCTGCGTGTTGCCGAAGTTACTGTAACTAAATGAAGCTGTCGCTCTGCCGGCTGTACGTCTTTATTAACGTTCATATTCAGACTTTAAACTAACGTAATCTCACTGCTGCAAACGTCTCTGTTTGTGTACCTGACGTGATCCTGCAGAGAACTGCTGAGCTGTTTGTGCTCTACAGTTTCCTTCATCTCTGCGCACAGCGCTCTGCTTGCTGTAAAACAACCTCCTGCAGACACGTCCTCCCGCCCACACTGCACATCAACTTCAGCCCAAATTATCATCTGTGCTCAGAAACATGTGGGTGAAGTCTTCACCTGCAGGACCTGCTCTGTCCTGCACGTCTTCACCTGCAGGACAGAGCAAGACCTGAGCTTGTTCTGATGACGTCTGTCACTCCAAAAACAATGAACACTCGTAGCTTAAAGCTTAAAACCACATCAGGAGCAAAGTAGTAAATCACATGTGCACGATTTATTTCAGACTTAAATCCTGCAAAAGCATCGACAATAAGCCGCTAACAGCTGTGTGAGCACACCTTTAACCTCTAACATGACATGACTGGATTTTTACTGCATATGTGGTTTTCTTTTTTCATTCCTCCTAAGTCTGATCAGTGAAACATGTCTTGGGTTAAATGTCACCTTTCGGGATAAACATTTTATAAACTGCTCTGTCTGAACAGAAGCTGGAGCCTCATCCTAATGCACCCCTCTGGGACCCAATCCAGGACCCAGATCTCAGATCAGTGCCCAGTGAACCTGCAGGGCGCCACATCCATCCACAAACAGCCGGGTTGCATTCCTCGCCTGCTAGCCAACATCCCACTGCTGCCGTTTCCACTTGGCCCTTAACACAGCACGGCGATAGACATCTGATGGGGGGAGGGCAAATCAGAGGAATAAATACCTGATGATATCTGTCTGAGAGAGTCCCATCAGATATCAGCACCCATGTGCCAAACAGTAAAATAAGAGAAGAAGATGGAACCCTGCAAACACAGGAGGAGGAGGAGGCACAGGGTGAAGATTATAAAGATTATCAGTTTTTTTCAGACAAAATGACTCTTACAATTTGAATTTGTGTGTACAAGCTCCTCCATCACAATAAATGTGAGAATGAGCAGACCCGAGCGCCTCCTCTGGGACGCACAGGGTCACGCCCGGGCTCTGGCTCAGACCGAGCTCGGCGCAGCCAGCCGAGCAGGAGGAAGCTCGGTCTTTCTCTGCACGCGTCGCCCCGCCTGGCAGGAAGCACTTGGCAAAACCCTGATGTGTTTTCCTGCAAGCCTCAAAGGGAACAGCCAGCGATGACTTCCACTTGAATGTGATGTCATGCCTCTCATGGATTTCTGTAGAGCTGTCCGTGGCGGCCTCCTGAGAGGAGGGAGGAGGCAGAGGAGGAAAGGCCAGTTGTCCCTGCAGTGGGGATCTGGCAGGTGATGAGAGGAGCTCTGCTGTGTCCTGCTCACAGAGAGAAACGTCCTGCTGATACCGCTGACACCAAGACCTTTTTTTCCTCTCCTCCATCCTTTCCCCCTCTTCAGGCAGCGCCGGCCTTTTGCATTATTTATCCGCTGCTAGTTTTTCTACCTGTTTTCTGAAAGCACTGCAGATTTTTCACTTGTGCACAGACAGAAGCCTGAGATGCCGCCAGGCAAATGTCAGTATGTAACAGCATAATTTCACATGTTTATTCAGTGATTACATGACTGACGAATCAGAAAAGGGAGGATGAATCTGTCCTTCTGAGTCACATCTAACTCCTGGGATTTTTTAAACAGAAAACACACAGGTTGAATTGAAAGTAAGCTGCTGATTGGTGGAAGTCCAGCACAAAAGGAGGGGGAAAACTGAGAAGCACAGACTTTGTTTGATTTAATCACCAGGAAAATCTTTCTACATTCTGACTTCTGTCCTCACTGCAGCAGCTCATCTGAAGGACTGATGACGTAAACCTGACCCCACACCATCTCTAACACTGGCCCCTGGTGATGACATCCAGCTGCAGTGTCATCACAAACATCTGACAAACACACACACGAGATAAAAGCCATGCCAACACTGGAGCTGACACCTCGCCACCTGCTGGAATCATTCATGCAATCTTTGTATTGATTGATGAAATAAACCCTGAACATCGGCGATCAAGAGAAGAGGGAGAAGCTGAAAACATTATCCCACAGATGACTCGCTCCGGGGTCTCTCATCTCGCTGAGTGAACACAGGTCACGGCTCTGGGACCAGTTCACCATGCCTCAGTTATCAATCAAATGTTTTCACGTAAAAAAAACGCCTGCATCAATTTTCTTTATTGCAATAACATGACTGTAGTAATAAACGTCGTGACTGGATCTCTTGAGTCAGGTTCGGTTCGACTGTCACTCTGAGTTTTTCAAGCGATGAACCCGCTCGCTCACTTTTCTGCTCATGCGGGTCGAGTTATGTCGCATGGGAATGTCGGCCTTTCAGTGAAGCCGACACACTTCTGGGGCACTTCTGGCTGAAGCCGAGCAGGCACATTTAGGAAAATTACATAAATCACCAACATCTAAACATTTCCCTCCTCCGGTGCTCTCGTCCTGCACGGGCTGCATTATATTGGTTGACCTTAAGAAAATCACACTACTTCAGCTCATCTGGAAACTCATGAGGATTGATTGTAAAATGATGAGACCCTGTTAGCTGTGACTCTCCGAGTCAGCACTCTGGGCTAAGTGGAAATATGGCGAACGTCAAATATCATTTCCATGGCCGCAGAGTTTAGCGGGAGGAGCGGAGACGGAGAAACTCTGAATCATTACTATGAGCTCAGCCAGCTCTGATGCAGGTGATTCCTCTAATTTGTTTTCTTTGTGGAAGTGGGCGCTCTGCAGGCGTGAATGCAAGCAGCACTTCTCCCCATCATTTGTCTTACTTTCAAGGTCATTACAGCCATTTGTGTGATGCTCGGCTTCCATCAAAGGTCAAACCTCAGAGTGTGTGTGTGGTTCCACTCACCCACGATATCGAACCACTTCTCCCGATGCGGCTCCGTCAAGATGACGCCCACCATCTGAGCGACGCGGTCTGTTTCTATGACAGCAAAGTTGATGTGTGGCTCGACGAACACGATTGGTTCCGCAGAGGCAGGCGGGAGGGCGATCCACTCGATGTTGAGTCGAGCGGTGGATGAATAGGACGGGCTGCCCTGGTCTGTAGCTTTAATCTGGAATAAACAGAGAAACTAAACAGGAAGCTGTGACACACCTGCACATCCAGTCCAGCAGGTAACTGAAAACACTTCCAGCTCACGTCCAGATGTTTTCTTCAGATTCACCAAAAATGACGATTACACCGTCACTCATGTCGCCGCGTCAGATGAACTAACAGCTGAGGGCCTGGACTCACTGGTTACCTATGGTAACTATGGTAACAGTCGTGCCACATACAATAACAATCGCATACTGCTTATGTCATTTTGACTCTAGGGGGCGCTCTGACTGAGTCAGGATCAACACATAGATGCTGACAGACTGAAGGTGTTGCACAACGAGCGCATTCTGAAAAATAAAAAAGACATGAAATTCCTAATTTTTGGGACACAAATCGCAAGTGTGTGTAAAAAAAATCCTTAAATAACAACGGTGAAAAAAAGTGATGATGAGATCCTGACGTCCTGATTTAAGGATGTCAGAGGTGGAAACACATCTGAGGAAACGTAATAATCCGTTCAGAGAGCCGACTGAGCCGGAGCAGAGGTAACCTACGATTATTTTACTATTTCCGTATTGTGAGTGCACTTATTGCCAAATGCAGTGGTCTGATTGGTCAGATCTGTTTGCATCACAAAACATCGGAAAAATTGAGCTTGATAAAATAATCATACATGCAGTAAATTCATCCAATGAGTAAACACTGCGTTAACAACAGGTTTGTAACAGCTTCAGATTCATCAGCCGTATGAAACGTTGACGGGACAAGTAAACTTGCTGTGGTGAAAATTTCTGCAGCACCTACTGTGAGAATATTGTAGCTTTCGGGCAAGAAGTCGCCGTGCGATGTGACCACGCCCGTCACTGGGTCGATTTCAAACTGCTCGTCCACGTTTTCCTGCAGACTGTAGGTTACTGCCGAGTTCGGGCCCTCGTCGTTATCCTGAGCGAGTATCCTGCAGACTTCCTGTTTGCCACCGTCGTGACGCCGTTCAGGCAGCTTGACGTCAAAACGTTTTTCCATGAACTTGGGAGGGTTGTCGTTGGCATCTAGAACCTGGATCACAACGGTGGCGGTGGAGCTCAGAGCCGGAGATCCGTTATCCGACACGATAACCTGAAGGTGAAAAAGAGTTGGAGGGTCAACATCAGAATAATAAAAGCACGATTGATCTTTATATTTACTTTGACTTAATTTTAAACCACTAAATGAATTTCTTGGGGTTTTAAAGCTACGACAAAGATTGCTGGAGGCGGGGGTATTTTTGTGTTGCTGCTAAGAGTTTTCCTTTATTAGGAGTGGGGGAGGTTGGGGTGGAGATGTTCTCCATGTGGTCATGCACCTGTCTTATTTAATCATTAGTTATTATTCATCTCTGGCTCTGTTCCTCAGCTTGTCTTTGTCCCACCTTCCTCCCCTCACACCCAACCCGTCTGACCCTCCCTGAGCCTGGTTCTGTTGGAGGTTTCTTCCTGTTAAAAGGGAGTTTTTCCTTCCCGCTGTCGCCAAAGCGCTTGCTCATAGGGGAGTTATCTGCCTGTTGTTGTTTTCTCTGTAGTATCATTACAAAAAAATGGAGAAGGCTGAGAAGGCTGTTGTTCTAATTTGGAGCTCTATACATAAAACTGATTTGAATAGATAATATCAGAAAAAATAAAAATGGTCTCAGATGGACGGCTCAAATCTCTGAAACTTTGGGTCTGTCCTGAAATGTCACACCAGTTAAGGAAGATTAATTTCCAAGCAGCTGAGATACATTTCTTTTAGTCGGTAGCCAGAAATGTGGTTTGATTTTCTGATGTTGAAATATCTGAACCAGCATCTAAATGTTACCAGTCACATGCCTTTTCTTTCTGCTTTTATCTCATTACACACCTCCGATTGTCCACATAACAACAACATAATTAAATGTAATGACTGTGCACTGATTCCCATTTCTGTGGAAGTTTTAAAGTGGAGCTTCCAACTGAAGTAAAGCTTGTTTCCCTGAGGAAGAATTCCAGTTTTCATACTCTCAGCCTCATGCACTCTTAGTTACACGGTTCATTTATGCCATGCATTTTTTTAACCATATATATCTTAAATATTTAACATGAGCCAACAACACAAACCAACAGAGACACACTAAAAGATGAACTATTGGCCTTTAAAAAAAAAATATTGGAAATAAATAAATAATAATGATCACAACACATTCGGACGGGGCAAAAAAACCTTTTTCACTTTTATTTGTTCGTCTGAAAACTTTCTCGAAAAAATCGTTATGTGTGGGGGGGTTGTGCTATTTCCTGACTCACAGGTCAGCGATCGACTGAACGATCACTAAAATTATAGCATTAAAAAAAGAGCAGCTTCCACACTGACGTCACGTTTGGTGCTCGTTACCCGTGTCAGTAAAGCAGCGAGCACTGCTGTGTATTCTGGATTTATGGGAACGTCGGCGATTCACAGCAGAGCTGGATTTGTGTTCCTGTTTCTGCATCGATCTGATGGGAAGAGAAAATGTTGTTTATCAGAGTCTCACCTCAATACTGTGCTCCGGTTTATCCTCTCGATCCAAAGCTGAGACAGTGCTGATAACACCTGCAAACACAAACACACACACCAAACACAGGTGCTGTTAGCAGGAAGTGAGAGTGCAGGTTACACATAAACAAACAGAGTTGGGAGTTTTTGTGTGTGTGTGTGTTGTGGCGGTTGGGAATGGAGGCGGGTGTCCCTGAGTAGTAACAGAAGAAAACACATTGTATTTTACAGCTCTTGATGTTGTTTCTGTTGTTTTTGTTTTTGAGGGTCACTCAATGTTTGTTTATGTCGCTATAAAAAATTACAACAAACAGCTAAAAAAAAGATGATGATGATGATGGCGGTGTGATGCAGTGCTGAGGTGAAGTCGACCTGAATAAAGACTGATACAGATATCAAACAGGGACAGAGTGAGCGATGGATCGCGTGATAAACTTCTGAAGCAGAGAACAAGCCGCCTTCAACACGACAGAGATCGCATCGAGGAGCTTTGCAAAGGACTTTCTTCTGTTTGTCTAAAAAAAGAAACAGCATCCATTTTTTTTGCATTGTTTAATATCAAGAATAAACTTTCAGAAGACATTAAAAAACCTCCATTTCCTTCCGCTCTCCACTTCAATGTCGTGGGGGCGGGGGCTGGAGCCCATCCCGCTGCCACCAGGCAAAGGCTGGGGCGTCCGGACTCGATCGTTTTCTCACAGAAACTGGAGCTGTCGGTACTGATGCTGGCAGAACAGGAAAAAACTGGAGGCCCATAAACTCAAAATAACCAACAGGAGACAGAAGCATAGAGCGGCTGCTCATAAGGGGAGGGCATCACCTTCAGCATGGCTGGGAGATACGGGAAGCACCTGTGTCACATTACAGGACCAGTGGAATTTACTGTTGAAAGACAAAACCACTATTTTGTCATCCAAAGCTGCTCTACAGTTGGAAATTAGCAATTTGGGTCACCTTACACTCAGAGCACAACACTGACTGATCACTGGGAGGAGGGGTCACTCACAGCCAATCAGATGCTTCCGCCGCATCCGCCTGAGCTCAGTCGGCCTCTGAACTGTGTGACAGGTGATTATCAGACACCGCGAGGGAAACCGCGGCTGACAGTTTGCTGAATCAGCGTGTTTAAGTGTCTGCAGCTGCTGGGAGAAGCGTCCTAGACACACAGCAACAGGCTGGGAAAATACAAGTCTCTGTGTCTCCAACCAAAAGAGGTGTGGGAGCTGCAGACAGAGGAGGGGGTCGTAAGTGCTGCAAAAGAGGCCCCACTGAGCGTCATCGAGTCCTTTTATGACAGAGCAAACAAGCCCTGCTGGGAGGGACAGGTGGGAACGTTAGAAAGTGTGTTCCTGTCATTAGTGCAGATGTGGGAATCACGGCTAAAGCCTCATCCCTCCCCACCGCCTGTTTTCACTCAGCCATCCAGGACGCCTGTCAAAACCACACGAGGACAAACAGCTGCTTCTGCGTCAGGGGCCGTTCATTCCTTTTTCGCAGGATTCACATCACATTTTTACGTCTCTTCTTTTTTGAATGTGGACTAGTTTCACTTGCTTTTTAGTTCAGACATCGCAAATTTCTGAGAACTATTTCAGAAATGCCAATGAGAAAAAAGTTTGAGAATTTTTGTTTGTATGTTACTGAGGGGTAATTAGCAGGTATCTGTGTCTGTGTGACATTCCCACTGAGTCTGTGGATTCAGCTTGATAACAAGGTCGGTGGAGCCTTGGCACTCCAACCTCTCATCCACATACAGTCACTCCTGCCTCCAAAAAGCCAACATGGCAACGGCCAAAACACATTAAGGCTTCAAAGCTGGGCTTTTGGCTGCATCCTTCCTTTACACAGTGTATCGTTCCCGTCTCGATAGACGTAATAATTCAGTCTCAGGCTCTGAGACTGAGAATGTGCTACCCAAGACAGATTTCATATAAAAGTTGGTCTCAGGTGTTGGACTCTTTTTCATGTAAATTTGTTAATAGTAAGAAAAATATCATACATCTTGGTGAGTGCTTTGTGTATATCAAGAATATAAAATACACAATCGCATCATATCACTTTTTGAATCATCAACAGCCTGCAGCCATTTGAGGAATTTGCTGTTGCAAAATGCTAATGAAGTGGGCACATTCCTGACTTGCCTGGCCTTGTCAACAAACAAACACATAATGAAGTGTTCCACGAGATGCTTTTTCTCAAAACACACACGACAATGTTTCATGTGCATTTCTGCATTAAAGCACGAAGCTTCCTCGATTCTTCTCGCCTGAAACGGACACAGCGCTGTGGTCATGAGTCACTTTCATCTTGTCAAGGCACGAGTGGTTTCACCCTCATATTACTAATAAGAGGTTCATTTGTTAACAGTAAGACAAGGTGGGTCATGTTCCAAAGAGGAACAGGTTCCAGGTAACATGATCTCCCTCTGCTTACGCCGTTTTTCTAATCTATATAAGCTAGTACACGATATTTCTTTGATTCTTTGTTGTCAAAGGATTTTAAGGACAGCTCAGTTTGCTGTCTACAAGTAAAAGTCAGAGAGGATGTCAGCACATCCTAAAAGTCTGTTTGATTTAAGCTATGACAGCCTGTGCTCCGACATGGCTCCAGGAGTGTTAGTGACCACTGAAGGCAGAAGATGAGGTCCCAGTTCGAGTCCAGTTCATCCCGTATGAGCTGAAAGAAGCTGAGGTCAGAGCTCTAGAGGCCACAAACTGGCAACTAGGTTTCCTGTTGATTTGGACTTCAGTGAACCACAAAAACCAGTTGCAGACCTCGAAGTCAAAAAGCCTGTTTAGCATTTGTTCTGATGTTTACTGGACCTGTGGAAGCTGCGATTTAATGTAAAAACTATTAGCAAGAGCTCCAACAGCACAAATGTGGTCCACAGTAGGGGTGGGTTTTTATAATCGATTTATCGATTAAAATCGATTCTGGCTTGGATAACGTGAAATCGATTCATTAAAATCCTGAATCGATTTTTTAATATAAATTTATTTTGCCCGAAATGCCAGAATCTCAGGTGAAACCTCACAAAATTTCAACAACCACCAAACAGCTAAGACAGTAAATGAGAGCAGGAACATGGATTCTGCACACACAGCGCAACCCGCGGATCAGAATCAGTCAGATGTCGCCTTTCTCACAGTCGGGGCTGAAAGCCGACAGCTCGCTGATTCTGATCTGTCGGCGGGTCCGCGCTTTGTGTTCACGCCCTTTATACGCTGATTCTAAAGCTGTTAGTTTGATGTCTCTCCAAACAATATTGACCGAACCAGCAGCAAAAGAAGATCCAAACTACGCTTCACATAAACATCGTCATGTATTCACTCTTACTTTTACTGTTTTGCTTCGACCACGATGCACAGCTCTCTCTCTCTGTACTTCAAGAACAGTTTTTCTTCATTATTCGCTTGCTTGTTACGCACAAGTCTGCCGTTGTTTACAGCGCTGTCGGCCGACGTTTTTTTTCTTTCCGTTTTATATACTTCCAAAAAGAAAACCTAATTTCTGCCGTTCAATACTGAACAAATTTAAACTTTTTAAAATTATGCAAAATGCAAAACACTTAACTGTGTCTCTAATAAAACCGCTGTAACTTCAGAGGTAATGTTCATTTATTGATTAATGGATTTCTTTCGTTTATGATGTACTGCAGAATATTTTTATAAAATCCCAGGCCAGGAAAATCACCTTCATGTTTTTCTGTGTTTCTGTGCATCACAGCAGATGCCTTTAAAGGCATCTGCTGTGATGCACACACTTTTGATAAAGTCTTGCGTGTGTCAGCTTCCTTTTTATAGATACAAAAATATGTAAATGTACTGATCTGAATTATAATATTTCTGACTGTCAAAATTTCCCAGATTCAAATCGAATTGAATCGAATCGAATTAAATCGAATCGAATTAAATCGAATCGTGGATCAATTCGGGACCTTGTGAATCGGAATTGAATCGATTCTAGAAATCAGTGACGATACCCAGCCCTAGTCCACAGGTCCAGTTCAGGAACTCCAGCTAGCTGAGGAGAAGCCTAGCAGGCAGCTAGCAGCTACAGCCACTTGTGTCACCAGCAGTCTTGCCAACTTAGCGACTTTGTCGCTATATTTAGCGAGTTTTCAGATCACCTTAGCGACTTTTTTTCTAAAAAGCAACTAGCGACAAATCTGGCGACTTTTTCTGGTGGTATTGGAGACTTATTTATGACGACTTTTTGACATGAAAACGCGTTTTTTACTCACTTTGTCTCTTCCACGATGTTATTTCTCTCTAAAACACCGTAGGTTACAATTACATTAGCATGAACAATTATGCAAATTAGGCGATGACGTCATTTGGCAACTTCTAGCGACTTTTAGGACAGCCAATAGCGATTTTCCTTACTGAGGAGTTGGCAACACTGGTCACCAGCCACCCGTCAGTCAAAGAGACCACAGCCCTAATAATGCACGTTTATTTTTGCACGTTTATTATCACTGCTGGAGCCTAAAACTTCAGTCAGTTCTGCAAGAATTTGGGTCAGTGTCAGTCAGCTGTCCTCAGCCTGCAGCCTCAGAATACAAAAAGGTTCACAGAGATTTAATAACCCCTTTTCAGCAAAACACTATTCATCCTGTGCTTCTATGCATGAGTAAATGGATACCAAATACACCTGCATTTATAGAAAAATACTTGTTTGAATGTGACACACTCCAGCTGGCAGCAAACCTTTGCCCCGTCTCTGAGCGACATCTCTGTAATCCCTCGGTACACTGGCCTCGGGGCGTGGACAAATAGCATGTTAGAGGACGAGGACAGGGCTGGTAGCGGCTGGTAGCATCACAGCTAATGCTGCGCTCAATAGCTTTAACTTCAAAGTCCTCGCCAGGTGATTCAGCTTCAACTGTCAGCGAGGAAGGCAGAGATGTTTAGGCTTCCTCATTGTTCCCGTCATGCTAACTCAGTTTTTATTTCAGGTCGCACGTGACTGACTCTGTGAGTGACTCTCAGGGAGCTCCCTGTTGTATAGGTATAGACAGACCTAGCTTCCGCAGCACATACTGCACTCATGCTTGCAACACTGCATTTGCAAGCATGCATATGCTTGTTAGCTTTTCACCCATGAATCAAAATGTAACACGTACAGATATACCAAAACACTCTGCAACAGAGGCCTGCCAGATGTCCTGCACACACAAAGGGAGTTTGAATCAAGATGTAAATCAATTGCAATGAGAGCATGAAGTCTCTTTTTCTGTTCGAGCTGCTCGTGAAATGCCAGAATGACGCTGAGCAACTTGATCCAATTACATCCCAGAGTTCCTGTATTTTTGCCTGCACATATGCTGCTCACTGAATGCTTCAATACCATGATTCAGGGGTGAGAAATGTTTAAGTGGGAGGGAGGAGACGTGAGCCAAAGCTGGAAAACTGGAAAATTGTACTTTTGTACTATATTCTAATAATAAATTCAATAACAAAATAATTATAGCTGCAATTAAAAACACAATGTCTACCTGTTGGATGGAATAAGTGCTAGGTCTGGAAATTATTTTTTCAATCTTATGAAGGTTTAGGAACTTTAAGGACAGAGTTCAGAGTACTGACCATGTTTTTATTGGTGAGTACTCATAATTAAGGTTAAACACTCTTTGTACAGCTGGGGGCAGTTTGGCCTTTCTCCATGTACTCACGCTTCCTCTCACAGTCCAAAGACATACACCAGGGGTGTCCAACTCCAGTCTTTGTTCCGACACACCTGAATCACATGAATGGCTTGTTATCAGGCCTTTGCCAAAATTGATGGCATACTGAAGAGGTAATCCAACCATTTTATTCAGCAGTGGTGGAGTAGGAATGCATCTAAAAGCTGCAGGACAGTAGCTCTCAAGTTGGACACCCCTGACGTTAAATAAACTGTTGAGGTTAAATTGACTGTAGGTGTGTGTGTGTCTCTCTGTGGGACAGACTAGCAAAGTGTCCAGAGTGTATTCTGCCGCTCGCCCTGTGACGCTGCAGCCTTGAATTGGACAAGTTAAAGAAAAGGTCTGGATGGATAAGAAATTCTCCAGGTTAGCTTGCCATTCAAAACTTGGTGTTAAAATGTTGTGCCTCAGTTTGCGACTGAGATAACTCACATGATATCACCTTGTTTTACCTTTCTGAGCCAGGAAAACTTTCTGTGACATGTTGAAATTCATCAAGGTCTCCTTTGATTATATTTTTCATTGAAGAGTATTCACCTGTGTTAGGATCGATGTCAAAGTGCAATCGGTGAGATTCCAGCATCTGGAAGGAAAGCTTCCCCTCAGAGGACGTGTCCACATCTGTGGCCGACACCTTGATGACGGATTCGACCGTGTCCACGTTCTCTGGGACAGATGCAAAATACATCGGCTGGGAAAGTTCGGGAGCATTGTCATTAATGTCCAGGACCTCGATGAAGACGTGAGTCCAGGTGATCAGAGGCTCAGTCCCCAGATCGGTGGCGTAGACGGAGAGCCAGTAATGAGGCGCCGTCTCGCGGTCCAGCATCTCTGTCATACGAATCACACCTAAACACACCAACGGTACAGTTAAATCATTGTTGTCTACACTGGTATTCACATGTTTCAAACATGCTGCCCTGCCTCAGGAATGAATCACTTATCCATCTAATCTGTTCATGCTTAATCACTGTACAGCCCGGGAGGAACTAGCAGCCACTTGCGCCGTCACTGAGCTTAAGGTGTCTCTTTGCATTCAAAAAAAATCTGGAAAGGAGCCCAGACGTGGGTTGTGAAATTTTAAGTTATTCCCTGTTCAGCAAAATGTGTGACATATTTGTGTTAGCTTAATACGCTAGAAAAGAGGCCCGCACAGAGGCCTGAACACAATGGAAATGTACTCCTCTGCACAGTGGTCTGAAGAGGCTGTTTAAATGTTGATGCCCCAAGTGAGAGATAATGAAGCAGCAACGTGGAGACAAAGACATATTTCAGCATAACTCTTTTGTCACAGTGAACGCCATTCAGTCTGATTTTATTTGAGTCTTAAGTACAGCAGCAGGCCAATGGAATACATTGTGATACGCTGCAAGGTCGCAGGGTATCCTCTGCAAAGGATATGCTGATGGAAAAATATACAAACTACTTTAACAACCCCAGACGAAGAACTGCTTCTTCAAGCAAGTACACGTCCCGTTCTATCAGAGTGAGCACATGAGCATACAGCTGTAAAGTTCAATGCAGCACGAGGCGTGTCAGAGAGGTGGAAAAGACAAATGTTACCATGCAACACTTGTGCCGTTTAATTTATGCTGCAGTGCTAATTACTGTTTACAGAGCACAACGGTTCTGACCTTTGACCTTTCTACTGAGAACTAGTCTATAATCTTTACCCTTCACTGAAGACACACTCTGCTAAACAGTGCTTTATTTAGCAGGTGGTTAGCTTTGGCTTTCAGTCAGATTGGTTCTTAGCTCCTAAACTTTGTTTCTATATGGAAACCTAGTGTGTTACCAGGTGAGATTTAATGGTGCAACCTTTGGAGAGGACAAAGGCCTTTTCCCAGTCTTTCTGCTAAGCTAAACTATGAGAGCGAGATCAGGCTTCACATCTGACTAAAAATTGCTAACATTGCTTTTCTACTTTTTAGATAAAAACATCACAACAACAAAAATTGAATCACCAAGTGTTAGTTACCTGCTTCCTCATCAATGGTGAACACTCCTAAGCCAGAACCATCATGGATGTGGTACCTGACAACCCCGTCTCTGCCCAGGTCTTTGTCTGAAGCCGTGAGAGTTACCACAGATGTCCCTACAGCTGAGTCCTCCTTTACCAGAGCTTCATAGACGAACTCTGAGAACACCGGCCGGTGGAGGTTCTCATTGACATCCAGAACCTCGATCTCCACGAAGCATGACGATGACAAGGAGCGAGGGAGGCCGTGGTCGACTGCCCAGACTGTGAGATTGTAAGATGGCCGCCTCTCAAAGTCCAGCTCTCTCTCGAGGGTGAGGGCGCCGGTGGAGGAGTCGAGATGGAAGATCCCGCTCTCTGTGTTTTTGAGGTTATAGGTGACAAGGCCTCCACTGCCCAGATCCAAGTCCATGCTGTCCACCCAGACAAGCAGCGTGCCCACAGGAACATCTTCTGGAACTTTTATTTTATGCACTTTGGGCACAAATTTGGGTGGGTTGTCATTTATATCCTGCAAAATCACCACCAGGTTGACAGTGGAGAACAGCTGAGGGCCGACTGTAGCCTGGTCTCTTGCTTCAATCAGGAGATCATGCTTGGGTGAGCTTTCTCGATCCAGTCTACCCGTCACAATCAGCTCTCCGGTGAATTCATCCATCCTGAACATGTCGGTCATTGTCAGGAGGGAATACTGGACTTTACCACTCATATCTGAGTCCAGGTCTGCTGTGCGACATGTAAAAATAACCGAATTCACCTCTTTGTTTTCAGGCACGTGGATCACGTACCTGGGCTGATCGAAAACAGGAGGATTGTCATTGACATCCATGATGTTAACGGCAATGAATTTCCACGCAGAAGTTTGCGGTATTCCCAAGTCATAAACAGTGATGTTCAAAATGTAGAACCCCTTTCTCTCTCTGTCAAGTGGACAAACTAGCCGAAGATCACCAGAGAACGTATCAATGGAGAAACAGCCATCTTCATTCCCACTCGAGATGGCGTACACAAGCTTACTATTAAACCCAGAGTCGTTGTCTGTTGCTTTGAACTGAACAATGGTTGAATTTAATGGATGGTTCTCGACAAGATCAATCGAACTGGGAATGCTTGTATCAAACTTGGGAGAATGTCGATTGGTGATGTGGATATCTGAGAATGTGTCCTCCTCCTGATTGATTAAAATGGGTTTGATTGACTTGATTAGTTTATCAGTGACCTGTTTGGCAATGCCAGTTTCCTTGCAGTGCAGCGTTCGATCTTCACCTCGGTTAGTAATGGTTACCCTGACAACCGATGCTTCAGAGTGATGCTTCCCATCGGTGGCTACAACTCTCAGAGTGAATGAACCCTGCAGCAGAGGGATAGGTTGTTTCAGGGAAATGACTCCAGTCACAGAGTTGATCCCGAACACTTGGAGCTCGTTCCCTGACTCGATGACATACCTCAGCTGCTGCAGCTCATCTAAATCAATAGCTGACAGCTTTGCGACTTCGTGTCCCACAGGTAAATCCAGAGGTACAGTAACATTGCAGCCCACCTGCTCGAACAGAGGGATGTTATCGTTGATGTTGTTCAGAGTTATTGTCACAGGGCTTTCGCTGACCTGACTGAAGGGGCCGCCGCTGTCCGACGCCCAAACTCTCAGGTGATACCGCCGTTTCATCAGTTCATAGTCCAAGTGTTCGGAGGTAGAGATGATGCCCGTGAATGGATCTATTGTAAAAGGCAAAGGGCCTGAATTTGCAATTGCGTAAGTCACAAAGCCGTTTTTGCCTTTGTCTTTGTCTGAAGCTGCTACTTTCAACACGCTGCTGCCAACAGGGCTGTTTTCATCCAGCGTGGCCTGATAGGATGTCTGTGTGAACTCTGGGCTGTTGTCGTTTTCATCCGTTATCTCCACCACGATGTGAGTTTCAGCTTCACCGTGATTGGCCATTACATCAAACTCATATCGATCTTTCCTCTCATAATCAAATTTCCCTGTAGTTATGATAATCCCAGTTTTAGGATTGATCTTAAAGTTAGAGGTGTCTGGATTGTTCTTGATACTAAAGGTAACGTTAAAGGGAACTGAGGTGACAGAAACCTTAAGTACATGAGTCTGTGGGGGTGAAAACTCACTCAGAGTCACAATGTAGGTGTCCTCCAAAAATGCCAGTGGGCTGTAATGATAGGCTGGAATGTGGATTTGTGTGATTGGAGAGAGGAAACTTGGCAAGCTCCTGTCTTTAGCTTGCAGTGAAAGATTCAACCCAAAACGAGCCTGAGACCAGATAATCCTCTTTGTAGAGATCACTTGGAAGTCACTGCCCTGCACACCTGAGGGGATTACCTCAAACCACTTGTGGGGATCCCCTCCAATGATATTGAGGGATTCCACTGGCTTAACTCCTTCCTCCACATGGACATTGATATCTATTTTTCCATCTGCAGACACTGTAGCTTCAGGGGGCGGTGTGATAACTGGAGATGCCATGGTCATCTTTTGTATGTTTACAGTGACCCTGGCGACATTCCCAAATTTCTGAACACCGGATATCTTTTTAGTCCTGTCCTCTGCTAATACGGTGAGGTCGTAGCGCTGTGCGCGAGTGTGATTGAGCCTCTTGATGAGGCTCACCGTGCCCGTGAAAGGGTCAACAACAAACGGATGAGCTCTGCTGGTGAATGAATAATAAAACTCAGCATTGCTCCCAATGTCGGCGTCTGTAGCACTGACTTTGGTGACACTTGACTTTAGAGGAGCGTCCTCCCTGATGGCCACATTGTACGATGCCGGGTAGAAGAGAGGCTTTAAGTCGTTGGTGTCAAGCACCTGGACGAAGACCTTCGTCATTGCCTCGAAGCCAAAAGTGCTTTCCTTTGCCTCCACAGTGAGAGTGTACGAGTCTCGGACCTCCCTGTTGAGGAGAGCCGAGTTGCTGCTGCGCGTCTTGATCCTGAGAAAGCAGAAATTTCCGACTTTGACTGCCTCTGCTTTGAAGAAGCTGTCATCGTCACCTGAGACGATGTTGTACTTGATGTCCCACAGCGGATCTGTCACTTCAATGCCCATCTTCACCTGCGTCTCAACGTACATCCGCGGGGCTGAGTTCTCGTTGATGGCAGCGTTGTAGAGGTGGTGTGTAAACAGCAGAGGAGAACTGCCTTTTCCCAGTCTATAACTACCTTCAGATCTTGTCACACATGTGAGGACTGAGGCAAAAACAAGAAGGATTGCTCCTGAAGCTGCCATCATAATCCCCTTTTTGAACATTTTCACATCTGTAAAAAAGACAGAAAAGAGAAGAATAAAAGTCATGTAAGAAAAGCCTTTAGGGAGAGACAACAGCTGCCTGTATCACACGACAAGACATGAAATGTACACTCCAAGCTATTTTGTAAATAGACCAATCACTTCCCTGAAGCTCGAGCACAAAGAGTACAACAGAGAAAGCATATTGACACAACAGCCGAGGGGAGGCTGCGGAGAGGCGTCTCACTCTTGTCCTAACTTGTCTTGACAAAACGTAAAACCAGTAAAACGCTGGATTGTTTCAGGCCAACAAGCTTTTTCAGAGAGTTGGCAGCCCAAATACCCCCTAATCATTTCTCTGAGGCTGAATATCAGCAGCGCAGAGTTGTCCCAATAATCGCCTTGAGTCATTGCAACGATGTGTGGAGGAGTGGTAGGTGATGGTGGGTGGCTCAGAGACTGAGAGCACTTATCCGTGGAGGCATGAGTCATTAAACTGCTACACCCATAACCTTTTACAGGGAAGACCTGATCAAAAAGTTAAACATATAAAACCAACAATCACTACCTGCAGCCCACATTCATGTCCAACTCTACAAAGCTCACATGTGTGTTTTGTCTTTTATTCTTCCAGTTTAACAGCATCTTTTATTATAAGGTGTTCTGAAAGACAATGCTTTTTAATCAGATTCAATTCATGCGCCAGCTGCAGCGAGAAATAACGGACCTGAGTAACAGACCTACAGTGTCTGTTGGGAGGTTGGAGGCATATGGTGCAGTTATAATTCCTTTTTTTACTTTCTCTTTGACTTCCTGGGAAACTTCAGACTCTAAACCAGGTTAGCCTTAGGGAAAGACAGTGGTTTTAACCTGTTTACACTTTCTGCATAAATGAGTCACAGCAGCAGCAGCTGAACATGTTCTGAAAAGATGGACTTGGACCAAACCTGATGATGATGACGATAATCATGCAAAAAAAATCAAAAGATTTTTTCCATTTTTGCTACATTCAGCATTTTGTCCAATGTATTGCTCACAATTTGTTTATACAAACAAAATCATTTAAGGGGGTTAGGATGAAGACATCCCCGTGATGATGTAGAGGCCTAAAACTCAAATCTGATGAAGACATACATCAAAAGTTAAGGATGTCACTGCCAGTGTTGTCTTACACTTTAAAGTTTGTCTTTCAAAATAATGACCCACAATATCCTTCTGAACCTAATCCATGTTTCCATACATCAGCATTGTAGCATAACTCTTCAGCATCTCTGGAATCGCCATATCTACCTATGCTAATGTTTTCCTGTGGTTCATCATGTCCATGTGGTCCAAGCCTCTGATTGATGGTGTGTACACGGCGTGCTGGCAGAAAGATCAACCCCATCAGGACACAAAAAGCTAAAAGTAACTCACAAATGACCTAAAACCATGAATCACACAACTGCTTTAAAAGTGAAGCTCCCTTTATTCAGAGGAGTACAAAGAGTCTGATGTGTCCAAGGAATCTGGAAAATAATGAGGATGCCCACACCATCCTCACTGCGTCTCTGACAGTTCATCCAATCATAGGAATCTGGAAGGAACAAACTCCTTTTTCCAAGATCAGAGGTATGAAAAGTTCTCCCTTCTACCTCCGGTTCCTCCACAAAAATAAGCTATTTCAAATAGAATATCTTCACACCTTCACACCAACCATTCGGTTTCAGTTGTCTAAACAAATCTGAACACACAAAAGGGCAAGACAAAAGATGCCTTATTGTGGCAGAAAGTTATGAATACCAGTATCTCACACGATCTCACACTCATGTGGGTTTAGGAAAACAGCACTCCCGGACGCGCTGATGGTTTGGTCCCGAGTCTCCAGGTAGGCTGGCGCTGGAGCTTTCACTGGACGGTGACAGGTATGAGGGGTGTTATCTCCACTCACATGGTGACAGTTGATCAGATTACAAACGCCAACGTCACAGCTTGGAATTCAAAAGAGAGGCAAGGTGTTTTGTAATTTAGCCAGGCTTTCTGCACCATCATTTTTTTCTGGTGCTCACGTCTATTTTGTGACCGGCACATTTTAGATGCACTGCTTCAGGGTTTGACTTGACTTTTTTAGGACACCTCACAGATCGCTGATCTCTCCACCGAGAATATTTATGCTGCCTGGAAATGTGGACATTTTGGGACATCTTTATTTTTATAATCACAGTCCAAATGTCTCTTTTCCTGTAAAAGCGTGCTTATAATGTAAAACTGGGAAATATTGTTACGCAAGCGCTAAAACTTACTTACTTAAAACCTGACTTATTACCTCCTTATTTAAATGGTCTTACCCAGGGGCGATTTTAGCCCATTTTTGAGGGTGCTTCAGCACCCCCAAAATGAATCAAAGCACCCCCAAAGATTTCTTACTTTTTTTTGACAATATTTGCTGTTTGTGGGACACACTACTAAAAATATAAAAAGCATACAGTACGTAATTGAGATGGAACATTTTAACAACAAAAGTATAGATAACCCCTCCCCCCTCCCAAAGTGGTTTGTTCCAGCTCTCCCCTGCTCGGGCTCTAGCGCCGTTGCTGCCAGAGCGATGGTGGCTGAGACGCAGCGGAGCAGAGGTGGAAGTGCCTGGCTTAAAACAGGACATGTTAGCTCCATTTAACCTTCAGTTACTCTTTATATAGTTAGGTAGGAGTCAGGCCATGTTTCTTTTTAGCTGAAAAATATTACACCAGGTAACCTGCAGTGTTGAAAACGTGTTTTCCGACTATGTTTGCTACCCTACAATCCGTCCTGCTTTGTAGTAAAATCAGCAACATTTGACCGTCCTGTTGCTCCCATTTAAATGTATGCAGCCTATTTAAAATGTAAAACGTAACATTGTCCGCAGCCTACTGTTGTTACCACCGTCCTGTTTCAAATGTAATGAGAGAAACTGGTTATTTTGTCATATGTGCCGATATTGAACCCAAGGTACTAACTAGCTAACTGACTGGATGCCCATTAACCTTATAACTCCTGTTGTGTGTGTGTGTTTGTTTGTGTACAGAGAGACAGCCAGGTTCATAATGGATATGAGGTAGTTTTTTCAAAAAAAGGAGCCACATTCAGGTAAAAGTGTAAAATCAAATGATCCATCAATAAAGGATAATGTTGGATCAGTGTTTCAATATTTATATCCTTTATTAGATGTACATGTGGTTTTTTTATTTGCCTTTTGGTTAAAAGTAAACTGAGAGAGGACTTCTTTTTTATTAGGCTTTTATTACCGCTAATCATTTATTTAAGCTCAGTTTTTAAAACCTTAGGATGTAACTACAGCCCAGCCCATGCAGCAGTATATGAATGACTAACCTCGTATTGTGGATGGATTATCTCAGTTGTTCTCCTGGCTGAAGTTTGGTCCTTTTACAGCATCCTGCCATGCGATTACATTTGTTCCTGACCACCGACAACACTCACGTTAACTTTTATAGAGTGGAAAAAAAGTTAGCTTGTTTATATTATGCTAACATAGCTGTGTCGTTAGCTGTCACGTAGCACATCTTTATATCAGAATCAGAATACTTTATTGATCCCTGGGGGAAATTATTTTTTGTTACAGTGCTCCATTTTAAACCAACATTAAGACAAGACAGACAATACGCTAACTAAGAATAGTACAATATATACATATATATACATACATACATACATAAGTCACTTATAAATAAATAGTTGGAAAAGCTACAAGCTAGCCCAACTTCAGTAACCCTACAAACGTCACTGCTGTTTAGTTTTCTGTCTTCATTTATGCTGGAAGTGATAACAGAGCTGTAGGCTACGTTTTAATTTGTTTCCAAAACCCCGCAGTCAGGACATGCTATATTGTATTTAGATAGAAGCTAGCGAGCTAACTCCCTGCTAACTTCTAACTCCGTTAAATGTCATAAATTCCATTTTCATGGATGCCTGGATGTTAAACTCAATTGTTACACCTGGTAGAGTAGAACGCTGATCATTTTATTAAAGATGAAAGACTTTAGACAGTTTTTCAACTCTCAGTAATGCCATAGTGATCGTTTGATATATGGACCTGCAGCGGAGTTTAGACCCAGACACGGCTAGTGACGTCAGACTGAACAACCGGATTAAAGCTGCTATACACAGTCTGCAAAACAAACTGGGTTGTCAGCCCTGGCACTGCATTACCATATTGAGCTTAAGTCAGAGGAAGTCACGGTTGCCAGAGACTTTTTGAAGCTCAAGAGTGAGGCTGGTGCCATTCCAGATATGTTAACATTGTACAATCTTCTGGATAATCAGATCTTCCCCAAACTGAAAACTGTTATTCAGGTTGTCCTAACAAACCCAGTTAGCAGCTGGAGCTGTGAGAGGTCTTTTAGTGTCTTGAGTCAGCTCCATACCTGGCTGAGAAGGACCATGGGTCAAAGCAGACTCCAGCACCTGGCTGTGATGTCAGTTGAGAAAGAGATGCTTGAGAGACTTGAACACCAAAATGTGATAGACAGATTTGCCAACCTCAAGCTGAGGCGACAGAGGATAAAAGAAAAGAAAAAATCTGCAGAGCCATATTAGTATCTGCAGTAAAGATCTTTTCATACATTGTATACATTGTACCAGAGGCTAAGGTGTCTCAGTTTTTTTACATTTTTTAATAATATTTTGTACATTTCAAGGACTCTTCTATTTTTGGAGTGTATTTTTATGTATCTCTATTGTATTATAATACACTAAAAGTGAATCTCTGTCCAAAAAATGCACCCAGCTTACTTTTTACTCACAGTGAGCATCATTCATTATTATCCCGCAGTAATTAAGGTTAGGAAACTGCGATCGTGGCTCAAAGAGTTGGCAGTTCGTCTTGTAACCGGAAGGTTGTCGATTCGAGCCCCGGCTCGGACAGTCTCGGTCGTTGTGTCCTTGGGCAAGACACTTCACCTGCCGCCTACTGGTGATGGCCAGAGGGGCCGATGGCGCGATATGGCAGCCTCGCTTCTGTCACCAAGTGTACCTGCCTCCACCAGAATTGTAAAGTGCTTTGAGGGCCCTGCTATATGAATGCCATCAATTATTAGTATATGTATTTTTTAAAAATTCCAATCCATTCTTCTTTTGCAGCATTTAAATAACCTTGATCAGATTTGATGGTTTTGTTACAGACTTTCCAAAAAAGTGTTTTGCTTTTCTTTCACAAATGTGGGGATTAAATTGTGTTAAAATGTACAAAACAGTGATGTCATGTTTTGTGACGAGGACCCAGGCACAGAGAGACTTGATGAATTTAAGAATCTTATGATTTAATAAAGAAATTTGCAGACTTGCACAGAGATGGTAAAATTGTGATGACTGATAATGGAGATGAAGACAACAGAGGACGAGGACAGGGAGGACCAGGGGTTTAAATGCACCAAGGGGACAGTCAGAGGGAACTCGGGACAACGGGAGACATTTAAGGATGCAGGGACTGACAGAGACAGGGAAGAAGTCTCATCGTGATGAGGAAAGTTTACCTTGCCTGGATGGGCAGCTCTCTGGGTGCTCAGCACCCCCAAAGCTCTGATCCTAGAATCGCCCCTGGTCTTACCTTTAACTATTTGTAAGTAAATATAATTACATAAATTACAGGAGAATTAAGCCCTTAGTCGGAGCAGTATTATAAAGTGTTACCTGCTCAGCTGAGGTGAAAGCAGACGTGCCCGTTTCACTGCTTTAGTTTCTATGATAAGTTTTAAGGAGAAGCCTGAATCTGATTTCCCGTCATGTGCCTGACTCTTCTTCAGTGTTTGTTTTTTCTATTTAATTTCTCCTTTATTATTAAAAGGCCCTTGAACATCTCACTATACACATGCATAATGTCTTTATATATATTATTATTTTTTATCTTCACATCAAAGCAAAGCGTTGTGTTCTCAGACAAAGCTGTTTGATTCAGCCTCATGTCAGTCAAATCTAAACATTTACATGTTCATTTAGTCCAGTTTGAATATTTCAAGGTTAAAGCAATCTTATCAAATAAATATATAATATAATTTTTTAGTATAAGATAAAACAAGATAAGTCTTATATTTACCATTTGTACAGCAGCACTTAGAGACAGTCAAATACAAATAGATATACAAATTTAAACCACGTGCATGGGGACGTAGAGTAACGTGTTTTTTAAAGAGGAATTTTGAGCATAAAACAGGAATTCCCTGATCATGCAGATTTAGGTTCAAGCATGTCCTCTAATAGGATTTGAATTTTAGCATTTTTTTGGAGAAACTAGTAGGCCAGGTATTCTATTAAAAATTAGTTATTAAAGAGTGATTAATAAACACGTCTTGTTGAAGGAGTTTACGTACGACTGTAGTCTGCTCTGTGCCAGTCTGCACCTGCATATTGATATTACTGCATATTAGAGTATTGAACACAGTTTGGGAACATTAAAAGTCACAGGAGGAATCTAATGCTTCTTCATCTAGTGGTGAAATAAAAAGGACCAAAGCAGGGAGACGAAGATGGATTCGACCTTCGCTGGGAAACTGGAAAACATTATGAAATCCATTTGAATCTAATGAGCTTTGAGCCGGCCTGTAATGAACCTCACAAATCAGGATGATTTGTTTCATCAGCACGCGTTCATACACACTGCTCAGAGGGCTGCAGTGGCGCTGGTGCTCTGTTTTATCAAACACTGGATAAACGGACCACTGTGTGGGCCTTAGGATGCCATAAACTGTAAATGTTTAACATACATTTTGACCTGCGAAGGATAGCGTGCACGCTGGATCTGCAGTGCATTCTGGGCTGATGATTTAAGCTGTCTTATTTCTAACAGACTAAGGTTTAAAAAACACACGGAGTGCTTTTGGTTGAAATTTACAGGCAAAGGAAATGAAGGAATACATGTCATCCTTCACAGAAGCGCAGGTCAGGGAGAAGGGCAAATGCATGAGGAGGACCACAAGTTCTCAGCTCTTTGATCAGTAAGAACACCTCAGGTACAATTTAATTCCATGTGGATTCAAAATCCTAGCAGAACTTGAGCGAAAATCACTTAAAGGAATGTGAGAGATGATCTGCTCTGAAAGCAAACGGCCCCATTGCACAGGAAATGGCAAACTGTCCGTTCAGTGAGCTCAGCGCTTCCCCCTCAGACCTCATTTTGGGGCACAAACAAATGCATGGCTTACATTTCCACATCACCCCTATGGCTCAGGGCTCAAACAGAGCAGCATCTGCATCCTGGTCCCGCCCCGTCAGTCAGTGCGAGCTGGATGGGGTCAAAGACAGCTTCCTGTCTTTAATGGTCGCCGCCTCTGTTCAGCACTTTTAGCACAGAGGCCTGATGTGCATCTTATCTGCAGTGCTAAGTTCAACACAGTTGTGCATGCTGGTACATTTTTTCAGCAATCTTTAAGATCTTTGTTATTTTTTCTCGACTTTGCTGTGTCTCGGTTTTTATTTTTAGCATAATCTTTTCATTTCATCTTAAATTTCCTCGCATTTTATCAGGTGTAAACTTCCTGGCAACACAGTATAAAGCAAAAAAAAATCAATTGATCAACAACGTTTGCTCAGTTAAACTGACACAAACACTTCTTAAAACTCAAACTGGGCAACCTTTCAACACGCCGATTTAAAATCGGAATAATTTGCATTCATGTAAAAAACTCTGAGTCCCAGTGGTTCATGCTGACGTTAACATGTTTCTGATGATGTGCTGTAATACAAACACTCATTTTATCACTCCAAGCTCTGGATGATGTCACATAGAGCAGGTTTCTCTAATGTGGTCTCGTCACCTACCTGCTGTTTAAAACTTCTGTTAGCAGGGGGCAGCCAATCAGAGCTGAAAGAGCTTTATTAATAATGAGGAGGAGCTGTGGGGCACAAAGAAGGATTATTTTGAACTATTAATCATGCAAAGCTGCTTTGGAAAAGTCATAGAAAGAAATAAGAGATCCACTTTGAGGGCATTTTGTAGAAAACTCAGTTAAAGGTTTCAGCTGCATGTCAGAGTAAACAGTTCCTGAAACCAGATGACTTCCTCCACACCATCAGACACAAGGAAGCTGGCGGGTCTTATCACTGAATCTGGATTCATAGAACTGCCACAGGCCTCTGGAAAAAAATCCAGATATACTGGGCAGAGGGAGCGTGAGAGGAACAAAGTGTCCTCACATGGAGATTATCTCCTCCTGAACTGATCATGACCGTCTCAGACTCATTCAAAATTAAAAATTAAATTAAAAATTAAATCTGACTCATCTGTTCAAGGAAAGAAAAAAACTACATGAGGCCTCATCCTTGAAATACGTCACACTTTTCTCTTTTTCAGGCCTCGTTTTGCTTTGAAAAGTGATACGTTTCTAAAAATGGTTTATTCTTATAGTCTGACTTCCTGCATAAAGTGGAACCCTCCTCCAGCCTGCTCTGTCTAGTTCAGTTTTATTATAAATTAAGCCTTTTGCTCTTATGTTCTTACTCATCCATGCTACGAGGAGCTGAACATGAGTCACTTCACTGAGCGTGAAGGTAGTAGTTTGTTTCCTGTGTGACGAGTCCTGCAACAAGTTGAATCATGGATCCGCAGAGCTGCCAGTCTGGCTGTGAAAACCTGAGGGTATTTTATAACAGGAGGGCAGGGCACATTGTTTCAGCCTGAAGAGCACAATAATTACGGCCATATGTTTGTACAAAAGCTTCTCCTCCAGGAAACTGCAGTGAAACGCAGAGCGAGTGAAAGGATCTCAGGGTTTTCCTTTTGTCACTGGAAACTATCTGGCATTATTCTTCCTCCTGCTCCCTCTGTGAGTGTATTAATCCCACCAACCCACTTCCTGCTTTTTGTCAGTGATTACACCCCCATTCTGAAAAAAGCGAGCAGAGACAAGGGCCCTGAAATTTAATATCCCAGTCTTCACATAAAGGAGTTGCTGAGGTGTAGGTGTTTCACAGAGCTGAGGTTCACTTCCATAAATGAAAACAGTGTTTTATTTATTTCTCTAACAGCTAAATCATCCATTTATACTACAAACCCAGGTACACATAGAGCTTTAGTCTCACTGCATGCACAGCACGGGAGCCTTTTTAGCTGACTTTAGGCCCATAATAAGCAGACCTACGATCATTTCTAGTGTTCAATTAACATAAGTAAAGTTAGATATTAGAGCTCCCGTGGAGGTTTGTTAATTCATCCAGGAAGTTTAAACAGACACAAAGTTCAGACAAACCTATCACTGCCATCCCGTATCTAAAAGCTGGATCCAGTGTTGGTTATGGTGAGTCGACCTGTTCGGTCCAGGTGTGGGACATCTGCTAATGGCGCACGGAGGAAACGGACAGAGAGGCTCAGCAGGTCGGAGGTTTGTCCTGCTGAGACCCCGACAGGATGCAGGTTCAGAAATATACACAAAACCATGTATTTAAGTCTGAGAACAGTTCCCATCAGCAGTTTTTACCTGATTTATGTTGTACTTGTTTACATATAAATACGAGGCCATGACAAGTGCACAAATTCAGGATGAGAAATCAGTGAAAGCTTCACAAAGCAACTGCTGTGTTAAAGCTAAAAATGATCGTTCTTATTATTGACAAACAGCTGAGCTCTGTGCAGAGCAAACTCGGCACAGCCGAAAGCTCAGTCAGGAAGCTGGAGACAGTTCAAACTGAAGCTTAAGCCTGATTGGCTCACGTTATTTCACCTGTGCCACCAATCAGTAATTAGCTGAGTACAAATCACTTACTGACACTAATCACCCAGTGTCCCAGCATGCCCACAGCTGCACATCAGTGAGCCGGTAACGTGGCGGCCTTTTTCTTCTGAAGCCACACAAACACTAAGAATGCGGTTTGAAGTTTTTATCCTTTAATGCGCTCTGTCGTCTGGGCCGAGGCACGGCGGCATGTTTTCCTCTGCCAGAAACTCAACTTACTTTCAGACTTTCATCTTCATTTGCATAATTGCAGAGTTCAATTTCCTTGGTAGCCTTTAAAAAGAACAACAGAGGGTCGTTACACTGGGACAATCTCACACAGTAATGAGTCTGGGCTGCAGCGCCGGACCGTGATGGATGGGGAGGCTTCGCCCGCTGCCACTTTATTAAGTACTCATTTTTGTTTTAAGGTGAAAAAAACACCTAAGATCTGATGACTGCAAAGCGTAAAGAATGTCTTCCTCCTCCTTTAAGAGCAAAATCAGCCCCAAATGTCAAATTTGACAATGAGGTGCTCCAGCAGCTGCTCGCCTTCAGACGAAAGGTCGCTTTATGCTCTGTGACACGTGCAGCTCTGCAGCACATCGTTGCAGCTTAATGATGGAAAGAGTTTTAAAATTGATGAAGAACAGCAATCAGAGCGCAGCACATGAAACAAGAAGATGTCTCATGAATCATAAGTTACATTTAAAATAACATCGACGCCAGGTCCAGTTTCCTCAGAGGGGATTCAAGGTCTTCTTATTAATCCTGAAGAGTTGTCCATTATAATCCCCGCTAATCCCTGTATTGGTGCACTGTTTGCAAATTGTCAGCAGCCATTTGAAATGCCTGCTGTTTGCAGAACATCTATGCACAGTGTGTGTCCCTCACACAATCATTTCATAGTTTCTGATGCGAAAACACCTACAGGCTCATCTCAGACAGATTAGTGAGGTGATTTCAGAGGAATCGTCCAGGTATGGATCTGTCACAGTTCACAGGCTACTGCTGTAAAAATGACGAACGCCATCTCGAACATGACCATCGCCGAGAGTGATTGTTGTTAGTCGTGGATGGACAGATGATGGGAAAGGCTCTCGCCGACTCTGGCTGGCAGTTTCAGTTCAATTCAGTTTTATTTCAATCACAACAGCAGTTGCACCAAAGTACGTTATTCTGTGGGTAAAGACCTAGAGTAATGCAGAGAGAACCCCAACAATCAGGGAAAAACCATAGGTTATTATTGATTAACTGTTCTGAAAAGTGAAAATGTGCAGCTTGGTTCACGTTTACATTCATGAAGCAGCAGACAGCAGAGCGACCACTGGCTCATGACTTTAAATAAACCTCCAGAAGCTTGGACTGTGGCCCAGAATGAGGCCGACACTCAGACGCTGCAAAGCTAGTCCTAACTGTAATGTTGGATTCAATGAAGCCAAACCTGTTGGAACTTGAAACTGACTATGAAGAAGAGCGAATACCAGCCAACCCCACAGTGATCAGTGATTATCAACAAGGCAGAACTTCCACAGCCACCCTGTCGGCCACGTGCAGCTGCAGTTTATCTGTTTGCTGTCTCAGTAACGTGCAGCATTATTGGTGCTTTCATACATACGCTGTGTTTTCTCATGAAGTCATGCCCCGTCTTTACACGCGATTCTGTCTTTCACCTGCATCCTCTCTGCTATTCAGACATCTCAGTTTCCTGAAACAGTCCGACTGATCGAGACTCTACCAGCACACAGTGCAGACTCTGTCAGTGTGACACATTTGGTCAACTGGATTTATTCCTCAGAGGACAAAACCAGAACAGAGATCCCTCCATCACGTAGATCTGTAAAGACCTCGGGTTAAGTTCAGGGACCAACCAGGTGCAGGATGGCTCCACGTGTCAGGTTAGGAGGGCTTTAAACTCTACATGGTGTTAAGTGTCAGTCAGCTTTTTTCTTTTACAGCCAGAGGTCTGCAGAGTGTTTTTGGACCTTCACAGGAGAAGTGAAACGTGCTCCGCTGTTTGAGGGCTGTTGAGGTATGAAGTGAAAAAATACAAGAACAGACAGCTGCTCTTGTATGCGCTCCTACTTCCAGGTACCAATTAAAATCGGGCTCTTGGGCATCTGCCAGTCGGAGGTATGACTGACTGACTCCCCACCCCCATGACTTCTTCTTTTTGATGGAAGCTGCCTCACAGCTCTGCTCTCGCTTTATAGCTTTTTTCCTGCGTGATCGTTAGCAGAGCTCAATGACTGTGACCCCTGACCCCTGCACGGTCAGCTCCAGTCACCATCCCAAATTATTCACCTGTTCTCATATATAAATTAGTGCTTCGGGGCTTTATTAGGGGGACTTTATAATGAGGCTGAGAGTAACATTACTCTGTGAGCTTCGTGGCAGGGCAGCTTGTTTTTTTATTTGAGCTGAAAGTCCAGCTTCCTCACAGTAATCTGATGAAAATCAGCAGTCTGGGCCTTTCTGGGGTGTGTTTAACTTAAAAAGCAGATGTTAAGCCCTTTAAGCAGCTTTCACAGCTGAAATTCAGATGCTGGATTTCGTCAGGGTGAGGCTACAATGGTGACCTCTGTCTGGAAAGGTCATGGCCTCCAAACTAACCCCATTCACACCCAGAGTGAAGCTGGAGCGTGGAGGCCTTTAGCTGAACGGTTATATCTGAGTGAGTTACAGTGTGGTAGGACTTAACCCGGCCTCGATGACCGACATCTGTGAGTGAAACCTCAAACGGAGAGTCCGTCAGAAATAAGGAGTTGAGGAAAGAGTGAGTGAAATGATTTAATGTTCTGGGTTTGATCAGAAATGTGTCCGACCTTTACTCTGAGCTCTGCTCTACAACAAAAGCAGAGACGCTAACCTCAGCAGGGGGTTTCAAAGAGAAACGTCCAATCTTCCCCGGTTCAGCGTACACGTGGGACTCCTCACCGTTCTGAGTCATAGGTGATCGTGACCGAAGGCAGATGAGAGCTGCGGTCCGGACATCAGCCTCGGCCTGCCATACCGGGCAAAGTAAGGTGGCCTGGCCTGCTGCGCGGAGACAGTTTTCTGTGAGAGAGACACTAAACAGGCTGGATGTGGAAAATCTGAGCTCTACTGTTCAGTTTTATAACTGGTGGTTTATTAAATGTTAACATTTTCAGAGGTTTTTCTGGTTTTAGTGGTCAGGATCATGCAACGTCAAACTGGGCTGTGTGTGTCCACCAAATCAAATGAGCTTTATTCAAGTACACACACACACACGTGTGGTCACAGTGCGCTGACACGGCCAGAGAAGTTCAAAGATTGATAAATCAACCAGAGCTTCCCCACCTGACCTACACTATCTTTAACATATTTAATGAAGCCATGCAAACTTTTACCTCCAAATCTTTTTACTGTTTGGAGCCTTTGAAGGTTTTATTTTTATTTTTGAGCCTTCGCAACTTAATGAGGGTTCATGGATAACAGCTGCTATCATGTGTTGGTAAAAATGAACCTTTTTCAGACACCTATCCCACTGAACACGACCCCTCAAAGTTTACCCAGAATGCATTATTTTGCCTTAAGAAAACAATCAAAAGGCAGGCTGTCCAGGATGTACACATCTGTACATCTGTCCAGGAGAGTCAAGGAGGCCATTTACGTGAAAAGGGAAAGACCATCTCTGAATCGAGGAGGGGGCCTAAGGGTACATCTTTCACCATCTTACAGTGCTGTGATTGCAGCCATTCCCCAACTCTCTGTGAATGGTACTCATGGTCATTGATCAGTGGTTGTTGATCAATGGTCATGAGAATTTGCATAATTATGATGAAGGTGACCTCCCAGCCCATTGTTCCTTCAGTGGGCTGGTTTCAGTCATTATGCACATGTACTGTTTTGGGGATTGGGGAAACCTGCAGTCAGCTGAGACTGAAGAAGTCACTTGGATGAGTGACGAAACATTTCTCCCACAAAACGCTACGTCCAGATGAACAGAATGAACCTTTGGAGAAAAGTCTGACTAAACTATAGCAGTACCTGCAATTTTCAGAGTTTTTTTCAGCTATCTGCTGTCCTAATGACTCAAAAATCATGTGATTGACACTCGACCAGCCCCCACGACTGTGTGCACTTTTATTTAATTTGCCAAAAATCTGCCCCAAGTACACTAACCTGTTTTTTTTCCTTTAAACTGAACGTTACTGCAGCGTTGCACAATCACACGTTTTTCCTTCATGTCCTTTTCCGTCTGCAGACTAACGACATCTGTGATCAAAATAAGACATTTTTCCTTGTTTAGGAGCAGCTCCCCTCCCACCCACGCCCGACAGCCACAGCTTTTACATGCTGCTGTTAAACTCTGTTCGAGCTCTGTTTTACAATCAAAGCTTTTACTGGTGGAGCATCTGTGAGAGATGTGGCGCTGCACCACTGAAGGCCCTCATAAAAACTCTCACGTCACAGATATGTGTGTGTGTGTGTGTGTGTGTGTGTGTGTGTGTGTGTGTGTGTGTGTGTGTTACAGTGGCTGTGAGAGACATTTTTAACCCCTTTGCACCCAGCGTTTACCAAAACAGATCACCTGAACAGGTACGAAGCCACTGTGTGAAGGTATGAGTCATGTGATGTGAGGTTGCGGGACTGTTTAAATCACACAGGGTCACTCTTGCCTCACAGCACTGTATTTACAGAAGTTCCACAGGATGCTAACAGGCAGCAGCTATCAGTCAATCAGGCTCGTTCGGACTCGGTGAGGAAGAGGAGGAGAAGTGTGTCGCTGCTCTGGTAGGCATGTGTGTGTTTGACTCAGGGTGCATGTAACCTCATTTTGCCCTCTCAGCACTGGTTTTTGATCCTGTGTAATCTTCTGTGAGACATTAGCTCAGTCCCATCAAGAGCCCAGCAGGCTGGACTAATAGCTCCCAGCTAACCATCCATCTCTCATTTATGGCGGGTAGTTTCAGCCACCCTTCCAGCTACGTCTTTATCTCAACAAGTCATTACAACCGTGTTATCAACGCTGTCATTAAATGGCCCTGGAGAAATGACCCATTGGTCCAGACGGAGCGCTTGGCTTTGAAATACCAGCAGAACATCCACTCCTAAAAAACACGAAACTCCATTTACTAGATTTCTAGTAAATCTATTACATCCCATCAGAGATGTGGCATCTGGTTACTCCACCTCTGACGGGATCACCAGCTAACATACAGCATGTGCCGGCCTGGCTCCAGGTGTATCCAGGGTAAAATCCTTACCAAGTCAAACATGCCGACCAGAGAACGGGCAGACAAGCTGCTGTTCCAAATCCGCTAAGGCATCGAACAAAAGAAGAAGAAGAACAAGAAGGAGATACAGCTGTTCTCCAGGGTCACGGCAGCCAAATTACAACTGGACACAACACAGACTCTGTGAGGTCAAGCCAGGTTCAGGGCAAAAGGGAAAGTGTGCTTTTAGAGAAGTTATGTGTTTTTGTCCTTAAAGGTTATCTCGCCTCCATCGGTTTCAAACACCATGACTCAGTTTGCAGGCAGACCCTGCAGGCGGATACGGGAGCACCTCAGCGCCTTCTAACCCTTATTTCAAAACCATCAAATTATTAGCGCACTGCAGAGGCTGATTTAACTGCTCATACAGTAAATCAGCTTGAGGACAAATATGAAGACAAGGCCGAGAAACTTTGGCTGAAGCTCAGGACGTCAGCCTGCATGCGCTGACATGTGCTCCTTCACTCTCCTCCCATACAAACGCTCGGAGCGAAACCTGTCAGATCACACACTTCACACACTCACACTTTCATCTCTTTTCTAAAACGTGTCATTTATTCTCTGTGTTAAACCTCAGACATCCTCCCAAGGAGAGATGCTGCCCTCGGAGAAAACCTACATGTGCTTTAAAACTGAAGCAAAAACTGAACTTTTCTCACATGTGAGCTTCATGTAGTTTTCAGCTCCTCTGTCCTGTTTAAAGCTCCTCCTGGCTACTGTTTTGTGACACTGAGGTGCTAAATAGTGGTATTATTCTTCACAATAAACAGCAAGCAGCGTGGAAACCTTACCTGACGTCCAGTTAGACGTCTTTTCCAGGAATTCCTCTTTCTCCTCTCCCGTCACGCTTCGGAAACTTTAAAAGAAATCCTTTGCTCGCACGGCGACAGCCGTCGTCCTCCCATCACAGTTTGGTGCAAAGTTCATGAGAAAAAGAAGACGAGTGTACAAACATGCAGAGTTACAGGAGTGAGTCTCAGCCTGAGCGCCTTCAGAGGATCTGCACCAGACACACACCTCAGCACTCCCTCAGGATCTCATCTCCACCCACTTCTTGCACTGTCCCTCCTCTCTGTCAGTGCAACACACACACACACCCTCCATGTGCCCAGATCGTGGGCTGCCCCCCCTTTCTTTGCCTGTGGGTTCAGGCCTTTGGGCCTCAGCCAGCACTGAGCCTCTGTGGTGAGTGCATATGTGTGTGTTTCTGATCCTGTACATCCAGTCTCTTCATTTTTAACATTTCTCTTATTGCAAATATGATTTTTCCTGAAGGGTAACAACAAATCTGAGGACAGAGCTCACAGACCTTCAGCCAAACCCAGAATTCAGTAAAACATTTCGATAACACTTTCTGTTTAATCCACAGATCTGAGACACTGATCACGTGACCTCAGTGACCTGCTGAGGAGGTTTGGATGTAAAAGCTCATTGATGTACTCTGGTGATTGTCCATGCAGAGGTCTGAAAGTCGATAGCAGAATCTTAAAGTGGGCTTGATGGGTTGATGGGCAGCAAGTCTGAATGTGAGCACTCTGAACAACCTGGGAGGTTGGTAAAGACAACACAGTGATTAACTATAATCCAGATGTGATGAAATAAAGGCACCAATAATAATCTCCACCTCAGAGCCTGACACAGAGGAACTCAGCTTGGTAAAAAGTGAATAAAACAAGAGTGAACCAGAGATCTAATGTGAGCAGAGTCAAAGAGTCCTTTGTTGCCTAAACCATCATTGTTTGTGATAAATAACAGTAATATAGTTCAAGCTGCCCAGCAATACATGGGTAATAAAAATCCAATAATGTGTTTGATTTTTACATAATGAGAACATTTTACAGGTGCTTTTTCCTTCAGTGGAACAATGGAGCTTCAGGAGGTGCAGGGGAATCAAACGGCCCCTGGCTATGTCCAGATGTTGCAGAGAGCATGTCCTCACGACCCTCACCTGTGTGGTAACCTCTGGGTTTTTCAGCAGGACAACGCTACAGTACACAATGCCCGCAGGACAAAAGACTTCTTCCATGTCAATAATATCACTCTTTTGGACCATCCTGCTTGTTCCCCTGACTAAATTCAATTGAGAACATTTGGGGATGGATGGCAAGGGACGTTTACAAAAATGGACAACAGTTCCAAACAGTAGATGCCCTTCATGCGGCCGTCTTCACCATTTAGAGAAATGTTCCCACTCACCTCATGACAATGCTTGCATCAACAACTTTGGGAACAGTAACGGTGGAGCTACTCATTACTGAGTTCATGTTTGGAACTTTGATTTCTGTTTTGGGGGGTTTACAGGGTTTTTTTTGGCAGTGTGGTCCTAAACTTTTGATCAGCTGTAAAATCTGTTGTAGTTTAAGTGTTGTTTTCATTAAACTGCATGCTCAAAAAATGTTCTGTGTCACTCCCATTTCTTCTTGTTGCATATTGAAGCTCTACTTTGAACCTTGTTAAGATCCAACCATGCAAATTATGTTTTTTGCCATTTTTCAAGTGGTCTTAAACTTTCAATCGGAACTGTATAAGCAGGATTACATATTTTACTTTAGTACAATATTTTTGCAAAACACAAAATTATGTTTAAACTGTTGTGCAGCTCCACTCCTTCCACATGATAAAGCTGTAATGTGACACAGGGCTGCACGTGAGCCTGACAATCATAACCAAATATTCTGATATCCTGATGAATAGTTAGCTGCTCAGCAAATTTCACTGAATTATGACAGATTCATACTACAGCTGTTATTAGTTGTCTGATTGACTGTAAGCAGAAGTCCTCTGCATCCCTCTTGTTGCACTGTAAAGTACATAGACTGCAATTGTGTAAATAGGCTTTTAGAATGTTTATAACATCTAATTATTTTCTTTTTCATGGCTCAGCATTTAATTTAGTTTTACCACCGATTCCTTCTTGTTACTACAAAACTAACAAAGTTGACTGTGACTCTGTTGCCTTGCTGATAGTGGTGGGTGAGACTAACAGTTGAGTAATTGTGGTCTTCAGTTGGAGCAGAGAATCGGCGGGCTTTGTGTTACTGCTGTGCAAACACTACAAATAATCTGAGTGCATACAGATTCAAACGTCTGGCCCCGGGCCATTAATGGCTGGAAATGAAACAGAGAACAATCAGGGCTGTGGGGGTGGTATCTGCTCTGTGCTACATGACTGAATAAAGACGTATTAAGTCTCTCCTGTCATATAAACTCTGAAAAATGGAAAAGGGCTTACCGTGGCCTGTGAGGGACACAAATCACACTTATCTGTCAGCACAGGTCGACTCCAGTACAACTTATTACAGAGAGGTATAATACAGTAATGATAACACTATCAGCAATAATGATCCTCTGTAGTTTTCTTTTTGAAGTCAAAATAGTTGGAAGGAGAAGTCACAAAGAGGGATCATTGTGTGAGCCAAATAAACCTGTGCTTTATGCAGTTTGTTTGCTATAATTCGTCTCTCCGAAGGAAAAGATGTGACTGTGACAGAAATCATTTCAGGTAAGCAGAACAAACAGCTACCATATGGCAGATTGCATGGGCTCCACGACCCTTAAGCAGAAGAGAATGGGTGGATGGAGAGCAAACAGAAGTACTGAGCCATTCTGAGACCAGAATAAAACATTGCTGCATGCTTTGGCGCCTGAGCGCCTGGCGTGTACAGCTACAACGATGAGAAAGTTCATGTGACAACGCCATCTACACAGGCGGTGTAGCTAAGCTAGCTGGCTCTCTGTTAAATGCAGAATCAAATTTAAAATCCTTCTCTTCACATTCAAGCTCTTATAATAATCCCATCTTGACCATGACCTCATAATCACTGTATCACCCCAACAGAGCACTTCACTCTCAGCCTGCTGGTTTAGATCCAATTTATTGTTGTGTTCTCTTTATTAATGTCCCACATAGTAAAATTGGTATGGCCCACACAATGTGCTTACACATGGCCCACATACTGCAAAGAATGATGGCCCTTTGGTGGCCCAGATCTGGTTTGCCAAATGTGGCCCAGACATGGGCCAGCACAAGGCCAGTTGCAGACACACTGGTGGTCCTGTGCTGGCCCATGTGTGGATTACCTCTGGCAAACCAGATCTGGACCACCAAAAGGCCGTCATTCTTTGCGGTATGTGGACTATGTGTAAGTTGTGTGCAACCACGGGTCAGTTGCAGACACACTGCTGGCCCTGTGCTGGCCGAGAACAGTTTCAGCTCTGGCCCAGAACAGTTTCAGCTCTGGCCCCGAACAGTTTCAGCTCTGGCCCCAGATGTCAGCCTAATGTGTACCTTAATTAAGCCATGTGATAACAACATGTGCATAATAGTGCAAAAGTAGCATGACAAAACTCTGTTTAGTCAGTGAATGGACTGATTCATATATAGCATTTTTCAACTCTCCCAAATTACTCAAAGTACTCTATAGAACATGCCACATTCACCCAGTCACACACTTTCTCTTAACTGAGTGCTTCCTAACTACATTCACACACACAACATGCAGACTGGAGAAGCCTTGGATCAAACCACTAACCTTCCGATCAGTAGGTGACCTGCTCTACCGCCTGAGCTACAGCCACCCACTGGCAAAGATGAGTAAACCCTCACTAGGTTTTGGATAAAGTGTACACTCACAAACCTGTCAAACATGCATTTGAAACGTTGGCTACCATAGCAGTATAGTATTGCAACATGGCATTTGGGTCTTCTAACTGAAATAGTTAAATAGGAGCATAAATAATGCATCATTGCCAGACCTGGCCCACATCTGGTTGACAATACACTCTGCCATGACACCAGTCAGTCGGAAGTGCCAGCTTGATGCCAGATCACTATCTCTACTTTCAAGCTTTGGCTTAAAACTCCCCTTTTTGCTAAAGCATATAGTTAGGGCTGGACCAGGTGACCCTGAATCCTCCCTTAGTTATGCTGCAATAGACGTAGGCTGCCGGGGATTCCCATGATGCATTGAGTTTTTCCTTTCCAGTCACCTTTCTCACTCACTATGTATTAATAGACATCTCTGCATTGAATCATATCTGTTATTAATCTCTGTCTCTCTTCCACAGCATGTCTTTATCCTGTTTTCCTTCTCTCACCCCAACCGGTCGCAGCAGATGGCCGCCCCTCCCTGAGCCTGGTTCTGCTGGAGGTTTCTTCCTGTTAAAAGGGAGTTTTTCCTTCCCACTGTCGCCAAAGTGCTTGCTCATAGGGGGTCATATGATTGTTGGCAAGGCAAGGCAAGGCAAATTTATTTGTATAGCACAATTCAACAACAAGGTGATTCAAAGTGCTTTACAGAGACATTAGAAACAAAAGCAAATAAAAAGCATGATTTAAAATTGATTAAAACAAGCAAACAAACAAACTAACTAAACACACACATTTCACACCTGTTCGCGCGATCTGAACCCTTATCGTAAGGGGAGCTACCAGTCCTTCTGTGGACGAGCTACTTTCTATTTTAAATTCCCTGAATTTAAAATACTCTCTAGACCCAGTCTAGACCCAGATGGGGAGCTACCCAGAGCTCTAATCCCACACCTGTTCGCGCGATCTGAACCCTTATCGTAAGGGGAGCTACCAGTCCTTCTGTGGACGAGCTACTTTCTATTTTAAATTCCCTGAATTTAAAATACTCTCTAGACCCAGTCTAGACCCAGTTGGGGAGCTACCCAGAGCTCTAATCCCACACCTGTTCGCGCGATCTGAACCCTTATCGTAAGGGGAGCTACCAGTCCTTCTGTGGACGAGCTACTTTCTATTTTAAATTCCCTGAATTGGGTTCATTGGTGTTGAGAATTGGTGTTGGGTTTTTCTCTGTATCTACTGTACAATATAAAGCACCTTGAGGCGACTTTTGTTGTGATTTGGCGCTATATAAATAAAACAAATTTTAACTGAAGTCTGTGTTCCAGTCTGTGCTGTGCCGGTTCTATGCTGATATTAGTGATTAATAGACTAAATTGTTTGGGCTAATTTAAGTTAGTGTTGCTCACTATTGGTGCGCATATACATGTATATGTATATACAGAGCTTTGTACTACTGTCCTCGCTTTAGTGCTGCATCAGAAGGTGAGCAGAAGTTTCCCCGGGGCCATGTCCAGGATTTCCAGGCCAAGGTTGGACAGACTGAAGAAACACAGAAGCAATGAGGTAACAGAGGATAAAGTTGGAGAAGGAGAAAAAAGAGCGTCAAAGGTGAGATAGAGAAATGAAAAAAAAGATGGCAGCAGGGGGAGGAAGGTAAACAATGTGTGGAACAAATGCCAATGAGGAAAGAGTGACAGTGAGAAATGTGAGCAGGGAGTTAGAAAGCAAAGAGAGAATGGAAAACAGGTCACAGAGGGGAGAAAGGGCTGGTGACAGAGGGACAAAATGAATGAGATCGAAAATGTGAACTACGAAGAGGTGAAGGTGGAGATGGAGGGGGCGACGAGGGGGAGGAAAGGCAAGGAAGACAGATGAACAGAGGAGAAAAGGAGGGAGGAGGTCTGAGCTAGAAATAAACACCAACAGAAGGTGGGCAGGAAGCCACTGGCAGCAGGTGAAGCTGGACAGAGGGCAGGAGAGCCTGGAGGAAATGAAAGCTCAGATCCACCTTATGCATCCCGCTGCCATCTCACGCTGTTCAGTCCACCACTTTAACGTTTACATATTCATCCCGACACAAGTATCAGTATCACAGCCTCATCACTCATGGCCACATTTAAGACACCATCTCCAGTTCTGTTTGGTGCACTGATGGAAAACCCACTCGGCCTTTACAACAGCCCATCCCTGAGCCTGCCCTGTAACAGTGTAGCGCGGGCGTCTGCTCTGGCTCACTGCACATCTTTTTGAAGCTGGTCACTTGTACCTGTTGCCTGGGTAACATCTAATGTATTTCCTACCGTATTTCATCAACAGCATCCTGGCAGTTTAGAGGAGTTTATCTCAGGTCCCACCAATGTTCCCTCTAAGCTGCGCACATGCGCAATTGCACACTGCTGGCACGGTCTCTGCACAGAAAATCTGCGTTGCGCACAAAAAAAAAATCAAACCTGAATTGAAATTAAAATTAATACGTTAACAATTCTGTTTTGCAGATTTGCAACGCTTAGCACAGATCTTGTGTAGTTAGTGTGTGTATATCTATCTATCTATCTATCTATCTATCTATCTATCTATCTATCTATCTATATATATATATATATATATATATATATATATATATATATGTACTTTACTGATTACTTATTTTCAAAAGTAATTACTTAATTACTTAGTTACTTTTTAAAAACACGATTTACAACCTGAAGAGGTGATAAAGCGATAGATCTTTCAGCCCAATTCTACTTTTTCTGCATAATCCATCATACAAAATGTAATCAAATGGAAAAGTCTCTTTTTAAAACTTGTTTTATTAGTTTTAATCTTTTAACTTTATGCATCAAGCAAAAATTTTATTATATGCAACATTCTCTGACTGGAAGAAATTTGTTTAACATTTAAACCTATTTTCTGCACATTCCAGCACATAAAATAAAATATTTTTTTGTGCTTACACTCACTCTTTCAAATAGATGCAAGTAAAACAGCAGAAAATAAATAAAGTCAAAGACTCAGCGGTCCCGTTGCTCTATTTTCACCTGTAAAGCAGGAGTGGGGCAGGCGGAGGTTTACCCTGGTGCAGGTGTGCCGCGGTCAGTTAAAGAATCTGCGAGTTTCTCTGTGAGTTTCCCATTACGTCGTAGCGCACTCGGTGCTTGCTCGGAAGTTTAGCGGTTTTTTTCGCTGCAAAAAGAAGTTTTCTTCCCACGCACGATGGACGCTAATGTTTTTGTCACTTTTTATGGAATCAAACTCAAAGTAAGGTCAGTACTTCCACGCTTTAAACGCTGCACGCTCATACTATCTGCCGCACTCAATATATTATCCATTGTTGATCTGCAGGCTTACGGGAAAGTAACGGTAATCTAATTACCGTTTTTGCAATAGTAATCCCTTACTTTACTCGTTACTTGAAAAAAGTAATCGGATTACAGTAACGCGTTACTGCCCATCTCTGGTCCCACCCATTTTTTGTCATGTTTTGTCAAGTATTAAGTTCATTGATGCAGTATATCGAAGTCATATGTAATCATAAAGTCAATGTCCTGTAGGTGGAACATGAATCTTGTGTTAAACTCTAACTGTAACTGTAACTCTAACTTTTAATGTAAACTAAACCGTCAGACATTAGACAGCAGGAATGTCTTTACAGATGCAGATGTTTTCAGCCATATTTATCGAGGATATCAGACCAAACTGGGCCAGAAATGTTTTTAACTTTTACATGAACAAAGCATTTTTATGACCTTTTTATTAAACTCATCTGCTGTCTGTACCATTGGTCAGAGTCACCTTTACTATTTTGTCCCTGTTTACGTTCCACCAGTGTGACAGATCAAGTCATTTGAGGTTAAGCAGACACATTTTGGTGGAGTTCACACTTCTGCAGGCTGTTGGTGTAGAACATGCGTCATTTGCCTTTCCTCCAATATTTACCATATCAACGTGTCTGCCAGGAGTGGAGTGACATTCGTTTTCAGAGCTACTGTATTGACCCGTGCATACTGACGCCTCTGCACAGAAACACGCATTCACTCAATCACACAGCAGTGTCAACATGTCTGAAGTTTCATGTTTCATGACTAAAATATGTGTAAAAAAAATTTTTCAGGCTCTGGATCAGCGATGAGAGTGTCTGACTGATTTAGATACAGAAAGAGAGGGACACATATTTAACAGAGACTCACGTCTCTGCACTCCAGCATGTTGACATCCACACATTCATTTTAAAATAAGCCTGTGTCCTAGCCCCAAACACCAAAACTTTAATGTGTTAATGTGAGTCTTAGTGGCTTTTATTTTGAAAAAAAGTGAAATTTACATGAAAAAAAGGCTAAATTATTATTATTATTTTTTTTAAAACAACAGATTATTGTGAAAAAAGACACTTTCATGAAAAAAAACAAGCAAGCTTACAAGAAAAAAATCATCATGGCTTCTTTTTTTGGGAATAAATGCACAAATTTAAAATTCTGGGGTGAAAACTCATACCCCATCCTCTCATATCCACTAACACCTCTGGACTGTTTGCAGGGAGCGTCTACAAAGTGCAGCACTGAATGTTCAGCTGTCCCTGTGACTGTTTTCTTACAGCAGGCCCTGGTTTGTGTCGTTTGTATTTCAGCTTCTGCTCCTGGTTTCAGTCTGGTTTGTGGCTTTTTTCCCGCCTCCCTCATTTCTGTCTTTTCAGTCTTCACCTTTGTCTTTTTGTCTTTTTGTGTTCCGTTGTGTCTCTTCCTGTTTTATTTTGGTAAGCGTTTCTTCTTGTGTTTGTAGCTGTTTTCCCCACCTGTTCCCACGTCCCTCATTATCTTTGGGATATATGGTCTCCCGTTGTTGACTTGTCCCACTAAGCTTTAGTGGCTTCACAGTATTAAAGCTGTTTCTCAGTTGACACCCGTCTGTGTGTGCTCATAGTATGAAGGTAAATGAAACATTTAAAGCTGTATATGAAAATCAGCTGATTCTGGGGAGCTCAGGCTAATTTTTCATGGAGTGACACTTTTGCTTATTGACTATTCTTTATTTGGTTTTGCATGCTTTGCTTTTTTTCTATACATTCGACATTATTTTTAACTGCCCGTTTAAAATAGAAGATTAGGTCCACATTAAGGGAAAATGAAGGAATTCTTCTAAAAAAAATAACAAAGATGAAATGCTGGGAATGAGGGAGAGGTCCTTTTTTTCACATCTAAAGAAAACGTTTCAGAGAAAAGTCAAAGAGACTAAAATTGAAGTCGTTTCCTCCTCATGTGTTCTCCTTAATGTGGCCCCAACACCGTCGTAACGTTTAGTCCCACTGCAATTACTCGGATTCACTTTAATCTGTGAAAGATTTTCTGAGTGCAGTTTGACTCTAAACCTTTGATCCTCTGGAAACGCACTGAAAAAACACAGCTGAGCCTGTGTGTGTGTGTGTGTGTGTGTGTGTGTGTGTGTGTTCATCCACAGAATGAGCTCAGTGTCTCAGGCTTGTCTCAGTCATTTGTTGTTTAGTAGCAACAATACACACACTCGATGTAATGTGTGTGTGTGTGTGACCATACTCCATCACCATGTCCAGTGTAAGCAGTGTAAACCATACATATGTTTGGTTTACACTGTTAACCTATGAATTTATCGGAGTAGATGAGCAGATGAATGAATAAAATTGGTTTGTAAATTACTTCAGTGAATCTCGTGCTGCAGCCGTGGGTTAAACTGTCGTGTTATGAAAGACTCATCGGCGTGATCTCTGGGACAGCTCCGAGTTCATAGGTTCAGTTCCTCGCTGTTGCCTCCAGATCGGTGAGTAGTGAAAGGAAACCCGTTGCCACAAACACACTGGCCAAAACCGGCCTGCAGGTGCAGGGATGGAGCGAGGCTGCAGGGCCTCCAACTGTCCTCAGCTGACCCCACCCGAAACCTGTCAACGCATCTGTCAACAAGCTCACTCCGGCTCTCTCTCTCCTCACACAGGTGACAGGAAATCCAGGGTCGGGAGAAGGACAGGAGCTGGGAGGAGGGGTGTCAGTCTAACTTGTATATCTCTCTCACACACACCCTCACACAGTGTTTGCTCGGTCAAACACAGGGACAAGCTTCGAGGCCGCCCTGACCGGTTGACATCGAGTCCACGTTTCTCCTCTGGAGCTCTGCCGCTGGGTGCACTGATGCTTCAGTGTGTTTGAGTTCCTGAGGTATTCATCTGTGAACTCTCATGAGACACAGCGATCAGAGTGATACCAGCATTCCTGCCATCAGCCTTGTCTTTCAATCTCCTGGAGGTTTTTTTCACTGTGGAAATCAGTGTGTGGGTGTGTGTGAACTCCTTACACACACCCACACACACACCCACACACACACAGAGGAAAAGCTTTCAGCGACCCTGACGTGTGTCTCAGGTTTCCATTGCCTCCCCCACTCTCTCATGTTGTGAAACAGTAACCCCCCCCCCCCGGACCCTGCACCCCCGTTTGTTCCCACCTTGCTGGGCTGCCTGATGAGGCTCACACATGCTCACAGCATTTGTTAGAAATCTCAGTGTTAAACATGAAACTTGACTTTTAGATCAGAGTGTGTTTGCCTTTACTGGTGAGCTTAACCAGAACATCACCAGCACCATCAGCTTTTTACCAGCAGTCAGCTGTTCCGCCAGAGGAAACAGAGCAAACGCTGCTAATGCATACACCCCACCACCACCGTCCCCCTCCCCCGAGCAGATCTGATGATAATCTACTCCCACTGACACTGAAGTATTTACCTCTTGTTAAATGACAGCCTTTATCCAGATGAGGCTGAGGCCCACATGGGGAGGACATGTGGTAACAGTTCGATTGTATCACACATCAAATCCTGTGAACACAACATTGCACCAGCCGTGGGAATGTGTCCTGCTTTGAGAACAGTAAAATCGGATTGTAAGGCTACGTTCACACTGCAGGTCTTAATGCTCAATTCCGATGTTTTGATCAAATCCGATTTTTTTGTCTGCTTGTTCACACTACAAATAAAATGTGACAGCAAACGTGCTCTAGTGTGAACGCTCAAAGCGGCCCGCATGCGCAAAAGATGTCACACACAACGTGCTCTGTTTAGACCCAGACCAAACAATATTATTTGACTGATGGCCCTTAATATAAAGACTTCGGACTTTACGTTTAAGTTATTTTGTTATTTACATAATAATGTAGATAACCTAATAATTATCATTATTGCTGTTTTAGAGAGGAGTGGTGCTTCAAAGGATAGTTGCAGATTTCTGTCAGAATCTTCAGATTATACAGTACAAATAAAATGTTCACATTTCTCCAACGTTGTCTTCCCAACAGTTTCACTAACATCTACACTGGATGACCAGGAAGCGTTCGCGATGTCTTCTCAGGCGCTTCTCCGGCGCTGATAATTGGCGCCTGTCTTGTGTCAGTGACGTAAAAGACGGATTTAATGCGACAAAATGAAGAATGTCTTCAGGTCTGGAGATGGGAACAACCTGAGGAGCACAGCTTAAGGATGAAGGTGAAGGACTGCAAGGACTGCAAGAACTGGTACAGGAGGCAGCGGGCAGCCTGGAGAGGGTTGGAGATCAAAGGGGCTGAATGATTTCAACAGGTTTAGTTCACAGACCTCTGCTGCCTCCACACTTTCACTGGTTTTTGTCCTCCCATGTGAACTCTGTGGATCACACCCCTGCTTGGCTGTGGGCAGGCAACAGCTGGAGAAACTACACCAGAGCAGGGCAGGAGGTCCTAACGGCATCAGCCCCAGGTTCTGAGGACCTGTGCTGCGTGTCGAGGAGGTTACTGAACAAACTGTTCTCCATCATAGATCATCCTATGATCTGAAACCTTAGCTGGTTTAAGACCTCAGAAAGGTCCTTTTCTGTCACCATTGGGTACCTACGCCTCCTCCATTGCCCCTGTTACCTCTGGTGTCCTCCAGGGGTCTATTCTGGGTCCCATGCTGTTCTCTTTATACTTGTTACCCTTGGGCCGAATCTTTGATAAATACAACTTTTCTTTTCACTTTTATGCGGATGACATTCAAATCTATTTTGAACTAGCTGAGGATGTCACATCGTCATTGCAACACTTCTTTGATTGTATGGATGGAAGTTAAAAACTGGCTACTGAGCAATTCTCTCATTCTAAATGATAAGAAGACTGAAATTGTAATCTTTGATACTCCCTTCTCTCGGGCTGAACTAATTGGTATTTTTGGGCCCTTTGCTGACTCTCTTTCTGACACTGTGAGGAACCTGGGTGTTGTCTTGGACAGTTCCTTCAAGTTGGACAAACATGTGTCCTCCGTAGTTAAATCGAGTTTCAATCAACTACGTCTAATCTCTAAGGCCAAGCCCTACATACCACGTAAGGACCTGGAGAAACTTATCCATGCCTTTGTTACATCAAGGTTAGATTATTGTAATTCCCTTTATAGTGGTCTCCATTCTGCCCTTGTTCACAAACTGCAGCTCGTTCAAAATGCGGCTGCGTGTCTCTTACCTGGAACTGGCAGGTTTGAGTCTATTACTTCAGTTCTTTCCGACCTGCACTGGCTCCCTATTAAATTTCGTATTGATTTCAAAATCTTATTGCTCACTTTTAAAATCATAAATAACACCATGCCCAGCTATCTTACGGATCTCCTCAGCTTTTATATCCCTGGGAGAGCGCTTAGATCAGCAGGCCAAATGCTCCTGGTGCGACCTAGATCTCGGCTAAAGACCAGAGGTGACCGCGCATTCGCCGCTGTCGCACCCTACCTCTGGAATAACCTCCCCCTAGCTATTTGGGCGTCTGATTCAATTCAATCTTTTAAATGTCGATTAAAAACTTATTTGTTTAGCCTTGCTTTCCCCGCCTCCCAGAGCCCACATTTTTAGTGTACTGGAACTTATCTTTATCACTTTGTTAATGTTTATAATGTTTTAACCTTCAGCATTTTGTGTGGACTTCACTGGTGCCTACTATGCCTGGTGTATTATTGGTTAGTTATGTCACCCGCCTGTTAGTATATTTCATTTGTATTTTATATTTGTATTTATTACTGCTCTTAACTCATTCTGTGAAGCACTTTGGCATACCTGTGGTTTTTTAAATGTGCTATATAAATAAAATTGTATTGTATTGTATCCTGACCGCCCTCTGAGCCGCTCACTGCACAGACAGAGAGACTAGAGCTCCTTCTCCAACAGACTGATACATGAGGTCTGCATGTTATCCCGCTCTATAATAATAGTATAATATTTGTTTGCAAAGAAGCATCTAAAAGAATATTATTTGTGTTTCTCATTCATAATTTGATCTTTCTTTGGTCTTACCGATGTCAATTTTGTCGTATAAAAGTAGCAACATCTGCAGCCTCCAGGGCTCAAACACGAATCATTAAAACCTGCAGTTCTTCTAATATTCAGCAGAGGCAGCAGTGATGCAGTCCCTATAGACTCCCATGGTAAAACTTTACAGCAGCCTCTGTAAGTATTTTCCACCTTCATCACAACTGCAAATGTTTTTATAACTCACCTGTTTTCTTTTTTTCTTTTTCTTTTTTTTTTTTCCACCTGTCCCGTTTGGCTCTTTTGCCATCAGAATTGTTGTCTAAAGGCAAAGAAAGATGCCCAACGGATTTACTTTACCAAATTGACCATCCCAGCCTTGCCATAATGGTCCATTTGATTCACCTTTTATTGTTTATTTTATTTTCACTTGCTGAATACGGGACAGACTTGACTGGGGGAAAGAAGGGGAGAAAGAAAGAGGGAAAGAGAAACAGCGGAGAAGAGGGACGGGGGAGAAGGGCAAAAAACAAAAACCAACAGAATGAGCAGAAAAAAAAATGCATATATCGATCACCTGGGTCACCTGCTGAGAAAGAAAAAAGAAAACAAGCAGAAGAGAACAAGAGTAATAGAATAAACAACATCACAATGATATATGGGAATATGACAGTAAATACTAAATATTAAACATTATTGTGCAGCACATAAGATCAACAGAACACAGTGTGCTTTGAGGTAGGAGCCAAAAAGGGTGTAGTTTGTGGGTGTGATCACCCGTGTGTACACCTGTGAGCATGGACGCGCTTGTTTTTTTTTTGTTTTTTTTAAAAGGTTCCTTCATGTAATGATCTGCTAGAGGGTGTGGGGGGGCCACAGCCCCGTCCTCCAGGGCATGAAGCAGGTATGGAGGAGATCAAAACTCCAGACATCCAGAGGCCCCCAGAACACAAGAGACCAAGGAAGACCGACAGAGGGGCAGCCGCGCCACTGTCCCAGAAAGAGCTGAGGAGAGTCCCAGATGAGGGCTCACTCAGCAGCCGCGGAGCAGAAGCCAGGGGGAGTTGCAGTGACGCGCCCGTGAGCTCCGCCGGCAGCCAGCCGTGCCTGAGTGACCGAGCCCCAGGCCGAGAGGCCGGGGGCACCCCACCTCCGAAGTGGCCCGAGCGAGCCCCAGGCTCCAGGCCCCGATAAGCGGCCACCAAGGAGATAATAATGAAAACTCACCTGTTTTCATTATTAGGGGCGTGGCCTCTTTGACATGTGGATGGCGGCACAGGCGTACAGACATCTTTTATATTCAGTCTGATAATCTAATCAGAAGTGATAATAGCAAATTTTCAGTGATTAATGATCTCTCCAAGTGCAGCTCAGCCAGTACAGCAGACTAATCTTACTGTCAGCAGTTTGACTTTTTTGTTTCTTTTTAATAATCGTTTCTACTTTTGGTCTTTCAGATGGATCCTTGACTCATCGCGTCATCGAGTCCTTAGCTTGTAAAGCTTCATGTTTGTTAGCTCGTAACGGAGAGATAACCAAATAAGCATAAGGTCAAAGATTTCAACTGCCTGTGTCATCTCACTGCCTGCACAGATGTCAGAGGATTTTCCCACATTAGGAACATCTCTTTTTCATTCCAATAACACAGAGTTTGGAAAAAAATCCTCTTCTCCTTCAGCGAGCCTTTTCTCCTCTGCTCTCTCCATCTTTTGGTTCTTCCCTCTTTCCAAGCATAACTCGCTTGCTGAGAGACTGAGGGAATAACTCAAGGAATAAGTGGAAGCCAATGAGCAGATGGAGAGAAATAAAAACCACCCCTTGAGTACAGAGGAGAAATTTTACAGATCAAATAGGAAGCAAATCATTTATTCAGCTGTGAAATCACAGTTTTCTCCCTACTAATATTAGCATACATATGGGCGTGCTGTTTATTTGTGGAGTTTGTGGACGTGTTGTTGTGAACACGGCATCTCTCTGGGTGTTTGTGTTGTGCAGGGAGGCAGCGCACTGTGTCTCTGAGGTTGTTAAACATGTCACTGTGGTGTATAATCATCGGCACCATGCTAGGATGTTATGCGAACAACAACGCCGACAGCAGCCAGAACCATAAACATCAATATTTATACCTGCCATCATCTCAAGGATTTGGCACAGGGAAATATGAGATTCATTCAAACTAAAGGTAATCTGATGGAGGAACGTACTTAATATTCATACGATTGACCCCATGCCTCCTGAGTGACACTTAACAACCATGAGTGAAATGGGAAAAGTTGAAAAACAAACTGTTAAAACGTGAAAATGCACGAGAACAAGTTCTCATCTTAAAATCATAAATAAATAACGAGAGAAGGAAATGAAAAGCAAAAGGTAGGAGACAGAGAGGACAAAGTTGAGCTAAAACCTGGCTTGCTTTGTGGAGTATTTTTAAACCTCTGCTTCTGATTGGTTGAGCACTGTTGTGTGTTTCAGAGAATAACGTTGCACGTGCCCAGCGGCTCCTCACCATGCGTTCTGTTTACGGTGTGCACGCTGCCACATACAGCAGTTGATTTTACACTCATGATAATCTCACTATTACTAATATGTCTGACACCTCATTACAGATCGAATAAGGTGAAGGTATTTATCGCTAGAATGACGCCTGCACAAGCACAGGCATCGTACTACAGGGAGTGCAGAATTATTAGGCAAATGAGTATTTTGTCCACATCATCCTCTTCATGCATGTTGTCTTACTCCAAGCTATATAGGCTCGAAAGCCTACTACCAATTAAGCATATTAGGTGATGTGCATCTCTGTAATGAGAAGGGGTGTGGTCTAATGACACACAAGCTGAAACGTCAAGACTGGGCCAAGAAATATCTCAAGACTGATTTTTCTAAGGTTTTATGGACTGATGAAATGAGAGTGAGTCTTGATGGGCCACATGGATGGGCCCGTGGCTGGATTGGTAAAGGGCAGAGAGCTCCAGTCCGACTCAGACGCCAGCAAGGTGGAGGTGGAGTACTGGTTTGGGCTGGTATCATCAAAGATGAGCTTGTGGGGCCTTTTCGGGTTGAGGATGGAGTCAAGCTCAACTCCCAGTCCTACTGCCAGTTTCTGGAAGACACCTTCTTCAAGCAGTGGTACAGGAAGAAGTCTGCATCCTTCAAGAAAAACATGATTTTCATGCAGGACAATGCTCCATCACACGCGTCCAAGTACTCCACAGCGTGGCTGGCAAGAAAGGGTATAAAAGAAGAAAAACTAATGACATGGCCACCTTGTTCACCTGATCTGAACCCCATTAAGAACCTGTGGTCCATCATCAAATGTGAGATTTACAAGGAGGGAAAACAGTACACCTCTCTGAACAGTGTCTGGGAGGCTGTGGTTGCTGCTGCACGCAATGTTGATGGTGAACAGATCACAACACTGACAGAATCCATGGATGGCAGGCTTTTGAGTGTCCTTGCAAAGAAAGGTGGCTATATTGGTCGCTGATTTGTTTTTGTTTTGTTTTTGAATGTCAGAAATGTGTATTTGTGAATGTGGAGATGTTATATTGGTTTCACTGGTAAAAATAAATAATTGAAATGGGTATATATTTGTTTTTTGTTAAGTTGCCTAATAATTATGCACAGTAATAGTCACCTGCACACACAGATATCCCCCTAAAATAGCTAAAACTAAAAACTACTTCCAAAAACATTCAGCTTTGATATTAATGAGTATTTTGGGTTCATTGAGAACATGGTTGTTGTTCAATAATAAACTTATTCCTCAAAAATATAACTTGCCTAATAATTCTGCACTCCCTGTAGATGACCTCCAGGATGCTGCACACTGATGGAGAAAAAGTAGCAGTGATGATGCTGTAAGATCATCATGGGGGAGACGATTCAGGGAAATGATGTCGCCGCAGGATTTCAAGCTGTGCTCAGAAAAGTCATTGTGGATTTATCAAGTGTAAGATTTTGTACCCTCCACTAACTATCCCAGCTGCGGTGAGTGCTCTGCAGGGTATAGACACATCCTTCATGTTCTTTTCCTTTTTCCTCTTTTTTGATTGTTCTACTTCTTGAATATCGAGTCTTTAATAAAGATGCCTTGATTCTCCACAGGGCTCAACTCCAGGACTTGTTTTCTGTTTTTATAAATGCCTCATGGAGGGCGTTCCAGGGAAAATACTCTTCAACGCTGATGATGTTGTCATTATCACACACATTGTTATACACATGCTCTGTAGACCTGGCAGTGCTTCAGATTGAACACTCATTACAAACAACTCCCCTAACTTAAAAATTTAATTGTGCCTCTTCCAAAGGAGCGGATGATTGTTTTACATCAGCGCCACAACACACTTGTGTTATGAACACAAGTGTCTTCTTCTTCACAAACAAACAGACGTTTCACTGCACAGGTAACAGCAGCACTTAGTGTTGGTGTGTAGACACAGGAGATGAGACAGTGAATAAAATAAAAGTTGTTCCACTCATTACCAACGGCTGGAGGGCAGAATTCGATTGTTTTTACCTGCCCTTGGTTGAAACAAGTGACGAGCTTTGTCTTTTCTGTTTACTAGTCTTTGATATTTATATATTTTGATGTTTAAAGTAAGGAAATCCTGAGACTATATCTGCCCTCACTGCGCTCACATCACACATTTGGAAGCTGTTTTTGAGAAACAGATAACGATGCCAGCTAATTATTAGGCTCAGTTAGGCCTACATTTTTAGTTTCATCATAATTATAAAAGTATACTGTTAAAAAGTTACAGGAACACTGAAACAGATCAGATCTCAATGAGAAACAACTCCTGCTGAATATCTGTACCGAGGAACCAAAGGAGCCACATCGACTGATGGAGCGCAGAGAGAATAGTGAAGGAGGACGGTGGTGATGACGGGACACTGGTGATACTTCAGTCTCTCTTTTGATCTCAGTGGAAAAATAAAGTTAAATTAATAAATAATAATAGATAAAAGGTATAAAAGGTTCCCAATAAGCACACTCTTGTGTCTGGCTGTAACTGTGATCAGTGTTGTAAAAATGTGCATTTTAACCAAAACCATTTTCTTTGGTTCCACACAAAAACTGGCTGGTTAGAATTGAGTAAGCAGTGAGTCTACCCGAAATGCAAAAACGTTCCAGGATGAGATGTGAAATCCAGCCTTCTGGTCAAATGTCAGGGGTACTGTTGCACTCTTTCCCCTGACCTTATGCATAACGAGGAAACTTTTATGTATGTCAGACATGGATGTCTGACAGCCTCCAAACTAAGACACAAACCAATAAAAGTGAATATACAGCCTCCTTAGCAGAGCCAGCAGCACAAAATGAAAATCTTACTAAAAACACAGTTGTGTGTGTGTGTGTGTGTGTGTGTGTGTGTGTGTGTGTGTGTGTGTGTGTGTGTGTGCGCCTGCTCCTGACAGCTTAAAGCTTTCAAGGTTTCAGCACACAAAAGTCTTGTTTCTCTGTAGGTTCATCACTTTGATACTCCGCTCCACTATCAGACAAAGACGCTCTTTCAGGAGTTATCATGTCCTCGCCCGGGCCCCTCTGTAACATAAGAAATACTGCCCACTGCTTATCACCTGCCCACGCTCCAGCTGCCTGGACAAACACAGTTAACTTTCAGTGAATACACAATGTTCTCCACTGGTTACAAAGCATGCAAACTGTGCAAACTGTGCAAACTTAAAGGACTGAATCTCACCATCTTAACAGCATTTTTCATATAGTTGTCGTTCACTGAAGCAGGATTCAGGCAGTCGTCAAACAACACCAAATGGCACCAGGTTTCATCATCGTTTGCATAAATCAGATTTTGACTGATATGAAAGAAGAAGCCTGAGGCACACTGAACAAAACACTGCTGCCGGCAGGGGGTCCGACATTAATGTGAAGCATCGCACAGCCCCACAGTTTAGGCCTTTGTACTCTGTGCCGTGCCTCGGTGATGGTTTGTACTCTCGATTAGACACAAGTTTCTACATTCAGCCTGCTGGACCAAACTCTGCAGCACAGCTTCCAAAACTTAAAGTCTGACAGCATGAGATATGAAGAGAAGCATTCAGAACAACGCATCTCCTGTGGCTTGAGATAGCAGAGCGTCTCACATTTCCACCTCGTGATAAAAAGGGAACAAATTTAAACAAAGTGCATGCCATTTGATCCTCTCCTCTCTCTGCTGCTTTACTGTCACCATGCTGGCTCTGTGCTGATTAAATTAGCTGCACTCGTCGTTTGAAAAGCTCACACAACAAACATCAGACTGTTTTTCTTCCTTTTCTCCATGCATGACCACAATCAACATACTCTAGACTGTGTGTGCACTTAGACCCAGATGTATTCACTTTATGCTGCTCACTGCTGAATAACAGCTCTAAATTTGTGCTTCTGAACTCTGCAAGTCCAGCAGGACCCAGAACGGGAACCTTAACAACAGAGCAACAGTCGGGAAATAAGGCAGGCGGGGTTTATTCTGAAACAAACCCAGGTAGCAACAAGACGACCTTCGTGTTGGATAAGCAATAAATGCTTTAAAGATCATCACTTCAAACTATCAACAAAGTTACGCAAATGTGTGCCTGCTGTGCTGAGGTCTGGAAGAAGATCCTTACTGTCATTCTGCTGTTTCACGATAACCCAGGAACCACCAAGGCTCTAACCTGACATGAGCTGGAAACTGCTGAAACACCAGGATCACTATCCACAGTGTAGCTGTCACAGTCCAGGTGAGCTGCTAGAAAATTCCACCAAGTCCACGTTCTCCTGTGCACGGACCTGAACCCTGAACAATTAACCAAATATGTAAGTGTGTATGCTTTGTGTGGACCAGAGAAAATTCAGCATAAAACCAAACTTATAAAACCAATTCTTCTTTTTTAATGTAATTAAAGATGTCTGCTGTTTCAATCATTCCACTCTGGGAAAAGAACAGTTCAAAGATGACCCTGACATTCATGACCCTGATGACTGCATCAATACTTCTTAACACAACTTTGTTTTTACTTTAAATATCCACATATTTAAGGTAACAATAGTAATATTGGCTGTAATTCTACTGCAGACACATTGATCTTTATTTCACTGCTGTTTCATCAGAGTTCAGCTCTGATTCAGCCGACAGCAGAAAGTTGATTTAATGTGATTTCACATCATTTCAGTTATTTCATGTTTTTGATCATCATTAACGCTGCGCGCACACACACACACACAGAAGACAGACGGACAGTGTGTTGTACATGTTAGAGGAGCAGATTAGCTGGGAGTGTGCTTCTTGTTTCCTGGGCCCTGCTGTGCCCAAACACACACACACATGCGTTGTGGGCAGGGTCTTGTACCTCCTGCTTCAGCACCATCTGCCTCTTTGATATATTGGCACATTTGGTGCACACACACACACACACACACACACACACACACACACACAGCATGCCTCTGAGGCCTGACCAGGCATCAGCTGTTCACAGTCGGATCAAAGGATTTAGAGATGACGTAATGATGGTGAAGCGTGACCTCGTCACACACACACACCTGCAGCACAGGTAGAACACCTCCTGACAGTTTTATTGGGATCTTTGTCTCTTGGATGAGGGCATTAGCTCGTATTTTTTCCCGCCTGCTAAATCCCCAGTGGCGTGTCGGCGAGCAGAAATGGGCTCTTCCATGCAAACAAGGCTTTTATGAGACTCCTGAACCTTTTATGTCGTTTACTGAAGCTTTACATCCCTGTTTACTGCAGAACTTCACAACACTGAACCCATGAAGATCTTTCAGAACTTTCTAACACTGCACAGTTCCAGTGAGAAATAAATTCAGCTAAGAAAACCCTTTAGCTCGCAGGTTGGTACGTAGCGTGAGCTCAAACTTCCTGCTGAGAGACGTGGCAATGTCTTGGCTTCTCAATTAGCCGCGGTGTGGAGCGAGCACTATGTCCGCTGGCAGCACAATAAAGTTTATTCAAACAAGACGACTCTGTCTTCAATAACCATAGACTGCTGCTGATTTTTGGACCAAGAAGTGATGATACGTGACACTTTATGGAAGCATCACACAGACACAAATAAAAGTGCTCAGTAACATCCAATTACAAATGAAAGGATTTTAGAATAGAATAGAATAGAATTCAACTTTATTGTCATTGCACATGCACAGGTACAGGACAACGAAATGCAGTTTGCATCCATCCAGAAGTGCTTTATTGATATAGATATATTACAATATATATTAGCAATAATATAGATATGTAAGTATATTACAGAAATGGGTCTATTATGGTATGTTATAATGTACACGGTATGGAGTATGTTGTGAATATTCTATAACTATAAATATGTACAGGCTGTATTGAGTACAAGCTATGTACAGGATATGAACAGGATATAAATATGAAATAAAAAAACTATACAGAATCTGAGATATACAGTTATACAGAAATGTGAACTATGCAAGTTAGAAACAGTTGTAGGATTAAAAATTATCGTATGTACAGAATGATTATTTACACAGAACTATACAGTAGTGCAGTTAAGAGGCTATATAAAGTGCTAGTGGTTGTGAGTGGTGGTTCAGTCCATGTTATTATTGTGTGTTTGAGGGTACAGTTGTCCATTGTCTGTGTGTGTATGTTCAGTCCATGTGTTAATGTGGGTCAGATGTCAGGAGGCAGAGTTCAGGAGTCTGACAGCTGTGGGGAAGAAGCTGTTCCGGTACCTGGTGGTCTTAGTCCAGAGGCTCCTGTAGCGCCTCCCAGAGGGCAGGAGGGTGAAGAGTCCATGTGATGGGTGACTGGGGTCTTTGATGATTTTCCCAGCCCTTTTCAGACACCGCTTCCTGTAGATGTCTTTTATGGCAGGAAGTGGTGCTCCGGCGATGCGCTGGGCAGTTTTCACAACCCTCTGTAACGCCTTCCGGTCCGAGGCAGAGCAGTTCCCGTACCAGACTGTTATACAGTTGGTCAGGATGCTCTCGATGGTGCAGCGATAGAAGTCCACCAGGATGTCTGAGGACAGGTGGTTCTTCCTCAGAGTCCTCAAGAAGAAGAGGCGCTGGTGAGCCTTCTTGACCAGCTTGGAGCAGTTGGTCGTCCAGATGAGATCCTTGGAGATGTGGACTCCCAGGAACTTGAAGCTGCTCACACGCTCCACAGCCGTCCCCTTAATGTGGATGGGTGGATGTGGGTCAGCATTCCTCCTGTAGTCCACGATGAGCTCCTTGGTCTTCTTGGTGTTACAGTTTTTTCTGAATGCTTAAACCCTAACTGTGATTCCTGTAGCACAATCTCTAAAACTATTCAGACTTATAGCAAAACCACTCACTGAGTTTGCAAAACTAAAAGCACAAAAACTGCTTTGCACTCAGTTTGCAATTTTGTAACACACACTTTGCAAAACTGTAGGCACAATTCACTGCACAACACTCAATTACCAAATTTCCAACACACTCCTAGCAAAAGTATACACATGTATGGCTATCATTAACACTAATTTGCCAACTGTCTGGCACACTGTCACATGTGAAAACTTTTTTAGATAATTAGTTCACTTTGCAATCAGCCTAAGCACTATAATACAGGTAAGCTGTGTGTGCGGAGTACAATGGAGGGAGCAGAAAGAGTGAGAAGTAGAGGAGGCCGAGGAAGAGGACGTGGAGGTGAAGAAGTAGGATGAAGAGGACGACAAGGACAAGGAGGAGCAAGAGGAGGACGAGGAGGGGGGAGAGGAGGACAAGGAGGGGGGAGAGGAGGACGAGGAGGGGGGAGAGGAGGGGGGAGAGGAAGGGTAGGAAGAGTAAGAAATAGAATTGCTGATGACATCAGAGCTACAATAGTGGACCATGTAATCAACCGTGGAATGACCCTGAGGGTAGCTGGCCAACGGGTCCAGCCTAACTCGAGCCGCTACACTGTAGCAAGTACCATAAGGACATCTTGAAATGAGAATCGGTTAGTACAGTCACTTCGCACAAAGATTTGTAGCACTGCCATATGCCAATGAGAAACACAACAATACCATTGATGTAAAAATACTGAAATTGTTACTTTACAGAATTGCTAGATGACCAGATGCTGGGGGCAGAGGAAGCATGTTCACTGCAGACCAAGTAACCCATAGAGTCATTATGGCGATTGCAAATTATCCTATACTTGGAAATAAACACTTGTGTTTGTTTTGATGTGTGTGAATAAACACCAGTGCTTGAAGTTTGGATCCGTCTATGCTTATGGATCTATGACAGAAGTATGAGCTCAAACTGACATACCCTACCTTGTGCAAAAAATGTGCTTAAGCAATCAGAAAAAACTGTAAGTCTTGAGCTCTTTTATTTTGATGTACTAGAATAAATTATTTAGTGCACACACACCAAACAAGGAGAGAAGTTTTCACATATCTGTGTTATAAACAAAGGCTGATTGCCTTCCGACTCTCCAGCATGCAGCTCCAGCTGTAACAAGAACTACAAAGACCAATTTGTACCAAACGTCATATGGTCGATTGTGTGTGGCGCTCAGATAATGCAGCAGAGATAAAATTTGAAACTTCTGCTTTGACGTCAACAGAAATTAGTGGAATGACCAAACACGTGTGCTGCAGATGGGACTTTCACAGAGTCGACACACTGACGTGTTTTTGTAAAAGTCCACTTCCAGGAAATTTTTCTGACCCACTCTGCTCCATCAAAGGCTGTCTTCCTATTTTCCTGCCTTTATTAAGCTCCTGCATTAAAGAAGAAATGTGGCTCTGTTGGAAGCAAAGGAGTCACTTCTTAAAAGCACTCTTAGTCGTCTGAATAACACCCACCTCAGCCACATTTGCTTTTGTGCTCAGAGTTGCTGTCATTAAGCCAGCCAAAAGAAAACTCATTTCCATCTCTCTTATTGCCTTTCATATGACTTTCATCAAATCCAGCAGTCGAGATTTCTTTGTCAACAAGGAGCTAAAACGCCCGAGCACTGACAGAAAAATTATTCAGTCATTACACGAGCCAAGCTGAGACATGCCAGGAGAAGAAAAGCCCATGAAATGGTATTATCTGCTTCAAAATGACTGTTTTATTGGTTTCACAATTAATTTTCCTGCCTGTTTATTTTTCGAGTCGTGTGTTTTTAAATTGCTTTGCTTTTCATATTTGACCTGTCTTGTCATCGTCCTGTCGCCCTTTTGTGGAGCACTCTGAAGTCTCCCAACTCTGATTGAGAAATAATAAAACAACATTAAAGTGATGAATAAAAGATTGTAATAAGGAGGCATCCCATACCAGATGAGAGACCTCACCAAGGACGTGTCCAGGGGGCTCGCTGTGATGTGAAGGAGCTGTGGCTCTGCTCTTCAGCCTCTCTGGAGCTGCGTCCGCTCTGAAAGCGACATGGTGACCAGATGGCGACATTCTGCGTCTTCATGCTAGTCACAAAAAATAGTTGGGACCAGAGACAAACTTTTCTCAACTCCCAGAGAAGAGACTGAAGCAACTACCAATGTAAAGAATAACATATTTGCCACACTAACATGCGTCTCAGATCATCAAACACATTTTAATATTAGACAAATGTAACCTGAATAATAAGTTCAGTTTTTAAAGTGAAGCAGGCTAAAAGACTTCAAAGCAGCACGATCTAAAGGAAGAGCTGCGAAACAAACAGTCTGAAAGGTTACAGAGACGTGTAAGGCTGTGAGACTGCAGTGAGAGCCACACATGGAGGAAACCTGGAACAGTGCTGAAGATTCCCGGGAGCGACTGAGCGGTCTACCAAAATTACTCCAAGAGTCCATCGACAACTCATTCATGAGGTCAAAGAAGAATGCAGAACAACACCTAAAGACCTGCAGGCCTCACTCAGCTCAGTTAAGGTCAGAGGTCATGATTCAACCATAAGAAAGAGGCGGGGCAAAAATGACCTCCATGAGAGAGTCCCAGGAGAACACAAATGCTGGTCTCACATCTGCCAACAAACATCTGGATAATACTCAGAGACAGAAGCAGAACTTTCTGGAAGGTCTTCCATCAAACATGATGGAATATCACAGCAGTCAAACATGGCGTTGGCGCGATGGTCTGGGACTCATTTCCTCATGAGCCATCGTGCAAAATCTTATGTGGGATGAAAGAACTCGGCTAGTTGATCCAAAGTCATGAAGCTGAAACTTTAAAAAGACTGGACTCACATCAGTCTGGGTGTTTCTATCAGCAGTCTACGAAGACATGGGGAACAAAAGGATCTGAGTGCAAAGTGATTAGTGAGAATCATACCTGCAGGAACACCATTAAACTCCTTTATACAAGAAAGACTTTGAAGGTAAGCTCCTACCCTGTGCTTCCATTCTGCCTATTTCACTGTACAGTGGCCATTATCTCTGTGATTGCTTAATGTTAGTTGAGCAGTATGAACAGAGTACTCGGTAATTACCAGCAGAGAACGTCTCGTCTCTAATTTCCCTGCTCCATTTGATTCATTAAAGTCTTGCAGTTATGTTTTGTAAGGAGAACATGAAGAGTTTAACTCTGAGAGCGAAAAAAAGCAGGCAGGGTGAGTGTTAGACAAGAATTTCACAATAAAAGCACAGCTTTAACCCTTGAACAGCTTTTACAGCTTCTCAGAACAATTCAGCACATTTCACCTCAGCCAGCATATTTTTCCTGAATCCCTAATTACAGCCTTTCATCAAACATGAAGAATCAGCGTTTCTGACTGAAACAAGGCTCATTGTTCTTTGTTGCCGCTTTGCAGAAAAGAGTTTAGACGTCGACATGTCGGTTCTGATCCTCGCAGCTCGCAGACAATATCACCGGGCGGTATTTTGGCAGCTTTTCCTTTTCCAGGCGTGACGGGTTTTGTCCAAACCTGCAAGGCCATGGGAGCTGACTGCCTAACACAATGAAAGAAGAAAGTAATTTAACAAGTGGTCCCTTGATCTCTTCTCAGTCTGCTTCCTCGTGTTTCTATTTGTTCATATCCAAACTGATCCCTCCTGTTGCTGTTTTCTTTGGCTGCCTCATTTTAATCTTTCTGCATCTCCTCTCTCTGATCCATTGTACACTGCAGCTGTACCACAATTACCTCAACAGAAAAGGAAAAATCCACATAGAAACTCACAGCTTTATGCTTCTTAATCCATTTCTGATATTTCCGTAGAAACAATTGGACATAATTCTGTAAGCATCTGTTTTAAAGGTATTAAAAAAAGGTACAGCTAGTTGTTATATCGGGTACGCTCTTTTAAAAAACACTGCGTCCTTGATACCGTGACTGATATTGTAGACTTTACAATCAGCTCTCAGCCTGACATGAACAAACTCACTGCCAAAGGAGAAAAAAACAGATAGTTGTTTTGAACAGGATCGTCAGTTCTCCCTGCTCATATTCAGAACACACATATTTCATTTTTAGGATCTCTGTGGTGCTGATGACCCAGTTTGATCCAAGCTTTGGCCGTGGGACAGATGGCCTCTCTGTGCTGACAGCTGGTTTATGAGTATGAGCGTTTGCATTGATATACCAAGTCTGATTTTCACCAAATGTGTAAAAATCATGGTGAAAATCCCCACCACCAACCTGTGGGCTGCACGGTGTGCTCATTTAGGTTTTATACTTCCTGTGTTCGTGAGGCCATCAGAGTCCCAGCCACGTAAATTTGGTCAATGGACAGTGAGCGAGAACGTCTTTTTACATTTACATTACAATGCACCGATGATCTGCCCAGGCAGTGGACTTCAAAGAGTCTCTAGCTGTTTGTGTCCATCCAAAGAATAATCCATACTTGTTAATTTATAAAAAGAGGATTCACCCCCCCCCCCCCCCCCCCCCCCCGGGTCGCTACTAAAAAAGAAGCCTACATGTTGGACTTGGTTTCACTTTCATCTGAAGAAGCTCCCAGTTGTTGATGATCAGTATGTTTCAAAAAAATGACACCAATAACTATCAACTATAGTTTCAGGACTTATCTGAAATCCAAGGTAGGACTTGAATCAGTTCTTCAGGCAATTCCCATAATCCGTTCTCATGGCTGGCCGCACAATTTCACCATCATTCAGGTTCTTATTTGGCCTGGGCTTGCCGTCACTGGTTCCTCCAGGATCCTTTGTAGCAGTTGAAAAAACAGTCTACACAAACAGTGCAGGACAATGAATTTCTATTCTATACTGGGTTCTTAACATGAGCCCATTAACTTCTTTTCCTCCAAAATGGATCTTAACAAATATTATACATCATGTATAACCAAATACTTAAGAGTGTACTTTGATTACCAATGTATTAATAACAAATATTTCTCTTAGCTTTTCCAAGTTGCCACAGTTACAGTAACTTGTTTTTAGCTGTAACAAATTATTTTATCACAATTATGTCAAAATAAAGAATATAAGCAACTTAAACAGTAACAATCACTGTTTACAATGAAAGTGACGTTTATCATTCTTATCTCTTAATTACTTAATTTACAGTACAAATACTTTTAAACCTGAGATGCGCTGTTTCTATTAAGACTGAAACATTTTAATATAAACACAGCAAGTACTTGTATTTGAATGATATGGCTTGTGGTGTGGTTGGCTAACCGCACATAGCAGCTAGCATCACACCTAGCATCGGCAGTAACATATGTAGCTTAGAACACTCAACACTTACACCACACCGTAAGGAACAACAAGATAATGTGTGCCCTGGCTCATGTGTGCCCAGCCCAGTTTTACTCTTTAAGTGTGTGTGTGTGGGTGTGTGGGTGTGTGTGTATGTATCCATGAACGTTTATGTTAATGAGAGTGTGGGGAGTGAGTTGGAGGGCGGGGTGGGCTGCTTTTAACCATGTAAAGCACTTTGTGCTACATCTTTATATGAAAAGTGCTTTATAAATAAAGATTGATTGATTGAAGTACAACAACACACTACATTCTCATAGCTCCCGATTGTTTTGTTTTTTTAATTGTTTCTGAGCTAAATCGGCTAGTAAAAGACATTATCTAAACTTAACAGTTAGCTAACGAAAACATGTGACTGACCGGGATTTTCCAACACAATGGCTGAATAGATGTTATTCCCTTTGTGGCCAGAGTTCATGGCCTAATAAATTAGCAGCTTATTAGCATTGCTATGTAAAAACTATTTGGTCTCATTAACTGGTTTGCAGGACTGCATGTCGAGATACTTTGTGCCGTGCTCTGACTGTGTTGCCCTTAAGGCATTTCTCTGAATAAATAGGTTCATAAGTTTGAAATAAATAATTCTAAAAAGATTTGCCATTAAAAAATTTATATGTGTTGTTAAAATGAATAATTCATGCTTTACATACATTTTAGTTAAAAGGAAAATATCACTAAAATGTATTTCCTGTTCTGGCGGGGCACTTCCGGTTCCGGTCAAGCACTTCCGGTTTTGGTCAAGCACTCGGTTTTGCTGAGAAATTGGTCGTGTCCAAATTCATGGGCTGCATCCTCCTGAGGCCGCATTTGTAGACCGATTACGTCACAGCGACGCGCCGAAGGCTGTCCAAATTCGTAGACTCCTCCGAATGTAGCCGACAAATGCGTCCTCCTTTTCCCTGAATTTGAAGGATGGGTCGGGTGTGTCCTTCGTGGCCTACCATATCCCAGAATTCATAGCGCGGCCCAGCCAAACTCCAGTTTCCAACAATGACGGCCGCTACTAAGCTTTAAAATTACTCATACTAATTTTTCTGGGTCACAAAATAAACTTTTAACATATTTTCAGGCGAGAAAGTAGCTGTGTAAACATCAAATATCTGCTCGGTTTATCAAGATATCGCATATTTGCAAAAGTGCTTCGATGTTTTCGGAGGCGTCTGCTACCCACCAGCTCGATAGCTAGCCGGGAGCTCGAGGGTTACTGATGCGGCCGAGAACGGCACAACTCCCGGCACATCATTTTCAGATCACCGCAGACTTTCGCTGCTCGGGTTAAACGTAATATATATAAGTCACTTAGACAACCTAAAAATGTTATTGTTGGGCTTTTTTCACTGTTTTGTTTGTTCATGATTAAATCGGTTTGGCTGAGATTAAAGTTATTAGATTAGATTAGATAAAATAAAACTTTATTAATTCCCCGGGTGGGTTCCTCCTTGGTTTTTACACAGCTGACTAAACGTCAAACAGAAAACTGATTAAACAGAAGTATGAGACAGTCGAGAATTTACGCCAGTGTCCCGTTATATTTTAGATAGCAAAGAGCAGACGGCTGAGTTTATTAAACTCCACCGAGACAGCGGTGACCCTAATCAGAAGGCTAGACCGTCCAATTTCACGGCCGTTTACTTCCGGCCTACCCGACCTTCTGAGGACCTGGCCCACGTAGACCGCGAAGGCCGGGTCCTCAGGAGGATGCAGCCCATGAATTTGGACACGACCACAGGCTCCTCATGCTAAAGGCAGTATGGAGATGTAATCAAATGCCATCAAATGCCATGAAAAAAAATCCTCTCCAGTGGTCACGCTGAGGTGGCCCCCCCACTGGAAAAGGGAGAAGAGTGTTGGTATCTTCCAACATTTGGAGTCTACCACCCACAAAAACCCAATCAGATCAGGGTTGTCTTCGATTCTAGCGCCCAGTACTTGGGTGTCTTACTTAACAATGTCCTCCTTACTGGCCTTATTTAAACAACACACTTGTCGGAGTTCTTCTCCGCTTCCGGACAGAAAGTGTTGCAATCATGGCAGATATACAGCAAATGTTTCACTGTTTTATGGTACGCGAAGACCACCGCAACTTCCTCCGTTTTCTGTGGCATAGGGACAACGACCTAAACAAAGAAGTTGTTGAGTACCGGATGAAAGTCCACGTGTTTGGCAACTCAACATCCCCCACTGTTGCCATTTATGGACTACGCAAGGCCATCAGAGCAGGTTCGAAAGACTATGGTGCAGATACAGTAAAGTTCGTGGAGAGGCACTTTTACGTAGATGACGGCTTGATCTCTGTCCCCTCTCCTGCTGAGGCTATAGACTTGCTTCAAAGAACACAAGCCTCACTCGCTGAATCCAACCTATGCCTGCATAAGTTCGTTTCCAACTCTCAGGAAGTTATGCAGGCCTTCTGCCCAGAAGATTGTGCTCCTGTCATTAAAAACTTAGATTTAAGTGGTGAAGAGACACAATCCCAGCGAAGCCTTGGACTCATTTGGGAAATAACAAGAGACACATTTACTTACTCAGTGGCCACCTCAAGCAAGCCATTCACTCGCCGTGGCGTATTGTCCTCTGTCAATAGCGTCTTCGATCCCCTGGGCCTATTGGCACCCGTTACAATCCAAGGAAGGGCCCTACTCAGAGAGCTTACTTCAGAATGTTCAGATTGGGACGTACCCCTTCCAGAGGACAAACAAAGCAGATGGGAAATGTGGAGAAATTCCCTTCAGGATTTAAGAGAACTACATGTTCCCAGAACCTACACATCCACCTCACTAAGTCGAGCAAAGCGAAAGGAACTGTGTTTATTCTCAGATGCATCTACTAAGGCCATAGGAGCTGTAGCCTACTTAAAGGCAGTTCACACAGATGGGAAGGTCGAGGTTGGGTTCATAATGGGCAAAGCAAAACTAGCCCCCCTGTCAGAACCTACAATACCAAGACTTGAACTATGTGCAGCCATCTTGGCAGCAGAAATGGCTGACCTCATTCAAGATGAGTTGGACTTAGACTTTGATGCAGTGCACTTCTATATGGACAGTAAGGTAGTGCTTGGCTACATCTGTAATGAGTCAAAAAGGTTTTACACATACGTTCACAACAGAGTACAGCGCATTCGCCAGTCATCAAAGCCAGAACAGTGGCATTATGTGCGCACAGAGGAAAATCCAGCAGACCATGCGTCTAGGTCACTGTCGGCATTCCAACTAAAAAAGTCCACCTGGTTCACCGGACCACCCTTCATCCACCGTCCTGCCGCAGAGACAACACAACTGAGTGGAATGTTTGACCTGATTGAACCAGATAAGGACTCAGAAATTAGACCAGAAGTAAAAACCTACGTCATTCACCTCCAAGTACTCATCTGTAAGCGTTTTGAGCACTTTTCTACCTTTCAGTCTCTAGTCAGAGCCATAGCAAATCTTATCCACATTGCAAAGTCCTTCAATGGGACTAATCCAAACAAAAAATGCAAAGGCTGGCACAAATGTCATCTGCCTCAAACTCCAGAGGAGATTGCTCAAGCAAAAACTGTCATCTTCAAAGAGACACAGAAGGCATACTTTGAGAAGGAACTTTCTGCCCTTGATGCTGGGAAGTCAATCTCAAAACAGAGCCCCCTCAAGAAGCTCAGCCCAATGTTACAGGACAGTCTCATTTCTGTTGGAGGCCGACTCAAACATGCAGAAATTGAGAGTGTTGAAAAAAGCCCAGTAATTCTTCCAAAAAACAGTCACATCTCCCTTCTGCTCACTCGCCATTACCACGAGCTAACAAGGCATCAAGGTCGGAGCAATCAGAGCTGCTGGGCTGTGGCTTTTAGGCAGCAAAAAACTAGTCAATTCAGTAATCCACAAATGTTTAACCTGCCGCAAACTACGTGGAAAACAAGAACAACAACTCATGGCGGACCTACCACCTGAACGCCTAAAAACGTGTCCTCCTTTCACCTACGTCGGCCTTGATGTCTTCGGACCGTGGTCCATAACAACCAGGCGTACCAGGGGCGGAGTAGCTGAAAGTAAGCGGTGGGCCATCATGTTTACCTGCATGAGTTCGAGAGCTGTGCATATTGAGGTAATCGAATCTCTGGACACATCCAGCTGCATAAACGCCCTCCGCCGCTTCTTCGCTCTGAGAGGCCCCGCCAAACAGCTGCTATCTGACCGTGGCACAAATTTTATTAGCACTTCAAAGGAACTTGGAATGGATAAATCACTCCAACAGTACCTAACTATCCAAGGCTGCAGTTGGGAGTTTAATCCACCACATGCATCCCACATGGGAGGCTCTTGGGAGCGCATGATCGGAGTCGCCCGCAGAATCCTGGACTCCATGCTACTACAAAATAAGGTTCAACTGACTCACGACGTGTTATGCACACTCATGGCTGAGGTTACAGCCATAATAAATGCAAGGCCGCTCGTCCCAGTGTCCTCTGATCCAGAGAACCCTTTCGTCCTATCCCCTTCAATGCTCCTTACGCAGAAATCTTACCTCCTATCCCCACCTGGAGACTTTTCGGATAAAGACCTCTACAACAAAAAATGGAGACGGGTCCAAGTCCTTTCCAACCAGTTCTGGACACGCTGGAGGCGAGAGTATCTACCCACATTGCAGCAAAGGCAGAAATGGACCGGATCGCGCAGAAACCTCCAAGTTGGCGACCTGGTTCTGCTCAAGGACAAGCAGGTTGCACGAAACAGCTGGCCCATGGCCAGGGTCACTGCCACATTCCCAAGCAAGGACGACCGAGTAAGGAAAATTGAAGTAAAGACATGCAATCAAGGGTGCATAAAGACATTTATGCGACCAGTTACAGAAGTTATCCTCCTCATGCCAAAGAACTGAATGCATAATGTTTGTTTAGCATAGTGGCCTCCCGAGGCCAGGCAGGGAGTGTGTTGCCCTTAAGGCATTTCTCTGAATAAATAGGTTCATAAGTTTGAAATAAATAATTCTAAAAAGATTTGCCATTAAAAAATTAATATGTGTTGTTAAAATTAATAATTCATGCTTTACATACGTTTAAGTTAAAAGGAAAATATCACTAAAATGTATTTCCTGTTCTGGCGGGGCACTTCCGGTTCCGGTCAAGCACTTCCGGTTTTGGTCAAGCACTCGGTTTTGCTGAGAAACAGGCTCCTCATGCTAAAGGCAGTATGGAGATGTAATCAAATGCCATCTACTCCGAATTATCAGGCTGGAACGCCGTAACTTACTTTATATGATAGTTCATACAGATAGCTTTGGATATTAATGTATATTTTGTTAACATGAATGTTTTAGTAAGAGTAATGCACTTTATTGATGTAAACATGCTTCTGCCTGTTGAGATGGAGTTTATTTTCTGTCATTTCAGTTTTCACCACATGTTCATGGAGACAATTAAACAAGCTGCAACTAAACTCCAGGGTCTTCATTTGTGGTTTAACTCGGTGTCACCAACATCCTCGTTGAAAACACTACACCGACACACACTTGACGGCCATTAGAGGGAGGATCTCACAGGTAGAGACAGACAATGCTTCCCTTGCACGAGATGCAAGGTCAGTGTAGCTGCCTCAAAGCACCCCCATGTGACAATAATAGGCAATAGCCCTCGATGACAAAAGGGGATTTATTAGCCCTGTATTTCGCATGGGTTACATATTAAAGCTATAAATCATCTTTCTTTCCAGCTGCCTTCAAATATACAGAAAGTCGAGCTAATATAAATTAAGAAAACCCAGATTAGTCGGTAATAATAAACTAAATGTTATTAAAGTAATAAAAGTAGTCATCCGCCGCTATTAGTGCTTCATTTAGACCTTTGGTGACAGCCTCATATTGTATTGACAGAATTAGTAGATTGGTAGATTTGCACTTTGTGGGTTTGATTATCCTCCTGCTACCTGCTGACGTATCAGCCGTTTCCAGTAGTGGTGTGTGACATTGCATATTTTGGTATCGATCCGATACCAAGTAAATACGGGCCAGTATCGCCGACACCAATACCGATACCGATACTTTTCAATAAATAAGGTGGATGCCTCATTGAATTGCTAAATCGGAATTAATTTTCATGACCTTAAGTGTTTTTTGTGATTTTTCCTTTTGTATTATTAATTACTTAAAACCCAGGACATAATTAGGAGAAATAATTTATTTATAATTAAATAAAAAATGCTTTATTATTGTGGCGGGCCGTGGTCTGCGATGCTGCTGCAGATGAGATGGACTCACAATCATGCCTCACTGGCTTAAAACCTGTGCGCTGCTTGTGCTGTTGTTGTTTTTGGTGTTGATGTGTACATCTGGCAGCAGGAGGGCTGCAGCCGTTGAATGTAGGCTACTGTTACAGCAACCAAGTTGTCGTGCCAAACTAGGTATCCCCGACAGAATTTGTTTCCCCTGCGTCGGGAGCACACGCTGGACTGTCCAAATCACGGACAAACAGTATCCCACATTGTTGATTTTTAGTTCACAAACACTTCTTATAATGACTAACTACTCCTGACATTTTTGAGATGTTAGCTCTTTATACAACGAAGTTATAGCGGGATAATATCAGGTTGATCCTGCCACAATTTGTTCCCCCTGTGTAAATCACTGACAAACAGTATACCACATTGCTGACAGTGTTGGGAAGGTTACTTTTAAAATGTATTCCGTTACAGAATACAGAATACATGCCCCAAAATGTATTCTGTAACGTATTCCGTTACGTTACTCAATGAGAGTAACGTATTCTGAATACTTTGGATTACTTAATATATTATCGTGCTTTTTACAACAACGTGAATGTACTATTGCTGTGTGATTTATTACTATTACTGAAGGTCCGCGACTCCGAACTGTAGTAAAGGGACCTCTGACTAATACGGCGGGGTCCCTGTCGGCTCATAGCCGAAAAATAGCTTTACTTTGTTGTGTGGGTCAATTTTTCTTGCGAGAGACAGAGAGAGGCGTTGAAAGACTGCTCCAACGGAACTTATTGTTTTCGGAGGAAAACACGAACACGGTGTACAGTCGAGTCTTAATAGCTTACTTACAACTGGGCTCGTCAGGCACTCTTCTTGGCTGCAGTGGTTATTATTATATTTACATGCTTCCATCTCCCGTTTTTCCTCGACGACAACTCGTACCTTTCCACTCTCCTTTTTCTCCCTCCTCGCGCTCACAGACACATAACGTGTATGGCAGTGCATTCTCCCTGCAGCACGGACTACACTGGCCATGATGCTACATTCTTTAGAGCTATGCTTGTAGCATTCTGCCTGTTAGCTTAGCACAACAACGAAAAGGCGCTCTCTCACTGTAACAGGGCAGCCCCTAGCGGCTGGAAACACAGTGAGACAGACCAAGGCAAGTGTAGTGGAACAAAGTATTTATTTGCTATATGGCTCTCCTTAAAACAATTAACTTGTCGAGCTTCTTCACAGCACAAAAATCCCCTAATGACAACTGGCAGCCTTAAATATGTTCAGCTGTCACAGACTTAACCATTATTCCACTCTCAGGTAAATTCTTAAATCCCAACCTTCCACCACAGTATACAATATATCAATAAGAATAAATAAATACATAAATACATCTTCACATTTACATATTAATAAATATTTCACACTTTAATGTTACACAAAACCCAATATTATAAAAACCCAGAAACCCAAGCACAAAAAGATTCACCACACTCTTTACCCATGGTCTCTCCCTGAACCTTTAAATGGTGTCTGGACCCCCGGGGAAACATTTGCCCAAACACCTTGAAGAGGACACAGGCAAGAAAGGTGAGTAATCATTAACTTACAAACACTTATTTGCACCACTTTTATCCCTAGATTTCACACACACACTTGCCTTAGTTTTCCTTATTGGTAAACCTTAATCACAATCTCAATCACCATTCTTCTCTCCTGACAGACAACCACCACATTCCTTGATGAGGAGCAGCTGTGCAGGATCTGAAACAAGGCCACCAACTGATTTTAAAATTCCCAATAAATAGTCAATAAATATTTAAACTTCTTGTGTGCAAATCCATGCTTAAAGTGCAATCCTACATAAAGTGCTTGATAAGGTGCTTTTAATAAAGTGAAAGGTGTGCTCTAAAGTGCTATACAGACAATACAATATAAATAAATGCAGTAAGGGAGTCCTCTTCCTTACACTCACCCAGGAAACACACAGTCGCAGAAAGAGAGAGAGAGCGTCGCCCTGTAACCATGGCAACCGTAACGCTGCCGCCTGGAACGACAGAACGTAGCTGTCAAACAAAACCCAAACAGTCCTGACCCGCGACAAAATGAAAAAGGAAAGTACCGCAGTGTAATCCATTTATTTCAACAAAGTAACTGTATTCTGAATACCACCTTTTTAAACGGTAACTGTAACGGAATACAGTTACTCATATTTTGTATTCTAAATACGTAACGGCGGTACATGTATTCCGTTACTCCCCAACACTGATTGCTGATTTTTAGTTCACAAACACTTCTTATTATGACGCATTACTGCTGAAACTTTGGAGGATTTAGCTCTTTATATAGTAAAGTTACAGGAGAATAAAAATAGTTATCAGCTAAAATGTTAATGGTTTGTTAAAATAATCCCATCTGATACCCCGTGAGCAATGAATATATAATTTTCTGTTGTAACCCTCAAACTGAATGGTAATGTAACGATACAAATTTTTCACTTTTTCACAAAATGAAAACATCAGTACTTCCTGCGTGCTCCCAGCACAGGGGAAACAAATTCTGTACCTACTTTGGCACGACACCGGGCCGATTCCAGTCTGAACGTCTCCTGCGTTGGGCGACACTTTCTTCTTTTTAATGTGACATTAACTGTGTCAGGGCTTTTTCACAGCGAGTAATGCTGTGGATGTTCTCTCAGCTGAAATTCACTTTCAGTGTCTTCATTCCGGCATGCCGTTTGTCTCTGCCCATTGGCGACTGTTGGGTCTGTGTTTCCACAAGCCCCGCTAGTTCTAGAGACTTATTCATCATGAAGAAAACAAGACAGTCGATCGATCAATCACTTGCGCAAGGGAGGCTTGTGTCCACCACGAAAATGACCCCGACTCTGACCTCCTCCTGCTGCCTTTTTATTGAGAGACAGTTCACACAAAACACGTCATAGCAAAGCAACGCCCACTTGGTTCTAAGACAAGGCATTGTATGTATATGTGTGAACTTCTGTAAGAATGTGTGTGTGTGTGTCAGACCTCCTGCTGACCAAAGGGTCGTAAACGCAGGAAGCTTACATCAAAAAGAAGCAGATCTTCCAAATAGGATGTATCTGCAATAAAACATTACAGCCCCCCAACCAGAACCTCGAGAATCTGGGGGGGAAGGACAGTGGAATCCCTTTCATCAGAGTTGGCAAGCATAGAAATGACAACATTTAACAATTCACCCTAACAGCGACCTTCAACATTAACCTTTACTGCTAATGTGTTAGCCTAACCAACTGTGGCTAGCTACCAGGTACTAATGCAGTTAGAAGCACCATTAAAGCAACTAATTTTATTAATTGCTTTTTTTGTTGATTTTTGTTGACTAATGTTGATATTTTGGGGTGTGTGTAAAGAACCAAAATTCCTTTTTTAACTGTAAAATCAACATTAGGAAAAGCGGGTGGAGGGAGGTTTGGAGTCTTCTCTCACCCCCATTCTCTGCGACCTGCTGGAGCAGGGGGGCTAGGAGGAGGAGTTGGCCGTCCGACTGCGGTCTGGAGTGTGGAGCCTTCCTGCTGCTGCGGAGTCGGGGCGGTCTGCCTCCCCCCACCGCAGGGAAAAGGGAAACACCACCTGGGTCTGGGTGCAGTTCCCCCCTCCAGGGGCGGGGGCACCTAGACCCGGTTTGTAGAGTACGCTTAGGGAGTGTGATCGTGTGTACAACGTCTCTTTATGTCTGTCTCCACGTTGGTTGAGTGTGGAGTAAGTGCATATGAGAGCATGAGGGTGGGAATGGATGTTTGTATCTGTGTGTGCCTGTATTTCTGTGTCTATATGTCAGGTTGGGTGTCAGGCGCCACCTCTCTGGGGACATCTCAGGCCCTCCAAGGTTTGGAGGCCTATCTCCCCCTACCACCACTTCCCCTGCCAGTGGTGGACTCCCTCAGACATCGGTGCGTTGGTGGTTCTTTGTGTCCGGGGATGGGCGTCCAGGTACACACCGGCTCACTCCTTGGCGGCCGCTTATCGGGGCCTGGAGCCTGGGGCTCGCTCGGGCCACTTCGGAGGTGGGGTGCCCCCGGCCTCTCGGCCTGGGGCTCGGTCACTCAGGCGCAGCAGGCTGCCGGCGGAGCTCACGGGCGCGTCACTGCAACTCCCCCTGGCTTCTGCTCCGCGGCTGCTGAGTGAGCCCTCATCTGGGACTCTCCTCAGCTCTTTCTGGGACAGTGGCGCAGCTGCCCCTCTGTTGGTCTTCCTTGGTCTCTTGTGTTCTGGGGGCCTCTGGATGTCTGGAGTTTTGATCTCCTCCACACCTGCTTCATGCCCTGGAGGACGGGGCTGTGGCCCCCCCACACCCTCTAGCAGATTATTACATGAAGGAACCTTTTAAAAAACAAAAAACAAGTGCGTCCATGCTCACAGGTGTACACACGGGTGATCACACCCACAAACTACACCCTTTTTGGCTCCTACCTCAAAGCACACTGTGTTCTGTTGATCTTATGTGCTGCACAATAATGTTTAATATTTAGTATTTACTGTCATATTCCCATATATCATTGTGATGTTGTTTATTCTATTACTCTTGTTCTCTTCTGCTTGCTTTCTTTTTTCTTTCTCAGCAGGTGACCCAGGTGATTGATATATGCATTTTTTTTTCTCTGCCCGTTCTGTTGGTTTTTGTCTTTTGCCCTTCTCCCCCGTCCCTCTTCTCAGCTGTTTCTCTTTCCCTCTTTCTTTCTCCCCTTCTTTCCCCCAGTCAAGTCTGTCCCGTATTCAGTAAGTGAAAATAAAATAAACAATAAAAGGTGAATCAAATGGACCATTACGGCAAGGCTGGGATGGTCAGTTTGGTAAAGTAAATCCGTTGGGCATCTTTCTTTGCCTTTAGACAACAATTCTGAGGGCAAAAGAGCCAAACGGGACAGGCAAAAAAGACAAAAAAAAAAAAAAAAAAAAAAAAGGAAAAGCCTCCATGCTGCGGTTTGAGACCCTGCTAGTAAAGAATGTTCTGATGTCTGTGATGTTTTCAGCAGCTCCCACTATGTTCTGTCTGGAAATAAAAGGCAGCAAAAACCAATTTCAGTCCTCTGTGTCGTATGTTTACGGCAGGTTTTTGTTTGCTGAAAGTGGAAGATGTGTCTCGCCTTTTCTGTTTCACCAAATGAGCGCAACAGTCATCCTCTGGAGGAGAGCTTTAGAGATATGAGAAATGTCAAAGGGAGGAAGAGGGGTTTTTGATGGTTCCTCGTAACAATAGAGCCATTGTTAAGTCCCAAAAAGTCATATTTGTACAAAACTATGAAAGCAAACTATTACAGCTACATATTACATTCATTCTCTGTTCAACACATTCACACACTTCATCTGCCCCCTCATTTTAGACCTTTTCTTATTGTTCTCCTCCTTTAAAGGTACACACACACTCTCACTTTGGGCTGTAATTAGAGGATCACGCTCTCATTTAGCAATTCCTCCTCTCTCCTCTCTCTGTATCAAAGCTTTTTGTCTCCAACTCTGTGAAAATCAGACGAACCCGGACGGAAGAAAGCATCCACTCGCTACATGTAGGCGTTACACTGATTGGCTCAAATCAACGATTTGCATTGAAATGTATCTTTCATCTTTAATTACACTGTATTTCAGTGCTTGTTATGCATGCATTGTGGGATTGGTCTCTTTTCTGCAAACCTCGCCAGGCAGAGGTTTTTATTTTATACTATACTATCAGGCTGGTGATGCATTCAGGTGACTAAATCACAGCATGAGTCAGTACAGTACTGGAAAAGCTCAGAATGGAAATAAATTACGAGTACTTTGGTTCGAATGTCAGTATCTAGACACTTTGTGATGATCGGCCTTTTACTGTTGAGTTTTATCACAGGCCAAATATTCAAGGTGACAGAAATGAAGAGCTGACAGACTATTTCACTGACTTATTTCTTTATTTCCTGGCACAGAATAAATAAAACTGGTGGGACAATAATAACGTATTATCATCACATCCTCCACAACAACACAACTCAGAATAAACATGTACAAATTTAGAAGTATGGAGAAATATACAGCAGACAAAAGTTTGGAGGATTTATGAAATGTGGAGCTCAAGAAGCGTTTCTTGTTAAAGCACTGATTAGCGCTCGAAACAGGAAACAGTCGTAGAGCGTTTTCCAGTAAAGACCAATCAGCTCATTCACTTTGTCCAAGGAGCATGTCAGCAGTCACCGCTCTTCCACCGAATCCCTCGATCCAGCCGAGAGAGGATCTGATAAGTGATCCCAGCCAGGACGAGGCTATCTCTCTCTCACTGCCTATCCTGGATAATCGGCTTTTCGGACGCTTTACAGCATGAACATCACATTCGATCTGGTCTGACCTGAAACCAATGGCTGAGACCTTTAGACTAATCAGGAAAGTGTTTGCTGAGGTCAAAGGGAAGAGATTTTCCACATACCTTCATAAACCTGCTGAGTCAGCACACTGGTTTTTCCGTGTTGATTTCACTGTTACTGCCCATGGTTCAAGGAGAGCAGGAGACACTTAAACCCACAAATACAGTCAAAACGTCAGAACTTTATCCCAGTCTAAACTCTGTCGAACTTCTTCAGTCATTCCATAAAACAAAACGTTTTGCTGTAATTTGTTTTGTTCTGAGTAAAATTAAATTTTGAACATGTTCTAATTCTGTTTGTTGCAACTTTAAATGGTTTAACTTGTTTTAACTGGTCTTCTTGCCGTTGCTCTTTGATTAGAAATGTCTGTGATGGTCTTCATGCAGGTTCCAGATGTGCTCTGAAAGCTGATGGATCGAGACAATAAGAACTTCATCTCAGTCATTCATCTCAGTTTGAACTGAACGCTTCGTTTTCCTTTCTGATTAATTTCCAATGACAACAGTCTGAATGAGCAACTACATACCTGTCTACCTCCCTTCATACAAATCCCTCCATCTTAACATTAATCTGCCACAGTATTGTATTATGTACTCAGGGAGGAGCTTTACTTAAAATGATGGCTTATCCAGTGCTGCAGTTCTTACGAAACAAGCACTCTCACACTGGCAGCTATTTAATCGCCTGTCAGAGAAACCTAACTTTTCTGTTCTTCAGAAATGGTTTTATTTACCATAAAAGTGAACTTTCACTGGTACTGGGACACTCAGAGTAAGATCTAAGCATTTCAAAGCAAACAGATCCTGGCAAAAATAAAAGCTACACTTAGTGTCAGGGCACTAAAATCTGTTAGCAAGTTAAACCTGTGTGTCTCCTGATTTAACTGGCGTTGATAAAGAAGAAGATCAATACACAAAATGTTTATGAGCTGCCTTTAATGCTTCGTTCAGGCAACAAACCCATAGAGTTCAGCCAAAACCTTCAGTTTTCCTTAAGCTTTTCCAGACACTTCCCGTATCACTGACCCAGAACATGAAATGTTTCATATTAATGGACCTGACTGTCCTAAAATAGCTCAGATTCTTGGAACTCCTCTGGCCCGACGATGACAGCACGGGAAATATCCTGCAACCTGCTGCAGTTTCTTTGGTCGATCTGCAGCATCCATCCTGAGTTTGACAAACACAGCCGCACAATTGGAAGCTTTCTAAGTCACTGACAATCACAGCAAAAGCTCAGATTATTTGTTACCAGACAATCAGCTGGGGCAATCGTGGCTCAAGAGTTGGGAGTTTGCCTTGTAATTGGAAGGTTGCTGGTTCGAGCCCCGGCTTGGACAGTCACGGTCGTTGTTCTCCTTGGACAAGACACTTCACCTGTTGCCACCTACTGGTGGTGGTCAGAGGGCCCAGTGCCGCCAGTGTCCGGCAGCCTCGCCTCTGTCAGTGCGCCCCAGGGTGGCTGTGGCTACAATGTAGCTTGCCATCACCAGTGTGTGGATGACTGGATGTGTAAAGCGCTATGCAAATACAGGCCATTTATCATTTACAGTACCACACCGATGAGGAATACTGGCTCTGCATGGGTGAAATCTCAGACAGGGTGCTGCAAAAAAAAGCTTCTTGTGATTACGCTGACTGCTACGATTATGCCATAGTTTGCGTGGCAGACCATTTGCTCCCTGAAATGTAGTGAAACCTGGTAATGAGCTGTGCTCGACTGCAACCAACAATTTTCAAAAGGAATCACGCTTCTCACTGTTTCACTACCACTCGCCAAGCAGTTTATATTTGCAGACAAGTTGGGGTCGTCAACGCAAACTGCAGGTAACCACAGCAACCTGAGACATGGCACGCTGTGGAGGTCTCCCCCCAACATGACTGCAGAGGGAGCATGCTCTGCACAGCTATACGACAACGAGTCACGAGTACACAGACTGAAGGTTGAACTCAGAGTTGAAGCAACACTGTCGTCATTCTCTGTGCACCTTGGAAGCAGATGAAGAAGAAAGACACATACAGAAAGTGAGCACATGCTTACGTGCACGTTTACTTGATGCTTAAAGTTGGAGCTCTCGCTGGTCTCTATACACATCAGCTGACTTTGAATCATGTCAGCTAGTCCTCCCAGCTGAACTTAGTTCACTCTCATTCTGCTAAAATGACAGAAAACACTGTACAAACCATATTTTCTTGGCTACAGATCTAATAACATGGTTAAAGTTCATTATTTTTCACAATTATCAGATAATTAACATCAGATATTGCTTAATCAACAAAATTATGTGTGGTGGATTTCATGAACAAAGAAGCCTCACATGCAATCACCAGCAGCACGAACACATGAAGAAACCATCCAGCCAGCTTCCCCCTCTCCCCATAAATAACAGTGATAGTAAAAAATTTAATCTGAGAGTCTAAATGTAGATCACCCCCGGCCTTCACCCCTGGGCGGCTCCTGTCAAAGCGACTTCATGGAGAAACAGATAAACTCATTCAGCTTCAGCCGGCCAGCATGAATCACAGCAATAACGCAGCATTATCTGCTATGATTTATGCATCAGGTAACAAGCCCACACAGGAAGTGATGCAGAGCTCCCTTCCCTCCCTCCCTGGAGCTCAGCCCTTTTGTACGGTCTCTTAGCACAGTGACCTCACACCAGCCACGTTATTGGTCAGATGATGTCATTAAAAATGCTCCAACAGCACAAAGACGGTCCAGAGATCCGGTTCAGGGACTCCAATTAGCTGAAGCGCCTGCACACAACCTTGATGAAGGAAAAATGATTGGAGAGTAAAGTTCGATATTTATTGTGAGGATGGAGCAAGTTCATGAAGCTTGAGCTTTATTTAGAAATCTTCTTCATGCAGCAGTCAGGTCATCTTTGATAAAGATGTTCTTCACCTTCACTTAGCAGAAATATTCATTTCACTGTAGCATCAGTATAAAAGCAGAACTGTGCAGTATGAACCATGAATACAATATAAAACAACAGAAAATGGCTAAAGTTAGGGGAGGGCAAAATACAATATCCCACCATCTAACACAGAACATGATGAATATAAAGTTCTTTACCTTTCAAGTAGAGATGGCATGATACCACTTTTTTAATGTCCGATACCGATACCATAAATTTGGATATCTGCCGATACCGATATGAATCCAATATAGTGTGTTTTTTAATAAATAAAAATGTTTTTTTAATATCTTGCTGCTTTTTGTATAAGTTCATACTCAAGTTACAAAAAAACAAACACTAAAGCTATTCTGTTATACCTGTATGCAAAAAATATACTGCACCCAAAATATTTCATAGTTCAGCAACACTGATCAATCTAATAAACTTAAACCTACTCCATCCTCCCTATTCTGGTATTTTAAAGAGTAAGCAACCTAACTAATAGGGTTCTAAAAAAAGGGAACCACCTCATGATGCTTAATCGATGTAATCAACTTTAATTTGATGCAGTGTGGGAAATAAAATGCACAGAACTCAATTATTTTTCAAGAATAATTAAATAGATTCAACATCTTTCTTCAACAGAATTGCAGACTGCACAGATGGAAAAAGTACTATAGCTTACTAGGGTATATTAGACTTAACAGTTACTATATACAGTAACGGACTTCTATACATTTTTCATCAGATTAAAACTTTGGGTGTAAGATTCGGATAATTATTTATTAAAAGCTAGACATTTTAAATGAGAATAAGAAAGAAAAGTATGTCTTTGTGCCCCCTTTTCCCTGTTCATGCCCTATCGGCCCCCCTGGCTAAACTTTGCTAGATCCGCCCCTGCACAGTTACCAGCTGTCAGCTATGTAGAAAAGGATCCTGGTGTAAAAAGTAATATTAAATAAATTCTAACAACAGCTTATCAAGCTTAAACGTGCTGCTGTTGTTCAGCCGCTGGTTTCCTCTTTCTGGCGCGAAGTGGGCAATAAACAAACAAGAGAGACGGACTCACGACAGAAAAGCCAATCAGCTGATCATTGATCAGTTTCATGATTGAAGTAGCAGCAGGAGAGGGAGAGAGAGAGAGAGAGAAGAGGCACTCGCTCCATATATCGGTTCTTAAGCTTAACGTGGGAATGCTTTACAAACATTCAGAGATGGACTTACACACTTGCTTTACTTCCTTCTGAGATCACGTTGTCGGCGATGAAATGCCGGGTTGGTAGCGAAACTCCAAATGCTCAACCAGACCACTGACAGGTCTCACATGCCACAGCCGCTCTATCACGTGACGCATACTGCTCCGAGTGCTAAGGTTATGAGGCGAGTTACCGCGTGTCGCAAGCTTTGTGAGGTGCTTTTTTTGATATTGAACGGATCGGATTACATTTTTTATTTCTCTCCGATATCCGATCCAGTAATTTAGGTCAGTATCGGACCGATACCGATACGTAATATCGGTCCATCTCTACTTTCAAGCATTTCTCAAATACATTACAGGCCTCTCAGTCTCCAATGCCACTGATTCTATGAGTATACTGCACAACAAAGAAAGTTTTGTGAAAATGTGCAGAAAAATAACTTCATTGCTTCTGAAGAAGCTTTTCATGAGGACTCAAGGTTAAAGACAAGTTATTCAACTTCCTCCGTCTTCATCATGAACACTGTGACACCATCAGACTCTGGCACGAAGAGAGGAAAGAGAGCCCAGCCACGGCCCGCTGACACTCAGTCAGTGTGAAACACAGAGCTCACGTGTGGACCTGAGAATCCTGCAAATCCATATCTGAGGTGTGACATTTACACCAAGCACGGAGAAATCTGGCTGGGATTAATGAATCCCGACTCCAACAGCCAACTGTCACACGCCACCTGAAGTGGAGCAGAAGAGAAGCGATCCGATAATCTTTCCACAGAGTCACCTGCACAGACCTGTGAATCTTATTTCCTCTGCACAGAAATTCTTGGAAAAAGACTCTTTGCATCATCGAACTAAACAGCAAGATGGTTTGAGCTTTTAGGGAGGGAACACAACTCAACGCAGTCACGGTAAAAAAGAGCCAAACCTAAAAAAACTGGTTGTGCGAGTGAGTATGGCCTGAGCCACGACCAGCGTGTGTTCTGTGAACTGAGCAGCGGCTGGCTTGCTCGTATCATCCTTGCAAAGATGACAGCACAGATGCTGGCATGCTTTGTGATTCGGCCTTGTTGGAGCTCGTCATGCACATCCTGATTTTTTTAACCAGCAAGTGTCTAAACAGGTTGCTTTGCTTTTCTGTGCTTCCCACTACAGAATAATTTATGTTATACTTTGTTTTTGCTACAGAAGAATATTTATTTTATTAATATTTTACATTTACAATTTTTTTCCTGGGGACCCCATGACACCCTATGTTTGTTTTTAACATAGTTCACGGTGGAGAACAGCTGCTGACATAATGTGGATCCGAAGATCCAGAATTGTCTTACCTGGGGTTGAAAGTCTCGATAAATGCACGGTGTTTCGGCAGGTATATTGGCTTCCGCAAGTGTGACGCTTATTTTGAGTGATCAAAAAAAAAATAAAAAAAATAGAATATAATTTTATATTTCAATATCACAATAATCTTCCAATTTAGAACTACAAGTTAAAAAAGAACTAACATAAATAAAATACACTTCAGCTAATTACTTAAAAAATAATAATTTATTTTCCCAAACCAGCGGAGGACTAAAGGACTAAAGAGCCGCATGCGGCTCCGGAGCCGCAGGTTGCCGACCCCTGTCCTAAACAGTCGATTCAAATGACAGTCAGCATAATTTTTGAGTCATCAACCATTAGAGTATAATTCAAATGTTACTGAACAAAGCTCGAATGAAAACAATGTTTTTCAAAAATAAAATGCCTAAAATGCACTGTTCCAAATTATGAAGCACACAGAGTTTCAAAACATTTTATAGGTTGTAGAGAAATGAAAATGGCCATTTGTTGAATTTGCAGCATTAGTAAAAAACATCTCAACAGGACAAGTTACATATTCACATATTTGATAGCAGTTTCACAATTCTTGCATGAAACGTGAGTTCTTGGAAAGTTTCTGCTTGAATGTCTTTGCAGAAACAGAGCTGCCTTACAGAGCTGCTGTTTGGATGTGAACTGCCTCCCCACCCTCAGAAAAACCTACATACTTTACAGAGGTCATTTTCACACCTTCAGGGACCCTAAAGGGGCCGACCAGCAATGTTCCCTCTAATTTTTCATGCGTGTGAGCGAACACACAAACTCCCTGAGCGGTCCCTTGGACCACTGTGAGCAACAGTAGAGGTGTGCACTGTGGTCACGCCAGCATCGAATCCATCCAAGTTACATGGTTTATTAAAATAATCAAATTACAGCATTTACATTTATGTTAGACTACTTTTAACTAACTGCTTTAGCCCACTTGCAATGAAAATGTAAAAAAAAATCTAGTCATTGACCTGTGTAGTATGTTAACACTATTGGAAGTAAAAGTAACTTGAACTCCAATTTTGAAAACACAACTTTCTTTCTTTTTTAAATAAAGTTCTGACTTGTATTATGAGTATGAGTCTGTGGTCTGGGAGAGAGTCCTGTAACTCTCTGTCTGCAAAATATAGTATATAATTAGGGCTGGGTATCGTCACTGATTTCTAGAATCAATTCGATTCTGACTCACAAGGTCCCGAATCGATTCGATCCATGATTCGATTAAATTCGATTCGATTCGATTTGAATATGGGAAATTTTGACAGTCAGAAATATTATAATTCAGATCAGTACATTTACATATTTTTGTATCTATAAAAAGGAAGCTGACACACGCAAGACTTTATCAAAGGTGTGAGCGTCACAGCAGATGCCTTTGTGTCAAAGTAGCTAAAGATAAAACACAGAAAAACATGGTTTTCCTGGCCTGGGATTTTATACAAATATTCTGCAGTACATCAAAAACGAAAAAAAAACCCCCATTAATCAACATATGAACATTACCTCTGATAGGTTTGTAGGTTGAACCCATCCGCTGGAACGTTGAAGGCAATATAATTACACTGCAAAGCAAGACACAAGTAGGCAAAGTTCTTCATGTTACTCGTGCACGGGAGAAAACCGGACAGAGCGCCGTTCCTTCGCTTGACCCCAGTTGCTCTCGTCCGTTCTCCCGTACCACTGTTCTTTTATTGAGGTTACATGAATATGCATAAGTTCATTAACATATGACGTCTACATACACACAAAGAGTACCTTGCCTGTGTGTGTGTGTGTGTGTGTGTGTGGACTGCTGATCAAAGGGTCAAACATCCGTGGTCAGGAAGAGGGTAGCCTCCCCCTCACCCTAGATAGATAACACGGTGAGGAAGTCCAGCAGTTCATCTAAACAAAGAGCACTTAGACTAAAACAGACGCAACTACGTTAATCCTACCATAAAACAATAAGACACGGTATGACCTCTCATGCTCCCAAAGTGCTGTCTAATACACACAAAGTTTGCAGACTATCAAGGATCAAAACCTCTACCAATCTACAACTAATTACAAAACTCTAAGCATATATAAGTAAATATTTCTAAGCATAAATGACAATCAACAATACAAATCTAACAACCTCTGACGTTACAGCGGTTTTATTAGAGACACGACTGAGCGTTTTGCATTTAGCATAATTTTAAAAAGTTTAAATTTGTTCAGTATTGAATGGCAGAAATTAGGTTTTCTTTTCAGAAGTATGTAAACGGGAAAAAAACAGCGGCCGACAGCGCTGTAAACAACGGTAGACTTGTGCGTAACAAGCAAGCGAATAATGCAGAAAACAGTACAGAGAGAGAGAGAGAGAGAGAGAGAGAGAGCTGTGCATGAACTGTGATTTTATCATGGTGGAAGCAAAACAGTAAAAGTCAGAGGGAATTCATGACGATGTTTATGTGAAGCGTAGTTTTGATCTTCTTTTGCTGCTGGTTCAGTCAGTTTTATTTTATTTTGTTTGGGGAGAGATAAAACTAACAGCTTTAGGCTACGTCCACACGTACGCGTGTATTTTTGAAAACAGAGATTTTCCGTTTTCATTTTAAAAAATAATCCCGTCCACACGTAAAGGCAGAAATGAAGGAAAACGCTGCTAGGAACATGCCAAAGCAGCAGGTGGCGCTATATTCCTAACCATGTAGAAATGTTGGCCAATCAGAAGTGTAGAAGCCTCGGTGGGAAAAAGTAAATAAAGTTGGGGCATAGAAGCAGAACCGAGTCGTATGTGTGGAGGGACAGTAACTGTGTGTGTATATGTAAGCATTTAAACACTGCAGAGAGTACAATTAACAGTAACAGTATTGTAGAAATTCATTTCACCGAAATAATAATGTGGCGCACACTGTGACGTCAAAAAAGGCGCACACCTTTGACGCTGTGTTTTCTCCGTTTTTCTCGTCCACACGTAAATGCAAAAACTGAGTTTTAGAAAATATCCACCCTGGCCGGAGTTTTTAAAAATCTCCGTTTTCAGTGACCAAAAACGCTGTTTCCATGTGGACGAAAGGTGCAAACACATAGAAAAATCTGCGTTTTCAAAAATACCCTGGTACGTGTGGACATAGCCTTAGAATCAGCGCAAAAAGGGCGTAAACACAAAGTGTGGACCCGCCGACAGATCAGAATCAGCGAGCTGTCGGCTTTCAGCCCCAACCGTGTCCATGCCGTCGTGTGAGAAAGGCAACATCTCACTGATTCTGATCCGCAGTCCCGCTGTGTGTTTACGTCTTTGTGCAGAATCCGTGTACCTGCTCGCATTTACTGTCTTAGCTGTTTGGTGGTTGTTGAAATTTTGTGAGATTTCACCTGAGATTATGTCATTTCGGTTTTATCGATTTTAATCGATAAATCGATTATAAAAACCCACCCCTATATATAATGACCAATGCTGGGCAATTAATTATATAGTTACTTCTTCAAAAAAGTAACTCAGTTTGGCAAACAACAAAGTTTTTTGCAGCTATTTTTTTTTTAAATGCAGCCAAGGCAGTTTTTAAATAAACATTTCAAACTGTTTTTAGAACAATCAGCTGTTCTGCATCAAATCTGATGCCACACAAATTATTTGTGCCACTCCAAAAAATAATTTCTGTCCACTATGAGATAAAGGAGAACAACAGCCTGATACCTGCAGGCCTGACAACAGGAGATGTATCACTCCTGTAACACCTGTAACATTCAGCAGTTGCCTCATTGTTCTGACACACAACAAAAACTACACTACACACTAACTACACAAGATTTGCGCTAAACGTCTCAAATCTCTCACATCTCAAAACACCGCCGTCACTCCTAAAACTTCCCCCCGTTTCTTAACAACTAGATGCCATGTTGCCATATCATTTTTTGATTGGTCGACATGGTACTTTTTTGGACGAATAGGACAGGGAGAGGGGGGTGGAATTTTTGCTCACAGGCGGAGAGCGCTTTCGAGCCTTTTTTCTTATGAAACGCCGTCTTTACCGTTTCTTCCCGCAGTAAATGTAAACAACAACAGTATTCAGGAAGAAAACCAAACATTGCATTTTTTTTTTTTTAATCACAACTCTGGTTTTACGTGGCCTATCAACACGATTTAAAAACTGGTATAAAGTCCCCACTTTTTTTTTTTTAATTGTTCCGTCTGTCCTGCTCACATCTCCAATGGTTGTACACGTTGTCATTAATGTGGCTTCACTCCACATCAGCCACGCCGCTTTGCTAGCTAAAACACCGGTGTCGGCACATAAGAATGCTGTCATAGCCTGTCAAACACGTTGATTAGCTGCGTATATACGAATGTGAATCGCATCATTGGCTGGACTATGGGATAAGGTGGCATCGTTCTAATCCCATACAGGAGCAGCCAGTCACTTACTGACTAACACTGTAAAACAGAATTGTTAAAGTATTAACTTTAATTTCAATTCAGGTTAAATTTTTTTTGTGCGCAACACAGATTTTCTGTGCGCAGAGACCGTGCCAGCAGTGCGCAATTGCGCACGCGCGCAGCTTAGAGGGAACATTGGCCACCACCAAACAACTGAGTTATTTTTACACACCGGCCAGCATCTGGCCAATCCAACACCTTTCATTGTTTATACCAATGACTGTATAAAAGATGGATGACGCGACACCGCTTCCTCCCATTGTGCAAAAATGAAGCCAAAATATCCCGCTTGTGGAGGCTGCCATCTTGCAAATTTGGAGCCAGAGTCTGCGCAGTAGTGACTTAAGGTGGAGCGACTGTGTAACGGTCCCGCCCACACACCCGCTGGACGTGACCGCAAACACGCCCCCTACACTTTTTACGTAGCCCGGCTGCTTGAGTTTTTTTGCTGGTTTACGTGACTGATGACTCGTTTAATTAAGGTAAATACAACCAAGTCACTGTTATAAAAAAAAGGCACACAGCTTATCATCTTATAGGCTGTATCCCAATTCAGGGTCTGCAGCCTTAACGGTCCACAAGGGCCGCGTACTCAAAGATCGCTAAGGCCTGAAGTGCGAGACTTCTGAAATGGGATTGTCTAGCCTCCGTTGCACTGCCCAGGTTACCTAGCAACCATGACACTAACAGCTGGAAACATTTCATATAGCATTATTTGACAGAAATGAAGGAGAAAATATTTTGTTCATTTGTTTGTTAGTTTCTACATGAGCTTTGATTTGATAAGTATCTGAGGCTGAGACCACGGGACTGTGGAATCATGATTATTGGGCTTCACTTCTGTACTGAACAGAAGCTAGATTAGCTAGTAAATAACAATTAGCTCATGTTGTTCATGAGACTAAAGTCATCTTACTTTGGTAATGTAAATACAATATGGCCAATATTAAAGTTATCATTTCAATCATTATTAGTTATTACAGCAGTGAATGACTGTTTCAAATACTGAGCTGCAGTAAAGATTCATGCTGCATTTATTTGTATTTCCTGTCACCTTAAATCTTCAATTGTTCTTTTAATATGTTGTCATTACTAAATTTGTCTTACTTTAAATATCCATAAAATCATCAAATTTTCTGTAAGATTAAGGTTGACTATTGAACGGCAGATATTTTAAAGTAAAGGCTTTAAAACCAAGTTAGTACAAATGTCACTAATGTCACATAACTCTGTTTGCTAGATTAGCTGCTAGCATACGCACTGTGTTGGAGGCTTGTTGCTAGCTAGTTAGCGATGCTACACACCTAATACTTTAATAGTCTGTATTATTGAAGGATTCGGCACTTCTTATGTTTGTTTGTTTTTTAATCCATTTTTAGACAGCGATGAGATCATCTGCACACTCCACAGAAGCCCAGAGTTACTGTTAATATCAAAAATATAATGCTGTCCTTTGAGATTTTAACATAAGACTGTGAGTGTAATGGATCTAAAACGGTTTAAATCTTCAGAGCCCTCTACAGCCTGGTAACATGGAAACTTTAAAAAGAGCAGCAGAAGGTTTCAGTAGTGTAGTCTAATTTATTCTTTTCATTTAATAATCCGGTTGTTCAGTGATGACGCAACGAATCCTACTTCCGGGTCTAAAGTTGTCTGCGTTTAATATGGCTTTTGTGTTGTTAACATGTTTAATATTATGTATTTTCTTCTATTTGATCTCAAAAAGCTCCTAAAACAGTCAGTGATCCCTGTTGACCTCCCTCGGCTTTTATTACCACTAATCATTTATTTAAGCTCAGTTTTTAAAACCTTAGGATGTAACTACAGCCCAGCCCATGCAGCAGTATATGAATGACTAACCTCGTATTGTGGATGGATTATCTCAGTTGTTCTCCTGGCTGAAGTTTGGTCCTTTTACAGCATCCTGCCATGCGATTACATTTATTCCTGACCACCGAGAACACTCACATTAACTTTTATTGAGTGGAAAAAAAGTTAGCTTGTTTATATTATGCTAACATAGCTGTGTCGCTAGCGGTCACGTAGCACATCATTATATACCAGCTAGCCCAACTTCAGTAACCCTACAAACGTCACTGCTGTTTAGTTTTCTGTCTTCATTTATGCTGGAAGTGATAACAGAGCTGTACGTTTGAATTTGTTTCCAAAACCCCGCAGTCAGGACATGCTATATTGTATTTAGATAGAAGCTAGCGAGCTAACTCCCTGCTAACTTCTAACTCCGTTAAATGTCATAAATTCCGTTTTCATGGATGCCTGGATGTTAAACTCAATTGTTACACCTGGTAGAGCAGAACGCTGATCATTTTATTAAAGATGAAAGACTTTAGACAGTTTTTCAACTCTCAGTAATGCCATAGTGATCGTTTGATATATGGACCTGCAGCGGAGTTTAGACCCAGACACGGCTAGTGACGTCAGACTGAACAATCGGATAGAGTCCATATTATATCAACAGCTACATTCACCCTGGAGAGAAACTAGCTTTGTGAAACACCAAACTGAGGTCCTGTTAATGCTGATATATAGTGACACAGTTACATGAGTGATTAATCCTTTTGTTTTTTTGTCTTTAACTTTATCAATAAAGCTGCAGCTTTCACTACAGCACATGTGGTACTTTAACCTTTGTACTGTTTTCATCAGTTCATTTTGCAGTTAACATGTTGGATGATCTGTGTGCTGTCATTCAATGGGGCTGAGGTCTGAATCTCAGGGCTACGGTGGCCCCTAGAGAAAAAGCACATACAAACTCCAAAACACTTGCAAACTCCAAAACACTTGCAAACTCCAAAACACTTGCAAACCCCAAAACACATGCAAATTCCAAAACACAACGGAAGTGCTCCAGGACGCTAGGGGCAGTGTTGAGCTTTTGTTACCTAGTAACTACACAAGCCAGGAAGTGGATTTGGGCTGTATCCTAATTCAGGGTCTGCAGGCTTAAAGGCCGCATTTTAAGGCCGATTACGTCACAGCGACACGACGAAGGCTGTTCCAAATCAAAGGCTGCTCAAAATGCGGCCCTCAAATGCGTCCTTAATTTCCCTGAATTTTAAGGATGGGTTGGTGTAGACTTCATAGCTAGGGTTGCCAACTCCCTGAAAAATAAATAAGGGACACCTCGTGGCCAGGGCCGGGCAACCCAGTTGTCTTCACCCTTCCCAGTGTGGTAGCTCTTTTTTTGTGTGTGTGTGAAATTATTTTTTAACCATTTGACTTGAATTTGATTTAAGCAGATGCATATTCTTTGTGATATGACCATATGGGAAACAAATGATCATTTAGCCATTTATTTTTAGGTCAAAATGACAACATTAACACAGTAAAACAGGTCTCTTTCTTACACAGAAGCCTGTAATGCTTAACTTTTGAGAATATAAGTAAATCTTTCTTTAAAAGAACTCTGTCCTGCTTAACTTAAAATTATATAAATTAATAGAAAGCAATAGAACGAAAAATATTCTTGTAACTGTGCACATATAGTGCATTTAGTACAATTGGCTTCAGTTGAGGTATTATTTCAGCTTTTCTAATGCTAATCAGCTGCTCCTGTTTGTAAACCCACTTGTTCCCATGATTACGTATCATAACTCATCATCATTATTCATCTATGTATTACTTTTATGTATTAGTGACCTATTTGTTGTAATCATCTATCCTTGCAGTTGTTTATTACACAAAATAAATTATATTATTACACTTCTGGCCACATAGCGCTGATATTCACCGCACACGCCCATATTAACCTTAACCAGAGGGTTTAAAAAAACAAACCAGTGTTTACATACCATATCTGTTTCTGCCATGGCCTGGTGGACAAAAAATTGGTTAAGGGTTCCCCGAGCTTTCACGCCCCTCATGTTCTTCTTGTGCCCACCATTAGAAGCATGCCTATGGAAAAAGTGCGCCGGCACACAGTGCAGTGCGCTTTATAGGTGTTATGGTGCACTTTTCCAGCCAGGTGTTTTCCTTTTCCCATTCCTCCCTGTACTTTTGCAGCCTTTTTTTTTCTTTCTCTGAGGGGAACAAACATTGCTGCTCTAATGCTGGGCTTACACTGCGATTTTTGGCCCATTTTGAGCCGATTTTTGAGTCGTGCGGCCGATTTGGTGATCGGCCCGATTTTGGCCTTCATCGTGCATCGTGTAGTATACGTGGGGTAACGAGAAGCGATTAACTCCTCACGACCAGCTCCCGATCATCAATCGCTCGTGAGGGTGTCACCACAGCCGCTCACACTGCTCATGCGCAAACACGTAAACATCGGTGAAAAAGACGGAGCAGCACGGCAGTGCAGCGTGTGATCTGGACACAAGCGATGGAGGCACAACTTGTAGAACTTTGGAAAGCTCATCCGAGCCTTTTCGATGTGGCATCACAAAATGATCACGACCACAACAACCGTGAAAATAGTTGGATTTACATTGCTGCTCAATCACAGCTGCCTGATCAATGTTTTTCATTAGCAATTTAGCAAAGTTGATGGTGGTGGTGTGTCTGTGTGAGTGAAAGACAGAGAGGGAGAGCGAGCGACAATTTTCTGTTATAACCTTCATTTTATGGAGGCACAGTGTGAGCACTCAGGTCGCATCAGAGCATCGGGCGGTATAGTGTGAGACCCTGCATCGTGACCTACCAACGTCTAACCCCTGCGAGTCAATCGTGCAGTTTGAGCAGGAGCTGAATAACGTGACTGAAAAAATGGCACAGTGTCTGCCCAGCTTTAGGTGTACTGTCATCCGAGACTTGCACCGCAGTGTCGGCGTTTGTTTCCCTGTTGGCCATGCTTGTTGTTGTGGTCATCTGTTGTCTTCCGGTATTTTCTCTGCAAGCGACCTTTCCTCGACCAATGAGATAATCTGAATTGTCATACTTGAATTGTCATAAGTGTGCTGTCAGCTCATTGGTCACAAAGCAGGAGAAGGGCTGGGAATTATGTTTTCAAACAAAGCGTTAATTCCATTAACATTTATAGACTACTTTTGATTCTCACTGTATTACGGGACAAAGTGCGTCCCTTATTAGCTCAATACGGGACGTGTACTTTTGTTTCTAAATACGGGACGATTCCGTTTTTTAAGGGACGGTTGGCAACCCTATTCATAGCCCAACATATCCCAGATTTCATAGTGCGGCGCTGGTGTGGATAATTTTGCCGAAAAAACGGCGGAAGCGGAGCCGCCGAAGAGTAAACTTTCAGAAGTAAGTACTGAATATTATGTCACTTATTTATGCGCAAATGTTTTTATAATGAAGAACATTAAAACATTACTGTTGGTCACATGTCGGGAAAGTTATGTGACATTAGCGATGTTTGTACTAACTTGGTTTTAAAGCCTTTACTTAAAAATATACGCCGTTCAATAGTTGACTTTAATCTTACAGAGAATGTGATGATTTTATGGATAATTAAAGTCAGTCATATATCCACAAACATAACAAGCTGAAAGTCAGTGATGCTGCTTGGTTTGCAGTCCTGAATATCACGGCATAAGCAGGATCCACTCCACTGTTAATGTTAGCTATGTTATATTACTGCCTCTGTTCGGTGGTGTCGAGCCAAACAGACTTTAACGTGTGTTTGAACGAGCTGACGGTTCACTCGTTAAGCTGAAAGAAAGATGCTTTAATCACAGCAGTCACACATGTGTCCACTCTACCATCTGGGAACTCTTCTTGTTTTGTAATAACACAATCTTCCTCCTTTTGTGCTGTTTTGTAGCAGTGTATACAACTGAGACTGTCACCTGTCTGTCTGTCCCGCACTCTCTCTCTTTTTCTTTCTCTCTGATTGTGTAATAAAAGTATGAACATGTGTTTATAAGTCACACTTGTGTTTGAATCCTGCAGCTTATCACACATTTGATTTCCATGTGTGACAACTGCAAGTGTCCAGAGTGAGGACAGACTGAGGGACCCATTGCTGCACATCATCTGTGAGGCTTTGCACCCCTGACGATCCACAGACAGATGGAGAGAATAGACAGACTGTTCCCTGTTTTTGAAGGACTGCTAGAAAAGTTTGGAATAACTAATTGTCTGTCCTGAATCAGTCTTATTAGGCAATGTTCAAATAATGTTATCATTCCAGTGTTTTCAGTGTGGGAGTACTCAGGGCCTTCATGTTAAACACTATGAAAGGCAGCAACAAGTGTAATATTCAGAAACCTAAAGTATGTATCAGCAGCAGAATGGACCTAAAAATAAATGTTTGTTCCACTTCTATGAAGCTTTGAGTATTTTGGATTAGTAGCACTGCTGTGTTTGTTGCATCATATTGCTGTAATTGTTTATATGCTTTATATATTCTGAGGTAAGTTGATCTATAGTGTTATATCATATTCTATAAGGATGTTATGTGTTTGTATACTTTCTGCCCAGTTTGACCCATTTAGCAGAAGTCAGCCTGTTTAAGGCTCTGATATCTATTCTGTATAACTTAAAGCAGTTATGACATGGTCTGATTTTCTCACCCAATAAAGGAATATTCAATATATCAGTCTACTCTTCATTTGATCAGAAACAGTTATTACAGCAATGAGCCAAATTTAGTAATGCCAACATACTGAAGGAACAACATTTGTCTCTTATATATGATACACCTATATATGCACTGTCAAAGATACTTGTCTTTGAGTGAAGATTTAAGGTGATAAGACATAAATAACTGCAACTTGAATCTGTACTGAGGCTCAGTATTTGACACAGAGTTCATGTTCACTGCTGTAATAGCTAATAATGATTAATATAATAACTATAATATTGGCCATATTATATTTACATTACCAAAGTGATATGACTTTAGTCTCATGAACAACATTAACTAATTGTTATTTACTAATTAATCTTAAATGACTGTTCAGTACAGAAATGAAGCCCAAAAATCATGTTTTACTGTCCTGTGGTCTCAGCCTCAGATACTTATCAAATCACACAAAGCTCTTGTAGAAACAAACAAACAAATGAACAAAATATTTTCTCCTTCATTTCTGTCAAACAAAGTTGTATGACACGTTTCCAGCGGTTAGTATCATGGTTGCTAGGCAACCTGGGAAGCGCAACGGAGACTAGACCGTCCCATACAGCCCATGTGCTTGCAACAAACTTGCCGTTTATTTTGCAAATCCAGCTCAACACTGCCCCTAGCGTCCTGGAGCACTTCCGTTGTGTTTTGGAATTTGCATGTGTTTTGGAGTTTGTACTGCTTTGTCTCTAGGGGCCACCGTACAGGGCAGCTCCTGTAATCACAAAGAGAACAGACCATCAAACTCAAATTTTATCCCTCAAAATTGAAATAAAGCGGATTCTTCTGTCCTCACACACTCCGGATCTGAAGTTCTTCTCTTGCATTTTTTTCAGTATTACAGTACACTACAGTAGCTTAATCCATAGTTCCTGATTAATGAGGAGTTACTGAAGTACAAGCTTTAAAAAAAATGTTACTGTCTTTACAGATGTGGCAAGAGACTGAAAACATGCTGTTGTGTGCACATATTTTATATTCAGCTCTGCACGTGAGCTAAAGCAGGGTGCAGCCTATTTCTTTTACAGTATAATACTTGCAATAAAAGTACAGTAACAGTAATTAGTGACTGAGTAGCCCGGGGCATTTCCCTTGATTTCTTTAGTAAATTCATTCACCTGCACAGATTAGCTAAACGAACCCTGACAGCCGAGTGCTCATTTTAGCTAGCTAAGGTCTCAGGACCTAGCTAAGGACGGTAGTTACGGATTAGCTTACAAACACGTTTAACTTACCGAAAAAGTGCACCGGGGCCTTGGGTCCTTCTGTCGGGTAGTCCAGTTTACTGTACTGAAGAACACCTCAGGCTGTCAGGTCAAAACACTCGGTCGTGTTTTCGTAGCGTAGGCCCTCCTCTCAGAGCCTACGCTCTATCTGCTATTCCCGAACAGAGATACGCAAGTTTCTCCGTGACTGCAGCTGCCAGTCAAAGCTGTTATGATGACGTTTCACCCCAATTTAACATCAACGCGGTACGAATTAGAATCAAACTTATGGGAAAGGAGACCCCTTGGACATCAATCAGCATGATGAGAACTATTGAAAACAAAAGAAAGAATCTTTGGAAAAAAAATTATCTGAGGAGAATAAATAAATTTTAGTCTGACCCCAGTCCCAACCGCTAACATGGAGGAGGCGGGGTTTATGACCTATACTGCAGCCAGACACCAGGGGGCGATAGAGACGTTTTGGCTTCATTTATGGGGAGCTGTCGCGTCGTCCATGTTTTCTACAGTCATTGGTTTATACCGTTACAAAAAATAAAAAAAAAATAAAAATCATCGGCCCACCTATGCCCGAAGGCCAGTCCAGCTATGGCTGTGCCATCAGTTGACCCTAGGGTTGCCGACCAGAGGCGGAGCCAGACATTTGAAACACCCGGGGCTTAGCCCAAAAGGGTAGTATGCATGTGGGATTTTTTTTTTTTTTTTTTTTTTGGGGGGGGGGGGGGGGGGGGGTTAGAAATGAGTGAAAGATTAATAGGCTCTGTTTTGAGTTTTGTTCAAAAAGAATGTCTTCTTATAGGGAAAAATATATATCACATGTGCAGGACACCTTAAACTAGTTTTTTAATTAAGCAGCAAGGCAGAACAAGGTCAGGGCTGTATCAAGACACGAGGACTAAACCCCAATTCAACCAGACCCAGAACTGATCCAGAATTAAAACAGGACTACAAGAGTTCAAAATCAGGACTACTTGGGATTTAACCAAGACAGAACCACAATCAGAACTAGATGATAGTAGCACTAAAAATCATCATAGACCTGCACTACACTTGTTTAATTCTACCAAAGTACACTATTTAGATTGAGAAAAGTTTATATAATTATTTAGCCTTGTTGTGCAAACAAGCCTGCAAAACTTAATAAATATAGAATTTGAAAAATAACAAACCTAAAAAGAAACACTAGGTACGAGATACATGAGTACCTATGATACGGTGGTACTTTTGGCAAACGACCATTTGACTAACATGTGTGTCTCACCTGCTCTTGTTCCATCTCTGTTCTGTCCTCATTCTCCATCTCCCTCTCTGTTCCTCTCTCTCCCTCTCTGTTCCCCTCTTCCTCTCTCTCTCTCTTTGTGCTGACAATCATCAAATATACAGGTGAAACCAGATATTTACAAACTCTTCAGATCAAAACACAAACACTTTTTTAATTGCAACATCAAATCAGACTAAATGTTTATTTTTTTTGATTGATAAATATAAAAAACACATTTGTTAACTTTAAGAGTAAAGAGAGAAACTATCTGTATTTCTTAATTGTAAATGGCACCAAATTGTATTCAAAATTGAGCCACACTTATGGAGGTCCACAGTTCTTTTTCTGGTGTTTTGGTTGATATCGCTTGGTTTTCCCATTTCAAAGAAACAGGCTCTGTGTTTTGCCTTATATGCATCCACAGCTGTGCCACCACTTTACTCACATGGACTCTACTAACCTATCAGAAGCTTCTTCAGCTCAGAATGGAATCGTCTGGAGTTTTCTTATTAATTAACAATAAACTTAGTGTATATGTACTCCTAAATTTGATGAAAGTGATAAAAATAGATCTCTCTCTCTCTTTATTCTGACATTTAACTAATTCAAAATATATTTCAATATTTATCTAAAACAAAAGTTTACTCTAAATTGATGTTGTACAGTAAAAATATTTTATGTTTTCTCCCTAAAGTGTATGTAAATATCTGGTTACAAATGTGAATATCCTGCTGTGTACTGAAACCCCTCTTGTTTTGCATAGAAATATACTGAACAACATACAAAGCATAATATATAAAATAACATTTACCTGAGTTTTTTCTTTGAAAGAACCCTCTAATGTCCATTCTTATATTTCAGTACATAACTGAAACCGATTTAGTCGGGGAGGGTAAGAACTGAAAATATGAAATAAACACACGTAAGCTAAGACTCTCTTAAAAAAATAGCATTTGTTCGGCTTTTCATTTCGCCATTTGTTGATTCACTTGAAGAGCGAGTAACGTAATATTGGTCAAGTGATCAGTTTGATATCAATCTTTCATGATGCACCGTCATATTTACATTATTTGTACAGTAGGAATGATTTGCTTTGGTACCTGGTCAAACTTAAGCTCTCCTTAGTATGGCTGGCTCCGTTTCTCCAACAGCGCACTCACTGCTGGCAGCAGCTGCCCCACCCCCTCTCTCAGTCGCTTAGTGACTGAGCTCGGATCATACCAATATCAGGGGGGATTCACGCACAGTCGTAAATTCCCACAGTGTGCACTATGTGCTTCGAATATTGTGTGTACTTTTTGTTTTATACAGTTGTCAGCCAGGCATCTAACTATGAAAAAATTACACTCCAAAAGACCCCGGGCTTCTGACAAAACAACCCGGGCTTAAGCCCAGTAAGCCACCCCCACGCTCCGCCCCTGGTTGCTGCTCCGTCCACGCGCAGAATCATGTGAGGAAAAGTCGGGAGAAAGCGCCAGAGTCCAATTTGGGATTACTTTGAATATGACTGTGTTTTGGATAAAGCAAGTGTCTTGTAGTGGAAAGAGACAAATTATGAGGGACATTTCTAAAGGGGAAAAAAATCCCACAAACCTTAAAGTGCACTTGAAAAGTTCACACAAGAAGGCTAACCTAGCTTACCTTGAGAAGGTAAGGGAGCGCACTCAAACCTCATCCCCAGAAAACAGAAGCTAACCCCAGGCAAGGCAGCGTGATGCATCCCGAGACAACAGGACGGGGATATCTACATAACTGTGTGAGTCAATTGCCTTCAAAAGGTTTATCAATTCACTTGAACCAAAATTACGAACACCCGGTGCTGCAAGAGTCAATAGTCTCATTGGGGCCAAGATATAAATTTTATAGTTGCCTGGTATCAATGGTTGTTCATCTGCCTTTATTTATTTATTTAAAGAACCCATAGGTGGGAATGTGAGTTGTCTGTCTCTGCGTGTTAGCCCTGCGACAGACAGGCGACCTGTCCAGAGTGCAGGGTATGGTAGCTGGAATAGCAACATACCCAAGGATAAGCAGAAGAGCATGACTGATATGATGAAACTGGGATTTTGTTGCACTTAATTATTGCAAACACAACTAAAACTATAACTGAAACTAATCAAAACTAAACTGAAACTAAGGATTTTTAAAAAAATAAAAACTAAACTAAACTAGCAAACAATTGGTAAAAACTAATTAAAACTGATATAAAATTGAAAATCTGAAGTCAAAACTAAATAAAAATAAAAACTAATGAAAATTGCAAAACTATTAAAACCCTGGTTATCTTGTTGTATTTCTGTTTTGGTCAGTGCGATCCTCTATGTTGTTGCATGCTGGGGCAGCAGGTTGAGGGTCACAGATGCCAACAGACTAAATTAACTGATCCACAAGGCCAGCAATGTTGTGGGGATAGAGCTGGACTCCGTTGGGGTGGTGTCTGAGAGGTAGATGTTGTCCAAGATAAAGACAATGTTGGATAATACTCCCACCCACTCCATGACATGCTGGCTAGTCACAGAAGCACATTCAGTGAGAGACTGAGATTATCAAAAAGCACCACTGACTGACACAGGAAATCATTCCTGCCTGTGGCCATCTCCCTGTACAACTCCTCCATCTAACACACGGTGAACACTGCAATAGTTTCACCCTTTTTACACACGCTCTTTTCTACTCTGGATTATTCTTGTCAATTTTCTTGATATTTATTTAAGAAAATAATATTTAAGAAAATTGGCGCCCTCCTTGCAAACGGAGGGTGCCCTTACTCCCAGCAAATGGGCGTTAGAAAACCGATCGGTGCCTATGTCATTCCCAATATGCGCTGGCATGATGTCGGGCCAGCATGAGTAAGAGTATATTTTTTTTTTTGCCAATGCCTGTGATGCCACCCCCCACCAACATGTCGGGCAACCCGTATCAAAAACCGCTACTTGTCTGCTTGATAATGTGGAACATCCTTCCTTAGTAGTTTTTTCTTTAATTGGGCTCAACTGTCAAATTAATGATCATAGTAAAAACATGCAGCATGCCGTTGTCTGTTTAAGTCACACTAGCTTCTCCTTTTCACAAACACACACACACACACACACACACACACACACACACACACACACACACACACACACACACACACACACACACGATGAGGTGTACCGTACCTTAACAAGATGAAAGTGACCCACATGTGCGCACCGTTGAACTTGATGCTGAGTGTTGCAATCGCTGGAAAGCAACAGACAGCTGATAGTGTGAGTATGTCTGTGTGACTGTGTGAGTGAGTGAGTGTGTCTGTGCGATTGTGTCTGCCCCAATAGCAAGCAGATCTGGCCCAGATCTGGTATCAAGCCGGCACTGCTGTTTGACTTCTGGCATGATAAGACGTACGTCATCCAGATATGGGCCAGGCCTGGCATAGATGGCACTGTTTATGTGATGCCATGCCATATCTGGCTCGATTGTGGATTGGGTCATGTGGCCCAGGCTCGTAGAAAACAGGTCTGACCCGGATCTGGCATCAAGCTGGCACTTCTGACTGACTGGTGTCATGGCAGAGTGTATTGTCAACCAGATGTGGGCCAGGTCTGGCAATGATGCACTATTTATGCTCCTATTTAACTATTTTAGTTAGAAGACCCAAATGCCATGTTGCAATACTATACTGCTATGGTAGCCAACGTTTCAAATGCAGGTTTGACAGGTTTGTGAGTGTACACTTTATACAATACCTAGTGACGGTTTACTCATCTTTGCCAGTGGGTGGCTGTATCTCAGGCAGCAGAGCAGGTCACCTACTGATTGGAAGGTTAGTGGTTCGATCCCTGGCTCCTCCAGTCTGCAAGAGTGTGAATGTGTGTGAATGTAGTTAGGAAGCACTCAGATTAGAGAAAGTGTGTGAATGTGGCATGTTGTATAGAGCACTTTGAGCACTCTGGGAGAGTAGAAAAGCGCTATTAAAGGAATTAGTCCATTCACTGTCTGAACAGAGTTTCATCATGTTATTTTTGCACTATTATGCACATGTTGTTATTACATGGCTTGATTAAAATACACATTAGGATGATGTGGAATATACTAGGCACAGGTACACGCACACACAGGTCTTTATCGCCAAGTTCCACATTTATTTACACTTTCAGACACTGATACTATCGCACAGAATGACAGCTGTCCATCCCAGCTGATGTGTGTCTCTTTTTCTCCTCTCCCGCTCCTCTCCGTCTCACTATAACACAGGGGAGGGAAACCATCATCAGTCCATAAACAACATCAGCTGTTCTTACCGGCCTCGCAGCGCCGCCCTGATGAGCCTTCCGCTCCACTCCTCCCCTGCAGCTGCGCCCGGGGCCACGCCCCCGCCACACACCCCCACCGCCCGTTCGAGGCCGGGGAGCCGTCCGGCCGAGCCAACTCCCCCCCCCGCGAGCGAGAGAGGAAATCGGCCACTGCCATCTGCGCCCCCGGCCTATGGATCACCTTGAACTTAAAGGGCTGCAACGCCAGATACCAGCGGGTGATCCGGGCGTTGGCATCCTTCATGCGGTGGAGCCACTGCAGCGGGGCGTGGTCCGAACAGAGGGTGAATGAGCGTCCCAGGAGGTAATAGCGCAGGGAGCCGACCGCCCACCGGATGGCCAGGCACTCCTTCTCCACGGTGCTGTACCGGCGCTCGCGCTCTGCTAGCTTCCGGCTGATGTATAGGACAGGGCGGTCGGCCCCCCTTACCTGCTGGGACAAAACGGCTCCCAGCCCTCTGTCCGAGGCGTCAGTCTGCAGAACAAAAGGGAGGGAAAAGTTAGGAGTGTGAAGCAGCGGCTCCCCACAGAGAGCCTTTTTCACCTGCACAAACGCCGCCTGGCACGGCCCCGTCCACTGGACCAGATCCGGGGCACCCTTTCGAGTGAGATCGGTCAGGGGGCTGGTTAGCTGCGCAAACCCCGGCACAAAGCGACGATAGTAACCCGCCAACCCCAAGAACCGTCTCACCTCCTTTTTCGTCCTGGGGCGCGGGCAGGATGCGATAGCCGCCGTCTTCTCCACCTGTGGACGCACCTGCCCGCCCCCCAGGTGGTACCCCAGATACTGCACCTCCCTCCGTCCAACCGCGCACTTCTTCGGATTGGCCGTGAGCCCCGCCCCCCTCAGGGACTCCAGGACCGCGGCCACCCGCAGCACATGCTCCGCCCAGGTGTCGCTGTGGATGATCACGTCATCCAGGTAGGCGGCAGCATACGCTGCGTGCGGACGCAGTACCCGGTCCATGAGACGCTGGAAAGTGGCCGGGGCCCCGAACAGGCCAAACGGAAGTGTCACGAACTGGTACAAACCGTACGGAGTGGAGAAGGCCGTTTTCTCCCTGGCCTCGGCAGACAAGGGAATCTGCCAATAGCCCTTGGTTAAGTCCAGTGTCGTGAAAAAGCGGGCCGTGCCTAACCGGTCCAGGAGCTCGTCGACCCGAGGCATGGGGTAGGCATCAAAGCGTGACACTTCGTTCACCCTGCGATAGTCGACACAGAACCGTATAGACCCATCCTTCTTCGCCACCAGAACGATGGGGCTACACCAGGCGCTGTGCGACTCTTCTATTACTCCCATCCTCAGCATTTCCGCCAATTCCCTCTGCACGATTTTTCGCTTGTGCTCCGGGAGCCTGTAGGGCCGTGAACGCACCGTCACGCCAGGCTGCGTCACGAAATGGTGCTCGATGAGGGACGTCCGGCCGGGCAGGGGGGAGAACACGTCCGCAAAGCGCTGTTGCAACGCGACAACGTCCGCTCTCTGGGCCTGTGTGAGATGGTCATCACAAGGGAGGGAGGCGGGAATGATAGAATTTGGCACCTCAGGCCCCAACTCATCTCTCTCCTTCACCAAGCTCACCAGAGAAGCGGTTTCAACCTCTCGCCACAGTTTGAGGAGATTGAGGTGATAAATCTGCGCGGCTCCTCCCCTGTCCGACCGAGCGACCTCATAGTCCACGTCCCCGACTCGCCGTGTGACCACAAAGGGTCCTTGCCACTTGGCGAGCAACTTCGAGCTGGAAGTAGGGAGTAACACAAGCACTTTATCTCCCGGTGAGAATTGCCTGAGCCTAGCCCCTCTGTCATACAGGCGTTGCTGACGCTGCTGAGCCTGGAGCAAATTCTCCCGTGACAACCTCCCCAAAGTGTGGAGTTTTGCTCTCAGGTCCAACACGTACTGAATCTCATTTTTGGCGGGGCTCGGACCGTCCTCCCAGCTTTCTTTAATCAGGTCGAGCACCCCACGTGGCCTCCTGCCGAACAGCAGTTCAAAGGGAGAAAATCCCGTGGAGGCCTGGGGCACCTCCCGCACTGCGAATAACAGAGGGTCTAGCCAGTGATCCCAATTGCGTTCATCCTCGTTAATGAACTTACGAATCATGGACTTTAAGGTCTTATTCAGCCGCTCCACCAGCCCGTCAGTCTGAGGGTGGTAGACGCTGGTCCGAATAGATTTAATGCCCAGTAATTCGTACAGTTCCCGCAGTGTACGAGACATAAACGACGTGCCCTGGTCAGTCAGTATCTCTTTCGGGATTCCGACTCGGGAGATGACCTGAAACAGTGCCTGCGCCACACTCTTTGCAGAGATGGTGCGCAGCGGAACTGCTTCCGGGTACCGCGTTGCGTAATCCACCAAGACTAACACAAAGCGGTAGCCGCGTGCACTCCGGTGAAACGGCCCGATGAGGTCCATGCCGATGCGCTCAAACGGGACCTCAATGAGGGGGAGAGGGCGCAGCGGCGCCTTCGGTATGGCCGGCTGGTTAACAAGTTGGCAGTCCGGGCAGGACGCGCACCAGCGGCACACATCCGCTCGGATGCCCGGCCAATAAAATCGGGCCGTTATTCGCTCCAGAGTTTTCTCATAGCCCATATGCCCTGCCATGGGGTTATAGTGGGCCGCCTGGAAAAGCGTTTCCCGGCGGCCCTGCGGCACCAACAACTGGGTGTGTGTTTCCTCTGTCTGAGTGTCACGACTCACTCGATATAATCGGTCGTTTAATAAGACGAAACGCGGGTAGGTCTGCGCGGCCTCAGGGCGCACCACGTGACCATCAATAGCCATCACTTGGTCAAAGGCTGAGCGTAGGGTGCCGTCACGAGACTGCTCCAGTGGGAAATCACCCATGGGGGACACTTCCGGGGCCGGCGGGACGTCCCGTGAGGGACCCGCCGGCTCCTCCCCCCCGGAGTCAGTGTCGGACGACCCCGCGTCACCGCTGAACGCCGCGCACACGCTACACCCCGCTTCCGGTCGTGATCGCACCCCCGCGTACTGTCCCAGTAGCTGATGAAACCCCGGCCAATTGGTACCCAGAATCAGGGGGTGCGACAGGCGCGGGCTAACCGCCGCCGTTACTCTATGCGTTTTGCCCTTATACTTTAATAACAGCGGCACTATGGGATACCTGTGAACGTCACCATGCACACACCTCACCTCCACCCATTCTGCCTCCAGCAATGCCCCGGGGCGAACCAAGCTTTGGTGTACGAGGGTCTGCGTGCAGCCCGTGTCCACCAACGCCTGGCGTATACCCCCTCGAGTCCTTACCGGAATACTGTATGTCCCTCCTGGACCGGGGGAGGGTGCTGGGGCGCCAGCAACACGAAACACCTGCCCCACTTCCATAAGCGGACAATCCCTCCTCAGGTGCCCCGGCTGCCCGCACTTCCAACACTCCGGCCCCGGCGTCTGTGCTGCTCTCCGTGGCTCGGGGGCGGCTCCACTTGGCTCGGCTGCCCTGGACGGCACCAACGCCGCGAAAGGGTTAGTGGGGCTCAGCGCCGGCAGCCGCTCTGCCTGCCCTGGTGCCGGCACACGGCGCCTCGGGGCCGGCACCGGGGCCTGTTTGTTCGGCCTCCGTCCGGCGTCCCCGGGTTCCCCTGCTCCAGCGGCAAGGTGGTCCTCCGCCAGCGTCACCGCTACCTCCAAGCTTGCGGGCCGGTGGCACCGGACCCATCTCGCCGTCTCCGCTGGCAATCCCTCCGTGAACTGCTCCAGCACCACCTTGTCCACCAGCTTCGTCTCCCCCTCCGATGTTCCCGGTTGCAGCCAGCGTACCGCCGCGTCGCGCAGCTGCCGGGCCCAGGCGAATGGTCGGTCCGTTGTAGCCAGCCGACAGGCCCGGAACCGCCGGCGATGGTCTTCGGCGGTGAGCCCTAGCCTGTCCACCACCGCCCGGCTCACGTCCGCGAAGCTGCTCCTCGACGCCGGAGGCAGACTCAGGGCCGCTGTTTGTGCCTCCCCGGACAGCAGGGGGAGCAGCCGCGGAGCCCACTCCTCCCGCGGCCATTGGCAAGCCTCCGCCGTGGCACGGAAGGTCTCCAAAAAAACCTGTGGGTCGTCCCCGTCCCCCATCCGGGGCACCGCCACCGACAGTGGCGAGGGCTTCGGCGTGGCAGCGGCCCCGACCAGCCGCTCCAGAACTTGCGTCTGCCGGTCCGTCTGCTCCCGCAGCGCGGCCTTTGTCTCTGAATAAGAGCACTCCACTGGCATGAGGTGAGCGGGAGAGCGGCTGTCACACAAACATGAGTGCTGATGGAGGACAAAATAAAACACAAACTAAAAGATAGCAACACCAGACACACATCAGGAGCACCACAGAAGAAGAGAGTGAGAAGTAAAAGACCTGCACTGTGACCTGAACTGTAAATCACATCGAGTCTGTAAATGCTTCACATTCATGGAACTGAGGCAATCTGCAGTTTTCTTTGACAGCGGGCAGATTTATCATTTGTAATGTGAACAGAACAGCTAGTAACAACATGTCCACTAACCCACCCTCCCAAAGCACTCTCATGGGACACAGGACACTCTGGTTAAACATACTTCCACTCTTCTCGCCCCACCAGTGGGCCAACTCTGATGGAAAGCTGTAGAATGAAATTGAAACAGAAATATGAGACTACTCGGAGGTTAAAAACACAGAAATGTTCCAGCTGTCACCATCGTGATGGGTTTCTCCTCAGAATACGGACATTTTCTCACAGCTCCTCAAAACACAAAACATCCTCCCATCAGGACGAAACCAGTCTTGTCTCAATTGATCACTTCTTTTGTTTTTAAAGGATTTTATGATTATGAAGGTGTTCCCCTCAGGGCGGGACGCTCTCCTACATTGACACAGCCAGCCAAAACCTTCAATAAAGTCAAACGTTTCTGGGTTCACCACAGGAGTCAATATCTGGGTGTCAGATAGTTATCAGAGGAAAAATTTACTGCTCAGAAATCTAAAGTTTATGTTTTGTTCTCCATTTCCTTTGACATCCTTCAGCGGTGTTGTTAATGTGACGGATTTATCAGTAAATGACAAGACCTGGAAGCAAATACCTACAACACTCAGCAGGAAACACTCTTCCTTTACAGTGTGGGACACTGACGTGACATGTGTCATTAGAAAGAATCATAATAATGTGAAACTTTAACACCGTGAAGACAGGGCAGACGACTGGTTTCCATCAGAGAACAGATGGATCTTTATTGGGTGCAAATGAAAAAGCCCTCAATGCAGAGCCAGGATTAACACAGAGAGGGCCACAATGAGAAACTCCCATACAGGGCGTGGAGAAGCCATGGAGAACATCATGCTGCCTGTAACAGCATTCGCCGTGACCGGTTTGGTGGTGGGAAGGCGTATTCATGGAGGTCTGACTCGCCTTCAGCTCACTGCTGCTGCAGATGGCCGCCCCTCCCTGAGCCTGGTTCTGCCCAAGGTTTCTGTTAAAAGGGAGTTTTTCCTTCCCGCTGTCGCCAAAGTGATTGCTCATAGGGGGTCATATGATTGTTGGGTTTTTGTCTGTATGTATTATTGTAGGGTCTAACTTACAATATATACTGTAGCACCTTGAGGCGACTGTTGTTGTAATTTGGCGCTGTATAAATCAATCTGAATTGAATAGGTCCTGTGAGTGTATGTTGGATATGTTGTTATGTGTTCGTTTGTTCTATGTTTCCCTGAAGATAGTATTTGCATTTCTTGCTCCTGGCCTTCTGTAGTTTTGGATTTTTTCCTTTTGTGAAGTTTTTTTGAAGTTCTGTTTTCCAGAACTCATTTGGTTCCGCATTCTGTGCTCCACACAGCTGATCTTTTACACTCGTAAAGGATTGAAAGGTGACCTGGAATGACACAGTTATCATAGTGAGTAACATCCAAGACGCTTCGGTTGGTTTCCTATGTTGTTTTTATCCATGTTGATTCTCTGAGTACATGAGCAACTATTCCCATTCCTGCAAACTGTTCTATTTGTGAAAAACACAGTTAAACATATACATTTTTAAAAATGGAGTTCTTCCTCCTCACTATAGCCAATCCTGCTCACATTGATTGGCTGACTTGGCTGATTGATTGACTGTCACATTGTTGAAGTCTTCTCTCCAGTGTTGGAGGGTCTTTACCTATTAACTGTAATCTTAGTCTGATTGTGTGAAACAAGTCTCTGTTGTAAATAAGACATTGAGTCTTAACAGGACTACCTGTATAAATAAATTCAAATCAAATAGATGCAAACATCTGCTGTAGTAAAACTCAGTCAATGTAACACTGTAAGACTTATGTGGCTGTACGCGGTTTATATATCGTGATCGATAGGTTCTGGGCATATTCTGGCACTTTTTGGGAGTTTTCACTCTGAACCTGAGCGAACATGTGACAGCTGAAAGCTGTTAGTATGTAGGAACAAAAAAACCAAAAAAAAAAAAAACAGCCTTGCTGTTGTTTGACCTTCATCTTTCTGAATCCTGCGTACTCTGTCTGAGTTCTGAAAAGAGGTAAACTGAGCGGAGTGGGCAGGAGGCGGTGAGGAACACAAAGTCCTTCAACTGAAGATCGTCTGAAACGTGCTGTGAGAGATGTTTTTATGCTGCTCAGTTTCACAGAGACAGCGATGCTCACCAAACCCATAAAAACTGTCAGAGAGGGGAAGAAGGAGCTCTTCTCCTCTCTTCAAGGACAAAAATCGTGAATGGTTTTGTTCCAGAGCAGAAAGCAGTCTAACCGCCTCCTCCGTGGCTGTACTGCTCTCATTTGTCAAATAATATATGTATTTATTCAGATTAACAAAAGGCTTTGGGATTAAAATATGCCAGGCAGGCAGAGGAACCTTAGCTTAGTGTGCAGGACCTGAAGGCCTAATTTGAGGATTTTCCTTTGTTAACAAAGAGAGCTGATCCTGCACTCTAACGCGCACCCTTCTGTTCTGAAAGCAGCGCCAGAGGTGGGAAAGCATCATCCCCGAGGCTCTAGCTTGCTCTGTCACTCAGGTGGAAATCACAGCTTCATCTCACTCACACACACACACACACACACACACACACACACACACACACACACACACACACACACACACAAACAGAGAGAGAGAGCAGAAACCTGACAGGTGTGAGCAGGATTATAGAAAAATTCAAATAAATCCGGGGCAAAAAACCAGGCCACACTCTGGCCACCAAGCGTAGAGTTACAGAAAAGGAAGACGTGTTTTTGGACTTTCCTCTGTCAGTCCAAAGCAGCCAAAGCAACACAGGAACCCATTTTCCCCTCAGGCTGCTCATTATCAGTGGCTTCATTGGTCAGACTGGACGTCATGTACATGAACTAAAATGATTTAAATAATCAATCCTGATTTGTGGATTAACTGGCTGTTGTTTATATTGTGACCTCTTTATATCAGACATGAGAGGCTCTCCAAGACAAACATTAACACTGTAGCGCCATCTTGTGGTTAAAAAGGTAGAAACTACCTGAACACATACAGATGATAACAGATTTATTACCCCCCTTTCATTTTTTAATATGCTCCCGACGCTAACAGTCAGTGGTGAGGCCTTTTTGCATGATAACTCGGCTGAGTCATCCACGCGTGTCTCTGCAGTTGTTCTGGGTGTTTTAGACCCTCACTAGTTTTCTTTCAGAGTCTTTAATTCTTCTGCCAGGCTTCTTCTGTGCTGTGCGGCTCTCTTTGAATTTCTCGACAATGCTTCTCACTCCAGTTCTTCACACTTGGAGCTGCTGTGATGACTTTGTATATTCACTCCTGCTCTGTGAGCATCAGTGATTCTGTTTCTCAGGTCTGACCTGATGATACTCATTGACGACTTGAACCCTGCTCAAGTTTTTATACTGAGTGCAAACTGGAAGATAACAGTCAGTTTGAACTGGACAGCTTTGAGTGTTACAGAGTTAAAGCACATCATTGCACAGCAGTACTTTGTGCTGTGACTCAATAGAGTAATATAATAATGTAGAGTATTAATAATATTCACCCTGCGCATTCTCTCTGTTATTGTGTCCAAACTGGAATCATTTATTCTTTCTGAAGAAAACTGTTTGTGCTTTAAATCCTTTTCTCAGTTAAAATATATTCTCTTCATGCTTTGAGCTGCTTCTGAAGTTACAGTGAGCTACTTTTACGTGCAAGATCAATCGTGTCACATAGCACAATCAAATCACAGCGCACTGCTATCCAAACTGGAAATACAGATTTTACACTTCCCTTTTCATGGCAGCGAAGATTTTTGAAGATAACACTACGATAGTCCCTCTTTATTTTTACTGTAGCATTGTAAATGATGATGTCATAACATCTTGAGCTGACAGGACAGAAGCAGCTTTTCAAACTAAAACCATCACTGCTGCCGTCTGTTGGAGGGACACATACAAAGATTATGATTATGAGCATTTATTGCAGCTATGTGTGAAAATTACATTTTAATTGAAATATAACATTAGTAAAAAAGCAGTTAAGTGAAGTAATTAAAGTAAAAATACTCGTGAGTATTTAAATAAGTATAAAGATACAGGCTGGGTTCACAGATTTTCTGTTAACAGCTGTCAGGTGCCAAAAACTTCTCATCTTCCTAATAAATGCCTCTAATGCAGTGTCTAAAATGCAAGCATTCTTTGTTAATAACCACCGTCTGCCTCTATAAAAGAAATCTACTTTATGTTTCTCCTAAAGTGAAGCTTCTGCTGTCACAATGAGCCAGTCACTAAAGCCTTACTGTTATCACTTGACCCTGCTTCAGCCCAACACACCAACACTGCAAACAAATGTAGAAGTTGTACACCTGATATGAGAGTCTGATTCTGGTGGTAAACTTAGCATGAGGTAAAATATTAAATTTGTTTGGCTAAATGACCTCCTCAACATGTCTTTAAGTTCTCCAGAGGCCTGGTAATGAACTAAGCATTGATTCAGGTGTGTTGACCCAGGGTGATCTCTAAAACCTGCAGGACACTGGCCCTTGAGGCCTGGAGTTAAAATATGAGTAACTGTATTCCGTTACAGTTACCGTTTAAAAAGGTGGTATTTAGAATACAGTTACTTTGTTGAAATAAATGGATTACACTGCGGTACTCTCCTGTTTCATATTGTGGTGGGTCAGGACTGTTTGGGTTTTGTTTGACAGCTACGTTCTGTTGTTCCAGGCGGCAGCGTTACGGTTGCCATGGTTACAGGGCGACGCTCGCTCTCTCTCTCTCTGCGACTGTGTGCTTCCTGGGTGAGAGAGCGCCTTTTTGTTGTTGTGCTAAGCTAACAGGCAGAATGCTACAAGCTCTAAAGAATGTAGCCTCATGGGCAGTGTAGTCCGTGTTGCAGGGAGAATGGACCGCCATACACGTTATGCGTCTGTGAGCAAGAGGAGGGAGAAAAAGGAGAGTGGAAAAGTATGAGCAGTCATCCAGCAAAAACGGGAGCTGGAAGCATGTAAATATAATAGTAACCACTGCAGCCAAGAAGAGAGCCTGACGAGCCCAGTTGTAAGTAAGCTATTAAGACTAGACTGTACACTGTGTTAGTGTTTTCCTCCGAAAACAATAAGTTCCGTTGGAGCAGCCTTTCAACGCCTCTCTGTCTCTTGCAAGAAAAGGTGACCCACACAACAAAGTAAACTATTTTTCGGCTACGAGCGGACATGGACCCCGCCATATTAGTTAGGTCCCTTTACTAAGGTTCGGAGCCGCGGACCCTCGGTAATAGTAATAAATCACACAGCAATAGTACATTCACATAGTTGTAAAAAGCATAATATATTAAGTAATCCAAAGTATTCAGAATACGTTACTGTCATTGAGTAACGTAACGGAATACGTTACAGAATACATTTTGGGGCATGTATTCTGTAATGGAATACATTTTAAAAGCAATCTTCCCAACACTGCAAATATCCCTGGAAACTAACCCAAGTTGCTCTGTAGGGCATCCTGCTGGGTAGAACGACATGTCTTAGAAAAGGAACCAGTCCATTTTTCAAAGTCTCTGCTGCCATCTAGTGGTAAAGACTAATTTCTGTGTAACCTGGGCTTCTTTAAATGAAAGCAGAACAGCAAGTAAAAAGCTGGAATAAGAAGAATTCTACAGCACTTGTTAGCTTTTTGTTGTTGGTTCCTTTTAATTTGTTATATAATTACAGCTAAAGGTAAATTTGTTTTTATTAAAAAGCCATAAAAACCTTTTTTTTTTTTTTAAATATGTTAAATGAACACAGTAAAAAATAATGATGTTGCGACTGTACACAGTCTTTGAAAAAGAAATCTTGCTCCAAGGAAAAGCTTTTTGGATGGCTGTTTTGGTACAGATTGGCAGAGCATCATATGTTATTGATATTATTTTGCACATATCCAAATGTTCTAATGATGAAAACAAATCAGTATATATTTGCATGTATCCTACATATGTGCTCACACCTGAGATTAAAGTTTAAAGCTATGAGTTAAATGAATCGTGAAATCTAAACAGAGATGTTAAATGTTGTACTCGGTCGTTTCCCTGCTTCAGAGGAAACCGAGTTGGTCAGTGCGTGCTTTGCACCGAACAATGACAGTATTGTCCGGTTCTCGCAGATAACCTGGATGGGCGGTGTGTCATTTCAAAAAGCTTTTGAATTGTTTGGGCCACCAGACGACGACAGCTGTGGTCACAAAAAGCCTTCTGGTCCTATGGAAGTGTACGGGACAACAACTCTGACCTCTGCTGGGTTTATGGTCTTACGGCCACTCATTTGGGGTCATACTCAATAAAATATTGAGGATTATTGTGGTATATTATGCCATGAGTTGTATGAGCCAATGAGTGTGCAGCTACACAGCCTGTCCCTCCCTACATGTTCACATGTGCCGCACTCCACAGTAATCAATCAAATAATCAGAGTTTTATGCACATAAAGCTCCAGGTGAACGACTCATCAAACGAGCGTCCAGATCCAAACGAAGCTCTGAGCTGGCGGATAAACACCGTGAGGCAGCAATCTGATCCTGCAAACGTCTGAGACATCTCAGTAAACCACAGTGAGACTCCACGCAGCAACACCCTCCTCTACCACACCAACCTTCTGCATGTCCTCCTTCATTACATCGATAAACCATCTGTTTTGCTGTCTTTGTGTCAGTACCACAGTCTCCAAACCATCCATCACAGCATCACCTCAATCTTTAAACGTTCCCTTTCATTATTGCTGTTTACTTCTGTCACAAATCACCCCTAACATTCTCCTCCACCCACTCCACCCTGCTTGCACTCTATTCTTCACCTCTTTAGATGGTTGACCGCAGGTATTTAAGCTCATCCACCTTTGCTCCTTTCATGTTCACCTTTCCACCTGCATGCACATCTGATCACTCTGTCTGTACTCACAGGTGTCCTTGCACCACTCTCACACAACGCCACACTTCCTCTGTTACGACCCATCATCTGCTTTCTATAGCCCAACAAAGACACAGTGAAGCTCCTTCTGACCTTCTCTACACTTGCGCATCATGGGGGGGGGGGATGGATGGGCACTAAAAATATTGAGGTAGCACAAAAAACAGAACACTGAAGTGGTGCAGTGGAGAGGAGGGGGTGATGATGGGAAATCGTGAGGGAAATACAAAGGGACACAATACGAATGGCAAGAACTGGAAATGCAGGAATAAAAAAAACAAAAACAAAAAACAAAAAAAAACAAGTCGATGTCCAGCTGTCAGCTCATTTTATGGTGTCTTCCTCTCTCTTTTGCTCATGTTTATTAAAATTATAACCGACACAGAACAGAAAATGATAAATAAAGAAACTCTGCACTTGTATCGGTGAGATGAGGTTTATGGCTGCAGAAAAAGCCCCTCACTGGATCTTGAGTTTGGATTAGTTTGTTTAACAGTCCTAAAGCAGGCTGCATCCAGCTTCTTCTGATCTGAAAGGAGTGAAGCCCACATCTCGGTCCCACGGCCTCCTTTTATCACATTAAGCCGCTTAAAATGAATTAAAATCCGCATGATTGGATGACTCATTCGCTCCCAGGTTGGACAACAAAAGCCTTTGTCGCCCCCAGGCGGGGGTAAGCAACGGTACACTGCGAGCTAACAACAAAAACGGCAGTCGGCTGTTCACGAAACCATCGTACCGTCAACTGACACTGTGACGTTATTGGCACGCTCCGTGAACCCAGGCAGCGAGGAGACGCTTCCGGATTGGCTGTACGTAAGGGGCCGTTGCAGTCACGTTCAACTATTGGTGAATGAGTCGCGGAGCGTGAATATGATTGAGTAGCCGTCGCGTAGGCGGGCAGAATAGCACGTTCGGTTGTGGAACCGAGGCCGGTACTAAGCATTTCGGCACGTTGTGAAGCCGTTAGCGTTCAGGCAGCCGCTGCTGTGACTCTTAGACACTTCCTGTTTGTAAAGCGCAGTTTTGCCCAAAATAATTCACCAGGCGGTAAGTTACTCTTCTCTGTAATCTAATCCAACATTAGTGTGTGATTAGTTTATACTTGTGTTTTTTTATTAACTGGATCGCTCTTCCAGGCCGCGTCTACAGCCTGGTGTAGAAGGGGAGTTGCTGTTAGCAACCCTAATGACATTGTAACTAGAGTATAATTATATAATCGTGTATTACCTATACATTACAATATTTGAGTATTTTGAAATGCCATCGGATGGTGTAATAACTGTTATTGCGTGAAAAAGTCGAAATGCAGCTACCGGCTTGATTGTTTGGTCTCCAGGATATAGCCATCCCCCACATGTAGCTCTCTTTTAGCCGTGGCTTGGTCGTTACTGCCTCTTTTACCGCTCCGTTTTGTCGTTTAATCCCTACATGTTAATTTAAATAAGTTTAAAGATCAATTTCGTGTTTGGTTCACCCTTCGGTCCCGGTTCGGAGCTGCTAGCAGGGCTCTCTCCGGCAGCAGCGGAGGGGTGGCCGGCCGGGACACGTGCTGCGGCCGCCGCTCGCCCTGCCTCGCTTTGGGAGCCGTGTGTTCGCTCAGTTTCCACAGCTTGGCTCCGGAGAGGGCCGTCTAGCGTGCCATGTGAACCCGGTTATCGATGGGGCAGTCCACTGAGGGTCGCGTGTAAGCCGGTGAGCGGCTCCAAGCAGCGGGCACGCCGCGGCCTTTGTGTGCGTGCAAGCGCGGTCCTTCACGCGGAGCCCGGATCGATAAGCTAGAGCCAGCTGGAAGCATTGGGGCACGTTTTTAGGCTAGCTGGGCTAGTCCACCTTAAAGCCTGGTGGACCAGGGAGGGCTGGGCGGTGTGTCACAGCAACAGATGGCTCGTGCTGTGTGTACAGGTGTGCACATTTATCTGCACAGCACTTTTCGGTGGAAGGTAGCGTGAAGGCCAGTGATCCCGTGTACTCCCGGTGTTAGCAGAGGGCTAAATTCTCTCTAACAAGAAGACACCTTCAACAGCAGGCTGAGGGAAGGCGGCCATCTTCCTTGGCTAGCCCAGGGGGTAAGGAGAAGGAAGACAAACTGTAGGAGTGCAGGGGTTAATTAATTAACCCAAAATGGATTTAAAGTTTATCAAATGTCCAAAGACATGAAAATGGGCAGAGAACAGACTTGTGTTACATACATTTGACTCTTTACCTTAACTGTATGTGAATCAGCTATACCTACATCAGCTTGCAGGCCTCAGATTCCTGTTGTAGGCCAATGAAGACCCAGGTAAAGAGCACTTCAGGTTTCACATTTCCAGTAACAGCAGACATGAAACATCCAGGGATGCCTGCAGACGGTATTGTATAAAGACCAGGAAGCATGCTCGAGCAGGATATCCAAGGTATGGTTAAGCTCACCTAAGATAGGTTTAATCTTAAGCATCAAGTTTTATAGGATTAGAAATGAGTCAATCAGAGGGATGGCTCAAAATCGAGGGAGAGTGGATACACTGGGCAAAGGATGAAGATGGAGCTGCTAGGTGGGAGGACAAGAGGAAAATCTCAGAGGAGGTTCCTAGTTGTAATGCATGGGTAGGCAACTCCAGGCCTCAAGGGCCAGTGTCCTGCAGGTTTTAGATCTCACCCTGGGTCAACACACCTGAATCAAATGATTAGTTCATTACCAGGCCTCTGGAGAACTGTTGAGGAGGTCATTTAGCCATTTGAATCAGCTGTGTTGGATCAACAACACATCTAAAACCTGCAGGACACTGGCCCTTGAGGCCTGGAGTTGCCTACCACTGGTGTAGTGAAACAGATGATGATGCTGGGATAGAGATGGAGAAAGATGTTGGGGTGTGGGAGTAGGAGACCATTGTGCCTTCACTGGTTTTGGGAAACAAGCAAGAGATGCATTAAAGAAAATTTCTATCAATTTATTTAAATAAAAGAGATTAAAAGTATATGAGTCACTAGCGCTTCATTACATCTGTCGCTCTGCGATGACCAGCAGCAGTCACCGTCATGCCTGGATTACATTTTCCCTGATATCGGTCTTCGGTCACATTTATGTCTTGATGAAATCTTTCCCTGTGCTTGTTGACAGAAACATGAGTCTTGAATCATCTGATGAGCTGTTTCACACTCACGATTTGTGATTCTCTGCTTTCACTCTGCGTCCACGAGTGTTTTGTGTGCTGCGGATTCAGTATCAGTTCAGTTCAGGGGCAACAAATACACCTCCTTTTATTCTGCCTTCACTTTTCTGGAGAGCAAACTTGTTAAACACTGAAATACCTTACCGTCTTTTTATTTTTATTTATTATTTTTTTGTTTAAGTCAGCTAAAAAAAAAACTAGGCTTGTTTGAAGAAAACATTTTTTAAAATTTGAAATCTGGAATCAAAATTCATGAAAGCACAGCTGAACGAAGCCCAGCAGCAAAATACTCGTTGGCCGGTGTAATCTGCACAACCTTCCAAATGTAATACTTGTAGTACTTTGATTTTTGTTTGATTTTACTCAAGTTGGACAGTCTGCACACTGTGTACAGTTCAAAGCAACAAAGTTCAGATCAACATGAATTGTGATTTAGGATGTTTGTGCTGGCCACCTGTGTCACCACCACCTGTCAGAGGCCACGCCCCTAATAATGCAAACCCTAGTCCAGTTGGAACAGCTTTTATAAAGGTAGAACTCGTCTATAGAGACCACAAACTAGTTTGTTTCAGGCTGTAAACATGTTCATTTTAACTGAGTTGCTGCTGGAGCCCCTGCTGGATGCTATAGGAACTGCAGGTTGTAGTTCTTGGTTCGGTAAGGCTAACTGGGCTTAGAACAGCAGCTGCTCGATACACAGGATATCATAACAGATGTTCATCACCGTTGTTTCAGTTGATGTTGAAATCAGGTTTATTTAATATCATTACTCAGACTTTGTTGATTTATTAAACCTAAAAAAACATTAAATAGATATTGGACAACAGAACACGGATTAAAGCCAAAACTGTTACTGAAATAAACATTAGATGCTAACACATTGTCCGTGTTGCGCTTTCTTTGTCCTATTGTTGGAGTTTTACACTGAGAGAGGTTAGCGGGTAGAGTCGGCGAGTAGCTCATGTAGCAGCCGTGGTTTCTGTCTAAAAATATCCCGACGAGGAGGCCAAGCAGGCTGCCGGCTTCACAGGTGGATACCCTGGAAATGTTTTTAGCAGAGACTCTCAAATAAAAGCCACCAGCTCTTTCTGTCACAGTAAAGTGGCCCAGCTGGTTGTTTCCTGTGGTTCATTTCCATTCAGCGTGAAAGAAGGACCTTGGGATTGATTGTTGAGGAATTCACAGCAGAAATGACTTTTTCCAGTCTTCCTTATAGACTCCATTCATGTTGCTACAGTGAGAAAATCTACCAGTAGAGGCACGAAGCAGGCAATCCATCGAGTCTGACGAGCCCTGCAGCTTTCTGTGGAAAAATCCTGAGCGGGTCTCATTTTAAAAACTGCAAATGTTCAAGAAACAGGGAAAGTATGCAGGTCTGTCTGAGCATGCCAGGCGTGTCTGTGGAGCGCAGCAAGCTTCCTGCTTCTGACGCCTGTTTGCATCATAGTTGTCATAGTACAGGAAAGGTAGAACACATCTGAACAAGCCATAGTCTGCAACCATTCCAAAACATAGTCAACGTTTGTGCAGTTTCCCGTGGACGATGTGCTATCTGCCACAGAAGAAACAGTTTTTTAATAAGACTTTCAGCATAAATTCAGGTGTGTCAGAAAGTAGGGCTGTGCGATATGACCAAAATCTCATATCCCAATGTAAGACACTTATCGTCCCGAATTTTTTCTTTTTTTTTTCTTTTTACATTTTCTGCTAATTCTGTGGGTTAGTGTCCACGCCCTGTGAAAATCGTCTCCAGGGCCGTTTTCACATCGGTGCACACAGACGAGGCAGAATGGGTCAGCTCTGCTGAATACAGGCGTCACAAACACGTAGAGGCCGAGGCTGAAACGCGATGAGTCGGTCTGCATGAGCAGCTCATCAGCACCTGAAACAAAGTTCCTCTACCCCACGGGGTCTGCTGCTCTGAATGATCAATGTTTAAGAGACTACTGAGCTCAGAATGACTTCATTGAGCAGATTTCTCAGTCTGTGCAGTCCTCATGTCTCCATGTTTGTGGCACTAAAACGTCCATGATGAATTTGTTCACAGCTGTCGGGATGAGCGGAGCTTTCTTTGTTTGTAGTGATATCATTTGGCCTGTTGCTGATCTCAGCCTGCTCTTTCTCTCTGCAGAGATTTCAAGTTGACCAAAGAAATGGTGATGGAGAAGCCAAGTGCCCAGCTGGTCGGGCGAGAGTTTGTCCGACAGTATTACACACTCCTGAACCAGGCCCCCGACTACCTGCACAGGTACAGCCGGCAGCTGTTTGTCTGTCAAATCAAATCAAATCACTTTTATTGTCACATCACATGTGCAGGTACACTGGTACAGTACATGCGAGTGAAATTCTTGTCAGCATACGAGGGAGTGACTGAAGCGTCACGCGCTCGCCCGCTGTCTTTGTAAATGTCTTCCTGCACACACTAAATCCGTCTCTGCTGTTTGCACTCAGGTTTTATGGAAAGAACTCATCCTACGTGCACGGTGGCCTGGACAGCAACGGCAAACCGGCGGAGGCCGTTTACGGACAATCTGTAAGTAAAGTGGCAGGCTGTAGCTTTAAGGTCAATTCCAAAGAGCTAGAAGGATGTAACTGTACTACAAAGTAATATGTTATAGTTACAGCTTACATTAAAACACACACACGCAGGCTAATTTCAGACGAGGCTGGCCCATCCTGAATGATAAGCTGAACGAGGTGGCGTCCTCTGATTGACGTCTGACCACAAGCGTGAAGTTGGTTTGAGTTCATAGCTTTTAGGTTTGGGCGCGGGAAGTCTGACTCAGCCTGTCTGTTCTCTTTTCCAGGAGATCCATAAGAGGGTGATGGCTCTGAGCTTCCGAGATTGTCACACCAAGATCAGACACGTGGACGCTCATGCCACCCTGAATGAGGGCGTGGTGGTGCAGGTGATGGGCGAGCTGTCCAACAACATGCAGCCCATGAGGAAATTCATGCAGACCTTCGTGCTGGCGCCCGAGGTCAGTTCTTCCATCGGGCCTTCAGCCTGTTATCATGTGATCTGTGACATGAACCCGCAGTAGAAAGTGTTGATTGATGGGTTTTCCTTTCCTTCAGGGAACCGTTGCAAACAAATTCTACGTCCACAACGACGTGTTCCGTTACCAGGACGAAGTGTTCGGCGACTCCGACTCTGAGCCGCCTGAGGGTGAGAACACATCTAGTTCTGTTTTTGTTGTGATTCATGACTCTTTCAGAGATCAGATTAAGAAATCCTGAACATGTCTGATCGGTTAAATGGGGATGAAAATATTCGGGTAGTGAGTCGAGTGTTTTCAGAGCAGAGGTGGAGGAAGTTTAGCGTTGCTGCTGTTAGTACAGCCGCAGTCTCGCGCAGATATTTAATGTTACGTACGTGTTTTGGTTTTCAGAGTCCGAGGACGAGGTGGAGGAGCTGGAGGAGAGGGTTCCCTCCCCTGACGTGGCTCCCGAGGAGTCGGCTCCTTTCTACGACCCAGCAGCTTGGTATGTGATCGAAGCGCGCTGAAGAGTCTCGCGTTCTTGTCGAGGTTTAAACTTGAATATTTAAACGCACAGAACACAGCTGCACCCGGGTTGTGGAAGAGGAAGATGATGTCACAGTTTTATTTACTGGAGTTCTAAAGCAAACTGCCACAAGTAGCGTTTTCAGTGAAGTGAACTTCTCTCTTCTTTGCTTCCAGTTCAGAGCCAGCCGTTCCTGGTGACGAGGAGGAAGCGGTGGCGGCAAGCCCAGAGCCAGAGCAGGAAGCAGAGAAGGAGGCCGAGGCAGTGGCGGTGGAGCTGAAGCCCGAGACGAAGCCGGACACGCAGACAGACGTGCACACAGGTGACGAGCAGACAGAGAAAAGCCCTGCCACCGCCACACCATCCGCTACAGAAGCTGTCGCTGCACCTGCCGAGCCCGCCCCTGCCGCCCCGGAGGAAAACAGGGTAGGTGGTTGTGTGGCGGCGTTTATGAATTGGGTTAAGTGGCAAACACGAGGATCTGATTTCTTTCCTTTGTCTTGCAGCCGTTCTCCTGGGCGTTGGTCACCAGTAAGAACCTCCCTCCCAGCGGGGCTGTCCCTGTCTCAGGAATCCCTCCCCATGTCGTCAAAGTCACCCCCACAGCACCGGTGAGTCCCTGTTCTCCCTCAGAACCCTGCTCAGGCTTTATGTCGCAGGTGTGGGTTCAGAAGTGCCGTGATGCTCTGAATGAACATTCATGTCAAATATTAGCAAATATGATAAAGTCTCACACAAAGACTTTGATTTCTCAACATTTTTCTGGAAATGGCTGTCCTTTTACTCTTTGGCAGCAGGTGTCACTATTTTAAAAGCAGATTTAATCTCAGTTTATGATGCAATCGCTTCTCTTGGGTAACACTGAGAAGATGATGGCAGAGCTCTGAGAGCTAGCTTCTGCCAGCAGCACGTTTGTGATGATAATCAGAGCCTCGAGTCCAGAAAACAAACTTTTTGTTTTAAAATGCGTTTCGACTCTTATAGCCCAGAGCTGAAGTGAAGTCAGAGTCCCAGACACCAGCACAGAGACCACAGAGAGACCAGAGGTCAAGGGAACAGAGGCCGGGAGGTCCTCCGCCTACTCACAGAGGCCCCAGACCAGGTACGCATAGTCCCGTCAGCAGCAGGCCTTTATTGTAAACCGGAGGTAACATCACGAAGCACCTCGGCTGCAAAGATGTCCCTGGCTGATTTGTGACAGCGGGGTCTCCTCGATGTGTTTGGATTTGTTATTTTTGCTGAACACAGAGAAGCTGTATCTGAAAAGGACTCTTCTTGTTTGTCTCAGCTCGAGAAGGAGAGCAGGGTGAGTCGGAGGGGCGCCGGGTGGTCCGGTATCCCGACGCACACCAACTCTTTGTGGGGAATGTGCCTCACGACGTGGACAAGAACGAACTGAAGGAGTTCTTTGAGCGTGAGTTGGGTTGTGTGAAACTTTTGTTTTTTCTTTTGTTTGTAGGTGTAAAATCTGACTGTTTTTACCGCGTCTTTCAGAGTACGGGACGGTCCTGGAGCTCAGGATCAACAGCGGAGGGAAGCTTCCAAACTTTGGCTTTGTGGTGTTTGACGACTCTGAGCCCGTCCAGAAGATTCTCAGTAACAGGGTGAGCTTTTTGATGCTTTCAGCCGAGGAGCTTCACGCTCAGCTGTTTGTGTCTTGGCCCGTGACAACCGCCTTAATGCCTCTTTTCTCCTTCAGCCCATCAAGTTCCGAGGCGACGTACGCCTGAACGTGGAGGAGAAGAAAACCCGGTCAGCCAGAGAGGGCGACAGGCGGGACGCCAGGCCTCGGGGCCCCGGTGGCCCCGGCGGGCCCAGAGAGCGGGTTGGGGGCAGCGGGGGACCCCGGGGCCCCTCTGCCCGCGGAGGCACGTCACAGAAACCCAGCTTTGGCTCCGGACGGGGCGCCGGACCCAGCGAGGGACGCTACCCTGCCCCCCGCCAGTGAGGCTCCCGGCCTCTGAACCTGAGTTCATTACTGTCATTTACCTGAGCAGGTGTGTGCCTGCCGCAGCAGGAGCTGATTGGACACGGCCAAATTCTCTGCTCCGCTCCTGGGAAGGAAAAGCGAGGAACTCTGTGCGGTCGTGGTTCCTCGTCATTTCCCTCCTGGTGCATGAGCGTCAAAACAGGTTTCAGTAATCAACGCAGGTTTAGTCGAGAGCTCTGCCCGCTCCTTCCTGCTGATTTCAGCAGCATGTGTCTCTCCTGAAGATGGCTGCCTCTTCCTCCTCCCCGGATGCCCTCCACTCCAGCCTCCTCCTCCCCCTCACCTCCTGATTTGAGGACGTCGCACTCATTTCTCCCATCGTCTCCTCCTCCTCTTCTTCTTTGAACTCCACCAACACGTATTATTTGGACTCTTGTTGTTTTTCATGCTGAACTTGAATTTATTAAACAAATCAAAACATGCAAACACATAAAAAAGGGTAAATACTACTTGAATTGGGGATAATGAACCCAGAGGTTAGGTGTTGTTTTTCGCGTTCTCTCCCTGTTTCTTAAAGGAACGTGTACTTTACTGCTTGGGCAATCCTGTGTATTGCTGCCACCATTGTATCTAGCGATGGATCTGTCTTATTTTTTTTCTATCAGGTCAAGAGCTGAACTATAGTGGTTTTATTTGAGTAATAATAATGTTGGCTTGTAATATGTGGATTGACAGACGTGTCTGAATGGAGCATGTTTCCAAACCCGTTGTTAGGCTTCTACCGATGCACTTCATTTGTCATGTTTAAAGCGAGCTCACCGGCCAACGAGAGAACTAAATTAAAGTGAATTACTGTTTTGAACGTTGTTTCAGAGCTTGTTTTCAGTCTGTGGACGGATGCACGGGGAGTTAAATGTGTTTGAGGAAGGCAGCACGTGTCCGTGTCCAGGAACATGGACGCTTTAAGCAGGCGACGCTTTAATACTGATCTTTTTCTTTTTATGCCTTTAATTGATTTTAAAAAAAAAAGTGAGTTTTATCTTCACTTAATCCAGAAACTATAAATTATTCATTTAAACCATAACAAGGCCAAGGTCTATGGACATGTGTGACAATGTTCATTTGACCAGCTGGTTAACACAGCAGCAGCGACATTCGGCTCCCTCCAATGGTGCGTCTGGAGGAAGACGAACTTCACCCTGATTACCAAAATCCGCCTGTACCACACACTTGTAATTCTTCTCTATGGATCAGAGATCTGGGTCATCCTCAAGCCCGAACTCAACAAGCTCGAGTTCTTCCAAATGTGCCGTTTGCGTCAGATTCTCCGAGCATCCCTCTGTGACCGGCGCAGCAACAGCGCGATACATAGTCAATGTCACCAGCAGCCCTCGATAGAAGAGCTTTTTTGGTTTGGCCGCGTCTGCTGCATGAGCAATCATCGCCCCCAAGAAGACTTGGATCGAGCAAATTGAAGACTATCTTAAACGACAACATCTAACCCTTAAAGCAAGCAAAGGTCAAGGTCTGGAAGTGCATTGTTGACCAAGATGGAAACCCTACGACACCCACAGAGACATATTGGCTTCGTGGATGACCTCCCCTACCGACTGCCAGCTAGGGACAAAAGAAGGAGAAGAGCAGGTTAACGCTGGTTTATGAAAGCAAGGTTTCATCAGTCATGGCGGTAACAGCAATACATGCAGTTCACTGTGAAAGGCCGTGGTCATCGACAGGTAAAACTTCTCCATACATTTCATCACAAGTCCCTCACAGGTGATCAGGTGATGGTCGCCATCACAACGACAGGAAGTCACAGTGGCAGTGTGAACAGCAGTATCCATTTCTGTACTGACCGGTTTGACCTGGGCTGCTTTAACGAGTCCGCTCTCCTCACACCACCTCTGAACAACACGACGTCATCGTCCAACTTGTTTGTAATAAAGATGTGAATAACAGACGTAAGAAATGTTTTTTTTTTTTTCTATTCTCAAACTGCTCTCCCTTAGGAGCTCAGTCTGGGAGGAGTTCTTTTTTTCTCCTCTTTCTTGTATGTATTGTGGATTTCACTGATTTTCATACCTCTGACCTCTTCCCAATGTGATGTTTGTGTAATCTATATATGGTCAGAAGGGGAAGCTCATGTTGGCACTGGCTGAAGCTAGCAGCCTTAACCTACCCAATTTCTTTCGGGATCAATGAAGTATAATCAATCAATGTTTCGAATAAATAAGCGGTGTTGGGGCTGTGCTGGTCTGCAGGGTGACCTTAGAATTCAATTCAATTTTATTTATATAGCGCCAAATCACAACAAAAATCGCCTCAAGGCGCTTCATAGATACAGAGAAAACCCCAACAATCATATGACCCCCTATGAGCAAGCACTTTGGCGACAGTGGGAAGGAAAAACTCCCTTTTAACAGGAAGAAACCTCCGGCAGAACCAGGCTCAGGGAGGGGCGGCCATCTGCTGCGACCGGTTGGGGTGAGAGAAGGAAGACAGAATAAAGACATGCTGTGGAAGAGAGACAGAGGTTAATAACAGATATGATTCAATGCAGAGAGGTCTGTTAATACATAGTGAGTGAGAAAGGTGATTGGAAAGGAAAAACTCAATGCATCATGGGAATCCCCCGGCAGCCTACGTCTATTGCAGCACAACTAAGGCCCAACTATATGCTTTAGCAAAGAGGAAAGTTTTAAGCCTAATCTTAAAAGTAGAGATAGTGTCTGTCACCCGAATCCAAACTGGAAGCTGGTTCCACAGAAGAGGGGCCTGAAAACTGAAGGCTCTCCCTCCCATTCTACTTTTAAATACTCTAGGAACAACAAGTAGGCCTGCAGAGCGAGAGCGAAGCGCTCTAATAGGGTGATATGGTACTACAAGGTCATTAAGATAAGATGGGGCCTGATTATTTAAGACCTTGTATGTGAGGAGCAGGATTTTGAATTCAATTCTGGATTTAACAGGAAGCCAATGAAGGGAAGCCAAAACAGGAGAAATATGCTCTCTCTTTCTAGTCCCTCTCAGTACTCTTGCTGCAGCATTTTGGATTAGCTGAAGGCTTTTCAGTGAGTTTTTTGGACATCCTGATAATAATGAATTACAGTAGTCAAGCCTGGAAGTAATAAATGCATGAACTAGTTTTCCAGCGTCACTCTGAGACAGGATATTTCTAACTTTAGAGATGTTGCGCAAATGGAGGAAAGCAGTCTTACATATTTGTTTAATATGTGCGTTGAAGGACATATCCTGGTCAAAAATGACTCCAAGGTTCCTCACAGCGTTACTGGAGGCCAAGGTAATGCCATCCAGAGTAAGAATCTGGTTAGATACCATATTTCTAAGATTTTCAGGGCCAAGTACAATAACCTCAGTTTTATCTGAATTAAGAAGCAGAAAGTTAGCGGCCATCCAGGTCTTTATGTCTTTAAGACATTCCTGCAGTTTAACTAATTGGTGTGTGTTATCTGGCTTCATGGACAGATAGAGCTGGGTGTCACCTGCATAGCAGTGAAAATGTATGCTATGTCTTCTAATGATGCTGCCTGGGGGAAGCATGTATAGTGTAAACAGAATCAGTCCTAGCACTGAACCCTGTGGAACTCCATAATTAACCTTAGTGTGTGAAGAGGACTCTCCATTTACATGTACAAACTGGAGTCTATTAGATAGATATGATACAAACCACTGCAGCACAGTACCTGTAATACCTACAGCATGTTCTAATTGCTCTAATAGGATATTATGGTCGACAGTATCGAATGCTGCACTAAGGTCTAGCAGGACAAGCACAGAGATGAGTCCACTGTCAGAGGCCATAAGAAGATCATTTGTAACCTTCACTAAAGCTGTTTCTGTGCTGTGATGAGCTCTGAAACCTGACTGAAACTCTTCAAATAAACCATTCCTCTGCAGATGATCTGTTAGCTGTTTGACAACTACTCTTTCAAGGATTTTTGATATGAAAGGAAGGTTGGAGATTGGCCTATAATTAGCTAAGACTGCTGGGTCTAGAGATGGCTTTTTGAGTAAAGGTTTAACTACAGCCAACTTGAAGGCCTGTGGTACATAGCCGATTATTAGAGATAGGTTGATCATATTTAAGATCGAAGAATTAATTAATGGCAGGACTTCTTTGAGCAGTTTTGTAGGAATGGGGTCTAAAAGACACGTTGATGGTTTGGAGGAAGTAATTATTGAAGTTAACTCAGAAAGATCAATTGGAGAAAAAGAGTCTAACTTAACATCAATGGTACTAAGAGTAGCTGTAGATAATATTACATCTGTGGGATGATTATTGGTAATTTTTTCTCTAATGATAAAAATTTTATTTGTGAAGAAGTTCATGAAGTCATTACTAGTTAACGTTAAAGGGATGGTTGTTTGTAATAAAGATGTGAATAACAGACGTAAGAAATGTTTGTTTTTTTTCTATTCTCAAACTGCTCTCCCCTAGGAGCTCAGTCTGGGAGGAGTTCTTTTTTTCTCCTCCTCTTTCTTGCATGTAGAGCTCTGACTTTTTGTCAGCCTGGCTACAGTGCTGAAGAGAAACCTGGGGTTGTTCTTATTTTCTTCAATCTGTGATGAATAGTAAGATGTTCAGGCTTTGCGGAGGACTATTTCTCAAACTATTTCTCCAGGCTAAATCATGATCCTCTAAATTTGTGACACGCCATTTCCTCTCCAGCTTACGAGTCATCTGCTTTAAGATACGTGTTTGAGAATTATACCACGGAGTCAGGTACTTCTGATTTGAGATCTTAGTTTTCACAGGAGCTACAGTATCCAGAGTCGTACGTAGTGAGGAGGTGAAATTATTAACAAGATAATCGACCTCTGTTGGAGTAGCGTTCAGATAGCTACTCTGCTCTGTGTTGGTACAGGGCATCGAAGATGATAAGAAGATGCTTTGGACCAGAAAATGTTTCAGATTTTAGGACCACTTGAATCCAGATGAAGGCTGGCTGACTCCCAGCAGTATTCCTGGAAATGCAGTGGGCTAGATGAATCTTTGCCAGGCTGATTCTAGCCCCTGGACCTTATGTTTGACACCCCTGATCTACATGATGCGAGGGAGCGATGCTGACCTATTAAATAAATTTGGTGTCTTTGTCCTCAAGAAATTCCACATAAAACCTACAGAGGACAAATAGACCAGAAAAACAATAAAAAAGCACAAACAGATTCATTTATTCATCCATGTTTATGGGGGAAGCGATTATAGAGACAATCTCGAGCTCTCCTCTGCTGTCGTGTAGGATTAAACTGTGATTATTATTTTATTTTTTATTTTTTTACATGTCTGTCATTTTAGAAATTGATCGTCTACAAAACTCCACAAAGAAAACGTATTAAAAATGAAACGTTGATTTCATTCACTGGGATCTGTTCAAAGAACAAACCTAGAAGATTAAAATTTAGAGCAGGTACTTTATTACCTGCCAGCTCCTCTACCTGACACTTTAATAACCAGAGGGGTGCAGTGTTTTTAAGGTGGTACCAGAAAGCATGTCCAATGTCCAATATTCATCCAGTGACACTAATGGAGCCCAAACTCGGCTCAGTTTGAATAAATCACCTTTAAGTTGGTAAACAAAACCACCAGGAGACAGCTTCCTGTCAGTGTGCTCCTCTCTGCCTCCTGTCAGACCTCTGTCACCTTCACACCTGCTCGTTTGTTTCTGCAGCCGCCCTCCAGCTGACGTGCATTATACATCAGAGACGTGCCCTCTTGCCGCTTATCAAAACTTCCACTTCACGCCCTCCTCGCTCTGAGATCCAGAGCTGAGCAGCTGTGGAGTTGCCGTCCCGCTGCTGACACTGATCTCTGACTTCTCTGTGGAAGCCAGTCTTTAATTTGAGGCGGTCAGAGTGAAGCTGTGCTGCTTTTAGGAGTTGAGCAGATTCACCTTTTATCTAAATGATACATGACACGCATCATGTAAGAAAACAGGAAATCTGAGCGTGTCCAAAACCTGTCTGTTGAAAGAATCTTTCCAAGCACCAATCAACAAGAGCACATATTTCGATTTTACCCAGTAGAGCTGGCGGATCAGTGACTGGCCAGATAAATGAGACCATTAATGAGTGGTTATTTACAAAGGTTTGCATCCCTTGGCACAAAAATTGCAATCATCATCATCACCACCACCACTGATTCCGAGTCATTAAAACCCAGTGTGGTGTATCAGACAGCCTGATGTGCCAGAGCTGCACATTCATGAAACTCTGACAACTTTGTTTTAGTATTAATGTGACCAACACGTCTTTAATGACCCTGCATGAGCTTTAAAGGAATAATGGTGCCATTACTGATACCAGATTAAGTTCATATATTACAGTGTGGTATCATTACAGACCTTGAGTTCAGCTGGTTTGGATCGCGTTGGGTCAGTGTGTGTGTGTGTGTGCAGTCCCTCCATGATGTTTGGGACAAAGACACGTTTGTCTTTGAGGGAGCCCTCTGCTCACAGTGTGGAGGTTTCACTCAAACACACTGAGCAGACACAATTAAAACACACAGTCCTCACTTTAAAGTCAGTCACTCTCATACACAGTCCCCATCAGTCAGGCCATCCCAGTGTTTGGGATTCCTCAGGTGGGCTTTATTCATGCGCGGACTGTCATTGGCTCCCTGAATTTAAATCTGCAGCAGGACAAGAGAAACAAGAGCGTTTCTCCAAGCCAAAACAAGGGGGCTGAAATCAGTTGACTTAAATCCAACTGAGCATGAAACTTCAGTTTAATTCAATTTATTTCATTTATTTAGCATCAATTCACAGCAACAGTAACCTCAAGATGCTTTATATTTAAAGGTAAAGAACCCACAGTGATTCTGGTCACGGCAGATGGCCCCGCCCCTCCCTGAGCCTGGTTCTGCTGGAGGTTTCTTCCTGTTAAAAGGGAGTTTTTCCTTCCCACTGTCGCCAAAGTGCTTGCTCATAGGGTGTCATATGAGTGTTGGGTTTTTGTCTGTATGTATTATTGTAGGGTCTACCTTACAATATAAAGCACCTTGAGGCAACTGTTGTTGTGATTTGGTGCTGTATAAATAAAGTTGAATTGAATTAATCAGGTAGCCCCCTATGAGCAGCTTTAACAGAAAACAGACTCTGAATATACAAGCATGTCTGTCAGGGAGTTTTTAATGTTTTATTTGCTTATGCTTCAAAAGTTATGTTATACATATTTCACCAGACAGTTTTCTGTAGAAACAGGAAGCTGACCCTGTGACACTGACAAGAGACCAGCACAGAAATACATATCCGCAGAAGTTGACTTGCATTATATTATTCTTAGAAATTGACCTGCAACACACATACTCTGTGACACACACACACACACACAGCTTGCATGCAGACAGACATCAGGACCTGCGTAACAGGAAATGTGATTATATTTGCATATTGACGATGTAACCTATAAAAATAAACGAATACTTCAGTTCGGTGTGATTTGCTCTGAGCTTTTCACCTACACAAGTGTCTCATTGTTGTTTATTCACCTGACTGTTTGTTAACTGTAAATCTCTGACAATGTCTGTGCCCAGTTTCTGGTCCTGTTAGTAAAACAGTCATGTTGACGCAGATCCACTCACTGTGATTTAACAGCTCGTACTGCACACACACACACACACACACACACACACACACACACACACACACACACACACACACACACACACACACACACAGCCTAAACCTAACCATAACCTAACTGTAACCCTGACACTAAGCCACATTCTGAGCCTCAAAGATGCCTTCAAACTTGGGCATTTGGTCCCCATAAGGGCTGTTAGTCCCCACAAGTATAGTAAACGTCCAATTTTTGGACACACACACAGAGGATCATTTCTCAGCACCGTGCTGGGCGGAGTCTCGAGACATATAAGAGGTGCTCCCATCGACATGATTAGCATCGATTTCCTGTTGAAACCAGCTCGCCTGACACTTCATGAAGCTGGAGTGTATAGACTTCATCTGTCCCTGTGACTGAGGGATCCTGAGAACAAGCCCCTCCCTCCCTCCCTCCCAGGCACAGTTTCTATAACAGTGTGAAAAGTTGACCTTCAGACGCTCGGCTGTGGGTCTGCCACACTCGGGGTCCTTCATACTCGGCCTGACCTCAAGTCTATGCAGCTCTGCATGCTGCCGGGGGAACATCCTGCTTTCACTCACACTGGAGATCAAGAAGACAGTTTACAGGAAGGTTTTTTTTTTTTTAAAATATAAAGATGCTTAAAATGTTCCTTGAACATTTGATTAAAACATTTTATCACAAACATTATAACGATCATTAGAACTTTCTAAACAGTTTCTCCTTTTTAAGGCCTGAACATGATTCACTGAGATACAGAATTCAGTTAAGCTGTGTGATTAGACTCTGATGAGCCATCAAAGCAGAGCCACATCCTCAGGAGTGTAGACAGTTGTTGGAGGCTTGGATGGTTCTCTAGGGACCTGGAGGAGGTGGAGATGGGGAGGAGGTGGGCTGCATGAATAAGAATGACATCAGAGGAGTGAGATTAAAGTGAAAAGGGCAGTTGGTTTGGAGCAAAGAACAGAGCACCAGGCAGATGAGTGATCACATAGCTTCATTACTGAACACATGAGCTTCCGTCTGAGGTCCAGTTTGCCATCACTGTGGGAATGTTTCCTACTGGCTGGGGTGTCGGATACAGAGAGGAAGAACCAAAAGAAACCAAACTCAGTGTCTGACCCACGGGAACGGCTGCAATAAACTTCAGAACCAGGTCAAACTGAAAGTGCAATTCCCACCTGAGTGCAGGCTGCAGGCTGACTAACAGATGAGCAACGAGCCCAACGGCCCTGTGGCTTTAAAGATTTGCATGCAGGTGATTTCTGTCAGGTAAATATCCACTCCTGGAGTCTAGTCTGGAAAGAAACAGTGAACTTGTCAAAGTGCGGGCTCTGCTGCTGTTTAACTTACCAGTCATGTTATTTCTGTGACCACCTGTTGAAAAAGCTCCAGTTTGTTTGAAAATGGGGAACATAGTGTACACCTAACTTAGAAGCTTTCTCTGGAGCTTTCTGGATCTATCCTCAGATCCTGATGGGGAAAAAAACACAACCCCCCAAATCTGAAACGTGTAGGGATTAAAAACAAAGCTCAGGTGGAGCTCCTGTGGTCGTGCTGCAGACATTTAAATTGCTTCCAGGCGTGGATTCCTATACAAATCTGTAACTTTACACTGATGATATGTGTGCACTTGTGCAGTCCAGACCATATTGGCTGCCTCCTCTTTTATATTAAATACATTATATCCACCTTTTATATTATATCCAACTTGGTCCTTCTCCAAACACCAGTGAAAAAGTACAGCAGGAGATAAGGTCTAAATGATGACGTCAACTTTCCTCTTGCTAAGTAAATGCTGTGTTTTACAGTAAGAGCCATGCAGACAGGTTAATGGGAATAAAATAATTAAAGGACCTGCCATTTAAATCTGCTCTTTTCATTCAAAGGAGCAGATTTCTTCCATACTGACTTCTCTTCATCGGCTCCCTGAATTTAAATCATGCTTCTCACATACAAGGTCTTAAATAATCAGGCCCCATCTTATTTTAATGACCTTACAGTACCATATCACCCCATTAGAGCACTTACCTCTCACAGGTTACTTGTTGTTCCTAGAGCACTTAAAAGTAGAATGGAAGGCAGAGCCTTCAGTTTTCAGGCCCCTCTTCTGTGGAACCAGCTTCCAGTTTGGATTCGGGAGACAGACACGATCTCTACTTTTAAGATTAATTTCCTTTTTTGCTAAAGCATATAGTTAGGGCTGGACCAGGTGACCCCGAATCCTCCCTTAGACTCTCTTTTCTCTCTCCTCTGTGCTCTCAGGTGGCCGCAGCCCCTCCCTGAGCCCGTTGGAGGTCTCTGCTTTTTTCCAGGTGCTAACATCATTACCTGGAGTACATCATGTACCTGACATAGCCACATGCCATATTCCTGGATTCAACAGGATCAGAGGTTTTGATGGAAAGGTGCGACTGCTTTTTCAGACATATACAGGGACCCCGGCCCACCGTCCCATAATGAACCTTAGTGCGAGGTGTTCCTCTGGTGGCCACTGATGCTATGTGTGTTCTGACACCGGCCGTCTGAGCTACAGCAGCTCGTCTGTTGGGTCAGAGCACACGACCCAGCTTTTGCTGCTCCACCCACGACCCCGTCACCGGTTTACCGCCAATACTGACCCCTGCAGAAGAGGAACACTTCAGAAGAACTGCAGTTTTGTAGGAAATCCTCACACTCACGCATTTTTCCGACTTCTAACGTCAAGTTTTAGGACACATGGTTGACCTGCTCCCTTGTCTGCAGCTTAACGCGAAGCACTCTAATTGCAGGAATTTTGCGTGAGCAGTAGGTGGGGCAAAGAAATTCTGAAAGCACGATAAACACAACAAAGAAGTCTGACCTTTATTAAAATAAAAACAACCTGCAGCCGGGATTTCTTTGCAATTTTTAATACTTTTTCTCGAACGATTACACAGATCCTTGAGTCGAGTAACAGAAAGCAGAAGATCCAACTCCAACAACCTCGACAATGTTCAAAAACAGGTAAAGAGATTTTTGTTCAGAAAACCTTTAATCATTAATAGAATTAGTAGTATGACATATTTCAGTAAATATTTAGATATATACAGATACAGCAGAAACGGTACATTCTTTTTTTTTTCTCTTCAAATTGCTTCACATTTTTTTATACAAGCCAAAATATCTGCCATTTTATTTATATTCATGCAAAATATTGATTCTCAGATTAATGAAAAATAAAAAGGATTTGCTGAACTTTTTTTTTTTTTTCATTCTGCTCTGATGTGCACGTTCAGATTATAAGCGTCATAATGAGCATAATTGTAAGTTCGGCAAACGAAACAGGTGCACTTTGTGCCAATACACGAGAGAAGCAACTAAAGCAAAATTAAGGCCATTCCAACTTGTGCAAAGAAAGTAAATAAATAAATAATAAGAAGAAGAATCGTCATAATAATGTTTCCTTTAGTTCACAGCAGTTCGAGAGTCTCTGTTTTTTTCTCCTTCTGCCTCGGGGTCATCGGGTTGTATAGTACATACAATAAAATACAAGAGAATCAAACAAACCCTGCAAAAGCCCGTGAATCATTAATCATCGGCAAATCAAACCATGCTACTTTAAAATCCATAAACGTCTAAAAATGCATCCCGCTCTCTCATCCTTCTGTCAGTTTGCATCACATCGCGATGCAAAACCAACCCACAGTATCCCCCCCTCTGCCCCCCAAACCCACAGAGAACAATGATTAATACGACGGCATGAGGCCTGACAAAAAGCTCTACAACAACTATGACACGCACGAGACCCACGCCTGAGGGGAGGGCCGTAAATGCTGGGAAATGGTGGTTGAATGGATGCACGATATGCTTCTAGGTCCTCTTTTTTTGTTGCATATTCAACCCCCATATGGCACGAGAAGATGTGCATGTGTATGTAAAACAGGCGACTGATGTCCTTGTGTTTTTGGCACAGAAGATAAAAGGAGCCGTCCTAATCAGATTGAGCCGGCTGAGGTTTCCCACCTGGGTGCAGGCCGTGACCACAGAGGAGGCTTCACTGCAAACAGAGGCCATCAGAGGCGGTTTGCATCATACGTGTCGCTCAGAGGAGCTGCCAAGTCTACAAAATACGATTTTCCTGGCGAGCGTGCACGGATCTATAAGTTCATTTGCTGGGAAGAGCTGCACCTCAAGCTCTATTATAAAAGATATTTTAAAGTTTGTTGTGTGCCTCACCACGACTGAGCCAGGTGGACTAAAAGTCGAACACTTCCATTTAAGACAGCGTTGATTTGTCCCTGTACACAAATATAAAATATTCCTTTCAGCAGCACTAAACGGTTTACTTTTTAAGTACTGCACCTGCTTGACTAACCCGTGTAACTGAAAGAGTTTATTACCTGGAATTAGCTTTAAGGTGATTTCTGGAGAACTTTGGTCAAACCAAGAACGCTGTGTGAGAAGCATCGCAGCAGCCTTTGAAAGGCCCAGTGAGCTTGTTTTGCTTCGTTGCTCCCACATACATGAATAGCAGAGAAGTACAAGTGTGACTTTAGACCTGGGTGAGGTCTTCATTTAACATGCATATTTGTGGGTTTTCAGAAAAAACACCACCTTTTTACTTTCCCTGCTTGAACCGTCTGATCTGCTCTGAATCTGAATCCGTGCCCACATCTCTGAAGGTGTAACGATAAGGAGGGTGAGAGGGTGAAGGCGGGGATTCGACCGGAGCTCACGGAAACACAGCCGCGCATGTGGAAATAAAACGGCCTCTGTAAGTAACCGAAGCACCTCTGAGGTCCCAGCTTTGAGCAGTTTTCCTTTTCTGGGAATGATTCGGTGAATGAGATGCATAGTTTGGACTGAAGCAGATTTTATGGCACTTCCATTTTAAAGTCAGAACAGGCTGGGATCATGTGAGCAGAGGGAGAGGTGGAGCATAGCCCTTCGGATTGCTCGCAGTGTACTTTGAGACAAAGCGAATGATGTAAATTAAAATCTACATCAGATGTTCTGTAAAAGACACAAAACCCAAATTAGTTTTAAGGAATCCCTTTGCTGCGGATTCATGGATTAAACAGCAGGAGGAGAGAAATGAAGAAATCATCCAAATGAAAATATTGTTTTGTATTTCTGTCTCTGAGGATAAAAGGAATATGAAATTATAGCCTCTTAAATCATATTTTTTCTCACAATGCAGAGTTGGACAGCGAAATGTTTGTTTCAGTTAACAGTGGAGATGCACTTTGTGCCAATCTCCCCATGTCTGATATTTAGACCAAAACAAATAATCCATGTTTTATTGTCAGAGCGAGGAAGGTCTAGCTGGCTGGTTGACTTTCAGCTGGTGGCTCACTGATCAGAGGTTATCAGAGGAATAATCGGAAATATTCATCCGCTCTCTCTAAGACTCTTACAGTATGTCTGTGGACTGGGACAGAACCAGGAAACACAAACTATAATATATAATAGCTACATCGGGCTAATTTAACCAGCGCACAAGCTGGAATTTAATAAAATGTTTCTGACTGGGCAGTGCGGCTGAGCCAGGCCTCCCGGTGTCTCACAAAGAATCGTCGACGTGCTCCTTTGAGGTTTGGCTGCAAAGGCAGGTTTTTGTGTAAGAAGCAGAAAAAGATAGTGTGAGACTGATTAAATGTTTGCAAAAAAAAAGAACATTGCACATCACAGCCTGTCAGAGTTCTCACTGCACACACATCATCACTCTCCTCCTTCCACCTCCTTCCTTCAGATTTCTAGTTTAAAACATACACACATATATATTTATATATATTTTTCTCCATCTACTGATCCGTGTGCATTGGGCAGAAGTGCCTGGGCAGTTTGCAACACCTTTGTCTCCATTCTGACCAATAAGCATGAAAGACCTTTTTTCACTGTCTGCAGCGGGATGTGGATGAGGGTGCCAAGACGTGGGAAAAATCATATTTGCATATACTGATCATTGCATAGAGAAGCCTGGTGCAAAGTACAAGAAAAAAAAACGAAACAAATAAAATCATTAGTCACACTTATGAAGCCTCAAATGACGAATCCCCTCATCACAGCCTCTGCATGTGGATGGCGGCGTAGCTTTATGAGGTTTGCAGCTACAGTCGGTGCATACGAATGAGGCGGGAATACAGTTAATTAAGGTAACATATGTCCTCTCGGCTGGGGAGCGGGATGGGCGGCGTCACGTTAAGGCGGGGTCAAAGCAAGGAAGCACTACTGGAGATGTAAACGTATCTGTGTGTTGCTACGTCCTCGCTCGAGTAGTTCTCTGTCCGCTTTCACCAAAACAAAGCGAAATCTCAAAAACCCAGGAGCCTGCGAGGCGACATCAGCTGCTGACATCAGAGCGCACCTCCTTCCTGCGTGTCAGAGCGCCGCAGGAGCCACGTGTTGAGTCGGCACAGAAATTCATTAAGAAACAACCGAAAAAACAGAAATGAAGGACAGGCAGAGGAACACGCTGAGCACGGATAAATGAGATAGTTTGTCCCATGTCGTCCAGTCGTGTGATTGACAGGTCGGTTCAGTTTCACGGTGCTTGATGGCAGCGGGAGCAAGGGGGAGCTTTGAGGAGTGCTTGCAGTACACATTTGAAGCAAATCTCGATATACAGAAAGCGCGACCTTTGCATCGCTTTGTTCAATGGAAGCACCGATCGGCCCGCCTTCTTTTCTTTTCTTTTTTTTGGGTGAAAAATCCTTTAAATCCAGACGCCCACCTGTGGAAACAAACATCCTATTTTTTCCCAGTTATGATAACATATATGAGTATATTACACTGCTCTCGCACGACCCACCCGTCACATAGCATTATATCTGTCGTCACACAAAAAGCTAAAACACAACATTTCTTTTACAAGCCTCGCTTGTTCAGTCCGACTGCTCCCACACAGTTTTTGCTGGGATGCCTGCAAAAGTTGAACTTTTCGTTTCTTGAATATATTGCCACATTCATATATCATGCATTTTACTGCATTGCTATTGCACCGGTCCGGATTATTCAGGAGCTGGAAGGAGACGGGAACGGGGCAGGTTTCAGGGTAGGAGAGGAGATTAAAGGAAAAATAAAGCAATAATAAATATTTGAAATCGTGTCTGTAGCCGTCAGGTGGTGCCATGGTGAGCGACCGCCACAAAGAAAGTGACTTTCCTCGACCAAATGAAGGCGAAGGAAGAGGAAGAGGAGAGAACGCTCGGTGGAAAAAGGGGCAACAGATCTTGTACCGAAGTCAGCGCTCTGTTTCCTTTTCTCTGTCTTCTCCTCTTCGCACCGTTCTCCTCCTCGTCCTCCTCCTCAGCTCTCCACTACTGCTTGTGGATGTCCTCGCTGCGGATGATCTTGTAAATGATCCAGTAGAAAATGTTAAAAATGAGGAAGACGAGTGGGAAGGCCACGCGGGACACCGTGTCGATGCGCTTGGCCCGACTAATGAACAGCTTCTTCATCTCCTCGATGCTCTTTTCGGGTGCGGCCGAGGTCGGGGCATTGTTGTTGTTGCCTTTGATGGCCATGCCGTCCTTAGCCTGCAGGCAAGCGGGGCCCATGCCGTAACCGGGGAAACTGAAGCGGCCCTCGCCCGTCTCATCCTCCTGCAACACAGGCCAAGACTCAGGCTGTTAGGAACCAGAGAAAGACGTTACTGTTGAGAGGTGTGTGTGAGTGAATTTCAGAGATGTGCAGTCATGCAAAACAAATAACTGATGACGTGGAGTGAAAATGAAAAGCGAGGAAGTGAAGTACTTTATCACATGACCGTGTGTCTGAATAAACCAGAAATTTAAGGTGGAATTAGCGTCTCATTCTCAGCTGACTGTCTTAATTAAAATAAAGAGGAAAAGAAGAATATGTGTATATATATATATATATGTATGTATATATATATATATATATGTATATATATATAATGTATGTAGAGAGAGAGAGAATATAGAATATTTGATTCATCTTTGTGCAATTCCATCCTGTTAAGAACAGCGAAAACTACCCCTGGTTTGACCCCTGAATGTTCCCTTCATGCTAATCTTCTTGCACGCCCTTGGACAGAGATGGGCAGTAACGCGTTACTGTAATCCGATTACTTTTTTCAAGTAACGAGTAAAGTAAGGAATTACTATTGCAAAAACGGTAATTAGATTACCTTTACTTTCCCGTAGGAACGCTGCGTTACTGTGTTACTAAAACCGTGATTTTTTTGCGAGAACGTCTCATGACAGTGACGTAAGCGAGTGCGACGTTCGTGACAACAGCTGTGTGCAGATTAACAATGGATCACATATCGACTGTGGGAGAGAGTATGAGCGTGCAGCGTTTAAAGTGTGGAAGTACTGACCTTACTTTGAGTTTGATTCCATAAAAAGTGACAAAAACATTAGCGTCCATCGTGCGTGGGAAGAAAACTTCTTTTTACAGCAAAAAACCCCCCTTAAACTTCCAAGCAAACACCGAGTGCGCTACGACGTAATGGGAAACTCACAGAGAAACTCGCGGATTCTTCCACTGACCGCTGCGGCACACCTGCACCAGGGTAAACCTCCGCCTACCCTACTCCTGCTTTACAGGTGAAAATAGAGCAACAGGACCGCTAGTCTTTGACTTTATTTATGTTCTGCTGTGTTTTACTTGCATCTATTTGAAAGACTGAGTGCAAACACAAAATATATATATTTTATGTGCTGGAATGTGCAGAAAATAGGTTTAAATGTTAAACTAATTTCTTCCAGTCAGAGAATGTTGCAGATAATTTAATTTTTGCTTGATGCATAAAGTTAAAAGATTAAAACTAATAAAACAAGTTTTAAAAAGAAACTTTTCCATTTGATTACATTTTGTATGATGGATTATGCAGAAAAAGTAGAATTGGGCTGAAAGATCTAAATCGTGTTTTTAAAAAGTAACTAAGTAACTAAGTAATTAATTACTTTTGAAAATAAGTAATCAGTAAAGTAATGGGATTACTTTTTGGGGGAAGTAATCAGTAATTAGTTACTGATTACTTTTTTCAAGTAACTTGACCAACACTGCCCTTGGACCACTGCTCTCTAGTTTTAAATAACTCCGTGCAGTTCCCATTTTGACCTCTTACATTTTGTCATGACCTCAAACGTGCAGACAGTAAATGGACCCAATACTGTGTTCATCAGAAATGAATATCTGAAAATGGCCCTTTGACTTCATCTGTGTGACCAGAATGAAAGTCAAGTTGAAGGGCCAGCATTTTGGGCAAAGAGCAAAGAGGCATTCGGGGACTTCAGGGAGAAATCTAAAATCAGCAGCAGTGCTAAAAGTGGTCCAAGCAGAAATGAGAAGATGACTTTGAGAGGGAAGTCGTAAAAAAAACCCAAACCTTGGGCAACTGATGAGAGTTTTGCTCCAGTTTGGATCATCTGACCTCAGTTAAAAAACAGTCCCATCATTCTTAAACTTTCTCGCATGGAAAAATTGTTTCTTTTATATGATTTATATGATCCTTTCATCAGTCAGAAGAAAACGCTTGTAACAAACCAGTCTCAAAGGCCACCACAATCATCTCTTTCATAGATAGGCAGCCTGGATTTGCTTTTTTAACCATAATAAATCTGACTGATATTTCTTGGTCGGGCAGCAGGTTTGACTGATTGTAGGCAGGCACAACTTTAACATCATGACACGTTTGATTGGTGTGTCCATCTTTGATGGCATTAAATAGAAATGTGTTAAACTTTATTAATATGAGCAATGAATACAGAAGTATCATATATATATATATATCTAATGAACAGCAGTGTGTTTGAGAAACATTGTGTCTTCTATTCAAGTTCCCATCAGGTATTTGGAAAAAGAAGATGCAATTTTAAGAGCTGCACCACTAAATCATGATATTTCCTGTGTTGCTATTCCAGTGGTTGGTTGTGACTCATCGATTGTTATTTCGACTGAATGGCCCAGCGGCGCTGTGCAGGGGGGACGAACCCCAAAGCTCGCTGCCGATCACACTCGCTCAGCCTAGATGCAGAAGTCATCGATAGGAGCTGACGTCGGACGCCACGTACGCTCATCTCAGTCGCCAAGGGGAGCGGGAGGATGCGGCCGAATGGATTTGGATTGATTGACGTGCGCCGTGCTCAAGGTTACGGCGCGTGCACGGCACTTTCACCCGAGCGCGGCGAGATATTGAAAATCCTATCGCCCCACTCACCCTGCCTTTTCATTACAGGAGACACAATGACTTCCTTATCTGGTTCAGGGACTCGAACACAAAGGTCTACATGGGCTGAGAGACGGCGAGGGCGTGTGGGGAAACTAAACGAGGAAAATAAACAGCGCAGAATGTCCTTCAAACTTAAAACAACACCCGTGAAATTAAAAATTAGCTTCAATGATAAGGAGTCGTCTTTGTTTGGCTTCAGAGTTTTTGATAAAAGCCGAGGTTGTAAAGTTCACGCTTGAATGCCATTTGTTTGTTTGTTCCCGCAGGCCACGGTGGGAGTTTGTGTGGCAGCTTATCAGCAGGGAATCTTTCCAGTTCATTTTGGCTGAAAAGGAAAAGAAAAAGAGCATTTTATGATCGGAAAACAAGCAGGAGCAAAATCGAAAGCAGGAGGAGGAACTGTTGGCAGCAGAAGGACCAAAGTGACGCAAAACCTCTGCAGCAGCAACAAATCAAGCTGCCAACCAAACAGACGCCTCAGTTCTCTTCAGTTAGACCAGCCTCCGGTTTCTAGCAGGGGGAAGGAGCTAAAAAAGAGTCAATAATGAGCCTGTTTGTCTTGATATCATCAATAACACAGAGAAAAGGGTTAAAAATGCTCCAAAAATCCGATCAAATAAAGCAGCGCAGCCGGGTGAGGGAGATGTACTGAGAGTGTGTGTGAGTGTGTGTGCGTGAGTGTTAGACCACCAGGTAACGATCCATTTTTAGTGCCTCATGTCCCCGTTCTGTCCTTGCATGCACTTCAAGCCATCTATTACTGTTAATACATGTACACACACACACATGTGCACGCACACACACTCACACACGCCCGTGCGCGCTAGATGTCGATGCATTAGCTGTGATGCTAGCCGACCTCTGCCTGTCCTTCAGTGACGCTGCTAAACTATTACAGATGCTCTGCTTTATTCTGCCTGCCATGTGATTAATGTGGAGGGCGGAGGAACGTGAGGAGGAGACACAATGAGAGGAACGGCAGAGGGAGAAAGAAAAGGTGGAGTAATGACGAAAAGAAAGGAAGTCAGAGAAGGAGAACAATAAGGGACAAGGGGGGAAGACCTGCAGCCTGCAGACTTGGCGAAAAGAACTCACAAGGTTCCTGAAGGAACCCATCGAAGAACGCCTCCGCATGGACCAGGTGATTCATTACATTTATGCCTAATTATAAAAATGCCCTCCATTAACACACAAGCTCTGGGCCCGCGCAGTCCACGGATGGATGGATGGGCGGAGGAGAATTAAGGTTTGCCCTTTGGATTCTACAAAGGAGCCTCAAAGGATCCAGCTCATCTAATGTCTCTTCTCTGATACGGCCCAAAAATCGAATCCTAACATATTTACACACATACGAAATCTGGAAAGTTATGGACCGTGAGATGTTTGGTCTCTGCACCGCCACAAGTGCAGACTCTGCTTTAATCCCAGGGGGGCAAAAACAAATATGACATTGACCGTTAAAGCCAGTTCAAGGGTGGTCTTCTCTTCATAAATGAAGCAGATAACAAGTCTGCTCCAAACTCGGTGTAGTACCTACTCCAACTGTGGCAATTACATTTGCAAGCTGTTTGTGTAAACAAGTGCAAAGGAGCTCTCGGTGCAAGTGCATCCCTAACTTAATGTCCACCACTTCAGGTCAGGGTTAATATTTTAGCCTCATGCTAAACAAGGGAACACTAGGAGTGGCCTAACCATACTCCCGAGGCCAGCGTGGTGATAAAAATATAATCCTAATCAGGATGATCACTGGATCCTTTCTACGGCAAACCAATCATTGGCCAATGAGGCCATATTAGATTTTTTAAATACATCGAAAGACGTCAGACCAGCTCTGCAACTAAAACTAACATCAGCCTTTAAACGAACCACATGAAGAACATATTACAGAGAAAGCCGAGAAGGTCTCCCACGTGGAGGCAGCGTGATGTATGGCTTCCAGTGTGCCCGTGGTTTTTGTTGGATGACAGAAGCAGTGTAACAACACTCGCTGCTCAGGTTCCTGCGGGAAGTTTCGTTTTTGGGGAACTCTCCACAAAGTGTTAAGGATGAACACTTTCTGTATGATTTATGTTCCTGAAATCAGGGACTACATGGTAATTTCCTAGTGAATATTCTTTGTTCACCGCCTTGAACCGAAGCTGAGAGTCGGCACTCAGAGCTGGCTGAAGGTTCCCAGATTTGTATTGGTACTGGTGACAGAGAAGCTTGTGTGATTTTCTCAGCATCATCTTGTCCTTTTGTCACGTGAAATTTTATCATAATAACTGGACTCGTCTTTAATCTGTACCTGGTAGATGAACACTTTGCTGGATGAAACAGACGGGATAGTCGAGCAGAACAGAAACAATAGACAAGACTAGGGTCAGATAGAAAACAAGTACAGTTAAAGTTAAAGAAAATATGAAAGACGGTAAAAGGGAATGAAATAATGTTGAAAAGTAGAATGCTCAGAAAGAAGCTGGGGCAGCGCAGGCGAGGGAAGACGCTAAAAGAGGAGTGGAAAAAAGAGGAAGAGGACCTCTTAGCTCACTCATCCATCACACTTTCATCTCTGGATTGAAGCGTTTCTATCTCCGCCTCAGCTGATGTGAGTAATCGAGCAGATTAGCAGGAAGCTGAAAGCGAGCTGCATCAGGCCTGCCATCCTCCATGTCTCCTCTGCTAACATTACCCTTGGATACTTGTTTTAGAGACCTGCATTTACATAAAACAGGATTCAGAGAGGTGTCAGCCCCAACTAACGCCAGCATCAGTCTCTGCTGAAAGAGGCTGGAGGAGGAATTTCTTGGCTTGCGTTTCGCTTTATGATTTCCCCCCTAAGCAATTCCAGCCAAGCACCGGGGAAGGAAATATATTATACATTTGCCTCAGCCGATCCATTTTCCGGTGGATCCATCTTAAACCGCCCTTCACTTCCTCTCCCTGTCTCCCTTCTGCCTCTCGCCTCGATTACGGCCATTTGAGGCTTTTTAGGACATTTCAGCATCAATATGTCAGTGCTGAGTGCATTCTGGTGTGCTGACAGGAATATCCAAGTAATGTGAACTTTTCCATTCGTATCTATGGTATTTTGTGCCTTTAATTCACCCCAACTTAGTTTGTTATAAGCAGCAGGTTGAGACTGATATCCGGCTATGACAGAGTACACTTCACACCTGGAAATACATCCAGGATCCGTCTCCTGTCTGGCCACTTGTGATTGGATTCTGCATTGCAGCATAGATTTGATTTTATCTGTGAAATAACTGCGCTCGGGCACGGGAACATATTTGTCATCCCGAGAAGGTTAGCGTGGCTGTTTGTCGAAGATGCTGCTGTGCACCACTTTTATAGTTTTGTGTGGCAGAAGGAAGCACGGCAGCTGCAGGGGAGGTTTTTGATGCTTCAAATGCATTCCTGAGTTTCTTCTTCATGTCATTCAGTTTGTGGTAACGTGGGTCCGTTACGTCAGCACACACAGCTCCAAGGCTGCTTTGGCACTTTTCATATTTATATAAAAATATATATATGTGGGCTCCAAAATATTTTTCATCATTTCATTTGTGGCCTGAGTCATCCAGTCAGAAATTAGCTCTGGACGTGATCTGGCTGTTCTGGATTATCTAAACTATTTTGGTGCTTATTTGGACTTTTCCTGCTCTCTCCCACGTTTCCTTGCCTTTGTCTTGTTTCCACTTCCTGATTTATTGTTTCATGTTTTCGTCTTCCCTCCTGATCGTTTCCACCTGTGTCTGCCTGCCCTCATTAGTCTCACCTGTTTCTCCTTTGCTCTGTGTGCAGGTATAGGCTGTGTCTCAATTCGTAGGCCACATCCTCCTGAGGCCACATTTGAAGGCCGATTACATCACAGCGATGCAACAAAGGCTGTCCCAATTCGAAGGCTGCTCCAAATGCGCCCGACAAATGCGTCCTTCATTTCCCCAAATTTGAGGATAGGTCAGGTGTATCCTTCGTGGCGCAACCTATCCCCGATTTAATAGCGCGGCCCACCCAATTCCAGTTTCCAATAATGGCGGCAGCTACTTAGTTGTAATATTACTCTTATTACTCTTTGCTATACTGTATTCATTAAACTAGTATTTATAATATCTTTATAATAATATAAATACTTTTCAAATGCATCAATGGCGGAGGAGGACGACTAAAGAGCTTGAAATATTACTCTTTCTGTGTCACAAAATAAACTTTTAACATATTTTCAGGCGAGAATGCAGCTGTGTCAACTTCAAATATCTGCTCGGTTTATCAAGACATCACATAATTGCAAGAGTGCTCTGATGTCTGTTACCCACCAGCTCGATAGCTGACCGGGTAGTCAAGGCTCACTAGAGTTGGTGAGAACACTGGAGCACATCATTTTCAGACCCCGCACGGACTTTCGCTACTCAAGTTAAGCATGATATATAAGTCACTTAGATAACTTAAAAATGTTATTGTTTGGCTTTTTTCAGTGTTTTATTTGTTCCTGAGTAAATCATTTTGGCTGTGATTAAAGTTATAGTTTTCACACAGCTGAATAAACGTCAAACAGAAAACTGATTAAACAGGAGTGTGAGATGGTAGAGAATTTACTCCAGTGTCGTGTTATATTTTAGATAGCAAAGAGCAGACGGCTGAGTTTATTAAACTCCACCAAGACAGCGGTGACGCAAATCTGAAGGCTGGACTGTCCCATTTCACAGACATCAAACCTGCGAGGTGTTATCAGGTGTGGGTGTGGCAACTGCACTTTTAAAAAACTAGTTGCTGTTTTCAATTATTTTGACTCCTCACGCTGCACTGCATGATGGATCTGCAGTGTGACTAAACAGCAGCTCCTTAACTTGAATCTGAGGAATGTAAAGTCGTGGGAGCTGCCTCTGAGTAGAACACATGGCAGTTAACAGTTGCAGTTGGTTCAGGAGTTTTTTGTCAAATAATCAATAATCGAGTCTTTGCATTTCCAGTTTGATCCTGGGCTGGAATTCATCATGTACAACCCTTTGAATGTCCGAGAAAAAAAACAGGAAGCTGCTGCTTGCTGCGCTCCTGATGAACGATACTGATGACGATTTAGAAGCTGTTGCTTGGTCTCGTTCTTTACCTGTGACTCATCACAGTACAAGTACAAGGAACCAAGCTTTATATGAAACTGAATGATCGCACGTCACAGCCTACCCTTTAGCCATTTCACCTCAACT